>NC_067489.1:7061094-7661094 GCF_947179515.1 Apodemus sylvaticus | reverse complement strand
GGACCTCGGCCCCTTCACGTTTGTAACAGATGTGTAGCTTGGTCTTCATGTGGGTCCCATAACAATTGGAGCAGGGGCTATCTCTGGCTCGCTTGTCTGCCTATGGATCCCCTTCTTCTACCTGGTCTGGCCTCAGTGGGAGAGGATGTGATTCATCATAATGAGACTTGATTGGCAGGTTGGCATTGGGGAGGAGGGGCTCCCTTTCTCTGAGGAGAAGGGGAGAAGGGAATGGGAGTCCGAGAAGAAGAGGAAGGAGCAGGAGTGATTGGGATATAAAGTAAATACATTAATTCATGAAAAATTATACCTACCTAGAGGGGGGAGAAACAAATTCTCAGGCTGGGGTATGTCTTGGTGGTAGAGAATATGCTTAGCCTGAAACTTTGGGCTCCAGTTCCAACCATGAAACCCAAAGTGGTCGAGGCGGTTTGAATGAGAACATTCCCCAGAGGCTCATGTTTGAGTGCTGAGTCCCCAATGGATAGAACTATTGGAGAAGGATCAGGAGATGTGCCCTTGTTGGAGGAGGTGCGTCACTGTCATTATACATGTCCTGCCCTTTACTGGTGGTACATGTCACCTTAAAGGCACCTACTAGGGAGGAGCTGGATGACCCCTGCACAGTCTGAGCAAACAAAGGACATCGAGCCATTGACAAGTTACAGGGCAATTCACGACGAAGCCAGGGTCAAACAGGGGAGGGTTGGAGACCAACCAGATTTGCCTTCTGTTCTTCCCGGCCTACATACTCCTCAGTAAAGGAAAGGGTTAAGTCAGACGGTGACTCTGTGACAGTCTGTTCCATCTTCTCCAGCTCCTAATGCCCACCCCACTCCACCCCTGAATCTTCTGGGGACAACAGAATGCTTGCTTTCTTAGTGATGTAGCACTGAAGACCTGATTCTGAACAAGTTTTAGAGCACAATGTCAAAGGACACTGTGGGCCTGAAACTGTTGGTGACTGAGAAGGGCCACATAGAAAGCCACCCAGGAGGAGCTTGTCAGAGCAGGAAGAGCCTTTGAACCCGAGTGTAGCCAGCAAAGATGGAGTTTCACCCTCCAACCTGTCAGAACCAGGAAATCTAATGGGAAGGCAGAGGGAGAAATCCACACAGCCTGGGTACACGTGAGAAGCAGAACGCATGACATGGGCATGAGCTCACGGACAAAGGCGGTCCTGCAGCTGCCTCTCCACGAGGCCAGGATGCTGCACCTCATCCATTAGGACCATGCTGGAAACACCATGAAAGAAATGACAAATTAGCAATCTGGTGGCCCAAGCATAATCCTATCATTTGTATCACAAAGTCAGCAGAATCCAGCCTCCGGGAAGTCAGCACCCCATTCTGACCCGGGCCTGGCCATCAATACGGTTTTATGTGGTTTGCACTAATCACTCAAGGTAGATAATCTGCAAGGTTAATGGTTGCGGACAGTCGGGGAAGTATCTAAGATCTGATAAGGATACCCCATATGACCGCCGCTCTCTGCATATATGTCCCAACCCAGAAGAAAAGAAGGGCGAAATCAATGTTTACGGCAGTCCTAATACATCTTTTCATGCAACATATAAATTGGCCCTTCATTTACCCATTCATGTCCCAGTTAATAAATAGCTCAGACACGGGCCAGCCTGATCAGGAAAGAGTGGGGCCATTGTACGCCTGTCACCCCCTAGAGATTTATGCAGCCACCACACAAGGGACCCGGCCAAGGCTCTCCAATTAACATGCTCAGCTCTTCAAGAAACAGAAACTGTGTGTTGGGTTCTGATGAGGACTTTAATATCCATATATATCAAGGCCTTATGTGGAGGAACTGCACTTTCTTCAGGTAAAGTATTGAGCTTAGGGCAGACAAAAGCTGGGCTACAGCTTCTTTGTCTGAGATGGGCCACCGGGTGAGCACCGAGGCCTTGCACCACTGTGTGAGCTCAATGTTTCTCCTCCTCTGCTGTCATGGTGACACGCGATGGCTTCCCTAGCAGAGAGTAAGGTCTGGGGAACCTTTCATGGTTTCCAACTATATGATGCTATAAGACCTCTAACACACACAGAGACACTTACATACACACACACACATACACACACACACACACACACACGTGTGCACACACACAGACACACTGACATACACATGCACACACACACACACCACAGATACATACGCTGACATACATATGCACACATACACTCACAAATACACATATAGACACACACTCACATGCACACTCACATGCTCACACATTCAACTCACATACACTCATACACGTGGACACACACAGATAGGAACACGGACACACACACAGACATACAGATGCACACAGTCAGACACACACATGCACACTCAAACACACATACACACTCACACACAGACATACACACAGGCACACACACAAACACACAGACTCATATACAAACACATGCAGACACACATAGATGGATACACACATATGCACACTCACACACAGACACACACATGCACGCACATACACACTTGAGCACTGTCTGCATGCCAGATGCACTGGCAACTTCTACCCACTGGCTAACTTCTGCATGTTCATCTTGAGTAAGCCAGAGCCCACATGCAAGCAGACGTCTGTTGGTGCAATATTCCTAAAGGGCGAGTTCTAGCTTTATAGATAGATATTCTCTCAAACTCAAGTTTTCCTTCCCTTGTCCCAATGTAGTACCGCATTTACTTTCTCAAATGTAAAATGCAACTGCTGGCACCATATTTAAATTGTAGACAACATTCCCAATGCCTGAGGAACTGGCAGGTGGACGAGGGGTGTTCAGGAGGTTTCTCTCACCCCCTGACAGTGAGACAGGCATGTTCTGAGGACTCTGAATCCTGACAGGCCCTCTGCTGAGTGAAATCGCTTCCCTATATAGCTGCCACTTGACGTTTGGTGCTGCCGGCTTGCTAGCCAGATGTGCACAGAAAGCCTCCCTGAGGCCAACATCCCATCGCCTTTAGTGGAGGAAGCAGAGCCATGAGAGATGAGACGTGACTGTGCCGGCCTCTGGGAGTCGCTGTGGCCCAGGGTTCCATCTGCTGCTCCAGCTTCAAGAAAAGAAGTCAGTCAGCAGCACACAGGGTCCAGCCATCTCTCAAAGTGAAGATGTCACATGTGACGGTCCTGTGGGCACATGCTGTGGGACTGTGTCCCACTCAGCACACCATGTTCTGGCACATTCCTAAGAGACAGAAAGAAGGGCTGAGGCGTGCTATCTCCCCTGGGGGAAGAGAGAGGAACACGAGGAAGCTTGCCCTGCCAGTTCAGAGATAAACTCACAGAGGGAGGCAGGTCCCACTCGGAAAATCAGAGGACTGGTCAGAGTTTCTAGGCCTGGTTTCTGCCGTGGGTGAGCAGGGAAGCTAGATCTAGCCTGAGAGAACCAGTCTAAAATACTGGGTATGTACAGATTTGCCGTGCTGGTTGCTTTGGACTATAAATGTCCCTGTCAGGCTCCCGCAGCATGAGGCTCTACCCAGATGCATAGGGTTAATAGACCATGGACTGAACTCTCTGGAACCATGAGCCAAGATAAATCCTTAAGTTGTTTCAGTCAAGTTCTGCATCACTGTGACAGAAAAGTCACCAATACGCTGGTAATTCCACTTCCTGGGAGAGACAGCTGAAGTGACATGTCTTCAAGGCAGTCAGTTGTGTACTCCTGGTCCCTATTGGATAGGCAGGTCACCTTATCGGTGGGGACACTCTTGCTCCCCAGAGCACATGGGGCCACAGCATAACAGAAGTCTGGTAAGAGCTGAAATCCTTTGCACAAGCTCAGATCTACTGACTGCCTTGGTCCCTCAGCAAATGTGTCCCCTGGGGAGGGAAAGGAGTGTGGGTGTTTGTTTCCTCCTTGATGAATAATGAGCTCCCCTATACTTCTATGTCAGAGGGGTCGGAATCTATCTATCATCGATCTACCCATCTATCTATCTATCTATCTATCTATCTATCTATCTATCTATCCATCTATCCATCCATCCATCCATCTATCCATCCATCCATCTTTCTTTCTTTCTCTTTCTGGCATGGTCTTACAATGTAGCCCAGGCCAACCCCAGTCTCTCCATCTTGCTATCTCAGCCTCCCTGATAACAAGAGTTGTGGATATCTCACACCGTGGCATGAGTGTGCATGTGTGCATGTGTTCACACACGAGTGCAGCTTTAAAGAAATAACCTGTCCAACTGTAGATGCATGCATACACATATGCATGTGCACGCACACACACACACACACACACACACACACACCTCTATCAGGACCGTGCCCATCTCAGATCTACCTCAGGCTTGCCTCTGTGGTCACAAGAGATGTGTACTTCGGGTCTCTTCTCTGCCTGAAATGCTTCTCTACCCCATATTCGTGAGCCCTTAGATTTCCCTTTTCAAGCTTCCTAGAGACACATTGACATATAGAATCTGTGTGAGTTCAGGGTGTTCCTCTTGGTTCTGGTGTGTGTAATCAGGACGTGGGTGAGGTCTGATTTGCAGTCACCCTCAGTTGGCCCTCCTTCCACTCCCCTGCCCAGTACAGGGCCCACTCAGGTCTCACCATCACTGACTCCATTCATTCTTTACCCACTCAAAAAAAAAAAAAGATTAAAAAGGAAAATTGAGTTTTCCAATGGAGCAGAGCAGTAATTTCAACCTCAGAAGGCACCGCCGATATTCACCTGCAGGCGGCCCTTTGTAGCTGGGAGGAAGCCTTGTAGAGCATTCTTTCCAAGATTAATAGCAAAATGGCCCTCTGTGAGGAGGACAGCATGGTGCCCCAGGGGGTATCACCTGCCATTTTGCGTCCCTCCCTCTTCCCATACCCCAGTCACAAAGCGCTAACTGCCACACTTGGCAGGTTTCCAGGATGAGGCACAGTTAGGCGCTTCTGCCGCTTCCCTCTCCTCTTCCTCCACCCACCTTCCTGCTCCTCCACAGCTTCCCTGGAAAGGCCCAAGAGCACAGGGTCCAGTCCTGCATTCAGCCGCACCCCACCACCAAAGCTGATGCTTTCACAAAACCCAATTGATGGCAGGGGGAAGGGTAGCCACGCTGGCCCCATCCTCCGCCTCTCCTGACTTGAGCGAGGCAGGAGGCAAGGTTGCGTGCCTCTGCCCTTCAGTCTGGATAACTAAGGAAATCCCCTTAATGCCAGGCCAGGGCATCCTGGCTGGTTTTCTTCCAAGCCACTGCTGCCCTTGGGTACAAGTGATCCGGGAGCAGCTGAGTGCCATCCTGTGTCCTGGATGGTGGGTAGGGCTATCATGGTGAAGGTAGAAAGGCTCGGGTGGTTTATTAGGGCACAGACAGGCACAACCCTTGCCTGTTTCTGTTGTGAGGTCTGGGTGTGTGTCTCTCTGTCCAAGAAGTCTCAGCTTTAAGAATCTGTGATGATGGCCCCAGCTAAGACAGCTAAGGAGGCCAGGGCAGCCGCCTTCAAACTCCTGAAGACTTGTCAGCTGCCATGTTCAGTTCCCCTAGCATGAAGACCAGAACAGGATGCAGAGCGTTAGAGGAGCAACCCTTTCCCTGGAGAGACTACCACTGTGCTCACAGACACCCACTGAAGGGCGGCAGGGCCTTGCTGGGGCAGGAAAGGCACCATGGAAGAGGTCTAGCCTCCTGAAGCAGGAAGAGGAATCCTACTGAGGGCTTAAAGGCAAAACTGGGGAGATCTGAGTCCCAGTCCCTGCCAGGCCTGAACCTCACTTGTGACATCTAGGACATTCCCTAAGGCTTGCAGCCAGGTATGCCTCAGGGACAGCTCTTGGGAGCCGCCTGGACTGCCAGACCCACTCTGGTTATAATCACACCTCTTCGTGCCTGACTCCCTGGTTCTGAAGTCACAAGGTCCAGAGCCTTGGGTCCTCAACCCTACTGACTCAGGGACGCTGCTGTCTATGTGGTAAATTGATGTCATTTCTAAAGAAGAGGGCTTTTTTTTTTTCAGCATGCCTCAGCAGTAGGAAAGCTTTTAAGAAACAACCTGAATTTTCATTCCTCAACTCCTTTCAAGTCTAATTTGTGTTAATTTAATTAAGGGCGTGCAATTTGGCTGTCACTGAAATTAAATATAAAGAAAAATGTACATTAATGCAAAAGTTGAAGAGTTAGGCATATTGAATTCAAGAAGTTTTTTTTTAAGGTAGATTTCCCTCTATAGCGATTACTCATTAAGAAAGAGAAAGAGGGAGAGGGGGGAGAGAGGGCAGGTGGAATGGGGGAGAAAGGAAGGAAGAAAAGGAAAATTCCACACGCCTCCCTCTTTTACATTTATTGTATAAGAACATTTGAAATCAGCTACAAATGTTACAAAATTTAAATAAGCAAATACCAGCCCCAATCTGTTATTTCTGATTTTTTGACTAGCATGTTTGATTTTGGGTGCATATATATGTGTATATTTGTGTGTGCAAGTATACACATGTACATGTACAGATACCTGTGTACATGTATATGTGTGGTGGCCAGAGGTAAGCCTTGCCTGCCCATCCTTGGGTACTTTCCACCTTATTATTTAAGTCAGCCTTGTTCCCTGGCCTGGAACTTGCTGAGCAGGCAAAGCTGGCTGACTTCGGCTACAGAATATGCCCATGGTGCGGGGGTCATTTGTCTTCCAAGGACTTCAAGGAAAGTCATTCAGGTCACCGGACCTGAGCTCTGGAAGCACAACACCCAAGAAAATGTCCACAGCCATCACACTACAGGAGTGTGAAGTGGCTGGTCACATTGTATCCAGTGACAGGTGGTCAGTCACATTGTATCCAACAGTAGGCAGAAGACTACTCACAGGGCTATACCACCTTCCTGGGACCCAGAATGGACAAAGAGCACATGCTAATCACAGTAACTCTTCCTCAGTGGTATGCTTCCCTGGGGTGGCCCTGCGCAAGACTGAAGTTCATTTTCCATGTGAAATGTGCCTTTGGGGACACTGCATGGAGTCCCCTACAAATCTGTGGCTTCTTCCCAGGATCCTCTAGTCCTGCTTTCTTGAACCTAACTATTCGGACCAGGGAGGGCCACGTTCCAACTTGCGGCTGTGGCTTTCTGGGACCACTGTGACAAAGGCTGCAAAGATAAAGATTCTGTCTCCTTGGGGAGGGCAAAGTCCATGATCACAGTGGGTTGGTTGGTTCTGTCTGGGAGAATCCCACTATCTCTCTCCTGGAACCTGGTGGCCTCAGCTTCTCCTTGGCTCTGTTTTTTAGTTAAACTTCCATTTTCATAAGGATAGCAGTCATATTGGATTTGGGTCCACCTTGACCCACTGCCAGATAATACCACACTCAGAAAAGTACTAAAGGCCAAGGCTTACTGCTCCGGGTGTGGGGGGTGAACAACATCCCTAAATCAGACCCAGGGGTTTGCACTGGCCTCATTTCGGGGTCTCTGCTGTAGATCTAATGACTACCTCTTTCTTTAACTCTGTCTTCCACACTGAGCTTCCTCGACACAACCTCATTTGGAAAGGAGTGCAGCCCTACACCAAGGCTCATGCCTGGGCCCAGGAACTCAGGCCTACTTGCCTAGGCACCTGACAAGGCCTGAACACCTGCTGCCTCCACCGGCTCTCAGTCTAGAACATACTCATGACCTCACAGGCTAACAGACATGAGACAATGCCTGTAACCACCTCCATCTCCACCACACAGAGCAGCCAGCTGCTTTCCCTGAGAGGTACAAAGCTGATACGCCAGATCACTCCTGGTGTGTATGCTGCACGGCGACAACCCGAGAGTGAGCCTAGATCCTAAAGCATGAGGTGTGTATTGCCACTGCACTATCTTATTTGCGACATTACTGGTCCGACCATCTCTACAAGCGCTTCCTCTCTACAGAGCCTCTCAAAAGCCTCCCACAGCACGCTTGGAAACATCCTTCCTTTCGCTACAGGGAAAGGAGTCGGTGGCAGATTGTGAAAGTCTGTAGGTCTTGAGCTATGAGACCCCAACCCAGACTGGCAGCTCCTACTCTCACCCGCATCAGCACCAGCTGAGCTGGGCGGAGGCACACTGTTACAACCTAGCCACCCTGCACAATGTGGCATGGTAGACACTCAAGATACCAGTGGCTTGTGATCGGCTCTGCCCTGATGACGAGGGCCTGCTACATGACCCCTCAGGAGAGCCTACAACCTCAGTAACCATAGTGTTATAATGCATCCCCAATATCTGACTCGACTCCCTGGGTAATGTGCTTGCTTCCCCAGTGTCCATACGAAAAGCTGGGCATGGCAGGACACATGTACAAGTTCAAGGCTGCGGTGGGGTGGATTTCTGAAGCCCACCTCAGCCAGCAGTGCCAGCAGTGAGCTCCAGGTCCAGCAAAGGACCCTGTCTCAAAATTAAAGGGGAGAACAATAGATATTCAACATGGAGCTCTGATTTCTAAAGGGCCATACATGGGCACACGTGAACAGATGCACATTCACACACATACACACACACTCACAACACATACTCATACACACACTTACACGCTCACACACACACACACTCACATGCTCTCTCTCTCTCTCTCTCTCTCTCTCTCACACACACACACACACACACACACACACACACACACACATGAAATAGTCCACATAGCATTTAGGCGTAGGCTGGAAACACAGAGGTTCCACATGATGGTTACACCATGGTGAACAGAGATTCCCTACTAAGTACCCTCAGGTCATTTGTTAAGTGTCCCCTTAGCCTTTAATGCTTGAGGCTGGCAAGAACAGCTCCCCTGGAAAACACTAAGGAAACAGAACCCATCGCTTCCTGTGCCCACCTCCACGGAAGCCAATGTGTATCCAAGGCTGAGTCTGAAACCCGACACAGACAAGTTTCAAAAGCAGCTCCCCGCCGTGGCCTTCTCCGATGCTAGCTGCCATTCAGGTGTGCTGGGGGTAATCCTGGATTATTGTGTGGCCTTGTGTGCTATTAGCCGTCCCCATGTTTACCCTAGCTCCCTGGGGTTTTGGTGCTAGCCATGGGCCTAGCGGATATTTACTCAGCTGCAGAAGGGTCTCCTGATCCTGCTTCGGAGGAGCCGAGCCAAGCCTCGCCCTTGTCACTGTGTTTACCGTCCCTACCACACAGGCTCATCTCACAGGGATGTGTCACTGAGATGCACACAACTCCCTTCCCTTGCAGCTGTGCAGACAGACCGGATGTGTGTGAGTGACAGTCAAGCCGTCCCCATATGCCCTGACCAGCAGCCCCTCACGAGTCTCTGGCATACCCTCCACCACATTGCCTGACTTGGAAAAGAAACTCATAGGTTCATTTCCTATCAGCCCCATCCCAAAGCAAAGATAATGTCAGTGAATGCTTCTCCCTCAAGGTCCAGCCTCAGAAACCACCCTGTATGATGGACTCTGCAGGGAGAGGGGGGCAGGGCAGTGCAGGGATGGGGGACAGAGGTCTGCTATGGCATAGGGGGAAGAAAGAAAGGACCCTGATAAGATTGTAGGAGCAAGCAGGCCAAGCATGTACAGGAACGGACTCTGTGTCTATATATACATTATGTTCTTTGGCAAAAATTTAAAAACAATCTCTAAAAGCAACTATTGGTCAAAGAAATCTTCTCATTTCTAAAATATAAGTAAATCTCATTATGGGAGTGTTGCCCATCTCATTTGGAAAGTATTTCCACAGGAAATGTTCTGCTGTCATCAGAGGGCACGGGTGGTACTTGGAATCAACCATTGAACATGTTGGGGTGTCCTAGCAATGTCCAGCCATGCCCAAACTTTGCTGCCACCAAGACCGCAGAGACAGCCACCTGCCCATAGACAGATGTAGTTCACAGAGTGTGTAGTCCTGTGTGATTGTACCTGTGCCCATGGAGACGCTGTTGCCCTTTCTGCCCTACGACTTCAACTGTACATTTAAAATGTTTACTGTTTTACCCCAGCTTCTAGGCACTTTCTCTATTTGGCATAAATGCTCTCAGCTCCATAATCCCTTCATGCCTTACCCAAGGTCCACGGTCCTTAAGGCCCTTTCAGGTTCTCCTTACCCATGATGTCTCAGCCCCTCTGCAATCATGTGGGTGTGCACAGCTGTGCTCCTGCTTCTGCGAGTACCAGTACTTGCATCTACCTCAAGCACGTGGCACTGTGGGGGAACATGGTACCTAACCATTTCCAGGGAGCTGAGGGCAGAAAGAGAGAGAGATTTGGTCTAACCTTACTCGGGACCATATTTATTCACTACAAGGGAGCATTTTGTCACATGCTTTCAGATGTGCAGATGGCTAGAATGCCTACAGAAAAGATGAAATGGAAATGACTTCTGTAGTCTGCAAGGGAAGCTGGGAGATGTAGTCCTTCAGCAGGAAACTCATTCCTAATTCTGACGGGGTATTAAAATGCAGGGCAGAAGTGTTATGTTATAACTGTTTTCTGCTGAGAGTCTTTATCAGAGGAGTATCTGGGTCCATGAATAGGGGTTCTCTGGTTATGTAGCAGGAGCAGACTCACAGCTTGACCAGCTGCAATGGATCAGGCGATCGCTGTCCTATATTCCTGAAGAGGCTTGACAGTGATTATTAGAACATTGTGAGCAGATGATTTGGTTACAGGGTTAAACTGAGAGATTTCTCCGAAGGTTAAGGGAGGGGGAGGAGCAGAAGTGGAAAAAAGTTGACATAGAGTTGATTGGGTAGCAGTGGCCAGTCTCATTGCCAGGACTGCTGCACCAAAATGACCTAGCAGAAGTGGTAGGGAGCTACAGGGCATCAAAGGAAGGAGACATGAGAAGACAGAGGACTGGTGTGAAGAACTGTATCTGGCCTGGGTGAAAGGGAAGAAAGTCCCTTTTAGCCAGAGTTTCTCCACAGCATCTAAAATATCATTTTTGCTGATGTATTGGGAACAAATGGAGCTCTTGTACGGTGGGAACCATTGGGAAGCTTGTGTGGAACATTTTGTTTAGGTATAGGATGAAATTCAGGGAGTAAAAGGTGGGGTTAAAACAGGTATGAGGATAAGGGGGAAACATTATCAATGGGCGGAGTCAGAGCAGAAGGAAACCAGAAGCCCACACACAGGAGGAGGCTTACCATTGAAGTTTTGTCCGGTCCCTGCCTCTAGGCCCCTTTAAAACTGGCTAGGACTGGCTGATGCCGAAGCAGCTTTGTTGGAGGGCACAGGTCTCATCCTTAGCAGCAGCCAGATCTAGTCCTCCTTGATCTTGGAATACTGCAGCCCTCAAGGAGTCCAACTGGTTCTGAACAACAGTGAGCTGATCTGAGCTGGTTGGACACAGGTTAATGATACAAAGAAGGAATCAGCCCAGCTGTTCTAGTTCTGAGTCCCCCAAACAATGTCTAAACTGGCAAGAAGAGGGGTGTGTTGGATGGCCCATGGCCCACTGATCCCCTTTTAGGGATCATCTAAACTGATTTTAGGGGTTCAGGGATGTCAACCTCGTGGTAATTATTTCAAGGCCAACAGAAGGGTAGCATCAGTGAGAACATCCAAGGGCCTGTGACAAAACTTCACCATTGGCAAAGGATCCAGAGCATAAGACAGGAGGCAATAATTGTGCAACAGAGTTACATGAAGAAAAATTTGCATCAAGGTTAACATGAGTCAATACAACGTAACATTAAATAGCCAGTTGATGTAAGGTTAAAGGCAGCTGTACCTTTGGCTGGACCATATACTAGGGTTTAGTAGAAAGATGAGGAAGCTAATCAGCTGTTTGCTACATCAGGCTCCATCGTAAGCACCCGAAGGCTTTGTAAAAGAAGGCAGTTAAAGTCAGCATTCAAGGAATGCATCTGAACAGAAGGTGTCTGAGAGCTATCCCTTGCTTCCAAGTACCATGAATTTTGTATATTTGTTTCAAATATTAATGCCACTGGCTATTATTTAATGAGAAAAACCAGTTTGGTTAAAAACCAGTTTGGTTAAAATTTTGATAAGATATTTTTTCTATCAGGACTGTTACCTCAAATGACCATATCTAGTATTTGAAAACATGATAACACACATTTTGTCAACATCAAATTGCTATACCAGTATTCCAAGGTTATATAATAAATATATCTTATATTATCAGGCTGAGTAAGAGACAATTTAATTCTAAGTTGTAGTCCCCCGAAAGAAATTATCTTCAATTTGCAATATAGAAGTATACTCCTGGAGATGATGGCCGCCTTGTCTCTCAGCAAGCACCTCCCTGTAAGACTCTAGAGCATTCTCGGTGACTGCCCGAGCCAGAAGCTGCCTTGTCAGGAGTAAATCATTTACTTTACAAAGTTTTCTAAAATTAACCCCATTAACAGAACCTTTTAAAAGTCTCTTACATTTTCATTCCACACACTCAGCCAACAGACGAAAGAGGGAAGCAGTCAGTCATGTCAAATCTGTCATAAATAATTTACACCACAGGCTGAATTAACAAAGGCTAGAGCGAGCTCTTTGCTCCTTCTGCGGATGGGCGGATCTCTAGGTCACCACACAATGACAGCAGTAAGTACGTTTCTTAACACCGTTCTATTTAAAGATAGACTGGATGTTTAGAGATATGATTTGTAAAGCAAGATAACCAAATTAAATGAGTGTTTGGCCTTTGGAGTTTCTTAGGAAACACCCACAAGCATCAATGTCAAAGCCTGTGTCCTCCTTGTAGGCATCAAGGTGAGAGTGCAGGCCCTGTCCCCAGAGCTCTCTGCCTGGATAAAGACTAGATTTTATTCCCAAAGCACCACAGGTGAGCCCAGGTTAGAAAGAATCTCCCTCACCTAAATGACCTTCTCCTGAAGAATCTAGAAGCCTGGGATATCCCTAACAGAATTGTTTGTAGACTCCACAGATATAAAACCAACTGTCAAGGGCTCTGCTTAGATATTCTGAACAACTTCCCAAAACTGTGAGTTTAGTGACAGGGTATCAGGCATCTCCTCCTTTAATGACGGAACCTGGGTGGTTAGGGCATAGTATGAAATTAGCTTTTTCCAAGAGGAGGAACTGAGTGCCAGGGTGAGGGGCACGGCTGACTGGCCTTGCGTGCAGGTCTCACAGCGGTCAGGCTTATGTGCACGGTTCCTCTGTTCACAGCATCCCCAGATGTCGGCTTGGGAGACATTGAGGGCAGAGTAATAGCTATGTGCCTCTGTTGTTTGAGACATTTAGGGTGTGGTACAGTCTCCGAGATCCCGCATTAGGCAAGAGAACCCATGCCCCCTGCCCCCTGTCATGGGAAAGGAAGAATAATCCATCCATCACGAAATAAGAAGAATGTTTTTTGGTTTGGGCTACATGGCCTGTGCTGGCTAAGAGGCAGAGGTGGAAGGTCTTCTCCTGGGTCTCAGTTCTTGTGCATCCTTGCCCTGTAACAAGGCTAACTCTAGCGAGACAGTGCCCAGAAACTTGCGCTCCATCCAAGGGAGCTGTGCGAGCCTACCATGCAAGTCTATTATAAATTTAATCCATTTTGCTGAAGCATTCAATTTCTCATAACCAATTTTTTAAAATACCCAATTTATATTACTATCTTACCTTAAACAAACTTCAAACTTATTTTATTCCTATTAAGTTTGAGCCTTAAAAATTATAATTCTTGAACTAAAGATCCTTTAGTATTAAAACCATAAATACAGTCAACAGAGAGACTAAGAACCTCATTTTCATGATCCTTTTATAATGTATTTTTACAAAATACCAGTTTTTTAAAAATTTATTTATTATATGTATGTATACTGTCGCTGTCTTCAGACACACCAGAAGAGGGCATCAGATCTCATTACAGATGGTTGTGAGCCACCATGTGGTTGCTGGGATTTGAACTCAGGACCTTTGGAAGAGCTTTCAGTGTTCTTAACTGCTGAGCCATCTCTCCAGCCCAACAAAATACCAGTTTTAACTCAGTTTAAAAACTAGCCGTCTTGGAAGCCTGCTGCTGCCTCAGTTTAAGAAGGGGGACTGTAATGGTGAGCAGAGGGCTCAGTGTGTCTTGCTGCTTTAGTTGATTTATACTGTGTAGTCACCTTAGCCAATGTCCTTTCTTTATGCTTAGTAAAAATGATGAAAGAGACTGAAGGAAAGGCCATCCGGAGACTGCTCCACCTAGGGATCCAAACCATCTACAGACACCAAACCCAGACACTACTGCTGATGCCAAAAAGTGCTTGCTGACAAGATCCTGGTATAGCTGTTCCCTGAGAGGCTATGCCAAAGCCTGACCAATACAGAGGTAGATGCTGACAGCAACCATTGACTGAGTGTGGGGTCCCCAATGGAAGACTTAGGGAAAGGACTGAAGGAGTTGAGGGGGGTTGCAACCACATAGGAAGAACAACAATATTAACCAACCAGTATCCCCAAATCTCCCAGGGACCAAACCACCAACCAAAAAATACACATGGAGGGACCCATGACTCCAGCTGCATATGTAGCAGAAGATGGCCTTGTCAGGCATCAATGTAAGGAGAGGCCCTTGGTTCTGTGGAGGCTTGATGCCCCACTGTAGGGGATTACTAGGGCACTGAGGTGGGAGCACCCTCATAGAAGCAGGGGGGAGGGAAGAGTAGATATGGGGGTTTGTGGTAGGAAAACTGGGAAGGGGGATAACATTTGAAATGTAAATAAATAAAATAACTAATAAAAAACATGGCAGCTAAGCCATATGGCTGTCAAGATGGCGGCAGGTCACATGGTTGTTGTATACTCCAAGGTGAGCCAGGCAATCAGCCCGTATGGTGGCAAGCCACATAGTACTACAAGGCGAGCCCCTCAAACACACACCCTTTCCCTAAACAAGAGCTGAACCCCAGTTACTGACATGGTATGCTATAGCAAATTAAGATAATCTACACAGCCTTTTAAAATCACACCCAATGAACTTACAAATTTTGACATATGATGTTAAAGTCTCAACAAAAGCTTTAAAGATAGTGAACAGGACAGAGGAAAATGGGGGAAATCCTTACTTCTTAGCTGTTTTTTAGAGCAAAGCATCTTTTCCTGGGCTCTTCTGTTTTTCTCTCCTCTCTGTCACAGAGTCAGGTGACCAACCTGACCCAAGACAGAGACCTTGGAGGAAGCTTTTAAACAAACATGCCTTGGTCCAGAGGAGAAAGGCCAAAATTCAACTCCAGAACCTGACTTCTCCCTAGAGCAGAGCTGCATGAAAGAGTTTTTCCGATGTTATCCACACCCAAAAAAGCATTTGAATCTGTAAGACTGAAGCTAGTAATGTACACACTCCATAAACAGTATGTTTGTGTCGGTGAAGGGGAGCAGACACAGTGAGATGCTTTTACCTCTTACATGTTAGAGATATAAGCAGGAGAATGTTACAGAGTGGAGAGAGAGACTGCACAGGGCTTCTACCCTGACAGCCTTTGCCGTGCGCTGCACTCCACAGAGACAGTAGCAGGGTGAGCTCGAGCCGGCTACACACTGGGCGACTCTGCAGAGGAAATTAACTAACCATGGGCAGAGGAGACACTAAGAAGTGGACAGGCAAAGTGTCTTCATCTGTATCTTTGTGCAAACTTGCTGGGAGGAGCACAAGGAGGAGCACGGCACACTTCCATCAGCTTCTCAGAGTTCTGTGAGGCATGCTCAGAGAGATGGAAGACCATATCTGCTAAAGAAAGGGGAAATGTGAAGACATGGCAAAGGCCGGCAAGGCTCATTATGAGAGAAATGAAAACCTACATCCCCCCCCCAAGGGGAGACCAAAAAGAACCAGGACCCCAATACACCCAGCAGGTATCCTTCTGCCTTCTTGTTCTGTTCTGAGGACTGCCCAAAAATCAAAGGAGAACATCCTGTCTGGTCCACCGGTGATGTTGCAAAGAAACTGGGAGTCGATCCATGAGCCAGATGCTGGAAAGAACCCAGGTGTCCCTCAACAGAAGAATGGATGCAAAAAAATGTGGTATATCTACACAATGGAGTACTATTCAGCCATTAGAAACAATGAATTCATGAAATTCTTAGGCAAATGGATGGAGCTGGAGAACATCATACTAAGTGAGGTAACCCAGACTCAAAAGATGAATCATGGTATGCACGCACTAATAAGTGGATATTAGCCTGGAAAACTGGAATACCCAAAACATAATCCACACATCAAATGAGATACAAGAAGAATGGAGGAGTGGCCCCTGGTTCTGGAAAGACTCAGTGTAGCAGTATAAGGCAAAACCAGAACAGGGAAGTGGGAAAGGGTGGATGGGAGAACAGAGGGAGGGAAGGGGGCTTATGTGACTTTCAGGGAGTGGGAGGTCAGAAAAGGGGAAATCATTTGAAATGTAAATAAAAAATATATCGAATAAAATTTAAAAAAAAAACTGTGACACTAAATTAAAAAAAAAAAAAGAAACTGGGAGTCATGTGGAACAGCAGTGTCCTATGAGAAGAAGGTGGTCAAGCTGAAGGAAAAATGTGAACATGATAACGCTGCCAACAGAGCTAAACGGAAACCTGACGCCATGGAAAAGGGAGTTGTCAAGGCTGAAAGAAGCAAGAAAAGGAAGAGGAAGATGAGGAGGAGGAAGATAAAGAAGAGGAAGATGATGCTTCTAGTGTGGTTTTTTTTCTTGTCTATAAAGCATTCAATATACCTCAACCCCCAGGAAATTCAGTCCCTTTAAAGAAAAAAATAGAAACGAAACAAACAAATAAAAACCAAAGATGCAAGCAGGATTTTCCAGATTTGGAGAGGCAGACACAGAAGTAGGCCAAAAACATAAGGCAAGAGAGTTCTGTGAAGACACAAGTTTGCAGACCCAACAGAAATGGTGAGCGTTCTGGCTGTGGGTATAGGGGTAATCCAGAGCCTTAAGAAAGAGTAAAGTCAGCTGTGAGTTGTACAGGGTATGGGGTCTTGGACCATTCTGCCATAAGGCAGAATGGAATTACCTAAATCCATTTAGGTCTTAGAAATCAAAAGTTCCAAATCTGGACCAGCAGAGGCCATTTATTTAATACACATGGAGCCAGGCTTGCACAGAAAGATGAAGGCAAGTCACCAGTCTCAATCTCCTAAATTCCAGCTTCTTTAATTTAGCTCTCAACCGGGCCAAAGAAGTGTCTTTTGTTACATAAAATTTGGAAGCCATGGCTGGATCCAGGACCAAGGATAATGTGTAGTTGTGTTACACATTTGCTACAGTTGGAAATGTAGCATTTTGTAGACAAAAAGCAGCTGTAACACAATGGCCTTCCCCAGCCTATACAATCCTGGGGCTGAGGAGCTGTGGGGTCAGTAGAGGGCTGTCAGAGCTTTCAGCTAAATGAGTCATTTTGTAGCCAGTGAAGAGTCTCCAACTCCTTCTACCAAGTGGGTTTTAGGAAAACTCCAGTGAACTAAACTCCAGTGAACTAAGCTCCAGTGAACTCTGAACCTAACCAGGGCATCTCCACTGAACTCTGAACTTACCTAGGGCATCTCCACTGAACTCTGAACCTAACCAGGGCATCTCCACTGAACTCTGAACTTACCTAGGGCATCGCCACTGAACTCTGAACCTAACTAGGGCATCGCCACTGAACTCTGAACCTAACTAGGGCATCTCCTTTTTAGGTCCAACAGAATACCTTGCCCCAGAATTTTGCTATGTTGCATGAAGAAACATGGTGGGTGAACACAGCAGGGCTTATCACCTAGATTAGACATTTCTGTGAGGGCAGTTCAGTGAGGGAGAAAGGGCAGAGACAGAGAGTAGAAAAAAAAAAGGCTGACTGGGAGAAACGGTGGCCCTGCTGGGCCAGGCAGCATGTGAGAGCCCGGGAGATTGGTCCATGCGGGTCTTGCCTCACTAGTAGCCTCAGATCTCACATCCCAGTTTCGGCACCATATGTTAGACTATTTTAAAAAGCAACTCTGGAGGGAGAAGGAACACAAATAAAGAGAGGCATGGTCTAGCTTTAGGTAGGAACATGTTTATTCACAGCTAGGGAGCATTTTATCACCCACAATGGCCAAAAATGCCTAAAGGGGAAGATGAAACACAGCCTCAAAGGAGCAGAAATGGACAGAAATGGCTTCCATAGTCCATAAAGGAAGCTGGGAAGTGTATGACCTCTGTAGTCCGCAAGGGACTCTGGGAAGTGTAGTCCTTCAACAGGAAACCATCTCGACCCACTTTCCCATTTAGCGATTATGAGAACAAAATAACTGTATGTTGAGTTCACTTAGTTCTTCACACTGTATTTTTTTTTAAATGTTTACAAATTTAGTATTTCTGGAAGTGGAGAGGGGAACTTCCCCCAAAGGCCGCCAAACAGCTCTCCCAAGGAGGAATAAATGTTTTACCCTTACAGTTTTAGTTATCTATAACATTCAATTTTCAATAATAAAGATGAATATTCACCGTGTTCCCATGTGTCTCCAGAAAATGACCAGGAAGTAAGGTCTTGCTTTTTTTTTTTTAAACTGTGCCTAAAGTCAGCATTTCAATAAAATTCTGAGATGCTATCATTCAAACATCCGGCACCAACTGCAAATAACCAAGACATAGTTAAGACCTGAGAGAAGGTTCCAGAAGGTTCCCTTTTCAGAGGGAAGGGATGCACCTGGCTGGCTTGCTCCACACACCTTTCTGTCTACGCTGCCTGGGTCTTAACCGCTCTAGGGTCACTCGGACAGACTGGCTCTGGCTTTGTCCCACAAACCCCCTTTCTAAGGCGGCCTGGTTCCTATTAACCACACAACCCAGGGACCCTGGCCAGGGGCAGCTAGCCTAACACTACTGCTCACAATCACACAGCAGGGCGTCCTGTCCTCCCCTAGTCTATCGCAGGCTCCCAAGGTCTAGTGGCTGCTGGCAGCTCAGCTGCAAGGGTGAAGCTATGGAGCTGGAAGGACAAAGCTCTCTCTTCCCAGAGAACAGCGCCTCATTGTCACCAAAGGAGGAGAGAAGACACTGCCAGAGATTTTAATGTAAAAAAATTTCCTTTCCTCAAAACCAGAACAAAAAAAGTAAATCAAAACAAACCCAAAACACCTTCTAAGTCTGAAACGGTAAAGCTAAGGAGAGAGGCAAGAGAGAAAATGCATTGGGATTTTTTTTTTTTTTTGGTGTGATTATATTATTCCTAAAATACCTCATCCTTAGGTGCTATTTCAGGTTTTGATTTGGCATTCATATCAGAGAGCTCCGTTCACTGCTCTAGGAGAGGAGGAGGCAGGCTTCCCTGTGCCTCGTTCCCACTGTTCTGGGTAGCCAGGGGCTGCAGAGAGCCCAGGGCAGATGGCAGCCCAGGAGGTCTGGGCCATTGGGGCTCCATAGTCTCGCATGAGCACAGACCCTGCGAGGCTTACCATCCCCCAAAGGCAGACACCGCGGGTGGGACCTGGACCAGAGGGTGGGGTGTCCCGGAATATGTGCTGTGACCTTGCTTCTACAGCCCCTGAGGCCTCGAGTTCAGAGCCGCTCACCGCTGGGCAAGTCTGTTCTTTATTCCTGTAAAGAGTACTCAGATAACCAACGTCTACCCAGGAGATTCGTATGTAGATCCCCTGAGCGCGCTCAGAGCAGCCAGGCCCGGGGGTGGCAGCTCCAGCATGACTGCTCCCAGGTTCACCCCTGCTTGGACTCTCTCCTACACACCCCCTCCTTCTCCCACCAGGGCTGCTTTAGAGAGGCACAAAGGAACGCCCGACAAACTTTCTAGGGTGACTGATAGACAGCAGCCCAGGGACTGAAGCCAGTTCTGCTTGCTGCAGACTCTGGTCAGTTAACCATCCCGCTGCCCCCACCCCACCCCGGGGCTGGAACAGCACAGCCCACCATTGCTAGTGGTCCAGGCCCAGGTCAGCCTTGTGGGTACTTGTACAATACCGTTGAAGTCAGCGGACTTCCGTGCTTCCCGTTAAGCTGTCTGAAAATGTGCTGAGAGTGATAAAGAACAATCTAGAACCAGACATCATGCCCGAACAGGAATGCGGGGATTGCCTATGAGGTCTATCTGCCCCTCTCACTCCAGTTCCGACATCCCCACTGTACTGGTGATCCGGGCAGGGACCCCATGCTGGGCAGGGGGTCTATTACCCCTTGTCTCTAGCTTAAGGTGGACAAGTTGAACCAAAGCTGTGGCAGATGTGGTGAGGGATGGAGGGAGGCTCCTAGTATTTATGGAAGCAGGTGACAGAGGGCAGTGAGAAAGATGTACATTGGGAGAAACAGGTGAGGGGCTCCTGCGTCAGGGGGAGGGGCTCCTGCGTCAGACTCTTCACCCTCAGCCTCACAGTTGCTTCTGCTCAGTGCCAGCATGGCAGGTGCCCAGAGCCTGGCACAATTGCAAGGCAGGTGACCTGAGGACCCTTCGGAGCTTCCCAGAACGCACGGGCAGGGTGCGCATGAGCCCTGGCCCCTTCCTGCTTCCTAAGAGACCAAGCCCCAGCCATCACTGTTCACTGTCAACTGGTCCTGCTGCACATTTATTTTAAGAGGGATTATACTGACATCTGGTGGCCAGATGAGAAACTTCACTCTGTAAAAAATTTATATATGTTTGCAATAGATAGGTAAATAGGTTAGGTAGGTAAGTGGATGGATGGATGGATGGATGGATGGATGGATGGATGGATGGATGGATGGATGGATGGATGATAGTCAGACAGAAAGATGAATAGACATGATGTAGAAAAGTTACTACAAGAGTAGAGAAAAGTTACTACAAGAGTAGAGAAAGCGATCTTGAAGGGGGAGAGAAACAGGGGAGGCTAAATGAAGACATGATGTGTCTGCAGACGGGGGAAGGAGACCGGAAAAAGGGAGAGAAGAGGCCCAGGAAGACAGAGTGAGTGCATAGAAGCAAGGCAGAAAAGGGATCTCTATTAGCCAGAAATGTAATCTTTTAAAACAGTGTTCACAATTCCTTTTTTTAAGATTAGATATATTCTTTATTTGCGTTTCAAATGTTGTCCCCTTTCCTGGTATCCCCCCCTAACACAATGAGAAAGATCAGTTCTAGATCTAATATGCCCACACCACAGACAGCGACTCTGAGTGACGGGGAGGAGGCTAGATGTTTGGGACCTGACAGGGACATGCCCACCGGAGTCCTAGAGCCCACCACAGCCCCCTCCTCTAGTGATCCCAAAGAGCAAATGGAGCCAACCATGTCCTAGTCTCTGTGCACGACATCCTGTGGACCATGTCTCAGACCCAGTACCCTGGAAGCCAGCAGGAGTGTTCCCATAGCAACAAAAGCCTTTGAGAAATGAATCTGGGATTGGGACTCCCCAGAGCCTCTGCCCCTCACAAGGCCTTCCTAATCGGTTTTCTGAATCCTCTCTGAGGCAGGAGGGAGCTGTGCTGACGGGGAGGAGGTCCCACCAGCCACGCCGAGCATCATGGGAACATGTGGCCAAGCATCATGAGAGGGCACAGAGCACACAGCTATGTCCATCCTGGCACCAGGTTACAGTGAAAGAAGTTCCCATGGCTAGTAACCCAGCCGTGATTGACTCACAGGCCGGCCTCAGGACAGCCATCAATCCATCCTCACCATCGCCCTCAACAAAATGCACTAGTTCTCAGACAAAAAGGATAACAAATTCCAATCGAATATGAAAGATAAGTTAGTAAACAGGTGACCCAAAGAGCCAATGGCCTTGGTATAGCCCTCCGGACCTACTTCCATTCATGCACTTAGACTAGACCACAGGGGTGGGTGCCCATGGCATGAGGACTGTAGTCACTTGCTCGCATGAGAAGTCTTTCTGGGTTGTCTACAATGATGCTGTGCCATTTACATTAGACCAAACATGAAAACGGAGCTTAGAGGAAAGAACCCGGGTTCTGGAGCAACCCCAGGCCTGTTCTCCAGCCCCCCTCACAGCTACCTGCAGAGAACCCCACCATATCCTTCCCTTGGTATCACCCTGACTCCACTGGGATTCAACACTAGGAATTTATCTTTGGATCCCCAGACTTCTAAAGTAGATGAAAAGTCCCAAGGCATCTCAGGTCAGCTGGGGGGGGGGGAGCTCCTATCGGGCCTGCAAAGACAGGTGGCCCCACCCTCCTAGCTCTGAGTCCTTAGAGGTGCCAGCCACCCACTAAGATACAAGTCCTAAGGCCACGGTGCTGCCTGCTCAGATCTGGGTCCTGTAGAAAGATGGTGGGCTGGCTGCTTGGGTCTGTCTCTGCCCCACCAGGGCTGCTTTGATCAGCCCACCTGGTGTCCACAGCACAGGTGTGGGCATCAACAACTGATTTACAAGGAATACCAGCTCTCCTTAGATTGCTCTGAGAGAACATGCCTGCCTCGCCCCAGCCATAATTCCCATCACCATTTTCCAGGCCTCTCTGGGGCCTAGGCCCATCCTGACACTGTCCCCATCCACAATGCAGCCTTCCCTGCATCCTTCCCTGCATCCTTCCCTGCATCCTTCCCTGCATCCTTCCCTGCATCCTTTCCCCACAAGAGCCCTGGGCCTTTCCTTACCCAAGAGCCTCTTTCTGGGAAGCCATGGGGGTTCTTTGGGATTTTCTGTCTTTCTCTGTCTGTCTGTCTCTCTGTCTCTGTCTCTGTCTCTGTCTCTGTCTCTCTCTCTCTCTCTCTCTCTCTCTCTCTCTCTCTCTCATTCACTGTAAAGTGAACCCATGAGTTTCAGACCAAGGTTGTATCTTCGGGGCATCCTGGTACCCAAAGGAGATATAGGAGATATAGCCTGGCACACTGAGGTGGGTCTTTTGGTCATGCAGTCACCGTCACCATTAGGTAATGCATGTTCCTGAAGTATCCCTGTGAAGGGCCACCACTGGTTTTGCTCAGCATGTAGGGCTCTGCTAAATTCATTTCTTCTTTGGCCCCTCCATATAGAATCTCAACAAAAGCCACATAATAATTGATGCCCACACAGAAACCAACAGAATTGATGGCTCCGTAGGAAAGGTGTTTGGCATGCAGGTGTGAGTGACTTAGTGTGATGTCTGCACCCACACTAAAGCCAGGCGCTGTGGCATGCTGTAATCCCAGCACTGAGGAGAAGCAGGAGGCCCCTCTGGTCTTACTGGCAAGCAGTCTAACTGATGATGGAGGTCCAAGTTCTGTGAAAGACCTGTCTTGAAAAAGACAGAAAGCAATTGAGGAAGGTACCTGATATTGTCTGATACCTCCACATGCACACACATGCCTCATATACACACATACATGTGTGCACAGTCAGTGAAGCTACCTGAATGGGTAGAAAAGGCATTCTCAGAAGCCATAATACTTTGAAGGGAAAACCTAAGTACTAAAGCCAGGTTGTATTCTTGTCAGGCTACCTCACAACACAGGCTGTCGCCATTGCTATCAACTCGATGAAGTACTAGATAGTACATCTATGTTGTTGAGGACACTGCATGCTTCAGCTGCATGACGGAGAAATGAGGCTCAGCTGAAAAGCTCCCAGCCTTTGGCGAGGGTTCACCCTGACAGGAAGCACTACACGGGCAGGTGGGGGAGAACTGCGGCCAGTGATCCTGGCAGCTGCATGCCAGCAAGACGGGCCTCCTGGTACAATGGTGGCATAACAGTGGTCTGACCAAGTATTTCCCATTGTTTTTAAAGCCCATTCCCAGGAGGGAACCCATGTTGGATACTGTAAGCCCAGAAATGTGTGTGTCTGTGTGTGTGTGTGTGTGTGTGCACGCGCGCGCGCACGCATGCATGTGTAAGCCATAGCTCCCAATGGGGAAACTATTGATATTGTTTTGTCAAATGAATATAATATACCTGTCAAACTACCTTCTAAACAGCTATGTTTGCACCTATAGATTAGTACTGTTGTCAGCCTAAATTGTGGGGGAATGCTTCTTTTTAAGATGCTTTTCTTCTTTTATGTGCATTTGTGTGTTTGTGTACTGTGTGTGTAGTTTATGCTTATATGTGTTTGTATACTGTGTGTGTAGTATATGCTTATATGTGTTTGTATATTGTGTGTGTAGTGTATGCTTATATGTGTTTGTGTACTGTGTGTGTAGTGTATACTTATATGTGTTTGTGTAGTGTGTGTATGATGCATATGCAATGTGTAATGTGCATGTATAGTGTATGTGGCATGTATATGTGTGTGTACAGTGTGTATGTGTAGTGTGAGTATAAATGTAGTGGGTGTGTATGTGTAGTGTGTGTGTATGTGGTATGTGTGTATATAGTGTATGTATGCAGTATGTGTCAGTGTGTATAGTATATGTGTGTAGTGTATATCTGTGTGTATACTATATGTGTGTAGTGTATGTGTAGTTTGTGTGTACATACAGTGTGTGCATATGTGAGTGTGTGTAATATGGTGTCTGTGTATAGTGTGTAATGTAGGTGTATGTGTAGTGTATGTATAGATATGTATAGTGTGTGTATGTAATGTGTGGTGGGTGTAGTGGGGGGGCATGTAGTGGGGTGTGTATGTGGTGTGTGCAGTATGTGTGTATGTGTAATGTGAGTGTGTAGTGTGTGTATATGTATAGTATATTGTAGTGTCTGTACTGTATGTGGTATGTGTATGTGGTGTTTGTGTGTGTGTAGTGTGTAGGTGTAGGTATGTGTGGATATGTGTATGTATAGTGTATAGAATGATTCCAGGAAGTGAGAATGTATCTGGTGATCCTCAGAAATATGGTGACACTGTGACCTTCAGGGCACCCCTGAAGACTGTGGAAAAGAACTCTGAAAGCACAAGTTCAACAGAAGTTCAAGAATACACAAATCAGTGTAAGAACTGTTCCTTAAAGGACTTCTCAACTATGCAAAATATAAGGATGCGATATGAGTTGTATGAGGGACGTCACAGACCCAAGGGGGAAAGGCAGCTGCACTGTGAGCCAGCTTAGTCAGAAAGATACTGAGGAGGGAGGAGCTGTTTAGTCAATAGAGGAAAAAACCTGGATCATGAAAGGGAAAGGAAGAGTTAAAAAACAAGGCGCACATAGATGGGTGTACAATATTAGTAGTAAAATGGTGGTGTTCTGCACGGAAGCCGTCAACAACTAAATTCAATACAGATATCCGACTAAAGGAGGTAGTTATAGGTGCAATTCTAATAAAGGCAGGGGACAGACAAAAGTCTGGTATCAAGGAAAAGATGATGGCTTAATGATATCCCTACTTTATAGGATCATGTCATACTTTCTAATAATAAGCCTTGGAGTAAAAAGAATAAAAAGATACATTGGGTAGCTAAGAATTCCAAAAGTGAGCTTCAGTGATGCTTGCATTTGACATAAATAAGAGCTCACTAAATTGATAGATATATATATATATATATATATATACATATACATATATGCATATGTGCATATATGCATACAAACATATACATACATGTACACACATACATATACATACTGTAAGTATATTATACCTTAAGTATAATATATACATGTGTGTGTGTGTGTGTGTGTGTGTGTGTCTGGTTCCTCTGCCTTAAATGTTCTATGTATTTCAGCTTCTAAGAGTCAAGGGGCTTCGGTCATAAAATGCTGATTCGTGGAATGATCAAAAGGGACCCTGGAGTAAGTGGTTACTATGGAAGCAGCTTATGCAAACAGAAGACTGGGCTTTGGTCTGAGAGAGAGAGAGAGAGAGAGAGAGAGAGAGAGAGAGAGAGAGAGAGAGAGAGAGAGAGAGATCTTGAGCAGAAGACAGAGCTGTCAGCTCGCATCCACCACTGACTCTGAGGCGTTCTTCTGCTGCTCCCATTCACCCCTTCCTCGGGACCCTCTCTCAGGCTGAGGCTGGACCTCAGCACAGGAATCCCAGCCTGCTCTGCTCCTGTTGTGGCCACCTCCTTTGGCAGCATACCTATACTTCTCAGAGTCTTGGGATCCTTCCGGTCTACAGCCCATGATGCTCTTCTATAGCCTCTGGGGTCCCAGAACTCTCTATGTCTCGACCCACAGGTTACCGTGGGCTTACCCTTCTCCTCCCAGGCAGAGGCATGGTTCCCAGGAGGCCATGTCCCTAGGAGGGAGGAGCTAGCTTTGCAGCTCCAAGATCTGCCTCTCAAGACTACCAGAGCCCACCATGAATAAGTGTTGACCCATCTCCTGACCCTATCTGATCACTGAGTCACACTAATCCTTGTGGGTCGACATCAGTTTTACCCCAGTTCCTCCTCGGGATCTGATCTTTGATGGTCCAAGCCCTGGCATTTCCCCACATCTCTTCTCTCTTAGACCCTGCCTATGAAAACCAAATAATTTTGGATGTCAGGTTTTAGTTAGGCCTCTTGAGTAAAATTTACCAACCATGGTCTATGTCCGTCTTCCCAGAGTGGTTGGCATATCAGGGAAAAACTGACTAGCAATTACACAGTAGCCTGAGGTCAGAGGCTGAGCTCCCCACAGGATCCAGGACAGCAGCTGCTCATGTACCGGGTGGAGGTTTGGGATGAGCGGGGAATAAATCCAACTTGACTCTTCTGGGAAGAAGCCTCCTAAGCCAGGATTATCATAGACCGCCATGAGCAGAAATAGGCCTAGCCACTGAACCAAGCTTTTGCTTTGACAAAGTTAGACTTCCTGTTTCAGCAACTTTTGCCATGCAAAACATGAAAATTCATAATTTCTTCAGATGCACATTTATATACTTGCAGTCTATCTACTTTGGAGAGAAATGAGTTTGTCTTTTTTGTACTTGGTCTCTTGATAAAGGAATGAGAAAATACATTTAAACAGAGTGGAGAGATGTGTATACATGTGTGTGTGTTAGATATATGCATGTTGTTACCATAGATATGAAATGTTTTCTAAATTATTAGAGACAGCTGAAGAGAAACACAGGAGTCGTAGTAAATGAATTTTAAATGTGCATATGAAGAGGTTGTGAGTTTTCACATTTTGACTGCCAAATGTTACTGAGACAACTTTATCAAAACAAAAAAAGGCTAGAGGCCTTGGCTTTGGTCTTGGTCATGAGTCTGAGGGCTGGTTGTGGTTAGCACACTTGCTCAGGCCCGAAACATCAGGCAAACTATAGCTTTGGAGCCTTCTTCTATACTGTAAATACAAGATTAGTCCCCCTGTCCCATAGCTGGCTGTAATGAGTGCCCAGGTGAGGGGTGGCATATGTTTCACATACACCCAGAGCCAGCTTAAATGAATATAAGTCACTATCGCCACCCACATTTCCTGTATGGACAGGAAGTATTCAGGCTGTAAGAACCACGCAGCAAGTCCTCATAGCCTCGAGGTGGGCTCAAGCAGAGCCCAAGTCACCACCCATAAGCCTCAGCATTGGACACAGCTCCCTGGCTCCCTGGAGTAGGGATGCCACAGTTGAAATAATCCATGGGTCATCAGGGAGTGAACCTTTACCAGCCCGCGTGACTGGATCCTGCTACAACTGCCCACACAGATAGGGGAGGATTAGAAGTTCAGAGGGCCAAATGAGGTGCTCTCTCAGTCAAACTAAAAATAGATTAGAAAGCCAATCTCCCAAGCTCAGAATCAAATGGGGTCAGGTCAGGCCTAGAATGAAGCTCCGTAGTTCTAGGATTTTTTTAATGGTGAAAACCAGAAATTAGGCCTAGATCAATTTCTGCCTCCAGCTAGCTGGTTCCAGTGGAAAGCAGCGTTCCCTCTCTCGGCTTCTGTTTCCGGTTAACTGGTACCTGTGGAAGGCAGCTTTCCCTCTCTCAGCTTCTGTTTCCGGTTAGCTGGTACCCGTGGAAAGCAGCTTCCATTTTTCTGTCCGTGGAACAACAGCTTTGCAGCAGGTAACAGCTTGGCATCTCCCCTAAGTGCCTGTCTATGAGGAAACCGCGACATGTTCTAGTTTCATTTCAGAGGTAGCAGTGCCAGGTCATGCGGGAAATCAAACATAGAGATGAGCATTCAAGGAGGAAAGGGGTGGCTTCTATTGGGGTAGAGCAGCCCAGTCAGGGCCCTGGCTTTACCACCCGCCGGATACAGACTGACTGAAGCCACACCGGGCATTTCCACACCAGCTTCTCTGCAGGCTTCAAGTCATGGAAAGAAGGTGGTGATGGCCTCCTGGGATTGAGGATCAAAGCCTTCCTGCCTTTCCCCCGTTTCCCATAAGCAGCAGCTTCCACAGAACCGGGTACGCTGGGTGGTTTTGCAGGGAGGGGAGCACGGCTGACTGAGCCTCAGGAAGTAGAGAATACTCATCTGTGCCAAGAAATCTGTTCCTGGGCCCTTACCCCGGAGGCCGCATCGAGACAGTAGGTCCATGCTTGGGCCCGTGACGGATGGTTCCAGACTGCCCCTGGGCCCCATGCACCCAGCACTGCCCACCCAGCAGTGCTCACCACAACAGCCCCATCAGCAGCACAGGACCAGCCATGCTCCCTCTCAACTAGTCCGGCTCTCTTCTGACCATTTACGCGCTGAGTCTCTGAGACCTGTGCCCCAGGCCCTCTCTGTGCTTCATCTTGTCTACCTTCTTCACCAGGTCAGAGTGTGCCCAGCTCTGATGTTGTGCCAGGGAAATGGTAGTGATCCCCCAAAACACACAGAGGAGCTGATCTGGTGTAACTCATAGCAGGGTCTTTATTCTATTTGAGCTAGCTTAAACCACCACCACCCCAATGCACCACCGTCACTGCAGGACAGTTGTGGTGGTGGGGGAGCCCCGAATGTCTATGGGGCAAGGCTTTATAGTAAGCAACAAGCGGGGAGCATGTGTGCAAGCATCTAACTGGAAAGCTCCTGTGCCCTTTAACATCATTGGCTGGTGCTGGGAGTCCTGTCATAAACTGAGCTTCTGCTCCCCTCTGCATTGGTGGTCGTTAGGCAAGGGGTGGGCTTGTTACCTGGGGTGCAGGTTTGTTGGGGGGAATGACCCGGAGACACTGGTCTTGTTGAGGGTGTAACCTGGAGACACTGGCCATATTGGGGATTAGCCTAGAGACTGGAGCTAGGCTCAGGTTTTGTTGAGGGGCAACTTGGAAACTAATCCTAGGTACCAGCTTGTTAGTCTACCTGAGTTCAAACTTAGGTCAGGTTCTCTAAAATGGAGTCTGAACTTAAAAGCTTTGGCATCTCGCTGACATGTCAGCCAAACAACTTAGTATTCCAACAGCACACTGGCAGCAAAATGCTCCCATTGGACCAAACACTAAGAGAAGAGAGGAACGTGCCCTTGTTTCAAGACAAGACAGATCTGCTTAGAATCCAGTTCAACTTTATTCACTCCCAAAGGATCGTATTTAAAATCTTTCACAATGATTTTTACTGGTCAGGGATCCACCAGATTTTACGCCACAGAAGCTAAGGACTGTGGGATTTAAAGGTAGGAATTCTACTGTTCACAAGCTCGAGAAGCGCTCTGTTTCAGGCATGACCCAGCAGGCTAGCGTCATGAGACATGACCCAGGGTAGGCCTGTTATATCCACGGATCTGGGGCTCCATGGGACAGACCTTCAGATATGTAACACCCCAGATGATGCTCCTGGACATGGTATAAACTTAAACAGGTGTATATAATCATTGCTGTGGTTCTGATGGGTAATGTGCCTCCCAAGGGCTTGTGAGCCAAAGGCATGGAATCTGGTCGCTCAAAGAATTCTGAACCTGGGGGCTGTGAGTAAACTAGCAGGCTAAGGCCCAGCGGCCACGATCTGACGGAGTTCTTGGAGATGGTAAGAGGCAGAAGGACGGAGCTCACTCGAGGAGATGGTTGTTGGAGACACGTTCTCTTGGCCCAGTTCCTTCCTTACCCTGTACCAGGCTTCCCAAGGTGAGTGGCCTCTCCTGCTGCACAGTCCCAGTGCCATGAAGATGTGCCTCCTTGGGCCCAAAGCAATTGATTAACAACTTTAAACTTAAACCACGAGCCAAACAAAACAAATCCTTCTTAAAGGGGCTGGAGAGACAATTTGGTGACTAGGAGCATGCTCTGCCCTCACAGAGGACCGAAATTTTGTCTTCAGCACCTACACATTAGGCAACTCACAATGACCCGTAGCTCCAGGGGGACCTTCCATCCTCTTCTGGCCTCCACAGGCTCTGCACTCATGTGCACAGACCCACACACAGACACATAATGGAAAAAAAGAAATTACACAAATACTTTTCAAGTTGTTTTTCCTAGGTAGTTATCACAGAGATGAAAAATTAACACAAGAATGAACCAAATGAATGTACCAAATATAATTCAAAGGTACTCTAAGATAGAAAATGAATAAATAGTTGTTTGAGTTAAAGTTTCTTGGGCACAAAATAGAAATGGGAAGAAATCCAGAGACCCAGGGAAAATAGGATATGAACTAGGGGGAATGTTAAATCCCAAAGCCACCATAGAAAGTGTCCATTCCCAGAGAAACCCTAGACAAAGTGGCTGAGGGGAATCTGCAAAGCTTCAAAAGAGACCCCAAAACAAGCATTGCATAGAGCACTCCTGAAAAATTAACGTCTCTCCTGCATCTGGCCTGGAAGAAACACAAGTGTCCCGGGTCTAAAATGCCCCCTGTTCCATCCACAGGCCAAAATGCCCAGTACAGCTCATTCAAAAAGATGACAAGTTCTGTCCGGTTTCGGTGAACAGAACGCAGGGCATGGCTGTGGTAGAGCCCTGCCTGGCGAAGCCCTGGGTTTGATTTCCCAGCACCACGCATAGAGAGCATGACTCCCAGCACTCAGAAGGTGCACACAGGAACATCTGAAGCTCAGTATCAATCCTTGGCTACACAGCCAGTTTAAGGCCAATCGTGACTGTACAAGATTCCATCTCAAATTAAAAGGAAGGTGAACACATCACTCCCTTTGATAATCTAAGAAGCAAAGAAAATGGTAAATAAAATCCAGGGCCCATGATCATTAGCTTTTTTCACAGGAGGGTGAACTGAGGGCCAAAGTTGAGCCACTATTTCATTTGTTCAAATTCTAGCAACTGGATCTCACAGTCTGGGCAGCAGTTGCGGTGGCCTCACCTGTTTCAAGTCTCTGAAGCTCCATGGGCTCCTGGGGAGGAATCCCCACCCAGTTCCCAGAAGCCTCACTCACATACATAGCATCTGCAGCCCCAGGAAGTGGTGGTGCACACATGTTCTGATGCCCAAGCTAGACCTTCCCACAGATAACCCTGCTTCCTGGGGGACTGACTGCTCCTCTCTCACTAACAGCTCAATCTAGGGAGATCCCCCACAGCCTGCCCTGGAATTTTATTTATTATTTATGTGTTGGGTTAGGTGGTTGGTTGATTTGATTGGGTTTGGTTTGGTTTTTTGAGACATGGTTTCTTTGTGTGGCCCTGTGTGTCCTAGAACTTGCTCTGTAGACCAGGCGGGCCTCAAACTCACAGAGATCCACTCGCCTCTGCCTCCCAAGTGCTGGGATTAAAGGTGTGTAACACCAGTGCCAGAGTGATTTTTTTTTCAATTGGACATTTTCAGATACTAAGATTTAAAAGGAAACCACTGTGTGACAACCAATATAAAAGAATGCTGTTGTCAAAGGCAAGGGGCAAGCCAGGATCTCCTTCCTCAGATAGGGATCTCCAAGCCAGTGGCCTGGGGTCTGCATCTGTTCCCAATAGGAAAATACACCCTCTCCCCTTAGTGCGCCACTAGCTACATGGTCCCCAGGAAAGAGGCAAGAAAGCACGACATTTCAAGCAAAGGAAGCCTACCCTTCTCAGATGGGCTTTCAAAAACTTTAGTTAAAACATATAACATGCCAGCTGTTACGGTTTGTCTATGCTTGGCCTAGGAAGTGGCACTGTTAGAAGGTGTGGCCCTGTTGGAGTAGGTGTGTCACTGTGGGTGTGGGCTTTAATACCCTCATCCTAGCTGCCTGGAAGCCAGTGCTAGCAGTCTTCAGATGAAGATGTAGAACTCTCAGCTCCTATTGCACCATGCCTGCCTGGATGCTGCCATGCTCCTGACATGATGATAATGGACTGAACCTCTGAACCTGTAAACCAGCCCCAATTGAATATTGTCCTTAATAAGACTTGCCTTGGTCAAGGTGTCTGTTCACAGCAGTAAAACCCTAACTAAGACACCAGCTACCCTGGCACATGCCTACAGTCCCGTACTGTGTGCAGCCTGACTTTCATATCTCCCACAGTCGCCTTCATTAGCCCTGTGTACCTCTAGGTTCTGTATCCATAGTTTGTCCAAGTATGACTATTATTCTTTGTCCTTTTTATACAGTGCTGGGGATCGAACCCAGGACTTCACATGTGCCAGACAGCTTCTCCACCAAAAGCTTAATTAGAAGACCTCAGAGGCACCTGTCCTGGCCCCCACCTGTAGTTAGCTACCTCTGTGGGACAAGAGGAAGGATGAGGGTCACACTTGGTCCCAGCCCCATACCTTTCCTTGCCCTCACTCCCTGAGAGCCAGCACAGTACCTCTGCCCTGTGGCTCCCCACAGAGAGAATACTCCTGCCTCACCGCCTGGTGCTCACCTGCAACCACAGGCCTTCATCACATGAGGAAGGTGCTTTCCAGAAGAGGCGCCTTGAAAAGGTGCCCTTGCTCAGCCTAGGATGTGCCCCTGGGCCTTCTTTGGTGTTACCTCTTCCTCTTTTCCTACTGCGGATGCTCGATTCTAAGGAGCTGGTGTGAAGCCCACTGTACATGCTCTTCCCTGCCATCATCAAGATCCAGTCTGTGGCTCCCACACAGGCTGAGGAGACAGAGTACCTAGCCCAGGCTTGCCCGGCCTCCAGCGTTTCTGTAACATTGCCAATCCCATGCAACTCTCCATGGGTAATTCCAAGATGCGGTACTGAATTCATTTTCAAATGCACTCCACATTTTCTCTCTTACCCTCAAATGTGTTTGCATATTTCTTCCTTAAAAAGATAGAGAGCCGCCTTATAAACCTCCGAAACACACGTTCTGAGCAGGCCTAGAGTGAACTGACTTCTGATTCTGCTGAGTCTGAGAGAGAGGAGCTGGTTTAACAGATGAGGACCCTACAGGCAGTGACATTCCAGCTTCCTGTCACTAGATGGCAACAAGCCACGTGTTCCCAGTCAGCGAGGGAGTCTTACTCTCCAGTCAGCCATTGTTTCCAGCAGGTTCTGTGAGAGAAATTGCTGAGTGGTGCCCTGTGTGCAGCTCTCCTGCCAGGACGCCAGGACGCCATGACGCCAGGACACTGACACTCTCGTTCACAGTGGAAATGTCAACTCCTGACTGTCGAGGGCCACCAACATCAAGTGCAGCACAGAGCCGCCCTCTGGCCGTGGTGTGAATTTCATCCTCCCCACAGTTTCAGACCATTGCAATGCTTGCTACCACAGCTAAGGAAGGCAGGTCTGCCGCTGCAGTCCATCCCTCTCCCACATACAGCAGCAGCAAACCACAGGACAAGGAAGCCCTTGCTCCCAAGGAGGAGTCCTACACAGGATCAGGGTTGTACCACAATGCCCCTTGTGAGCAGTTGACCTCAAAGCAGCCTCAGCACGTTCTTTCGGCCTCTCACTCCAGCCCCCTGAAGTGGAGGAGTTGAAGCTCCAACTGCCCTGCAGTTCCAGTGTCTGCTCATCACCACATCTGCCATCCAAGGAGATTTCTGAGGAGAGATTAGTGCCAGGCTCATCAAGTTGAGAGCAGTAACTGGGAGGGAGGCGGTGCCACACCAGGTTTGTCACCTATTTGGAGGTCTGCTCGAGATAACCTTGACTGTCCAGTCGGCTTTGTCTGCATTAACCATGTACCTGTGCACACAGACCCTCACGCACATACCTGCACGTATGCATACACATGTGTGCATATGCACATGTACACACACGTGTAACCCGTTTCTTTCTGTGACTCATCATGCAGCAAGAGCCTGTTCTTTTCCCACTCCAGGCTTTTGTAAAACTTACAGGCATCTGCAAGTCATTAAGACAGTCTTTCCCCTGCTGATCTATTTCTCATTTACTTCACAGACACAACTACAGAACATTCAGAGGCAGTCTTCCCCACCCCCACTGTGACGTTCTGGAAGCCATCTTCCTCGTTGCTGGCCTCAGAGATGGACAGCTGAACACTGGCCTTCGGAGAACGAGGTCTTGATCCTTCAAGAGCATCCTGCTCTGGGTATCAGGTTCATCCTGCTCAGGCGGAGGGGTTGGCTGTGCATGTGGACCACAGACATTCACATGGAAAGGTGGCAAGAAAAGATGCTATGCTGAGAGTCATCTGTGTCCCTTCTTGTCCTTGCATGTCCTGGCCCTCATGAGGTACCGGCATGGTGTCGTGGATAAACAAGCACTCATGGATCGCATACGATCAGCCAAGCAGGATCCTTACGAATCCTTAACCCTGCAGGATTCTAGGGCCTCTCAGTGTATGAAGTGCCCCACCAAAAGTCATCTGGCCATTGTATATGCCTGAGGCCTGTGCTCAGTTGATAGCTGAGCGTCAATTTTATCAAACACATGGCGACAATGAGGTCCCTTTTCTAAGTCACTAGGAGGAAGACAGAGGTGTTCATGTTTATAAGAATTCACTGGTACATGGCATATATAGTAATTACCAGAGCGGTGTCAATTTACTGAGGCGTACTGTAGTGAGCACTTTAAACATACTCCCGGTGAGTGTGAATGAGGCCTATAGTTTATGCAAGTGCTGTTCCTGAGTAGCTTTCTCTCTGCCATTTCCCCTCCTCTTTGTCCATGTTTCCTCTCATTCTCCAAACAGCTGTTAGCACGGTTTCACTCACCTCCTGGGCTGTTTTCTGGCCTTCTCGGCTTGGCGGCTGCTTCACTCTCCGTGGCCCAGGAATGTCACACAGTGTAAATATTCCACCTCAGAGACAGCTAACAACCTCTGATCTAGAACAGGATTCTGTCCTGTGTGAGAAGATGCGGCCAGAGGAGTGCACTGCCTCTTCAGACAGATGTCCAGTAGTTATCCGCAGAGCAGCGACCATAGCCCTCAAGCTGAGATGGTCAGTTATCAGTCCAAGATGCCAACAGCCGTCCCCAACACAAGAAGAGAAGTAGACAGATATGAATGGGGACGGCGGGTGGGAAGCTACTCAGGACCACTATTTGCATAGATTGCAGGCCTCACTCACACCCTCCAGGGTTAAACACCTCATCCAGCAATGACCACCACATAAGGCAGCTTGAGAGACCTGCCATGTGACTCTCTCAAACTTGAACTTCAGGCCGCACCAGCTGCAGGGCTGCTGTATCAAACCAGTCATGAGAACTTCCCAAGGAACAGCCCATGGTGACGTGGTCCTTAAGGTCACCCTGAAGTGCCAAACTCCTGCTCAGAGCAGGAAGCATCAGATACTGACCTTAGGGGCACTCACGGGCAACCTGCGGAGAGTAACAGCAGGAAGCTCATCGGCACTGGATGCGTAATCATGGCAGACACAAAGAACATTCTGGAAATGAATCCCAGAGAGGATAATGCCTCAGTGTGTGATGCTGGGCTCTAGAAAAGAAAAGTACAGAATCTGAGTGATTGGTTAGGCCCTGTGTCTTAGTTAGGGTTTCTATTGAGGCAATGATCAACAAGCAAGTTGGGGAGGAAAGGGTTTACTCAGCTTATACTTCCATATTGCTGTTCATCACCAAAGGAAGTCAGGACTGGAACTCAAGCAGGTCAAGAACCTAGAGGCAGGAGCTGATGCGGAGGCCATGGAGGGGTGCTGCTTACTGGCTTGCTTCCCATGGCTTGCTCATCTTTTTTACAGAACCCAGGACCACCAGCCCAGGGATGGCACCACCCACAATGGTAGGCTCTCTCCTGTCAATCACTAATTGAGAAAACGCCTTACAGCTGGGTCTCATGGAGGTATTTCCTCAACTGAAGCCCCTCCTTCTCTGATGACTCTAGATTGTATCAAGTTGGCATAAAACCAGCCAAGCACACTGTGGTATGGCTGACAGATGCCTTTGCTGTGTGCTGTCATCACAGGAAGTGTTCTTGGTTTGCATGGGGCTGGCCAGAGTCTGGATGGGCCAAGCTATAACCTTGAAGCATTTGAAGTCTTCTGTGCTGTCTAGACAAACTGCCTGAGTGGCACTGTGCCTGGTAGGAGCCACAGAGAGGAAACAGGACTGTTCTTACAGAGAGCAGAAAGCCACTCGGTCCTGTAGCCTTCAGGAGCAGTTCCCAGATGAAGGCAAAATATAGGGGCTGAGCTGCTACAAACGTGGCCACATCTTCATCCGTAAGAAGGCTCTGCGCTGTGCTGCGCTGCACTGCTGGCCCGCTGAGACATGGGGCCAATACTTCATCCTGGCTTGAAGCTTCCCATAAACAGGGAAGAACCTGTGTGCTCTAAATCTGTCTCTGCGTGGTATGGAGAAATAGGGGTTACTGTGAGGAATGGAGCCTGGTGTTTATACGTGAGCATGTCCATAAATGGTGGGAAAAGAACAGAAACTGCTGTGAATAGCTGTACATGATGCATGTGAGTGCACCTGCATCGGAACAACACAGACCACTCTGTACATGCCATGTATTTATGCATATATCTGTGTGTGTGTGTCTACACATGCGTTCATGACTCCCTCTGTACATGGTATGTGTATTTGCATATAAATGCACATGTCTACACATGTGTTTGAATGCGACTCACTCTGTACATGGCCTGTATTTATGCCTGTGCATGCACATGTCCACACATGAGTGTGACTTCCTCAGAGATTCTAGGGAGCAGTGTTTGTTCTTGAGGAAAGGATCAGCTCTGCGGAGATGAAAGCTATTCGTAATGGAGAAAGTGCACTGAAGCAGAGGCCTAGAGCACAAAGTCAATCCCTTGGGCATCTCTCTCCAGCAGGGCTCTCTATGCATTTCGCATTTTACATACCGTGTTTCTATGACACACTGCTGAGTGAGGCAGCTTCTGCCAGACCAGGATCTACCCTGGTTTGTAGACACCTTCTTAGGTTGCTAGAAGCATCCTCTTCCTAAAGATCTAAACACCAGATGCAAACGCAGGCCTTACATCAAGCAAAGATGCTTTGTAGGCTCACTTCACATCTGCAGCAGCCACAGCCAAAGTATGGACCTGAGCAGCCTCATCCACTCCCCCAGTGGTACGTCTGCCCCACCTGCCATCAGCCATCTTGTATGGGCAGGGATGTGGGGCCTCTGCAGCAGGATACCCCTGAGCACTTAGAGGCTGGAGGCTGGGAAAAGTGGACATTTCATCATCCGCCAATAAACATGGCATAGTGTGGAACACACGGGTTTCTTGGCAAATAAATGAGGTCATTAAAGATCACTGTAGAGGGCACACACGACTTTGCATAGAGTCAGGAGACGAGGAACCCCCAGCTCATTAAAAGGGGAGGGCTGTAGGCATGAAGGACTGTGCCCATAGTCAGAGCTTGCTCTGCAGACAGTACCAGGAAACAACAGGAGCCCTGACACCAGATATATGGGGAGAGCTCAGACCAAATGTGGACCTCTTTCCTGGTGGGTCAGAAGTTCACTCTAGAAAACTTATTTAACAGAGAGCAGGGAGAGCCACAGGCCACCCTCCACCTAGGCTTGTCCAAAACAGTCACTGTGTCTCCTTAGTCTTCAGTTAACCCCGAGCGCTATGCCAAGTGCTCTAGAGAAACCCTTGACTCTTCTCAAAGAATCGGTCATTTGTCTGGAAGAATCTAGGATCTGAGATGCTGCAGCCCTCAAGTAAGGACAGGCCATTCATCCAATAATGTGGCACCTGGCCTTCAGTGTAGCAGGGTGTCTAGTTCAGCAAAGCCAGGAGAGACCACGCTGTGCAGAGTGAGTCAACACACAGCAGGTATCCTGAAAGTGTGTGCTTAGTGAAAGAGTGGGAGAAGACTGGAGAAGTCTTTTACAGCTCTGTGGACAGACATTCAGGATATCCATCATCAGAGAGACAGACAGACAGGACAGGGCAGCCATTATCACACACAGACAGACTGACAGGCAGACAGTGAGGACACCCATCATCAGACAGGACAGGGCAGCCATTATCACACACAGACAGACTGACAGGCAGACAGTGAGGACACCCATCATCAGACAGGACAGGGCAGCCATTATCACACACAGACAGACAGGCAGACAGTGAGGACACCCACCATCATACAGGACAGGGCAGCCATTATCAGATCGAGATGGACAGACAGACAGACAGACAGACAGACAATGAGGACACCCATTATCAGGACAAGGACAAGGAGAATGCTCCTCAGCACATGATCCGAGAATCCATTAGGAAACCACTTGTGTATACTACAAGCCATGCACACACACAGGGTGCATCAGACATGTACCATCTCTAACACTAATTCAAGGGCTGATCCCAAGCCTTCTAGTTTGTAATTTTTAATGAACCCACCTAAACTCTATTTCTAGGACAGAAAATGGAATCCAATTACATGGGAAAACTTATCCAGTGACAGGTGCCACAGTCTCCAGACACCAGTCAAAGTCAACCTGCAGGCTACTTGGACATCAAGTTCCCATTCCATACTGTCACTCAGAAGCTGGGGGGAGGGGGAGCCAGTGGGGAGGACTTGGGACTCCTGCCTTCTAAGGAACTGCCCTCAGGAGGCTGCTAGAGCTGAGGGAGTAAGAGAGCTCTCCAAGCAGATCAGGAAGATGAGAAAAACAACAGAACACTCCCAAGAAATGATAGAAGAAAATCCTCTCACTGGCCCACTGCTCAGTGGTGGCAGGATTTTATAGATAAAGACACTAAAATCTCCTGGGACAAAAAAAATTATAGAAAAGAAAACCCAGAGTTAGCCGGGTGGCGCACGCCTTTAATCCCAGCACTTAGGAGGTAGAGGCAGGCGGATTTCTGAGTTCGAGGCCAGCCTGGTCTACAGAGTGAGTTCCAGGACAGCCAGGGGTACACAGAGAAACCCTGTCTCAAAAAAACAACAACAACAAAAACAAAACAGAAAACCCAGAGTTGTTAGCTCCTCCCATCCCACCTCTCTCCATGGAAGAAAATGATGAAGTCAGTCTTCAACTGAAGTGCTCTTGTCAAGTGTTTGTTCGCTGGCTGACTAGCTGTGATCATTCATGAGGGCCTGAAGATACTTCCGTAAACATGCGAAGTTAAGGAATATTGGTCAGAACATTCTGGAACACATGGAGCAATCCAAGCAGCAAACTTTAAGTGTGCTCAGTGACACGCTTTTCTCCCTCCCCACTCCTGAGGAAGTGTTCCACCATTGACAGTTGCTCATCTCGGGAGAGTGATGGGGCGGAGTGGAGGGAGGGGACAGGCAGAGTGAGGAAGGGAGACAGGTTTCTAAGAGAAGAGATTTTTATGGTGGTTTTGTCAGCTTGGTTGGTTGTGTTCAGTTTGGCAGTGTCAGGGATTGAACCAAGGGCCTCATATGTGCTAAGCAAGCGCTCTACCCACTGGACCGTATCTACAGCCATCCGCCATTTCTTTCTAAAGTGTCCTCCTGACACATCCTGAAATTACAAGAAAACACCACCATGCCCACACTGAAGGAGATGGCCGAGAAGCTGACAGGGCAAAGATGATGGTGTTGGTGGGGGTTGAGGGGTCAGTACCTAAAGACAATGCAATGTCTACATGGCCCCAACATGGCCCTGGAGTCAGGGAAGGAACCTGGCCACTCTTACACTGACCTCTTTGGAAGATGTCTTCTTTTGGCTTCAATGCTTCTGTGGGAAAAGTAGACCCTTTGCTGCTGCTTTAGTGGAATTAGGAATTGACAAAATATCAGTCTCCACCCACAGCTGATGTCATCACAGGCTACGACACAGTGTGAGGAGTCAGGTGACTATGACATGGCACTTGCATTAGAAAGTGTGGACCTGCAGAGCAGGCTTAGGAGAGTACAATAGCCATATGATGGCAGGAGCTGCACACCATGACAAGAAGATAAATATACACAGATGCAGCTCAAGGAGGGGTGAGAAAGCACAGGAGACTGCACAGGACAGGGTGGGAGCTACTGTATCCTCCTACACACACTATAGAGCAGGGTGAAGCTACTGTATCCTCCTACACACACCATAGAGCAGGGTGAAGCTACTGTATCCTCCTTCACACCCCCACAGAGCAGGGTGAAGCCACTGTATCCTCCTACCCACCCACAGGACAGGGTGAAGCTACTGTATCCTCCTATACACCCACAGGACAGGGTGAAGCTACTGTATCCTCCTACACACTCAGCAGAGCAGGGTGAAGTTACTGTATCCTCCTATACACCCACAGGACAGGGTGAAGCTACTGTATCCTCCTACTAACCACACACACCACACACACACACACACATACACACACACACACACACACACACACGACAGAGTAGGAGCTACTGTATTCTGCTACTCACCCCACCCTGTGCCAGAGCAGTTAGTTAACCAGGAGGACCAGCATCCTTGAATGAAGACATCCCTTTAAAGATTGCAGGCAACCCAGCAAGACCTCTCATCTCTCCTAGGACACCACATAGAACCCAGACAGGAACTGCCTCTACTAAAATAGGCCAACTGCAATCCTGCAGATGATGACTACATACTCAGAACATCCAAGGAAACCAACACTATCCACAGATGGAGCAAGAAAACTACATTAACTGTGAGAAATCAACAAGGTAACGGCTCAAGGTGGGCATGCTGAAATGAAGGGCTCTCTGGGCTTCCTGTCTCCCCTTTCAATCACCCACATTCTACCAGCCTCTTCTGCTCATTTTGTCAGTTTGCTAACCACGTGTATGGACGGCCATGGCCATGACCCTGAGAAGGAGTCACTCATGGCTCAGGTCTTACCAGACTGTAGGACCAGAGAGCGTGTCCTTCCCGCTTGTCACCTGTCACCTTAGCACACTGTAACAGACAACAGTGCTAAAGTTTACCAGGCTAAATGCTTCCCCCGAGCTGCACTGAGAGCAGACGGCCTGAGTCTTCATGCCCCTTTCCTCTGAATGTGAGATGTGTATCCTTCACCATGGAAACCTGGCAGTGCGCTGGCCTCAGTATCCCCAGCTATTGCCAGGGTGATAGTGTGGGGCTCCTGTTGACCCCATCACCCTCTGAGCACCAGCTACTGGCAGGAAGTTAGAGGGAAGAAGGGCCCCTAAATAGCAACTGTATTTGCACAGACAGCTGAACCCCAGCAATCCACAGAGGTCCAATGCTAGCAGGCAATGGGGGCCCCAGACCTGCAGCCCATAGAGGCCCCACAAGCCGCATGATGATTCCTGAAGTTCATTCCAGGCTAGTGGGATATCTCACTCCTTGCCACCCCCTCCAGATGATTTTACAAGCCCTAGGGGACCACCCAGCCTGGTACTACCTCTGTCACTGCAGTGAGCTTCATTCAGCCCTGAGCTTTCTGGCAATGACTCATGCATTCTCTCGTGCTTTTATAGATGCCTGACTTTGTTTTCACACAGCTGACACTGCATTTCCACATGCTGTTGTTGTTAGGGTTGCAATTGCTGTGGGGAAACACCATGACCACAGCACCTTAGAAAGGAAAGGGTTTATTCAACTTACACTTCCACATCACAGTCATCACTGAAGGAAGTCAGGACAGGAACTAAATCAAACAGGGCAGGAACCTGGAGGCAGGAGCTAATGGAGAGGCCATGGAGGGGTGCTGCTTACTGGCTTGCTCCTCCTGGCTTTCTGACTCTGCTTGCTTAGCATCACCACAGTAAAACTGGCCCCTCCTATATAAAACTGTCAGTCAAGAAAATACCCCAAAAACCAGTGTGGTGGTGGCATTTCCTCATGAAGTTTCCTCTTCGCAATTGGCTCTAGCTTGTGTCAAGTTGACATACAGCCAGTCAGCAACTAACTTCATTTAGTTTCTTCCAATCTTGAATAGCTTGCCCCAGGCCTCTCCTTTTTACATTCACAGTAGCAACTGGGAACCATCCCATGTTCTCCCTCCTTTACAGCTGCTCCTGGTTGCATCCTAGATCTGGGGATAGGTTAGTGTCCATGTCCACAAGGTGAGGGGTCACATGGTGCTGAGTACTTCTGAGAGAAGGCCTGGGTCCCTCCCACAGAGGGATGTCACAGTGTAGGGGTGAGGAGGGAGGAGCCCAGGGAGCTTTGCTTGCTGCTGCCCATGGTCCTCCCTCTTAGTTTAGCCAGGTGAGGTTGTGCTGCATAATTAACTCCTGTTGCTGTGACAAAATACCACAGCCAAGGCACTTTATGGAAGGAGGGGTCCATTTTGGTTCATGGTCCCAGAAGTCAGGGTTCAAGACACAGAGAAAGCCAAGCTGAAGCTGAGCAAGGCCTTGCTCTCTCAAAGTCAGTACCTGAGAAAAACTTCCTCTAGCAAGGTGTCCCCAGACAGTGCCACCAACTGAGGACCAGGTGAGTTCAAATGCTCTAGTCTATGAGGAAGCATGTCTCATTTAAACCACCAGGGCAAGGATAGAGCAATGATGAGGCAAAGTGAGAGTTTACACACACATTCACACACTTAGACACATGCACACACACATACACACACTTATACATACTTACAAACACACTCACACTTACACACACTTATACACATACACACACACACATATATACACACAAACACACATACATATACACATACACACTTACATATATACAAACACACACACACACTCCTCACCAAATAAGTGAAATTTTCATTACTAACAAAAGGGGACGCTCATCAACATAGTACACCACCAAAGTCTAGGGATCTATTCCCAACTCTGCAAAGATGGGACTCATGCAAAGATAACAACACTACTGTTGCTATGGAAACTCCAAATAAAACCAGAATGAGACATCACTTACCACTGAGAAGATGGCTATTACTTTAAAAAGGAACAATGACAGAAAGATGGCACACCCCTGTCCTTGCCACCCATTCTCCATGACATTTATCAGCTTGGGCAAATGGGTCCAAGGAGGAACAATCAGATCTCCAGTGCCTCACAAAGGAGAATCCACTCATCTGCTTCCTCCTCCCCAAGGAGAGAGCATCACCTCCGATCCCAGGAGCCCAGGACCTCTGTGTGTCCAAGTTTCCATCAGTCACTGTCTCCCGTGTCTGATCCCCACTCAGAACACTGTGGGGAACATACGCCTGGCACACTTGTCCATCCAAGTGGATGGCGAGCCGCCATCTACAAAAAGGAGGCATAGGATAAAGGAAAGGACTCGTACGCACTTCTTTAGAAAGGTGCCTTTGCTCTAACCACCAACCAAGTGTAGTAAGAGCCCCTGCCTCAGCTCTCCTAGGACAGCGCCTCTGCCAGCCCAGCCACAGGGTGTAGATGTGTGGGGCTCCCCACCCTAGGAGCAGTGCCTGAGGAATGGTCTTCACTATCCTCCCTCAGGTCTCATTTGTCCCCAACCTAACTGCACGTTGCTGTAGTGCCTGGGAAAGCCCATCTCATCACTCCTGTCAGCCCTTAGAGCTGAGCACTTCAATGGTTCCTTCCCACCAGTAATGATCCCAACATTCGCAGACTCGCTGAAAACATTATCATCTATACTAGACTTTCCAATGGGTCAAATCCCACCATTCTGACATGATAGCAGAAAGAGATTGTCTGGAGCAGTGTGTGTGTGTGTGTGTGTGTGTGTGTGTGTGTGTGTGTGTGTGTATGACAGAGAAACAGAAAGAAACAGACAGACACAGACATAAAGAAGAGAAAAAAACTATGAATATGAATGTTTGTGTGTGTGTGTGTGTGTGTGTGAGAGAGAGAGAGAGAGAGAGAGAGAGAGAGAGAGAGAGAGAGAGAGAGAATTAGTAGAATGCTTGTTTAACACACACAAAGTCAAGGATTCAGTTCCCAGAAGCATATAAAACCAGGAATGGTGGTACATGCAAATATCCCAGCACTTAGGAGATGAAAGCAGAAATATAAAAATGTCAAGGTCATAATGGGTTTCAGGCTAGCCTGGGCTACACACACATACTTACACAGAAGCACACACAGACATACACACAAGCATGTGACATAATAAAACACACAGACATTAAATAATAGATGCAAGTGTCCAAAAGCACTGAGACACTTTGAAATTGGGCAAGCAGCAGCATTAGAACCAACTAGGAAAGAAGAACATGGCCTGGTAAGTGACAGGTAGGGGACAGACGCAAGGCCTTTAATAGGCAAATGGGAGAGCAGCTCAGACAGCACCAAGGAGGCAGCAGGAGGGGCGCCTTGTGAGGACAATGAGCAGGCACAAACTATAAGACTCGGGGCCCACTGTGTCCTCCCACAGAACCTGCCACACAGGACACTTGGAAGGGTAGTCCCCAAGCAACAGAGGAGATATGCAGACATTCGAGCAGGATCCCCATTAGCAAACTGGAGTGGTCTGGCCAGTAAGCCAGTGCAGTGCTACAGAAGCCATATGGAGGCAACAGAACTGTCCAATGCAGAGAGGAAGACAAGAAGAGCCGTAGGAGAGGAAGGCCAAGAGGCTGACAAAGAAGACCGCGTTGACGTGCAATGCTAAGCTTGAACCTGCCTGTCTGTGCATCATGTGCCTGTCTATACTCAGGAAGCCAGAAGATGGCACTGCCCCCCGCCCGGAACTGGAGTAACAGATGGTTGTAAGCCATCTTATGGCTGCTGGAAACTGAACCCCCGACCTTTGGAAGAACAGCCAGTGCCCTTAGATGCTACGCCGTCTCTCCATCCCCAGCTGCATGTCAAGAGGCAAGTCTGAATGAGACATAGGCATATTGCAGAGAGGTCTCTAAACATAAGGGAAGACAGAGTGTTGGTCACGCCCCTGTGGGGAGAACTGAGGCAGAATGGGGAGGGCACAAAGGTGTCTCACAGTAGTCAGAGACAGGAGCTAACCACCACAAACTCCATCAGAGAAGCCTACCTCTGTGGCAGCCCTGATCTTACGTTTAAACCAACTGTTTCCAACAACAAAACTCAAGAGAAATGAGTTTATAAAGTGAGCCCTGGCTGCTCACACTTCTACATCTTGGAGCTATTCAATCAAGGTAGTTTGGGTCCCTTTTTGGTTCAAAACATGCGAGCTGTGGCACTTTACAAGGAAAAACAGTTTATTTTGACTCACAGTTAAAGAGACTGAACAGTCAGTCCAAGCTTAGGTGAGGCCTTTGTGCTACATCAAGACAAAGATGGCTTCCCATGGCTGGCTGGCACGCGGACACAGCAAGCAGTGGGCCAGAAGAGACCAACTTGTGACCTGGCCTTTCTCCACAACAACCTCACTGTTCCTGCCACTCCAGGCCTGCAAGGACTGCTGCCTTCCCGCGGATGGACGCAAGCTCTCCCTCTAGGACTCACTAACTAGCTGTCACATTCTCTGCATTGTACACAAGAGTCTAACTTCTAGCCTTGAACCTCTAGTGGACACAGCACACCCAAATGACATCAAAGACTTTGCCAAATGTGGGTGGAAAAATGCAATGCCAGTACAAGACATGGGAGTTATAGTTTGGAATTATAATTTCTAAAGCACCTAGAATATAATCACTGACTGGCTTTCTTCAGCAAGGACTCTGTCACCCCAGAATTATCTCCTGCAAGGGTGCTGGCACCCCAGACCTGTCCCTCAGAGCCATGACTTCCTTTGTCACAGAATTATAATTTTAGCCCCAGCTGAATTAAAGTTTCTAGGACATTGACTACAATATTAGCACATGCCAGTCAAATGGGAGAAGACTCTAAACCAGTGTCTTTCGGCTTTCCTAATGCTGCAACCCTGCATGCTTTAGAAGCACTGAGGAAGATGGTAGAAATGTCTGTAGTACAGAAAAACGCTGAGAAATCCAAACAAAACGTGACTTTCCTCACTATTTCCCTGGGGTAGTAAGTGCTGGGAAGGAAGAGCTCAGAGAGCAACAAGAACTGGACAGGATGAGCTCAGAACATCGCAGACCACACAGAGGCCCCCACGAGCAGAAGTCCGATGAACCAAAGGCAGGACACCATCAGATGCCGGCATCCGTGAGCATTAGGCTTGCTGCCGAGACTCCAGGACAGAACCAACCACATGCACTTCTCTGAGGCACTACAGCCTTCTCAGGCTTGGGACACTACACAGCACAGGCGCATAGCAACATGGGGTAAACAGAGGACATTTTTAAGCCATGGAATTCCCTCTTGAAAAAAAAACTGTAGCGATTTCTCAGTGGTTACCACCCACACTTGATTTTGTAGAGATTGCCAGCACCCACATGAAGGCTCTCAACCATCTGTGACTACAGTTGCATGGGACCTGATGCCCTCTTCTGGCCTCCATTGGACTGAATACCCATGGTACACATAAACACATGCAGGCAAAAAAAATTTTTTAATGTAATTTTTAAAATTCAACCCCACAAAAATATGGGAAATGTGTGTTAGCCACTTCTATGTTGCCAAGTCCAAAACACCAGATAGAAACAGCTTGAAGAGAAGCTGTATTTTGACTCCCGGTTTCAGGGGAATTGCTGCCAGTCACAGAGGTGGGGCCATGGAGTGGGGGAATCTCACAAAGCAATGGACAGAAGCAGAGAGCAGAAGGCCAGCATCCGGGGATGGGCACAACTTTCTAGGTCTCTCCTATCCTAGATCCACAAAAGTACCCCCAGCCAAGGGCTGGGGATTCAAAACATGAGCATGTCAGTGTGCCCGAGATTTCCAGGCTCGAGCAAGGTCTTGATAGCAAGATGGTGCCAAACAGATCCCAAAAATAGAAGAAAGGGTGTTAACCACTCAAGAACTGGATCAAGAAAGCAGGGGCACTCTAGATCAATCTCAGCTGCCTCACAGGAAAGGAAACTGGGGCTCCACTCCTCCCACACTGAAAATCTACAAGTCTGTGCAAGTACTCATGAGGGAGTTGCAAATACATTTTAGCAAACATGCACGTTTGCTGATGCAGAATTCAAAATACTGAAGGTCAGCTCTTTAGTAGTAACTCGAATACCTAAAATACAAACACTGAGAACCACAGTGGTGGGGGAGGGGTCCTTATGCAGAAGTGTTCAGAGCACATGTTCCCATCAGATTTTTAAAAGAGGAAGAGAAAATAGCATGAAATCTCTTGCCAAGACACCAAGAAGCTGAGTGAAGAAACCCAGCAGATGACCTGGCCTCCTTCAGTCTCCCTGCTCAAAGATCATGTGAGTGTCCATATTGCCAACATGGCTTCTGAACCCCTATTCCTGGACTCACTGAAAAAAAAAACCCAACACCTCCCTAGCTGCCTGCCACCCTAATACCAAGTCCTCAGACCTGACCAGATAAATACAACATAGCAACTCTGGAGGTCCAGTTAGAGCACCCCAGGAAGAGGGTACACACACATGCACGCACACACATGCACGCACACACATGCACACACACACATGCACGCACACACATGCACACACACACACACACACACACACGCACGCACGCACGCACGCACGCACATACACGCACATGCACACTGCCATCCTCTGGTGCCTGCAGCAGAACATGAGCTTCCAGGAGGAAAGCATCCAGATGTCGCCGTTCCCCTCAGCTCAGGGTGATGCTTCTGCACGTTGCTTGATGTGGTGAACTTATCACCTTTCATTTGCTTCCCTCTCTATCACTTTAGCTGTCAAACAAGCTGCGGTAAAGACTCCCCGGGGAGACGGAGCTGGGAGAAGGGGAGAAGCGGTGCCATCTGAGGGTGCTGCCATCTTCTGGCAGGCACCTGCTCTTCCCATCGGCCCTGTTGCTGTGTTTACTGCCGGCTGCTGTGAGCAGCTGTGGGAATCCCTGAGCTCCCTGAAGGGGTGGGGTGTGTTACTTAGCACATGCATGCTCACTTTCCATGCCTGACACTTTCTGGAAGAGGATGGTGGGAGCTAGAGGCGGGGTTGGAACATGCAGAGGAGCCAGCCATGTGCTGTCAGCTGTGGCCAGTGATGCATAGCACAGAGCTGGCTTCCTCAGGCTTACCAGATGTGCAGTTGTCTAGGGCTGTCAGCATGAATCCATCAGACCTTCCAGATAGCTGTGCCTTGGGAACACCTGCTCTGCATCTTTATGGAATAAGTATGTCCCTACTGGTTCCACATGAACCAGTGTGGGACAGGCCAAGAGAGACCCCACGTGTAAAGCTTTGATGGTTCACAGACAGAACTCCTGTGAAGAAGGGTTTAGCCAATGGGGGCGGGGAGTATAACAGTCCTTCATGCCTCAGTCCCATAAAAGTCAGCTGTGGTTTTCTGTAATGGTCTATGCTGCAAAGAGAAATGTCCTTAATGAGACGTGAAGACTACATTTACCTGTGTGTGTGAGGACAAATGTTTAGATTGCAGTCAAGGGGGCTGGAGAGGTGGCTCAGCGGTTAAGAGCACTGACTGCTTGTCCAGAGGTCCTGAGTTCAAATCCCAGCAACCACATAGTGGCTCACAAGCCTCCATGAGATCTGATGCCCTCTTCTGGAGTGTCTGAAGACAAATACAGTGTACTCACATATAATAAATAGATTGCAGTTATAGACCATGCATTGGCTTTGTGCTTTTACCCTGAAGGGCACATGAAGTGACAGAACACTTTCAAGCCAAGGCCAGACAGTCCACTGTTACCACACACAGCCTATTGTGTCCACAGGTACTGGCTGCAAGCCTAGGAAGGACAGACAGACAGCCTGCTATGGTGCATTCTATCCTGCCGTCTGAGGAGCCTGGGACCTTCCAGGGCAGTGTGAGTAAAGTTACTCACAGGGCGAGCATAGAGGCAAGCTTACACACAATCATTGTGCCCACAGTAAGCATGTCACACACCAGTGCTGCACACACAATCAGTGTGCCCACAGTAAGCATGCCACACACCAGTGCTGCACACACAATCAGTGTGCCCACAGTAAGCATGCCACACACCAGTGCTGCACACACAATCAGTGTGCCCACAGTAAGCATGCCACACACCAGTGCTGCACACATAATCAGTGTGCCCACAGTAAGCATGCCACACACCAGTGTTGCACACACAATCAGTGTGCCCACAGTAAGCATGCCACACACCAGTGCTGCACACCAAGCATGTGGCACTTCTGCAATCCTAGAACTCAGGACGCAGGGGAATCGAGAATTTGAGGCCAGCCTGGGTTACACAGGGAGATGCTGTCTCAAAAAATAAAGGTAAAGGGGAAACAGATGGAGAAAGACATTCAGCCTCTCCAGACCAAGGGAGAGCACGAATGCCACTCCCAATCAGGAGAGTGGGCACACGGGCACAGCGACAGGATGGCCGTCTCCTTCAGCACTTGCCATTGTCCATGTGTCGCTATAACTTCAGACAGAGAGGCCGGCACTTTGAAAAGTCCTAGCCGAGGCTAGTCCAAATGGGATATCTGCTTGAGGACTGGAATGAGTTTGGGGTTTTTCTTGTTTTTCTCATGCAAAAGCAAAGACACATTACAACAAGAAACATGAAAAAAATACATGTGGAGAGAAGAAACAAAGACTAGAGGCAGAGCTAATCCTCGGGTGGTATTCTCCCTCTGGTACTGGGACGGAGTCCAGGGTTTCACACGTACTAGCCAAAGCTGGACCTCTTAGCCACACCCCCAGCCCTTGGGCAATTTTTATTATTAATTACTTTACTTGTCTAATTTTAAAATTTATTACAATGAGCTCATAAAGAAAAATAAATTGTTGAAATTAAATGACAGAGGGATTTTTATCTGGGAAAAAAAGGATGTTAATGGAAAATCACCAGCATCTAGAAACCATACAAAGCCACGCCTGGCAGAGATGAGATGCTGCCTCCCTCGGGCAGAGACAGTAGGCCACCCGCCACATCTCTGCGAAGACGCAGCACAATCCTCAGCTCACTGGGATGAGGATGGACTTGGTCTCGGGCAGCTCTTCACAGCTGGTCCAGCTCATTGTGCCAGAGCCTTCGAACCCTCTCACGGGCTTTCTCTAGCCCACATGGCATCCTAGGAGGCTGGGGTTGGCTACATACACCCTTCTCTCTTGCCTCTATTTTATCGATGAATTTAGAAAGCCTGGAGTCTGTCCTGTTTAAACCACCATAGCTCTAATCCGGTCTGTTCACACTTTGCCTTCACGGTGACTTTTCACTAAGAAACTTCCGGGCAACCCCAGGTATGCAGGTGCATAAAAGAGGCACATCGGTCAAACATACATCACTGATACACGTCGTAAGAAACTTAAATTAGGACAATTCCTTCGAGTACACATAATTTAGCCATTTATTGAAGACAAAAGCAAATTTGCATGCTGATAGATTAATGACTCTTTGTTTGCCCAACAGAATCCAGTCCAAGGATAAACTAACTTTATGAGAATCATGGATTGATAAATGTCACTTTATCATTGTCAAAGAATGTCAAAGAAATGCTGCCTTTATTTCCCATAAGCAGACGAGTGCAAACGTGCAGCAAAAATACTCACAGCATGCGGTCATCTTGAACGTGACCTGAGCTGCTGCAGACAGCATTGACGGCAGGGTGGTGTCATAGCAGAACCAGTGCGTGTGTCGTGTATTCAGAACCCAGGCCGTAGTGAGGTCCCAGGATGCAATACAGGTGGGTGACACAGGTGTGCAACACAGGTGACAACACAGGTGTGTGCTACCAGGAATACCTCAGATATATTATGTATTCATTCTGAGAAATAATTTTTGGTACCTTCACATTTAAAAACCTTTACTGTTGCCAAATGCTTAGTGACTGCTCATTCAGTGTATGAGGGTCATGACCCACAACTGAAGGAGCTTTCCTCTAGCCTAGGCTTGAGCCAAGTTCAGAGTGTGCCTTATAGTGGGGCACTGAGTGCTGTGTGAAGAACACAGCATTGAGCAGAACCAGGAAGGATGTATGGATACAATTCGAATCACTGTGGAGGTAGAACACATGTAGAAGGCAGTTCACATATGAAAGTGTCATGAGCCGAGTACCACAACACACATGGAAGGCAGTTCACACATGAAACTGTCATGAGTTGAGTACCACAACATACATAGAAGGCAGTTCACACATGGAACTGTCATGAGTTGAGTACCACAACACACATGGAAGGCAGTTCACATGTGGAACTGTCATGAGCTGAGTACCCCATGTATTGAAGTGTAAACTTGCAGATAAAGTTCACAGAGTCTCGTCCCAAATAAAGTCACCAGGTATCCATCTGTCACTCCTCCAGAGGCCATGGTGTGGGCCTCCTTGATCTGGCTCCCTGGAGTAGAGCTTCTGGCCTTTTTCAGAGGCCATGCCATGAGGATAGGAACTCTTTGTGGCCCTAGATCAGCTCTAGGCTATGGATATGCTGCGCCTGGCCAAAGCTGACAGAAGGGAGCCCAAGGCTCACTATCTTGAGAGAACTGAGCCTGGGTGCATGGTGTCACGTTCTCAAGGCCTTGCCATCGAAACTCAGTCATGATCCCATGGGGACTGATCTGGAGTCTGTTCTGGGCAATTTGTCTCTCTAGGTAACCATACAAGAACCTTTGCCACCAAGTACAGCCAATCTCCCTCCCTGGGTGGGCCCAGCTGAGTCCTGTGACCACCAGCAGCTCTGGTAACCACAGCATCTCTTGAAGGCTCTCCTTTGTTGTCACCTCAGCCGTAAGATCAGAGCCACACAGATCCAAACATTCCTCTGGTTCCCTCCCCCATGAAGTCCCAAGAAAAAGGATTCTGCTGGCAAGATTTCAGCGATAACCAACCCAGCTACTCTTCACTCCTCAAATTACAAGGAAATGGTTTCAGTGTTGGAGAGTAAGCAAGATTAATATATTGAATCCAGACATGCAAAGTTTGTATTAGGGCCCATGGTGCCCAGCCGTCCCAACAACCACCATTTGAGTACTGTGTGCTGCCTGTGGCTCTGATGAAACAGCCTGGCTCATTTACACTCCTCTCATCCTGGGCTCCATTTTGCTTTCTCCCCAGTGTCACCCAAGGGCTCAGTTGGTTGCAAGGACATAGGCAGATAGCAAGGCTGGGGTATGTCTGGGCAGCAAGCCCCAGGGACATATGACCTTATCATGTGACTCCACATCCATGAAGGGATGGCCACTCAAGGGTTGTGCTTGCTACACCTCACTTCCAGACCTCCTTACTGAGCAACAATGTCTGGCCACTTGTGAACTTGAGCAAATGCTGTAGTGAGAACAGAGAAGCCGGGAGCTGGGAAGAATGTGGGGTGCAGTGGAGATACAGTCCGGGAATCATGGGTTCTTTGTCCTTGGATCTGAGAGGTGACATCTGCCATGACCCCCACATTCACAACCTACCGTTTTGTACCCTCCTGCCCCAGTGGCTGATGACTCCATGTTCTCAGATGGAGACCTTGCGGCACATTACCACACCCAGGACACAGGATTCTCCACACAGATTTAAGGACCCCTTTCTGGAACTGTCCTGGGTATCTCTTGGGTTTATTTCAGCTGCCTACTATGAAGACATGACTAAGATTCACAAAGCAAAAATGGGGGACAGTGTAAGTCCAGGCCGGCTGGCTTCAGGGTCAAAGTCCTACATGGAGGTTCCGGAAGGCAAGATGGGCACTTAGACCAGGCTAAGACAAGGGACAAAAGCCTCACTGCCTGCATGTTTCAGCAGCCGGGGCATTGGCACTCACTCACCAACCCCATGTTAGCCTGCACGTGTTGACAACTGTCATGTGTTCCATGGTTCTGCCAGGCAAGGAACTGCCATGAAAATATGCATGTGAGGGGTTAAACAAGTCAGAGGCTCAGAGAAGGTAACATGTCTTCTTAACATAAGGCCCCAGGAAGCACCTAGTATAAAGAATGGGAAAAGAGGTGACTCCTAAAAGAGATAAACAGCTATTCACCCATTAGAAACAATGAATTCATGAAATTCTTAGACAAATGGATGGAGCTGGAGAACATCATCCTAAGTGAGGTAACCCAGTCTCAAAAGATCAATCATGGTATGCATTCACTGATAAGTGGATATTAGCCTAGAAACTTTGAATACCCAGGACATAATCCACAAATTAAATGATGTCCAAAAAGAATGGAGGAGTGGCCCCTGGTTCTGGAAAGACTCAGTGCAAGAGTATAGGGCAATTCCAGAACAGGGAAGTGGGAAGGGGTAGATGGAGGAACAGGGGGATGGAAGAGGGCTTATGGGATTTGCAGGGAGTGGGGACCCAGAAAAAAAAAGAGATAAACGGCAAAAAAAGATTATCCTTAAAAAGACAATCAACAAAACTCAAAAGAAGAAAGAAGGTCACACTTTCATGCAGAGGCAATGGCTGCTTTGAGAGAAAATGGCCCAGGGTGGAGAGGTAACTACACTGCAAGACACAGACCCCAGGAGGAAATTACATCTAGTAACAGCAGTGCCAAGTGGTACCTGTTTTGGGTGCTGTGCGGTTATCTCTAGTTAACCATAAGCATAGGTTTCAAACTCTTTGCTACAAACCAGGGATGTCAGCAAAGTTACCTACAGCAGAACTCAACTTCAGTTGTTTGTAAGCAAAAATATCTGGAAAGGAGGCTCATATACTAAATGCATTAATACATTCGTCCAGCCCCATGTGTATACACTGGACATTAGTCTAAATGTAGATCAAAATCACTCAAAACATAATTTCATCAGTTCTGATGCTTTTGCCTTTCAGTGACTAAACAACACAGAACATCCCAGAATTTACCTTGTCTCAGGTGTCATAAGTCACCAGAGAAGACCAAAAGCATGCAAAATTCATGTGGAGGTCACATGCAAACAACACACCAGTCAGTCCTAGGGACTCAGTATCCACAGATTTTGACATCTTCAGGGGGCCTGCAACCCATTCCATAAGTGCAGGTCCCCATCAGAGCCAGTGCCCAGCATTTCCTAGCACCACCAGACTGTGTAATACAATGATTTGTACTATCTTTAAAGCTGTCTTCAGTGAACACTGAGGGGAAATGAAAATTAACAATCCCAATCATTGCCCCTTAGAAACAAGTACAGTCATGAGTCATTAAACAACCATCACGTGAAACCTCAAAGATGATACTTAATAATTAGTCTCCACATTGAAGTACAGGGCAGAGCCACACTTGTGGGCACACACCTATAATACTAGCACTTGGGCGGGAGAGGATCTCAGTGAGCTCAAACAGGTCTACACAGTGAGCGGCAAGCCAGCCAAGGAAGCAAGTGCATGCACATGCATGAATACACACACATGCACACAAGCATGTGCATACATAATACACATTGTACACACATGCACATGCAAAAATACACATACATGCACAAACACATGCACACAGATGCACAGGAACACACTAGCACACGCGTGCACAGGTACACACTTGCACACACATGCACAGGCACATACTTGCACACACATGCACACATGCTCATACACAGATGCACATGCACCTCATGTATATGCACACACATGTACACACACACACATACATGCATGCACAGACGCACATGCAGATGCACATTAGTTGTCTCTAAAATGATTAAAAGCACCCTTTGAACTGAATACTTTCTCCCAGGGGTCAAGATTTTTGATGGAACCATTGTATTCCAAAAATATCACTTTTAACTTTCAAAAAGAAAGCGTATGTTAAGCTTTGATCCAATACCTGCCACAGATACTGGAGTCGCTTTCTCCTGTTTTCCGGATAAGTCCTGATATAGAGCACCCTCAACAAGCTCAGTGGAAGCAAACCTAGAAGTGGAGTGAAGTATTCCTGTTTGTGTGTCGCCTCCAAGTAAGCTCTGCCCCTCAGAAGCAGCTGCAGAAAGCTCCAGCCAGCCACTGAGCAAGCCAGGTGAGCTCTGCGGTCTATGCCGGCCAGGATGGAGGCACACATGTCTGCAAATAAAGCCTGATTTCCATCAAGGCGGGCAGGGCAGTGAGAGTGGGGGACAGAAGTGGGGAGGCCTAGACTCTCCAAGTGGTGACAGGCTTTGTTAGATCTTTGAACTTCTGAGATGCAATTTGTATAGCACAGTGGAAAAGCTCTTTATCCTCAGCCAGAAGCCTCAGAATAGAGAGGTCGGGTGGGTCAGGATCAGAGGGGAAACAATGGAACTTCACAGCTTTCACAGGTGAGTGGGAAAGGTCTGTGCAACCACCAGCATCGCTGTCCATGCTCACGCGAAAGCTTCTACATCCGTGCCCAAGTCACCTACCGGCTTGCAGCAGCCTAGTCTTACCAAGGTAAGCACCTGTCTGTAGAGGAGGAGCAAGGGTGGGGTGGGGAGGGGAGAGAAAGAAGGGAGGATGGGAGCACAGACGCCACTATGTCCACACCTACCTTAGCGTGAAGTCACCACACTGAACTCCTAACATAAATGGTCGGCCCACAGGACTGAAGCAGCATCAGTTAGCAAGATGAGACCGTCATAAAGCACATGCATACTTCTCTCCATGGATTTCTGTTCCCTCTTTCTGCCCACTACCTCCTCAATTCTCTAGCCGCACCCCCAAAGTCACTACAGGAAACTAAACCAGGGGAACCTTACTTGTCAGAAATAGCAAAGTGCCCTAGGCAAGTCTGTGTTCCCTTTAAGAGTGTTAGAAGACCTACTATGTGTTGGTAGTAGACCTACTACTATGTGGCCAAAGATCACAGGACATGCCACCCCCTACACAGTGCCACCACTGCAGACTACTGGTCCCCAGAGCATGAGGTAGAACCCTGGCAGGGACACTGAACCCTGACTGGCCGCAGACACTGGGTCCGGGAAAGTGAAGATCTAGCCAGGGACAAGTGTGACGCCCTCACTCAGGATCATGGTGTACAGAACCTGGAACCCATCAAGTCCTAAAGGACGTGAACTGGATCACCTAGGACACCTAGCACCCTGCCTGTCAGCGGGCACCCTGACTTCCATTCTTTTAAGCCGTCCCTGTCTGTGGGGAGAGAGAATCTTCAGGAAGGCAAGTAGCCTTTCCCATGGAACAGCCCACCCAGTGGCACCCACTGAGGGCCACACTAGGGGGGGCTTCCTACAGCACACCCAAGGGGTGGACTGGAGCAAGGCCACCACTTTGGACTGAAGAACCCACTCAGCAGGAGCAGACCCAGCACCAGAGGTGGAAACAGAAATTTTAGTAGCAACAATACCATACCATACCCATCTTCCTGGAAGACTCACTTCCCACTAGGAAGCCATCTTCAACACCTCATCTGAAGGACCATTGAGATGTCCTCTCTCCTAAGGGTTCCTGGGGCAGGGCAGAGCTGTGACCGGGGTGTGTGAAGATCTGCACCAGCACATGCTGCTGGACCCTTCACTGAAGGATGTATCCAGAAGTGGGCAGGAGATTGGGGGTGTGGCTCCGTGGTGAAGGCTGCCTAAAGGGACCAAAGCCCTGGCTTCCATCTTAGCACTGGGGGGTTGGGGAGAGGAAAGAAAAATCGCCAAGTCTTCCAGACAGAAGAGTGAGCACAGCTGCTTTTCTCATCTTAGGAACTAGAGAAAGGCTTGGGCTTCCAGCCAGGAACCTCCAATCACGTGATCTTTCCCAGACACTGCTTCTGTGGCTCCAGGGCTGCCCACCTGGCCTCTGCCACAACACTCAGCTGTCCCCACCAGACAGAAATTGCCCCGAGCCCCCTCTGCGTCTCCAGAAATGCAGGCTTCAGATGAGAGACCACCCAAGCACACCAGAGTCAAGATGAAGAAATCACAATTTCCAGGTAGAGACTAAGTAACAGTTTTCTCTGACTAAAGCCCGATTTCTGTTGTTCCACGGGGAAACAGCACTGTGAACTTTCCTTTATAGTTTCCATTACACCACCCTGAAAGGTAATTCTGACAATTAGCAATCTTGCCTTTCACATCACAAGAATAAAGCTCCTTGCTTGCGGCTCTGCCAGCGGGAGAAGGAACTGGGAGGGGGAGGGGGCATTGACAAAGTGCAGAATGAAAGCCAAAAGAATTCTGGGCTTTCTCCCCCAAAATGAACTTGAGATAAATTCAAAAATCAGGCTGTACGAAGGGGATCGTGGTGCTGAAAAGCCCGGAATCACAAGAGCAGCAGGATAAGACGCATACAATTAGAACCTTTATTGCTGAAAGACTTTGATGAAAGTAATATTTGTTACGATTTGAAAACGCCGAGGTGTGTTAAGTACAGCATAAAAACAACCTTGTGTTAACTAATTGGCTAATGACACATGTTACCACAGCTGTCAGCTTCCACCGTGCCTTTAAAAGTTCCATTTATCAAGCGTGTAATTTCATTGTTAAAATACCCAAGCCACACAGAAGTTCCTGGTAGCCAGTGTGAACCCAGCACACATCCCTTATGTATCTGCGAACAAGCAAGCCCTCCTGTGTTCGTGGGGGGAGGAGGTGGGGAGGCGGTGGAGGCAGGGCACCCCTCGCTCATCCAGCTCCTGTGGAAACTGTCAAAGTTTCTTGCCTTAAAACTGCACAGCCACAACATATGACTCTCATGCCAATGTCTCCAATTTTTAATTCAAGAATGGAGTTAGAAGAGACCTAAGGCTGAACCAGAAAAAAAGAAATATTACTCCTGGTTTCTCAGGAGCCTCGGAAAAAGGTGACGCAGGTGACACCCAAAGCAGCAGCTTCACCACCTGCACTCCCTCTGCAGCTGGGGAGGCTTCGTCCGCCCCCGCTGCCACCCTCCCTTCCCACCTCAGGCTGAGTTTTTTTACTCTTTCTTGTTTGTCCACCAAACCTAACTCAAAGCCAAAAATTAAAACAGCAACCAAAAAGTACTTTCAAAGTGGCGGTTTCTGTGGAACGGCTGGCTGCCCTTTATGAGGCTCACAGCCTCAGGAGACGGCTGTCCTCAATTATGCTCTGAACACCGTGGTCCCAAGAACAGACAGAAAATGACCTCAAAAGAAAGCTCCCCTTTATCTGGCTGCCTTGGACCTGATGCTGGGTCCAGGAACACTGTGTCTGTTTGCACAATCCAACCTACAGACAAGGGTGTCACACATTTTTACAATCACCAAAAGAAAACACAACTTTCTGCCAACTTGAGAATCCACGTCCGGGCAGCCCACATCCTGCATCCAGAAAGACATCTCCAGGATAGTAAAAGCTCCCCTGACAGAGAACTTCCAAGTCTGGTCCAGCAAACACAGGTCTCATAAGGAAATCTGCTCCCAACATCACTGGGTCTCTAAGGAGACCAGATCTAGGCTGTGAGAGCAAGCACTTCCAGGGGCCAGCAGGCACAACCATGGAGTCCCCTCCAGAGGTCTCATCCAGAGCAACTCGATAGCACAACAGCCTTGATCCACCTCTGATCTGGGTTCCTAGCTAGACATGGTCCCCCTTCGGTGACCAGAGTCTGCCCTGACCCTCAGCTCACTTAACTAAAGATTTACAGCAAGTTGACCCTCAGCACATCACACACCCACAGCATGGCTGAGTCCTGGAAGGTCTTCTCAAGACTCCAGAGGAGCCAACCGCCTTACCTGGTACCCCGTCCAGGTGCTGGCCTGCGCCTGCCTGTGGACTCCTCCGTCCCTGTCAACGTAGAGCTGCTCCCTCAGAAAGCAGGCTGCCAACTGCAGCCTCGGCGGCAGCGTTCGCAGTGATGAGCACAGCTTGGGACCGTCCACAGTTAACCGAATATGGTGTGGTCACAGCAAATCAGCCACGGAGACCCGCAGGAGAGCTGAGAGCAAAGGAGGCTTTCGGAGGGGCTTGGAGGGGCCGCTCCCGAATGCTCCATCTCTTCTTCAAGATCGTTCCAGCCAGCCCCTTCTGCTATTTTTACTGTACCATAATGCACTAGGTCTGGCTTTTACCCTATTGAAAGAACATGAATATATTATTATCCACACAAAAGAGCAGGTTATTGTTTATGAATTACCAGCCTTCCCAGCAACAAAGGCTATTTTCATAAGAAAACTCAATTTCATTTTAGCTCCAATTTGATTACCAGCTGAAGAAAGGAAGCTCTGCTCCCAACCCTCAAAGGGTTTTTATTCATACCATTGAATGGGCTTTATTGCTTCCTTTTCAAAACTGACGTAGAAAGCTTTTAGAGTAAAACATTGACAAAAAATTATTGCGCTGCTATTTTGTGCAATAACAGAGCTGAGGAGGGCAGTGATTTCTCAGCCATCCTTCACCGTACTTCAGAATGGTGCGGGCTGGAATTAATGACAGGGAAGGGAGAGGAGGCACACTAAGGTCTCACAATGCGCGTCAAATCTAAATGATCACCATACATTGAAAAGCCCCCAAAACGCCTGGGCTGACTGATTCACGGCTTTCACCAGAAAGACAGGCTTGAAGAGTTTATTGCACCACAATTTGCTGGGAATTATCATAAAAATGAATGTGGAGGCTGAATGTCACCCCAGCACGCTCCAAAAACACACACCCAGGGACAAAGTTCATGCAGGAATTACCGCTGCACACGCAGGCTGCCAGGGTCGGGTGCAGGGTGGGTCAGGGCGCTGAGTGGCGGTTATCTGGCTCCTCTCAGCCAGGCTCACCCAGGGCACTGAGGAGCGCGCTCCTGCCACATCAAGTGTTTGCATCTACTGGAGCTTAAAGTGAAAAAGGCCACAGCTGCGAACAGCCGGTCCAGCACAGGGTGTGAGCCCGTTCCCCACCTGGGCTGCAAGGCTGGGTGTGGGGAAGAGGAGGTCTTGGCCTGTTTGTTTTCCTCCAGCAAGGGAGAAGGAAGTTTGTGGAGACTCGAATGCTCCCTGGAACAGCACAGGGGCAAATGTTTAAATGATATGGATAGTTATTGTTAAAATGGCTCGCGCCCCATGCACACACTTCTCCTTTCATTAAAATCGGAGCAATAATGGCGAAGCTCGTGGGGTTGCCAAAGAAACCTGCACTTGATATTATGCAAATAGAGCCTACGTAAAGTCACTTGATGCTCGGGCCGACAGCCAGCCTGTCCCAGCGTGTCAGGCAAGATCAGACTGTGGGTCCGGCGAGGGCTGACAACGCCCACATGCCCATCAGTGAAGTGCCATCTTCACTGTTTTCTGGTAATGTTTATGTTCTTTTAAAAGAAATAAAACTCATCAAAGCAGAGATAAAGGCGCTGCCTGGTTGTAAACCTTACAGTAGCTGGACCAGTTCTCTGTTATAAGGCTGCCTTCAAACAAACCTAAGCAGAGACAAGTGAGTCAGCCCTTTCCCGGAGCCCAAGCAGATAGGATAAGTTGCCTCCACTTGGCCCAGATGTTCCTTGCTCCCGTAGTCCACCCATAACCCAAGACTTCCTCTGGGACATCAGCTACCAGCATAGCACATGTGATGGGGGAGCCAGAGTGCTCCTGATCCACACTGTGTGCGCTCCTTGATCGACATCCCTGAAGCCACTGTCAGTGACTTCCCTTCCCAGCTCTGGAATGGCCTGGCGAGTGGTCGTGGTCACCAACCTGAGCTCAGCAGTGCCAAGGCTGATGGTGTTTAGACCCAAGCCTGCGTGGAGCATCCAAGCACTTCAAGACGCCGTGACGGTACAGGCCACATGGCTAAAATGAAATTGGCTTTGCTTGGGCCTCTGCGCTCAGCCTGCTCAGTGGTGAAGGCAGAGTCTGCCATGAGACCGCCGCAGACCGCCATCACTAACTCAGCAAACCCCATGCATTAGTCCCAGGAGAAAACTGACTAAATCCAACACCTTGGCGTGTTTCTTTTAGATGGTGTGGATTTCTTCACACAGAACCCAGCTGCCAGCTCTAGAACCCACACTGAACAAAGTTCGCCTCACACGTGTGTTCTTCACCAGGCACATCATGGCCTTCCTGAGTGTGGGACACCAGACTGTGTGGTCACGGAGCAGAGGCCTCTTCCTGCTCTGCAGGAATAGCTCACTGGACACTACAAGTATTCTCTGCCACTCCAGGGAGACCTGCAAGAGGGCACGGAGCTGTGATATTAATTTAGGGGTTAGAGATGTTAATATTTTTTAAATGATTTATTTATCTATTTATTATATGTAAGTACACTGTAGCTGTCTTCAGACACTCCAAATGAGGGAGTCAGATCTCATACATGGTTGTGAGTCACCATGTGGTTGCTGGGATTTGAACTCACGACCTTCGGAAGAGCAGTCAGTGATCTTAACTGCTGAGCCATCTCTCCAGCCCTTAAAAAAAATATTTATTTATTATTATATCTTAGTACACAGTAGCTGTCTTCAGATGCACCAGAAGAGGTCGTCATATCTCATTATGAATGGTTGTGAGCCACCACATGGTTGCTGGGAATTGAACTCAGGACCTCTCTGGAAGAGCAGTCAGTGCTCTTAACCACTGAGCCATTTCTCCAGCCCTAGGGGTTAGAGATTAATTTTGGCAAGTGAGTGAGTTCACAAATTCAGAACCCATGAATTCTGATGACAACCTGTTTTCTGATTACAGCTGTTTGCTGTGGCATCCAGAGCAGTGCCCTGGGGGTGAACTACGGCCCAAGTTCAAGTGTCGGAACCCAGAGCCCGGTGAGATGTCTTTGGAGACAGGAACTTTGGGAGTCATCAGGGTTAGATGAGGTCATAACAGTAGGTTCTCACCCCATAGGATTGTGGTCCTGAGTAGAGGAAGAAGAAAGTCCACCTGTAAGGACACAGTAAGAAGGGGGCCGTCACAGACCGGGATGCGCTCACTCCGCGTGTCTGGGAATCGCCGTGGCTGTCTAGGCACAGGAGTGTGCTGCTCTGCCTGGGAGGCTGGGATGTGGAGGTAGGGAGAGGGTAGAACAGAGGTTCACGCCCCTCACCAGTGACCACCAAACCCCTGCTGCCTATAAGGGCATCGCCAAGAGCAGCACAGGAGCTGGCCAGAGCTGACCAGAGCTAGCCAGAGCATGCAGCACTGCAGACCCTGAGGTATTTGCATGAAATCTGGTGGAAAGTCTGAGTTTCATGAGAATCTGAGGGAAGGGTTCTGAGGAAGGAGAAACACAAGTTCCCAGGCAGGTCCTGTCCCTGACAAGGAGAGAGAGAAGCACAGCAAATGCAGCTACAGGGACACTGGCCAGGAAGTGGGCTACTTCCTCAGATGCGACCTTGGATCCGGACTTCACAGTCTCATGGAGGACGTCAGAGAAACAGATCCCAAGCCTGTCCTGCATTCGTGGGGTGGGAACCCTGGTTAGGGCCTGGGAACTTGTTTTCCTTACCTTCTACCTCATAGAACCCCCAAACTGCCAGAATCCTTAGCTGTAAGTCTTAACTCGGATAATACATATGGCAGACAGGAAATGCACTCCTGGGTCAATCAAAACATATACATAGTGTCAGAACAAGGTCCAGAATGGAACAGGAACTCTGAGTGCTTGTGAGAAAACCCCAGGAAACCAAGAGTCCTGTGACCTTAGTTTCTTCAAAAATACAAAATTGTTCTTGGAATGTGCTTTTGTGCCCCTCCTGGGTGTAGCAGATAGGAGCGAGTTCACTGTAGATTATTCATTACAACTGGTTTATGCACCTCTATAGAGAAACATGGTTTTGCCAGGTGTGGTTTGCTCTTGTATGCACTGCTGAGAAGACCTTTCTTAACCGCCAGGGTATAAATTGTCTGATGCTCTGAGTAAAGTTGGCTATTGCATGAGACTTTAGTGTTCCTCATTTTTAGGCTCCACTCTTCCAGGTCCAACTGCCTCTAAACACATAAGGAACATGGAAGACAGAGAGGAAATCTCCAAGCCGCCATGGTTTCCAGAGAGCTGCTGAACTCAGATGCATTTGTGCTGGTGACTCTCGGGGGCCTCCAGCACCTCTTCCTCTCCCTCTCCTTACCTCTCTCATCTCTCTCTCTCTCTCTCTCTCTCTCTCTCTCTCTCTCTCTCTCTCTCTCTCTCTCTCGTATGTGTGTGTGTGGGGGGGGGGCTACACAGGGCTAGGGCTGCCTGTAATGCCTCTGGAACCCCAGGCTATGCAGCTTTGAAGTCAGATTAGACTGGGAGCACTGGCACAAACAAGCCTTTGATTCCAGTACTTAGGAGGCAGAGACAGACAGATCCTTATGAATTCCAGTTCAGCCTAGTTTACACAGCAAATTTCAGGCTAGCTAGGCTGCAGAGTGAGTCCCTGTCTAGATAGGTAGGTAGGTGGATGGATGGATAGGTAGGTAGGTAGGTAGGTAGGTAGGCAGGCAGGCAGGCAGGCAGGCAGGCAGGCATACAGACAGAAATGTGGCTGAGCAGTTCATTGGCCAGCCAGAGCTCCAAGACAGAGAAATTTCCAAGTTTTGAAGCAGATTGCAGCCAGGCTCTGTGCTACAAATGACTATAACAAGAGAGCCCTACATACCTCAGGGCATTAGACCTACGAGCCTGGACTATGGCACCGTCACCATCTTAGCTCGTGAGGGACGCAGGCACAGGACAGCTACATGACATCCCACAGTGGACACTACAGAGAAGAGTCACATGGCCAGCTGCCCCACACCCTTGAATTCAGACTCCGGCTCAGCCCAGTCACCACTCTGGTTACGCACAGCCGTCATATCTGAGCACACGTGACCATTCCACTCAGAGCCTGTCTATCACCGTTCCACGGTCCATCAGCACCACTAAGGGCATGCCCTTGAGATCTCTGGTCACCAGACTCTGCCAGACTTACCCAGCGACCCTCAGGCCCTGTGGCTGGAGGAGTCAAGCTGATCTTTATCAGGCTCTTCCTGAAGCTGAACTGTACAATCCCAACTCTAGGTCCCAGGCAGAGGCCCTCCTACAGAGCATGCCACTTTCTTTCTTTTTTTTTATTAGATATAGTCTTTATTTATATTTCAAATGATTTCCCATTTCCTGGATCCCCACTCCCTGAAAGTCCCATAAGCCCTCTTTGCTTCCCCTGTTCCCCAATCTACCCCCTCTGTCTTCCCGGTCCTGGTATTCCCCTACACCTCTGCATTGAGCCTTTCCAGGACCAGACACTACCCAAATCATTCTATGAAGTCACAATTTCGCTGATACCAAAACCATACAAAAATCCAACAAAGAAAGAAAACTTTAGACCAATTTCCCTTATGAATACCGATGCAAAAATATTCAATAAAATTCTTGCCAACTGAATCCAAGAACACATCAAAATGTTCATTCACAAGCTGGGCAGTGGTGGCGGACACCTGTAATCTTAGCACTCTGGGAGGCAGAGGCAGGCGGATTTCTGAGTTTGAGGCCAGCCTAGTCTACAGAGTGAGTTCCAGGACAGCCAGGGCTATACAGAGAAACCCTGTCTCGAAAAAACCAAATCCAAAAATCAAAAAAAAAAAAAAAAGTTCATTCACCATGATCAAGTAGGCTTCATCCCAGGAATACAGGAATGGTTCAATATACAGAAATCCATCAATCCACTACATAAACAAACTCAAAGAAAAAAAAAACACATTGTCATTTGAAAAAGTATTTGACAAAATTCAGCATCCTTTCATGTTAAAGGTCTTGGAAAGAACAGGAATTTAAGGCCCATACCTAAACATAGTAAAAGCAATATACAGCAAACCAGTAGCCAGCATCAAACTAAATGGAGAGAAACTTGAAGCAATCCCACTGAAATCAGGGACTAGACAAGGCTGCCCACTCTCTCCATATTTACTCAGTAGAGCATGCCACTTTCTGAGTGAGGAGCTCAGCGGTTATAGTGGCCATTCCGTCCACCTCCATGCTGGGACATAGTAGGGTCTTGAAACTGAACATGGCAGCAGCATATCCAGATGGCTGGGCACACGGGGGCATGGGAACCCTGACTGCAACTGGAGTATCAGCCACAGAAGTCCTCTCCAGCAGGCCTCTGCACTTGGCTAATGTCCAGTGTCTTTGGGTGAGTGTGGCTGTACAGAGGGACTATATGCAATGGATTGTGTGTGGGAGAGGAAGGAGCAGCACAGCAGTAGTCCCCAAGAATCCCACATGACCTCCTGGCTACCCTGCAGTCACTGGAGCTGAGGCCACCAGCAGCTGGAACAGGAGAAGTATTAACAGCCACTTAACATGGGTACTGCTTAGCCAGAGTCAAGACATCTGGGTTAAGCAGGGCCTCTGAGAATCCTGGTATTCTATCTGTCTCCCCTGTACACCCTAACCCTATGGTCCCAGGTTTGTGGCAGCAGAGGACTGTGAAGTTGGTTATGATCACACCAGCAGGATACTCTAACACCTGGCACTGCTGCCCTCAGCGATGGTCACACAGGGATGAGTCAGGAAACCAGGAAATCCACCCGTTGCCCAAGAAACCATGCCCATGACTTAGAGGCTCCAAGTACAAGCTCAGATCTAACTGCAATCCTGTCTGGACCACTTTGCTCAGCCAGGGCTCCAATTGCCTCACAATCAGGGGCCAGAAGACAGCCAGCGCTTCTGGAGGAGACTGGGATTCAGCCCCACCTGGCTCCTGATGGTCAGCAGCGGGACTCCAAAGGGAGTAGAGGATGTCCTGCACTAAGACAGCTGCAGCTCTACCACGTTGTCAGACATTGCCGCCGACCGAGAAGCAAGGGCTGGACATACAGACCCAGCTTCCATGGCTCAGACCAAAGGAGGTTCAAACAGGAGCTGGGGCCACTCTGCATTTGACCAAATGATGTGCCAGAGACACCGATGCCTTGTGTAAGGACTCTTCCTCTGTGGGACCAGGAAAAGGCTTGCTTTGAAGGCCTCCCTAATTCTCAATGGTTCACAACTGGGAAGAGGAGGCTCTTACAGAAACTGTTGCCTGGAAACCAAAATGCAGCCAAGGACTAGGGAGGCGGTCCAGTCTACATGCAAGCAAGAGGGCCTGAGTTCAGTCCCTAAAAGCAAAAATAGGAGGGCTGGGGCATACCTGTCATCCCAGCTCCGGGGAGATGAAGACAGGTCCCTGGGCTAGCCACCATCTCAGCCTAGCCTAGGTAAGTTCTAGGTCAGTGTGACACTGTCTCACCAAGCAACGACAAACGAGAGAGTTAGAACGACAGGTCAGAGGTTAAGAGAGGTCACTGCTTCTGCAAAGGACCCAGGTCTGGTCTTCAGCACCCATACCAGGTCACCCACAACAACCTGACTCCAGTTCCCAGGGATCCAGTGCCTCCTGGCCTCCACTGTGCATGTGGTGGTTAGAAACTCGTGGAGATATGTACATATGCATAAATAACAATGTTTCTAAGTACTCATACTCACACACTTACCTTTCTTCTTTCTTGTTTGTGAAATCAACTGAACACCAGGGCAGTTCTCATTCCTCTCCGCAAAGGCTTTGAAAGGTTATGTCCTTGAATTGAATTTCCCAGATAGCCTCTGCACACAGCTTCCTGGACAATCCAGCAATTACATATTTCTTCCAAATCCATCCCCTTTGTTGGGTATCTGGGGACAGGCTTTTTTATAGAATGAAAGATTTGGTTCTTACGACCAGAAAAGGCCTGGGTGGCAAAGGCTGGGAGGAGAGATGGCATTGGGGAATTCCCTCTCATTCTTCAAGGCAGGGGCCCCTCAGAGCTTCTGTTGCTTTTGAATCCAACCTCCTGATGGCCAGAGCTCTCTACAGTAGAGAAAGCTATTTTAGCCCTGGATGAAACAATAGTCCTTATTCATTTTGCTTTGCTATTTAATTTGAATAGACTAGATTCTATATGCATTCAGCAGGAGAGAGGGAGAGGGTTATGGGAGTCCTGCTGGGACAGAACCCACTCCCCAGGTGTTAATAACACCCAACAATAAATCTATTGCCCCTACTAAACTTCAGAGAAAAACTACAAGCTAGTGAAACCCTGTAGGTCCAAGAAAACTTACCTGTGGTCCCTAAGCAAGGATTTTAGGCTCCTTCCTCAACCCTCTGCCCTTTGCCACTGCCCTAGTGTGTCTCTAGACTACAGTCCAGGGCACTAACAGGCCACCTAGAAAAGCATCCCTGCCGGGCAGTGGTGACACACACCTTTAATCCCAGCACTTGAGAGACAGAGGCAGGTGGATTTCTGAGTTCGAGGCCAGCCTGGTCTACAGAGTGAGTTCCAGGACAGCCAGGGCTATACAGAGAAACTCTGTCTCACAAAAAAAAAATGAAAGAAAGAAAGAAAGAAAGAAAGAAAGAAAGAAAGAAAGAAAGAAAGAAAGAAAGAAAGAAAGAAAGAAAGACAAGCATTCCTGAGAATCATCGAGTCTTCCTTTCAGACTTCTTCAGTAAAGTGTGGATAATAAAATTCTACACATGCTGGCTATGACCACATGGAGTTGAGGGGGTTCATATTGCAAGAAACCAGCCCAGGTCTGCTACTGAAGCCATAGGGCCTCCCAGAAGAGACCCTGACCAGAGCATGGCACAGCAGGTTCAAAGCTATTTGGGGTCACCCATCACAAGCTCAACCTTGAGATGCAGAGTCTCTTCTGGGAAGAGACCATCAAGACCTGGGGCTTGAGCTGAGGTTTTCTCCTGAGGACAGTCCACAGTGGTCCTGGATGTCTGGCTAGGTCACTGGAGTCAGTAAACTCCCCAGCATTCAAAATTATGCCCTGGGTCCTGGAGAATGCAGGACTTGGGAGATGTCTTGTTCAGTTTTCCACCATTTGTGAGGCTATCCTGAATGGACAGTGAAATAATCCAGTTTCTCCAAGGCCTTGAGATCATCCGTCCTCTGGACCAGCCCCTCTTCACCCCTGTAGCAGGTTGAGAAGCCTCTGGAAGAGTCTCTGGTGTTCTTCCACCCCCCGGGAATGTCACTCACACGAGTGGAGCATCTACAGGCATTAGGAACATATGCCAGACCCTAACAGGGTGGAGGAGATGCAGAAGCATGGGTCTGGGCTTGACATAATATGGTAATGCGACTCTTGCCCTTCTTTCCGTCTCCATCCCTATTCCCTCGTGTGTGTGTGTGTGTGTGTGTGTGTGTGTGTGTGTGTGATGTGTGTGATGTGTGTGTGGTGTATGTATGTATGTGTGTGTGATGTGTGTGTGGTGTGTGTGTATGTATGTGTGTGTGATGTGTGTGTGTATGTGTGATGTGTGTGTATGTGTGATGTGTATGTGTGATGTGTGTGTATGTGTGTGTGTATGTGTGATGTGTGTGTATGTGTGATGTGTGTGTGTATGTGTATGTGTGATGTGTGTGTATGTGTGATGTGTGTGTATGTGTGATGTGTGTGTGTATGTGTATGTGTGATGTGTGTGTATGTGTGATGTGTGTGTATGTGTGATGTGTGTGTGTGTGTGTGCGATGTGTGTGTGTGGTGTATGTATGTATGTGTGTGTGATGTGTGTGTGGTGTGTGTGTATGTATGTGTGTGTGATGTGTGTGTGTATGTGTGATGTGTGTGTATGTGTGATGTGTATGTGTGATGTGTGTGTATGTGTGATGTGTATGTGTGATGTGTGTGTATGTGTGATGTGTGTGTATGTGTGATGTGTGTGTATGTGTGATGTGTGTGTGTATGTGTGATGTGTGTGTGTGTATGTGTGATGTGTGTGTATGTGTGATGTGTGTGTATGTGTGATATGTGTGTATGTGTGATGTGTGTGTATGTGTGTATATGATGTGTGTGTGTGGTGTGTGTGTGTGGTATGTGTATGTATGTGTGATGTGTGTGTATGTGTGTGTGTGATGTATGTGTGTGGTGTGTGTATGTATGTGTGATGTGTGTGTATGTGTGTGTGTGTGATGTGTGTGTATGTGTGATATATGCTCAAGTGTGGGTGTGCACAGGCTGTGGCCTTCTTTAAGGCAGGTCTCTACAGCTGTGTATGTCAGGCTATCTGGCCCCGAGATTCCAGGGAGTCCTACCTCCACTCCCCACCTTGCCGTGTGAGCGCCACAGTTGCAGGGGCATGCTCTGTGTCTGATGTGGCTGCCAGAGATCCAATGCTTGACCATGTCTATCTCTTAGCACTGAGCAATCTCCCTGGAACCCAAAACTCTCTCTTTAAGCATACTTTGGAGTTAATGACCACAGGAGTTCCATGTATTTGGGGTGCTTTGGCATACTTAGGGTGAGCGATGATCAGTTCAAAATAACAGCCATGGCACCTGATTCCCTGTGTTGGGAACATCCAACCTCTTCTCTACAAACCATTGTGAGGTAGTTGGTTGGTGCTGTCAATCACAGGCATGCCATGCTGAGAACATGAAGCTGCCCCTCCTGTCCCACCAAGCCCCATGCCAATTGACCATCCTTCCATTCCTCCCCCCACCCCCCCACCCCCCGTGCCCTTCAGGCCCCATCGGGATCCTAATCACTGTTTAAGGTCACCGTCAGTGCCCCTGTCTAAGTAGGAACGTGCAGTGCTTGCCTTCTCTGTACCTGGTCTAGTCACTTGGCATAATGAACTGCAGTCCCATCCAGGTCTCTGTCAATGAAATTTTCATCCTTTAGATGACTGAATGATGCTCTGTTGCGTGTACACATCACGTGTTCATTATCCATTCATCCATGGGCCTCTTTGGCTACTGTAGACAGTGCCGCCAGGGGCGTGCAGACACAACTCCTTGTGGATTACTGATCTCAATGACTTTGCCATATGTACCCAGGCATGGTAGCACCGTTGATCACACGGCAGTTCTCATTCTAGTGTCATGAAGAATCTTCACACTGTTTTGCTAAGTGACACCACACTGATGATGAATGAGCATTCATCCCCCCTCTGTGCCCACCATGGCCAACATATTGGTTCTGCCTTTTTTTTTTTTTTTTGACAACAACCATCCTACCTTCAATGAGGTAGCATTTGTTATGGGGTTGACTGTATTCCCACAATGATTAGTAAGATCAAACTTTTTTTTCATAGACTTGACTGCCATGTATCTTCTTTTGAAACCTCTCTCTAGCCTTTTATCCTGCCGCTCTCCCTTAAAAGCTTGTGAGATTTTCTGTTCCTTCTGTGTTTTTGACTGCAGAACGGTTTGAAGGTCACTGGTCCCATCCTGGAGAGCGTCTCTTCTCTCTTTGCTACTTCAGATGTGTGGGATGCCCTGGCTGGCTGCGTTACTTGTCAGGCCCGCTGCTTTGGTTTCCTGTACTCTGGGGGTCCTGTCCACAACACCTCAACCCTAACTAATGTCCTGAAGTATGTTCCTTCATTTTTATCTAGCAAATCATGGTTTCTGATCTTGCTTATAGGTCTGTGTTTTGGGGTTGACTTTTTACTGCAGCGAGAGGTAGAGGCTAGTGCCTCTAGCAGTGGAGATTTCAGTCTTCTAGTCGTTTGTTGACTGAAGTCATTGTTATTCCTTTACCATCCTTAAAGTCTGTGAATACGTAGGTTTTCTGGGTTTTGGCTCTTCTTTGGCTCACGTGTCCATTTATACCCATACTGTGCTGTTTGGGTCATAGTTGCCTCCTAATAGGATGAAGTATGTTTTTATTGCAAGAAGAGAAAACCGAGATGTGTCATATACCAGATGTGCTGGCCAGCGCTGACGATCACAGCCCTCTGTACCACATCTGGGATCTAAAAGGGATGGTGGTCTTCTTTCCCTGTCCTTTCTTGATGGTAACTGAAGCTTATCCAATGTTCTTAGAAACAAAATGAAAGAGATACGGGAGAAATGATGGAAGATAGGGAAGACTGGGGAGTACAGTGCCCAAGGGGTCACCCCACCATTGTGCCAGCACTGCCCTAGCACTAGTAAGGGCTTCCTCTTCATCTCTAGATACCCTGAGATAGCCCTAGGTATCCTCATGTCTCATTCTTCTTTTGGCTACCGTCCTGTGCTACCTTTCCTCTGCTGACCTCCTCCTGCCTCCTCCCTCAGATCAGCACACTACCCAGAACTCCAGGACTAGCACAGCCTGGGCCTCTGCTTGCCCTGGAAGGTGGGTCAGCTATAGCCTCACACACTGTGGACGGTGACTGAGAGGTGCGGAGGCAGGTGGTGGTTTTGAGCTCTGAAGTGTATTGCTGCAGGGATCTGAGCAGCTCCCTGTTGTTCTTCCCAGAATGGGGCTGGGGGCGGGGCAAGCAGAACTGGCTCCATGCTGGTCAGCAGGAAGGCATGCAGGGAGGGAGTAGAGAGCGTGCTCTGGCCTCACCATCCCCTCACTCCCGGTACCACCACGGGAGCTCATGGGGTTCATCTTCCCACTTTCCTCCCAAACTGCATCTCCCAGAATTCACCCTGCTCTGTTCAGTGTCTCCCGGGGGGCTGCCGTCGATGCCGTTGATGAATTCTGGGCACTCCACTTCCTATTTGGATGGAGATGATCTACACCCTTGTGCCTTTATGTTCTGAATTGCCCATCTGTGGAGGAACTGCATTGCCAAAACCCTGTCCTCCACAGCAGACCAAGCAGCTGGACATTTGGCAATGAAAGCTGTCACAGAAGCAGAAGGTGGTTTTGGTCCTCAGAGCACTTGGACTTCATTTCTGTACTAGGACAGGTGAGACCTGTAGGAGCAATGGGAATTCTCACATCCCGGTGGGGCCCGACTGTAGCCTGTGTCCTCACAACCCCTTCCTGGGGCTCACTGGCCCCAGGGACACAGATGACGCCAGGACAGTGACTAAGAGCTCACCCTCTGTGTCGTTTACATTTCTCTTGCGGTACAGTGTATTCAGAGCCAGGGGAGGCCACCTCCTGGACACAGAAAGAGCTGCTTTAGCCATTCACAAGCGCCAGGATCTCTGGTCTGCTCTGACGATATACTCAGTACAAGGTTTATGAGGATCTAATTCAGACCTTCATAGATAGAAGGCCTGGGAGCACTGGGGTTGTCACTCTGCAATTCAGGTGTGTGTGTGTGTGGTGTCTGTGTGTGTATGTGTCATCTGTGTGGGTGTTGTGTGCATGATATAGGTGTTGTGTGTTATGTGTGTGTGTTGTATGAGTGTAGTATTATGCTGTGTTTTTGTGAATGTTATGTGTGTGATGTATCTGTGTTCTGCATGTGGTGTGTGTCCTGTAGAGGTTAGAGAACCTAACAGGCTCTCTCTCTCTCTCTCTCTCTCTCTCTCTCTCTCTCTCTCTCTCTCTCTCTTAGTGTCTGCATGTGGTGTACTCCAGTCTCGACACCCTCATGAGTTTCCAGGTGATCTCCTGTCTCCACCCCCCAGCCCTCCAGAGGAGTTCTAGGATTAAGGAGACATGCACAGCGCCCGCCTCAGCCCATCAGGCTCATTTGGAAAGCTCCTTTAGAAGCCAAGCCACCTCGCTGGCTCTAAACTTTAATCTTACCTTTCTACCACCCCAGCACTCTGGAGTCGTGGAGAGACTCCCAAGGACCTGTGTTTCTTTCTTGGTGTTGATCTCACATAAAACACTAGAAGAAGTTACCCCTCTCTCACCGCCTCCTCAAGTGCACACCACAGACCTACTCAGCAAAGCTGGAGAGTCAGAGCTGAGCCAATACCTGGGGGAAGTGTCGAGCCTCAGCCTCACCCCTGCGTTTCCCATGGACTCAGCCTCACCCCTGTGTTTCCCATGGACTCAGCCTCACCCCTGCGTTTCCCATGGATTCAGCCTCACCCCTGTGTTTCCCATGGACGCAGCCTCACCCCTGCGTTTCCCATGGACTCAGCCTCACCCCTGCATTTCCCATGGACTCAGCCTCACCCCTGTGTTTCCCATGGACTCAGCCTCACCCCTGTGTTTCCCATGGACTCAGCCTCACCCCTGTGTTTCCCATGGACTCAGCCTCACCCCTGCGTTTCCCATGGACTCAGCCTCACCCCTGCATTTCCCATGGACTCAGTCTCACCCCTGTGTTTCCCATGGACTCAGCCTCACCCCTGTGTTTCCCATGGACTCAGCCTCACCCCTGCGTTTCCCATGGACTCAGCCTCACCCCTGTGTTTCCCATGGACTCAGCCTCACCCCTGCATTTCCCATGGACTCAGCCTCACCCCTGTGTTTCCCATGGACTCAGCCTCACCCCTGTGTTTCCCATGGACTCAGCCTCACCCCTGCATTTCCCATGGACTCAGCCTCACCCCTGTGTTTCCCATGGACTCAGCCTCACCCCTGTGTTTCCCATGGACTCATCTCACCATCGCTTATTGAACTCTTTCCCCTTTTCACCCAAGAAACTTTTATGCAACCTGGGGTATATAAAATAGACATGCAAATTAAACATTTACTTAATAATCATACATTTGTTTAAAGCAACTCTTGTAAATATAAATTCAGTCATTTTACTAAGATGCAAGCAGTTTTGCACACTGATGATGCTTGTCTGCCTAACACCACACTACTCCAGGTTACACTAATTTGATGCTGGGAAATGAGGATAAGAAATGTTAAAAGTCCTGTTTGCTGTAATTTAACTCTCTAAGAGCAGAAAACCTTGTGTGTGTGGTTAGAACTCTGCCCTTCACAGCACACAATAGCCCTGAATCTGAGCCAGAGGCTTCAGCAAATGTTTGTTTCTGTGCAAAGTGCACGTGTGTTCAGAACCAAGACTGTTGAGAAGTTACACTGTGACACACAGGTTACCAGAAACTCTGGGGTTTGCTGTATGCTTGATCTTTAATTGGCTTTGGTTATTATATATACAGAAACCTTTACTGTTACCAACTGTTCCTCAAATCCCCGAATTCTGTATGGGGAAGCCTGCATGGGTCATGACCCATAGTTTACAAGACCGCTCACTGCTGGGAGGAGCAGGAGCCCGGGAGGCAGTGACCCGTGAGCCATTTAGAGATGGCGGAGGGGCACATGAGCAGAGCAGCTGGGTGTGAGTGACAGCTGTCACTGACAGCTCACGACGCAGTGACTCTGGATCTGAGCTTGAGCCCAGCAAAGCCAGAGAGAAGCCTGACTCCAGGTTCACAACAAAGTTGAGCAGCAAGTAGGGAGAGCCTCACCTTCCCCAAGATGGGGTGTCCGTGATCATGCTGGGCACACTGTGACACCAGAGCCTGTGGCTCACCACGGCTTCTCGGAGCTGCACTGTCCACATGTCTTGACGGATGTCCTGTCACAGCTGCAACCCTAATGGAATTCTTTCACAGACTGAAAAACCCTCATGTTCATCCACCTGCTCATTCCACTGCTCAGTGCTCCACCTGCTCATCCCACCACTCACATGCTCATCCCACTACTCACATGCTCCACCTGCTCATCCCACTGCTCAGTGCTCCACCTGCTCATCCCACTGCTCAGTGCCCCACCTGCTCATCCCACCACTCAGGTGCTCCACCTGCTCATCCCACTGCTCAAGTGCTACACCTGCTCACCCCACTGCTCATGTGCTCCACCTGCTCATCCCACCACTCACATGTTCCACCTGCTCATCCCACTGCTCACGTCCTCTACCTGCTCATCTCACTGCTCAAGTGCTCCACCTGCTCACTCCACCACTCACGTGCTCCACCTGCTCATCCCACCACTCACGTGCTCCACCTGCCCATCCCACTGCTCAAGTGCTCCACCTGCTCATCCCACCACTCACGTGCTCCACCTGCTCATCTCACTGCTCAGTGCTCCACCTGCTCATCCCACTGCTCACGTGCTCCACCTGCTCATCCCACCGCTCACGTGCTCCACCTGTTCATCCCACCACTCACGTGTTCCACCTGCTCATCTCACTGCTCAATGCTCCACCTGCTCATCCCCCCTTGTCCTCCCCCTGGGGGACCACTAGCATTTTCTTCCATATCCATAGCCCTGCCTTCTCCACACTGTGGTATGACTGGAATCCTCCCGCAGGGCCCGTAGACCAGCCTCTAGGTCTTAAAAACAGGCTCGATGTGCGCACATCTACCACACAACTAACTACTCACGCCTCCGCGCTCATTTCTTTCACTCTGGCCCAGCATGTTCCTCTCTGACCGCAGCAAGGCTCCCAAAGGACATGCGCGCACAGAGAATTTTTGGAAAATCAACTATCTAGAGTCTCACCTTATTTAATTAACCCCCCTCCACCACATACAACCGACCTGCTGGTGAGTGTATTCAGGGTGGCTCATAAACTCTCCAGCTTCCCTCTGTTCCCCGCCCCCCAATTCAGGATCTCTGGCCCTTGACAGCTTTAAGAGACAAAAAGGCCTCCAGAGCAGAAGCCCACATCCTGGTGCCCCCGGAGGACTCTTAGTTGGGCCACCATGGCCACCAGCGTCATCACCTGACCAACTCCAGGTACATTTCTATAGCATTGTGCTCTGTGTTCAAGAACCACTTGGGCCAGTTGCAGTCCAACACGTCAGGATGCTAACACCCATGAGGAAGATAATTACAGTGATCTTGTTAGGGTAGGAATGAGACTGGTAGCAAAAACCAATCCAAAGCCTAGATTGCCTGTCACATGGAGGTCAAACTCTGAGGACGCAAGACACATTGCATTCATCTGTTATAGAAGTGCCTGCCTGCTTGGAGGTTTGGGGGTTCCTTCGGGCTTGAGAAAAGATGTTGTTGTTTACTTGAGGGGAGCAGGTTGAGGTAGGGTCTCACTATGTAGCCTAAGCTGGTCTCAAACTCCCAATTCTCCTGCCCCAGCTTTTCAGATGCAGGACTGTGGGCATACTTCCACCTCCAGCCTGTGTTTTTAATAGGGCAGTTGCTGGTAACACACACACACACACACACACACACTTATTTTAAAAGGTGTATTGACATCTACTCTGAAATATGAGCAGCCTCGTGATGGGAGAGGCTTGGGAGAGAGCTACTGCCCGTTCCTCACCTGATATCCTTCCATCCCAGAGCTACCTCTCCGCTTATGAGGAGGCTTGTTTTGTTTTTGTTTTAATTCAGTATATTCTTTATTTACATTTCAAATGATTTCCCCTTTCCTGGCTCCCCACTCCCTGAAAGTCCCATAAGCACTCTTCCCTCCCCCTGTTCCCCCATCCACCCCTTCCCACTTCCCTGTTCTGGTATTGCCCTACACTGCTGCACTGAGTCTTTCCAGAACCAGGGGCCACTCCTCCGTTCTTCTTGGACATCGTTTAATATGTGGATTATGTCTTGGGTATTCAAAGTTTCTAGGTTAATATCCACTTATCAGTGAGTGCATACCATGATTGATCTTTTGAGACTGGGTTACCTCACTTAGTATGATGTTCTCCAGCTCCATCCATTTGTCTAAGAATTTCATGAATTCATTGTTTCTAATGGCTGAATAGTACTCCATTGTGTAAATATACCACATTTTTAGTATCTATTCCTCTGTTGAGGGACACCTGGGTTCTTTCCAGGTTCTGGCTACTACAAATAGGGCTGCTATGAGCATAGTGGAGCATGTGTCCTTATTGCATGCCGAGGAATCCTCTGGGTATATGCCCAGGAGTGGTATAGCAGGGTCCTCCGGACGTGTCATGCCCTTTTTTCTGAGGAACCATCTTGCAATCCCACCAGCAGTGAAGGAGTGTTCCTCTTTCTCCACATCCTCGCCAACACCTGCTGTCTCCTGAGTTTTTGACCTTAGCCATTCTGACTGGTGTGAGGTGAAATCTCAGGGTTGTTTTGATTTGCATTTCCCTAATGATTAATGATGTTGAACATTTCTTAAGGTGCTTTTCAGCCCTCCAAAGTTCTTCATGTGAAAATTCTTTGTTTAGCTCTGTACCCCATTTTTAATGGGGTTATTTGGGTCTCGTGGTCCTACCTTCTTGAGTTCTTTGTATATATTAAGTGAAAAACCTATATGACAAAAACTTCAGATCTCTGAAGAAGGAAATCGAAGATCTCAGAAAATGGAAAAATTTTCCATGCTCGTGGATTGGCAGAATTAATATAGTTAAAATGGCCATCTTGCCAAAGGCAATCTACAGATTCAATGCAATCCCAACTCAGTTCTTCATAGAGCTAGAAAGAGCAATTCTCAAATTCATCTGGAATAACAAAAAACCCAGGATAGCTAAAACTATTCTCAACAATAAAAGAACTTCTGGGGGATTCAGTATCCCAGACCTCAAACTTTACTACAGAGCAATAGTGATAAAAAACTGCATGGTATTGGTACAATGTCAGGCAAGCGGATCAATGGAATAGGATTGAAGACCCAGAAATGAACCCACACACCTATGGTCACTTGATCTTCAACAAAGGAATTGAAAGCATCCAGTGGAAAAAAGATAGCCTTTTCAACAAATGGTGCTGGTTCAATTGGAGGTCAGCATGCAAAAGAATGTGAATTGATCCATCCTTGTCTCCTTGTACTAAGCTCAACTCTAAATGGATCAAGGACCTCTACTTAATACCTGACACACTGAAACTAATAGAAAAGAAACTGGGGAAGACCCTTGAGGACATGGGCACAGGGGAAAAGTTCCTGAACAGAACACCAATAGCTTATGCTCTAAGATCAAGAATAGACAAATGGGACCTCATAAAACTACAAAGTTTCTGTAAGGCACAGGACACTGTCAAAGGACAAAAAACGTCAACCAACAGATTGGGAAAGGATCTTCACCAACCCTAAATCTGACAGAGGGCTAATATCCAATATATTGTTTTGTTTTCTTGATGGAGGACCTTCTGTCCTCTCTTGTGTTTCTTACCAGCTCCCTTCTGAAGGAGAGGCAGACCTGCACCTGCCAACAAAAGCCTCCCCTCTGTGGCAGCCACAGCAGGGAGTACAGCTCTGCTCAGGCCTCTCTGAGGAGCCCAGCTAGAAGCTGTGAGCCATGCAGGGCCAAGGTAAGCAGGATGCGGGTGCGGCTCTGGCCATCTACTTTCTCCAGAGTCCCTGAGCCCGCCACAGAGACCGGGTATGTGCCCCACTGCCATCTCCACCCGGCTGCCCCCTAATTGATAATGTAATTATCAGGAGAGGTATATTGCTGCACGCTTCAACCATTTATCACAATGTTGATCTTTATTTTAAATATAAATCAGGCAATCATTTATGTCTCTTACGTTCTTTGTATTTATTCAAGAATATTTAACTGTAGACAAAAGGTGAGGTACTCATTATTCATCCTGAACAAGGCGAGTGTGGCAATTTGAAAAGGCTGACATTTGAGCTTTTTGCCAACACTAGCGAAATTATACCCTTCCTATTGTAAATCAATGAAGTAGAATCATTGCACACAAAGGAATTAAATTGCCTTGTCACTTTAATAAGGCCACCTTATATACAACCTTCAGCCAGCGCCATTGTGCCTGGAAGCACAGCTCGGAGCGGGCGCCTCGGATCTCAGCTGGCTTCCCGATTAAATGAACATCCCCAGCTCCTCCGCGCCACCCTCTCCTTTTTTTGAGAGACAGTGTCAGAATGTCACCGCACAGCTCGCTATCTGTGGCAGACACCCATCGCAGCGAGCTGGCACCCATGGCGGGCCTTACTGCAGTTCTTCCCCACCCTGTTCCCTGGGTCTCCGCATGACCCCTCTCCTGTGCCAGACCACGAACGCACACATAGACCCATGGGTACCACCCTGTCCTTGGGAAAGGAGTTCATGGATTCAGTTTGCTTCCTCTGAGAGATAAATGAGCCAAGTCTCCAGGAAGGAACATTTGTGTGGCAGCTAAGGACCCCTCTAGAATACAAGCCCTCAGGAGGACAAGCTTCAGGGACAAGACAAGCATGACCATGGGTCAGGAGTTGAGCAGAGACCGGGGCAGCAGTGCACACAGTAGCTTTCACTCAGACCCAGCATAGACCTAGCGTGGAGGAGGTCCTTGCCCTGTCCCCTCTGCACTGGGCGATCCCAGTTGAGGAGACAGGACAGAGAATGCAGCAAGAGCAGCAGGAAGGGGCAGTGTATCTTGGTACATATTCTATCATGGAATCAGTTGCAGTCCCAAAACAACAGACAGTCATAAATCAACAAGCGCATTTGCCGCTGGTGGGGACATCTGGTGTGAGGCTACAGCCAGACAAGGGAATCTCTGCTACAGGTCTCAGGTCTCAGATACTGAGGAACATCTTGGCTTTGGGGCTATGGGGTCTACTCCAAGCTAAGAAAAAAATGCACTGCAAAGGTTTTCCATAATAGGTTGGACACAGAGGTGGGCAGTGAACTAACACTAGCCTGAGACGCGTTTGTCTCTGAACCCGAGCATCCCAGCTCACTATCATGAGATTCTAACCAATCAGCCTTGTAGACTCTTCCACAAGAGGTGTGGCTTCTGCTGGGAAGTTAGTCTCACATTTAGAAAACAGAAGAAAGAAAATATGAGAAAAAAAAACCTAAATATCATGAGGACACTATAGATGATGAATATCATTGGAAAAATGAAAAGCAAAGATGGAAAACCACAGAAAATATTCTAGAATAGGCCTAAAACATTTACCATCTGTTTTTTGAGAAGAGGTGCTGCCCCTCCCCTTGAGCACCCTGGCCTTGCACCCCCTTCCTAAGCAGAGCACTGATCCATTTGCAGCAGGAGCTGAAGCCACTCTGCAGCCTGTGCAAGGACCCTGGGCATCACATGGCTTTCTGAGCCTTGTGTGCCAAGCTGGAAGCTGACCTTTGACCTTGGCAATGAGCAGAGACTTTCTATTGAAGTGGGGCGGGGTGGGGGGGAACTGAACAGGTTCCTCTAAGAATCATCATCTCCCTTGAGACCGGGATCCAACATTCAAAGAGAAAGAGTGACAGGCCCAGGATAGCCACAATTCAAATGAGACCTGAATCCTTACAGAAACAGACAGATCCAAAACCCAAATGCAGCTGTAAGTACAGCTCCGGGATATCCATCCCCATCCCGAGGCTACCTCTTCCCCCTGACTCCACAGGTCTGCCCCTCCCCACAGCAGCCCTGTGTCCTCTTTACCTCATAGGTACACACTACAACTTTGTCAAACCAGCTTCCTTCTGTTTTGAACTGATTATTTCATGGGCTGAAGGACATGAAGGCCGTGGGGACACACTCCTGTCCTTATGTCAGTCAAGAAGCATGTATTGCATTAGTGCCACCGAGGAGAGTGGGGCAGGGTACAACCAGCTGCCTCCCCAACCCCACACCTACACCAGGCAGCTCTGAGGCTTACTCTGCAGGACTCTTGGGTTCTCAGTCAGAGTCTGACAGGATCAGATGGGGAGAGGAAAGAGGAGCAGCTGTCCTCATTGGCTGGAGATCCCGATGGAGTTTCTGCAGGGAGCAGCCTTGCCATCCCTGTGCTGCTTACGATGCTACAGAGAAGACTAGGTAGACATGAACTTCCCCGCCCAGAGATCTCAGCAGGACCTAAGACTTCCAATCTCTCTGATGACTCTTTTTCTTCAGGGTTGCTTGAGGAAAGAGATCAAGACAAAGAAATGATTATCGAAAGACCATAATGATGGTAGACAGCCTAGCGGAGACTAAGAGACCCAGGTCTGGTTCACTGGTGTGTGTCATGGAACGGTGTCCATTCTTTGAAGGTTCCGAGTCCCCCACTACAGATTGTTAACACACATGGAATGCTTTAAATGGGGCTTAGTGGGCCAACCTAGCAGGAATATGGAAGACTTTGCTGCTGAGGGTGATTTGAACTATGGAAGCACGGTTCTCATGGTTTCAAAGGAGAATTTTAGTATGTGGCCAAGAGACTTTTCTTGTGATATTTTGGTGAAGAATGTGGCTGCTTTTTGCCCTTGTCTGAAGAGTCTACCTGAGGCCAAAGTAAAAAGATTTCTATGAATTACATTGACAAAGGAAGTCTCAAAAAAGCCCAGCATAGACTTTGTTCTCTGGTTAAGAAATATGAAGAGCGTTTTAATGAAAAGGAGCAAGGTGAGAAAGGAAAAATATAAAATGTATGGTTCAAAGAGTAAAAGGAAGTGAAATAGAGCTGAATCCTGTGTTCAAGAAGATAAGCAGATTAAGGGAATGGTGCCTTTGGTGCAAGATCTTACCCAGCTAGGCTTAAGCCCAAGCATGGCCATGCGTGGAGACAAATTCCAGGAGACAAAGCTAAGCAGATTCTGAGTTCAGGGCCAGCCTTGTATAAAGCAATTTCCTAGTTTAAAAAAAAAAAAAAAGCTTAAGTCTAGGTGTGGTGGTAAAAGTCTTTGATCTCAGTATTCAGGAGACAGAGCCATGCAGATCTCTGAATTCAAGGTCAATCTGCAGAGCAAGTCCCAGGACAGCCAAGCTTAGGCAGTGACGGAGCTGGAAAACAGAAAGCTGGGGATAATGTGGTAGAGCAGGGGACCATGTTCCAGCTCCTGCAAGCAGCAGAACTCAGCAGTTTTGGCCACATGGCTCTGGCTTTAGAGTCAAAAATAAAAGGGGCTACCAGGACAATTGATGCTGGTGAGCTGGAGCTAAGAAATTATCAGTGATTAAGAAGAGACCAACATCACTGAGATGAAATCTGGGAAGTGTTTTCTTAGAGTACAAAGAAACTGTGTGTTCCAGAGATAGCCAAGGTTGTATTTCCTGTTGCAGCTGAACTTGGTAATGTATAAGAATAAACCAGGTGGTACTGGTTTGAAGGCATGAAGGGGTCATGGAGAGCAGCTGAGGCTTAGCACTGTGAGAAACCAGGAGAGACTGTTGGTGACAATGCAGCCTCAGTTGCAGTTGATGGCCCAGGACCAAAGGGGTCACACAAAGAAGCTGAGGCCTGGCACCATGAAGAGAGCCCATGAGGCGCTGTTGATGAAGCCTAGGTGAAGCAGAAGACCCCAGTGTATTGGAGATGCCTGTACCATGAGATGATCACCAAGAACAGCAGCAGCGGTATAATGGAATCAACCAAAACCTAGAATGTGCTAGAGAGCAGAGCTGGAGATGTAACCCAAGTTCTTCAGAGAATCCCAGAAGATCATGTGTGGATCCCAGACATTGGAACAAGCTTTAACTCTGAAGTTGCCTTAGAGACCCCAAGATATTCCAGATGCCACAGTCGTGGGCTATCTGCTGAAGAAATCTGCTATCAGGGAGTGGAACCAGCCCAGGAGAAAGACGTTTGTGGAGTCAATAAGGATGAAAAAGGAATTGGAGAAGACCAAAGATCTGAAGAGCACTGTGACACTGGGCATGGAGATGCAGAGATCTGTGAGCACTGTTTGTGTGTGCCTGTTTCCTGATGGACTTTTAGCCTGTTAGTTCTTCTGTTTTAAATAATATTTTCTGCATTAACTTCTATATGTGAGAGACACTGAAGAGGCTTCTTGCCTCTCTCTCCTGCTTTTTGACTTGGAGTTTGCCCAACTGGCTTCTTGTCTTGCATTGGACATTGCAGTTAAGTGATTGGATGAATCTCAGGAGACTTTGAACTTTGGACTTTTAACACTGTTGAGACTGCTATAGACTTTGGGGACTTTTGAAGTGGGATTAACTGTTTTGCATTATGCTATGGCGAGGTAAGACTCCGATAGACTCATATGTTTGAACAACCCTATGGAGGAATTCGGAATGTGGTGGATTGAATATGCTTGGCCCAGGAAGTGGGACTATTAGGAGGATGGCCTTGTTGAAATGGGTGTGGCCTTGTTGGAGCAGGTGTGTCACTGTGGGTGTGGGCTTTAAGACCCTCCTCCTAGCTGCCACTGCCTGGAAGTCAGTATTCTGCAAGCAGCCTTCAGATGAAGATGTAGAACTCTCAGCTCCTCCTGCACCATGCCTGCCTGGACACTGCCATGCTCCCACCTTGGTGATAATGGACTGAACCTCTGAGCCTGTAAGCCAGGCCCAATTAAATGTTGTCCTTATAAGAGTTGCCTTGGTCATGGTGTCTGTTCACAGCAGTAAAATTCTAAGACAGATGCCAATTAACACAGAGAAAAAATAACACACACACACACACACATACAAGAGAACAGAAAATCAGCACTGTATGCCAGGTTGGTAAGCACAGCAGAGACAGGACAACACAAAATCAGAGTGCAGTGCTGTCAGGACACTGAATGGCCACCTTGTTCTTGGGCTAACTTCCATAGCTGTCACATGGGTTCTTCAGCTCCTCCATACCAGAGTTGGATCTTAAAATATTTCTAACTTCCAAAAACCACTGTCAACAAGTCAAAAAGCAAGAGAGAGAGGCAAAAGGCATCTTCAGTGTTTCTCACATATAAAAGTTAATGCAGAAAAATTGTTTAAAACAGAAGAACCAACAGGCTAAAAGTCCAACAGGAAACAGGCACACACGAACAGTGCTCACAAATCAGCAGATGAAGGGGATCTGCTGTGTGAATTAGGTGCTTAACCCTACTCATAAGCAGCTAGCCTGCCACAGCACTCACAGCTTAAAGAAAATAAAGAATCTGACCACAGATCTGTAGGCCTGACCCCTGGGGTGAAGCCTCATATGCAGGGTTGGATGGGGGTGGAGGAGATGATGATTCAGTATCTCTTGGAAGGAATTTCAAAATAGCCATAGAACAGATCTGCTTAACTTATAGAGGTTTAAATGTGAAGTGTCTCCCATGGGCTCAGGTGTTTGCTTGCTTCCCAGCTAATGCTGCCATTTTAGAGGCTCTATATCCATTGGGCAGTGGGGCTTGGCCAGCAGCAGTAGGCACTAGGGTGAATCTTTGAGGGCTACTAGCCTGACCCTGGTTCCATCTACCAGCTGCTTCCAGTAGGCCACCACATGCACCCATCACTGCTGTGGTAGACTGAAAACTCTGTGAAACTGGAATCAGAGGAAGGTGGTACAGAAGTAACATTCCCTTTGCCCATTTCTACAAGTCCTTTGCCAGCTAGCTACACAAACACTAGAGTGGCCACAGACCCGGACCTGCAGCTGTACAGAAGGAATGTGTCAGTAAGATGATACTGAGTCAACAACAATTCCAGGATATATCTTTAAATTAAAGCAAAATAAAAATAGATAGAAACATAGATACATGGATAATAGATACATAGATATACAGTAGTTAGATAGATACATAGTAGATACATAGATGATAGATAGATAGATACATAGCAAATTCATAGTAGATACATAGATAATGATAAATCTTTTTATCATCACCCTTTTAAATGTATAGAATTAAATTAGAAGCACACCTGTCTACATATGTACTTAGAAAGCAATTGGGGCTGGAAAGATGGGTCAGCAGACAACTCTTGCTACTTTTACAAAGGACCTGGGTTCATTCCAGAAATCAACACTTGATGAAATGCACTAATGTCTGACACCAAGAGCTTGTAAAAGAGGAAATAGAGAGAGGAGGGACTGGGCTTCTGCGGCATGGGATGGCATGGCATACCACAGCCAGCAGGCACACAGCACTGCCTGCTCTGACTCTCCAACCACAGAAACCAGCACCCCAGCACCCCAGGACTTTTTGTAAGTTCATCCCCATTAATGACCCCACTCTGTGGATCAGAGTCTTTCCAGGTCTCTGTGGGGCAGATGGAAGGAACTTAAGCGGGCTTTGTAAGAGGGAGGGAAGCTTCATCCAGGGCTGAGGGCATCCCACTCCCCACTCGTGTGCTGACTGAAGAGGCTCTGTGGGCTCTGGAGACAATCCCATCATCAGCGAGAACAATGTGCGAACTGGGGCGTGAGCTCTGCACTGGCAAGCCCTTGAATCTTTAATGAACTGTTTTGTTTTGCTTTGTTTTCAAAGTGGCAGGCAGTGTGTAGGGGAGGTATTCTTTCTCTTTTCCTTTTGTGAAAGAGGACACAAGCTATGACCTTAGGCTTGCTGGGAACTCGCTGTGTACCCCAAACTGGCCTCAAGCTTGTCACCCCCTATCTCAGCCTCCCGAGTGCTGGCGGTGCTAATCTGTGCCACCACACCCAGTAGAAATGTCATTCTTTAGAAAAATGGCCAGACAGGAATAGAAGAGCCTGTTCTGCAGCTTTGAAGACTGCTGTCTCTGGTTGGGCTAGCTCACAGCTCACCCCAGAACCCCAGAGAGCCCGTGTTACTTCAAAAGAATAAAAAAATTTCCCAGCAGAACTCTGGTATCCATCTTATCCAAATGATCACATTTAATAAGGGCGTCACGTGTCAACACAGTGAAACAGGGGTATAGGAATCACCCACAAGGCATCCTATAAGACCGTCACCCCAAAGCCTACAGGGCAAGTGGCATGGGAACCCCATGCCACTGACTGAGAAGAAGGCAGCAGGCACTCTGCTAGATCACGAGTACAGAGACACGTGGTAACGAGCATGTGGCCTTCAGCTGCTCTACACGCCACAGGGTATGAGAAAGACATTTGGGGACCACAGAATAAGCTGAACTATGACGTGCAGGGGAGGGCTGAGGATGCGTGGTAGTAAACTTGGAGGTATCTGCAAATTGTTCATGAAGCATTTGTGTAACAGTGATAGAGAGAGGAAGAGAGAGAGACAGGGAGAGGAGGGGACAGAGAGGGAGAGCAGGGTTTACCACTGTTCTCAGCAAGGACCTGGGAGAGCAGGGCCTCACATGAGGAGGACTAAAGTCCCATGCATTAGCCAACTTTACTCAGAGCATCGGACAGTTATACCCTAAAGGCTTAGAAGAGTCACCTAAGTAGTGTGTACAATGAAAAGGACAAGCCAACACAGCAGAAATGTGTCCCCCTATAGAGGCATGTAAACAAATAACAATAGCCAACTGTAATGAATAATCCAAAGTGAACTCACTCCTATTCACTCTATGTGGGTGAGACACAGAGGTATAATCTAAGAACATTTCTGTCGTTTCGAAAAAACTGAGTCACAAGACTCTTGTCTTGGTTTCTTGGAGTTTTCTCACGGGCACTCAGAAACTTCTTACAACTCCATTCTTAGACAATGTTCCAACAGAGAGGGAGGCAAAGGGAGGGGGAGAGAGGGAGGGAGAGAGAGAGGAGGGGAGAGAGGGAGAGAGATGATGGGAGGAGGAAAAGGAAAGGGAGAGGGAGGTAGAGACAAGAGAGAGGAGAGAGAGAGGGGAAGAGCTGGAGATGTGGAGAGTGACAGACAGATGGGGAGAGAGTGATGGGATGGGGGCAGCACAGAGATGAGAGATACAGGGGGGGGGGAATGGGGACAGGCAGCAAGACACTGTCTAAAAAACTCAGTGAAGAATCCACACATCATCTGAAAGAACCTAGGCCTGAGATGGAAGCCAGAGACAACTGGGCAGCAAGTCAGTGACTGCTCAAGGAGACTCGGGGCTGAGGCGCTGACCCACAGGTGAAGCCATGAGGGTCACAGGTGGATAGGACTGGGGACAGGGTGGGAGAGGCCCACACTGACACAAAACTGCAGACAATACTGTGATCATACAAAGAGAACAGAGGGCAGGGTGAGGATGGGGCTGTGTGCAGTCACACTGTGCTCACCTAGAGGGACAGAGGGCAGGGTGGGGGATGGGGCTGTGTGCAGTCACACTGTGCTCACCTAGAGGGACAGAGGGCAGGGTAGGGGATGGGGCTGTGTGCAGTCACACTGTGCTCATCTAGAGGGACAGAGGGCAGGGTGGGGGATGGTGCTGTGTGCAGTCACACTGTGCTCACCTAGAGGGACAGAGGGCAGGGTGGGGATGGGGCTGTGTGCAGTCACACTGTGCTCACCTAGAGGGACAGAGGGCAGGGTGGGGATGGGGCTGTGTGCAGTCACACTGTGCTCACCTAGGGAGACAGGGGACAGGGTGAGGATGCGGGTGTGTGCAGTCACACTGTGCTCACCTAGTGGGACAGAGGGCAGGGTGGGGGATGGGACTGCATGTTATCACACTGTGCTCACACAGAAGACAGGGGGACACAGGACAACTTTGGATAGAAGGGGAAGCTACCTGAGACACACAGGAAATGCTGGCAGCCTGGAGGCCACTGCCTCTCTCTTGCCAGAGAGAAGCTAAGAGCCAAGCAGCTGAGGGTCTCTTGTCCTCAGAGACAGAGCCCCACAGCCAAAGAAAGCGTCTGGAGTCTAGCAGAGCCTGAGGTTCAACAGAGGAAACAAAGGGGACATCCCACTGTCGAGCCCATGGCAGAGGCCCTGACACCCACCGGCAGTTGTACTTGGAGTAGCACCGTGTGAGCCAGGACGTCGGCAGCCTCTGAGGTCAGCCTCTGGCCTCCATGGCAACTGGGCATAACCATCATGTCACACAGAGGACAGGGCACCAGCCAGCACAGCCAGGAGCCAAAAAAGCTTTCCCTGTACAGATCACGGCCATGAAGGCCCTTTCTTTCCACTCTGTAGCTCACACGCCCCTCTGGCATGATTTTTTTATTTTCAATATTTCACCGTTCTGAATTTCCTGAAATGACGTGACAGAAAACAGGGGCACAGAATGGCGTTCAGTGCCGAGAGGCCAGGAACCAGGAACACGGCCGGTTGGCTTTGCTGGAGATGTTAACATGGAATGACCTTTCTCTGAAGGGTATTCTAAGGAGACAAAGCAATTCTCTGTAATGTGGTTACCATAGTGACTGGCCCTTTAAGAAGGCCAGGCCGGGTGAGAAACAGCACACAGCTGCCATCAGCACATGCAGCACACAGCTTGATAAAGCAGCATTAGGGGATTCATCTGAAACAGAAGAGATAAAGGAATGCTTTAAAAATCAACTGGGAGGAGACGGGAGATACTCACAGAGCTAAAGATCAGGGCTGTGGAGATGGGCAGGGGCTTTCCTCCAGGGTAGTGGGGTTGGTCGGTGCCAGGCTGGTCAGCAGGGGTTCTAACACCGAGGTCCAGCTATGGCAGACCACAGCAACAGTATCCTCGCCGCCGAGGAATAAGGAGGGAACATCTGTGTTCCCAGAGTGCTGAAGCAAGCCTCCAATTTAATCATAAAGGGAGTAGGGTGGTCAGCACGATGGCTCAGAGGGTAAAGGTGTTTGCCATGGAAGCCTGGAGATGCTAGTGCAATCCCTAGAACCCATATAAGGACGGAAGGAGAAAAGCAACCCCATAGTCCTCCTCTGACTTACACATGCATACTGTGGCATGAATGGCCCCGATGATGATGGTGGTGGTGGTGGTGGTGATGGTGGTGGTGGTAGTGATGGTGGTGGTGGTGGTAGTGGTGGTAGTGGTGGTGGTGGTAGTGATGGTGGTGGTGGTGGTGATGGTGGTGGTGGTAGTGGTGGTGGTGGTGGTGGTGATGGTGGTGGTGGTGGTGGTGATAGTGGTGGTGGTGCTGGTGGTAGTGGTGGTGGTTGTGGTGGTGATAAATGAGAAGACTGGGAAGAAGAAAAAAAGAAAGAAGGAAAGAAATGAAGGAAGTTGGAAAGGAAAGAAAGAAGGGAGGGGGGAGAGCAGAAGGGAGAGATGGAAGGAGGGAGGGAGAAGAGATACTGACAGCATGAACTGGGGCAACCTCAGAAATGAAGTGAAAAGGCCGAAGGAGAAAGCAAAAGCTGCCACAGACAAGGAGCCATGAGCCACAGAGACTCAAAGCCCAGCTTGCACGACAGAGAACAGACACTCATTTTCGGTGGTAGGAAATAATAAGACCAGAATATCAACTCTACTCTGAAACTCGCAGGCTAAGGGCTCCGGGTAAACACTTCATACCCGATCCCCGTGCTCGGCGTGCCTGCGTGGGCAACCAGCTCACTTGAGGGCTCACACCCTCGCGCCTGCCTCGGGGTGAACGGGAGCCGTGAGCCACCTAGGCTTATCCCAGTAGTGTGTTTCCAGCCCTCTGTCCCTCTAGGTGAGCACAGTGTGACAGCACGCAGTCCCATCCCCACCCTGCCCTCTGCCCTCTGTGTGAGCACAGGATACACATTACAAAGGTGGAGGTGAGGGAGCACGGTGAGGAAATACTGGACCAAAGCCAGATGGAAAACCAGCTGGGAAAACTCCAAACTCTGCATCTCCATGACTGATGTCAGAATTCTCTTCAGATCTCCAACTCCTTTCAGCTTTGTTAACTGTAACACGCTTCTTTCTCTTGGGTTGGTTCTACTCCCTGTTAGCAGCTTTCCTCAGGAGGTGTGTCATGGCTCTGGCATCCCCAATATCTTGGAGTCTCTAAGATAATCCAGGCTCCACCTTTGCGGCTTTGCACAATGGCCTTCCTGGGCCTCCATGCAGGGACACACCTGCCACACACCTGGCCTCGGCAACTTTCCTTAGTCGCAGAGGGAGATTCCATACCCCCTTTCTTCTACCCTTGACTCTAAAGTCAGAACCACATGGTCAAAGCTGCCAAGTTCTGCTGCTTGCTGGGACTGGGACATGACCCCCTTGTTCAATTATATCATCACCAGCTTCAAAGTTTTGGCTGTCCTGGAACTTACCTATAGACTGACCTTGAACTCCGAGATCTATATGCCTCTGTTTCCTGAGTACTGGGATTAAAGGTGTGTAAGATCATTGCCTGGATCTAAGCTTTTCTTTAACTGCTTTTCACAAGATGGGAACTTAGCTGGGTGGGGTTTTCCCCTGAGGTCTCTACTCCCTTTATTCCATTTCTTAATCTATTTATCTCCTTGAACATAGAACTTAGCAACATTCCACTTTTTGGTGCTTCCTTTCTCCTCAATCTGTATATTTTGTATTTTTTCTTACCTAACTTGCTCCTTTTCATCAAAACACTATTCACAAGAGCGAACCACACAACAGAGTCTATATAAGCTATTTTAAAACCTCCTTTGCCAACAGTATTAATCTAAATCTCTTCACTTTAGAGTCAGGCAGTCTCTTTTGACAAAGGCAAAAAAGCAACCATGTTTTTCACCAAAATATTACAAGAATGATCTCTAGACAACATTCTAAAATCCTTCTCTGAAAACCTCTTGAGTGAGGTCCCCACAGTTCAAATTATCCTCAGCACCACTGTCTTCGATGCTTCTATTAGTATGGCCCATTAAGCTCTACTTAAAGCATTCCACGGCTTTCCTAGTTCAAAGTTCCACAATCCACCATTCCTCCAAACAAAGCATGGTCAGTCCTATCACAGCAATACCCCACTCCTGGTACCAACTTCTGTCTTTCTTTTTTAAGATTTATTTGTTTTATTTATATGAGTACATCATAGCTGTCTTCAGACATACCAGAAGAGGGCATCAGATCCTATTATAGATGGTTCTGAGATGCCATGTGGATACTGGGAATTGAACTCAGGACCTTTGGAAGAACAGTCAGTACTCTTAACCACTGAGCCATCTCTCCAGCCCAACTTCTGTCTTTCTTAGTTAAGCTTTTATTGCTGTGAATAGACACCATGACCAAAGCAGCTCTTTAAAGGAAAAAATTTAATTAGGGCTAGCTTATAGCTTCAGAGGTTTAGTCCTTTATGATCATGGTGGGAAGCACGGCAGCATGCAGGTGGACATGGTGCTGGAGAAGTAGTTGAGAGTTCTACATCGTCATCTGAAGGCAGCAAGGAAAGGCCGTGTGCCACACTGAGTATTGCCTGAGCATAGGAGACCTCAAAGTCCACCACCACAGTGACACATTTTCCCTAACAATGCCACGCCTACTTCAACAAGCCCACATCTCCCAATAGTGCCACAACCTGTGGCCAAGCATTCAAACATATGAGTCTGGATTCAAACCCTCACTGTGGAAAACGTCAAAATGACAGTGTTCATGTGGGTTACAGAGAAAGAAGATATAAAGCTGTGCCCCTTCTCAAAGAGACAAAAGTCTAAAGTGACAGGCACAATTCAGGCCTGAGTTGCAGGTCCAAAGGCTGAGAGATCACGTCAACCACATACCATCCTTACAGGACAAATCTAGCACCAGCAACCTTTGTCCTCAACTTGCAGAGTTTCAACTGCCACGGGCAAGGGGTGAGCAGCCTTGGGCTTCTAAAAAGCAGAGTGGACCCCTCATGTAGGCTGCCACCATGGGTGATCATTTGGGCATGGAGATCTAAGGCTCTCAGAAATGGTTATGATGATGTAATACAGCCGCGGTAACACAAGGAGATGGGGCTGGTTGATATGGACACACACTGTCCCTGTCTTTCTGGTTGATTCTTTTTGCTCATTCCTAAAGTCACAGTGCCTTCTTACCTGCCTGAGTGGAGAGCTTGTGAGTCCTGGCAGCAGAGGCTAAGGTTCTGTTCCAGCTGCATGGCTCTGGTGATGGTCTTTAGCTTCTGGAACCTTGTGTTTCCTTACTAACGCCTCTGGCAAGCCTCAGCAAGTCTCTTGTGGTCCTGACACTGCTTGGCCCTCTGGGGTCTTATATAGAGGCATCAGTTTAGCTTCACTCTCCAGTTTCATGACATACCTTTTTGGTTCCCCATTACCACTGTATGATTGCAAATGTTCTTTACGGAGGTTGAAGCCCCATTATGCCATCAGACTACCTCTCCTTCTGAGACTCTAGGGAACAGTCTGTTCCATGTAACTGGCAGTGGCTCACACAGCCTCCCTCTTCTCTGGCACTTTTGCAGGGATGCCCACCCTCCATATAAACTCTTCCCTCTGCCCACAGCATGAAAAGGGCTCTTCTCTCAGAACCCCAGAAGTAGTCCTACTGGAAAGGCCCAAGATAATCACCTACCTCAAGATCTCATAGCACCGTGACCACATAAGCAGAATGGTTGCTTCCATTCTAAGCCCCATCCCCAGAGCTCTGCCCTTCTCCCCTGTTGATGGTTTCTAGGTACCTACAGGATTTTAGTAGTGTTTGTACACCTGTCTCCCACCATATGGTACCATATATATTCCATATATATACACATATGCTGCCTGGCATGTGGAAATGTGAACACATTTCCTTCCTTCACTTAAAATGACTGACCAGGTATTACCCATAGTCCCCTCAGTGACCAGGCCAGAGCAAGACTCTGCTCCCATCTCCAGACCCCAGGAGGTCACATGACCTTGCCCATGCCACCCACAATACCAGTCCCCTCCATCATGATGGTATGCACTGTACATGGCTGTGGGAACAGGGCAGAGGATGGGCGTGAGAAGCAATGGAGTCACAAGATGAGTCCCGGGAATCCGACTCCAGAGACAGCATCAGGGTACAGATCTGAATTTATGGTGCAGCACATAAGCTTACATACAGCATCTGAGCAGATACCAACCCCCTAGATCCTTGGCCAATTGTATCTTCACACACTATCACCATACCCCAATGAAAGCCCTGCCTGATGAGGTTACTCAGGAGTGGGAATGGGATGGTGTACTGGCTGGTTTTGTGTGTCAACTTGACACAGGTTGGAGTTATCACAGAGAAAGGAGCTTCAGTTAGGGAAGTGCCTCCAGGAGATCCAGCTGTGGAGTATTTTCTCAATTAGTGATCAAGAGGGCCCCTTGTGGGTGGTACTACCTCTGGGTTGGTATTCTTGGGTTCTAGAAGAGAGCAGGCTGAGCAAGCCAGGGGAAGCAAGCCAGTAAGGAGCATCTCTCCATGGCCTCTGCATCAGCTCCTGTTTTCTGACCTGTTTGAGTTCCAGTCCTGACTTCCTTTGATGATGAACAGCTGTGTAGAATTGTAAGCTGAATAAACCCTTTCCTCCCCAACTTGCTTCTTGGTCATGATGTTTGTGCAGGAATAGAAACCCTAAGACAAATTGTACCAGCGTAGTAGGGTATTCCTGTGACAACCTGACCATGTTTTGGGGAGGACTGTGGAAGGACTTTGGAACTTTGAGCTAAATGATCCATTCAGTGTTAAGAGCTCTGTGGAATGTTCTGTAGGAGCCTGGAAGATAATGTTGAGAACATTGCAGAAAATGGAGGCCTTTGTAATTTTATGAGGTCCCATTTGTCAATTCTTGATCTTAGAGCATACGCTATTGGTGTTCTGTTCAGAAACTTTCTCCCTGTACCAATGTCCTCAAGGGTCTTCCCCAGTTTCTTTTCTATTAGCTTCAGAGTGTCTGGCTTTATGTGGAGGTCCTTGATCCATTTGGATTTGAGCTTAGTACAAGGAGACAAGGATGGATCAATTCCCATTCTTCTGCATGCTGACCTCGAGTTGAACCAGCACCATTTGTTGAAAAGGCTATCTTTTTTCCATTGGATGTTGTCAGCCCCTTTGTCGAGGATCAAGTGGCCATAGGTGTGTGGGTTCATTTCTGGATCTTCAATCCTGTTCCATTGATCTGCCTGCCTGTCACTGTACCAATACCATGCAGTTTTTAACACTATTGCTCTGTAGTATTGCTTGAGGTCAGGGATACTGATTCCCCCAGAATTTCTTTTGTTGCTGAGAATAGTTTTAGCTACCCTGGGTTTTTTGTTATTCCAGATGAATTTGAGAATTGCTCTTTTTAACTCTGTGAAGAATTGAGTTGGGATTTTGATGGGTATTGCATTGAATCTGTATATTGCTTTTGGCAAAATGGCCATTTTAACTATATTGATCCTGCCGATCCATGAGCATGGGAGGTTTTCCCATTTTTTGAGGTCTTCTTCCATTTCCTTCTTCAGAGTCTTGAAGTTCTTGTCATACAGATCTTTCACATGTTTGGTAAGAGTCACCCCAAGGTACTTTATACTGTTTGTGGCTATTGTGAAGGGGGTCATTTCCCTAATTTCTTTCTCAGCCTGCTTATCCTCTGAGTATAGGAAGGCCACTGATTTGCTTGAGTTGATTTTATAACCTGCCACTTTGCTGAAGTTGTTTATCAGCTGTAGGAGTTCTCTAGTGGAGTTTTTTGGGTCACTTGTACAGAGCCATATTGGGGCAGTCTTGCACTTGGTCAGAGTTTGACTTTGGTCAAGGTTAACTTCTCCCAGTTAGCCAGGATCCTTCTCCACCCAGGGTGGAGCGCTCGAAGTAAAGGTTAAGTTCATTGTTCCTACAGGTCTAGGAATTCCTGAATTAAGCAGGTGACCCACCCAGCTGCCGGAGCAGTCAAGACGAGGACCTCCAAGAGAAGCTAGACAACTTCCACCGGAACTTAGCCTGGAGTCTGGGGGGAAGGGTTTGCCCAAACTGTTAAAAGGTCTGGCGCCATTAAAGTTTACGGCTTTGATCAGTGAACATTGACTTAGCCGCACTTTCTTTTCGCCCCTCTTCCCTATAACCCCAAAATTCTCTCAACAGGTAACCCGGTTTACATGTGGCTGCTGGCGGCTACATAATTGGCGCCTGAACGTGGGGCGACCTGGTACGAGAGAATTTCCTGAGGTAGCCCTATCCAGCGAAGCTTCGCAGAAAAGGTGGTAAGAAGTAGTATCCGCACGGTAAGCAACATAGAGGTCAAAACTAGCGCTAGTGAATTCGTGTCTATTGTTGTGAGTGTAGGAAGGATACGGTTTTTCAAGCATACTGTGCGGGCCCAGCACAGTGACTGCTTGGGTTGAAAAAAGATAGGGAAATATGGGGAAGGAATTTGGTAGGCATTTGCCCAAAGCTCGTAAGAGCTGATTTCGGCGAAAAGAAAGGGGTTTTTAAAAATAGGCATATGTCCACAGCTTCTAAGAGCTGTTTGAAGAGAAAAATGGATGTAATTGCTTAACAAGTGCGCTTAACTTTCTGTGTATCTTTCCGTGTTTGTCCCGGTGCACCGACTGTTTGTCTATGTGTATGTTTATGTCCTCTCTGTGTCTTTGTGTGAATGACTGTTTCATGTTAAAAAGAAAAATTGGTAAGGATTTCATCTGCTGGTAACCTCTTGAGCCAGCCACAGTTTTGTGTGGGGATTGATTCAAAGCCACGCCGCGACAGCGCAGCTCACTCAAGAGGCAAGCATGGCTGGGGAAAAAGCCACTTTTAATAGCCCAGAAACCTCAAGATTTGGGAAGACTTTGGTTTGGCTTGTGAAATTCATGTAGTCGCTTTATACTTGTTTCTAATTGGTTTTAATGGTATAAGGCTTTACATTTCTTGACTAAAGAGTTATAAATTAATTGGTTATTATGTAAAAGGTATAGTGTTATTAAGAAAAGGTTAGTTTAAAACTGGTGATTCAGTGTTAGAGCTATCTTAACTAACTACACGTGGCCTAACGCCACTCATGCTTTGTTCTTGTTTATAATTGGATTTAAAGGTATATTTTGCATGTCTTGACTATAGAGTATTGGCTTAAGTCACTGGACATGATTTAAAAGGTATAATGTTATTAACAAAAGTTAGGTTAAAGCTGGTAGTTTAGCGTAGTCGCCATTTTTAAACAACACGTGGCGTGACGGTTAAAGCTAGTAGTTTAGGGTAGTCGCCATTTTTAAACAACACGTGACATGATGGTTAAAACTGGTAGTTTAGGGTAGTCGCCATTTTGAACAACACGTGGCATGACGCAATCCAGGAAATACAGGCCTTTGGGACGCTCCTAAATTGGCATGGTGTTTCATGTGAATCTTGGCCTGGAGATTGGACTTAATGAAGATTAAGATTTAAAATATTGTCTCTTTAATAAGTTACACTGTTATACACTTGAACATAAGAACTGGCAGACAAACCTTGTGCTGTAAATATGTGTTTGCCATTGATTTTAAAGAAAATAGATTGTTTAAAATTGAGATTTGCTTCCAAAATTACAATTGTGCTCTAATATTGCAAGAAAACATTGAGTTACAATAAAAATCAGTGTGTCATTGGCTGCAGTTTTCAGTTTGCAGGCTCATAATTCTTAACATTTTGTAATTAAGATAATTTTGAGAGTGATACAGCTATGGGTTTTAGAGGCCCATTGCCACTTTTCCACAAGTTTATAGGCTACAATGGTAGGAGCAAAATTTAACCCTCCAAGATTAAAAAGGAGATCTCTGTAGAAATGTATTTGATATCAAGTAGGTTCCTTTGACCATGGAATTACAGGTTTCTTTTGTTTAATCCTGAAAACGTCCTAGCAGGTTTGGGTCTGGTCTTAGTTAAAAGGCTCAGATCTAGTCCTTGCCAAGGACTAAAGGTGGATCCTAGGGCAGATAAAAAAAATGTGTTTTGTCTCTGTTTCAATACTAGAAGTTAAGATCTTAAAATTTTCAGTGTATAATGTTCATAGAATGTTTGTTACAGGCCCTTGCTCCTATGGACTTTTAGAATTTTTAGGTAAATGGCTTTCAAAGATTGTTAGGATATATTAATTGGCTTTATCTTATATTTACCTCATTTTAAGCTTGCCACAGGAGGTCTTAAACCTCTGTTTTCAAGGTAGGAAACGTTTGTTCCTTGCTTCAAGCAACAATCAAATTTATTATTAATGGTTGGTCTATTACATGGCAAGCATTTTTAGGCAAAATTAATAATTGTTATCCAAAAGATAATTTGTACTATCAGATCACATGTTTATTCCTTTAAGTTTCTCCCTGCTTCAACACAGATACCTGAATTGGGTGCTATAGCAGCTATTTTTAAGATGTTAAAGGTCAAGCTTTTAATAATAGTAGATATACATAGCTCATGGTTTATAATTGCTTAAAATTGGTCCATTTTTAATACTGCTAATTCTTAATTTCTACAGTTTATACAAATGTGATTCAAATTTCTAAGAACAAAGGATATGTTCTCTAAATGACTGTCCTTTAGGTATTTGAAATAATTTTATATTTTGTGCACATCAAATTGTAAAGATTTGTTCTTGATGTCCTCAATTTCTACCTCTACCACGTAATGGTGTTAATCCTAGAGGACTTAGTTATTACAGATAAATGATATTCATATTTCTAATTTAGAAGATTAAAAAAATATGTGCATGTGACTAATGATTCATTTTTAGGCTGTCTAGTTACAACTGCTCTAACAGAAAAAACAACTAAAAATGCTATGTTTATTTTATATAATTACATAGTTATTGCCTATGTTATGGTTTATACTTTGTGTTCCAACTTAAATTAATAAAACAATATCTTCTTGGAAGAAAGAAGAGAGGGGAAATCGTGTCCCTGTACATATCATTTATATTATGCTTGCATGTTTTTAAGAAAATTTTAAAATTTGGATGCTTAGAAACTCCTTGCTAAATGTATATGACATCTTGTAATTAGACATATTGATGTCTAGGTGAAATGAAGGAATTCACTTATTAACATATGCCATGATCCTGATTTAATATTGGGGGAGAAGGCATGTCCTCTGTTTTTTCCACAGAATGCTGCAGAAGATATGCTGACTGTGCTTGCTGAATGCCCAGACCATGGTAACATAAGAGCTATATTGGGTATATGTTCTTGACTTACCTCAATTGTTAAATGTCCCAGGTTAGATAAATTGCCTAGCTTCAAGCTTTTAGACTTTGTAGGACAGAACATGGAGACTGTTATGCTAGCTTAGGAAAAATTAATCTAAAGAAGAGTTAAAATGACTCTTCTCCTTATTGTGTTCAGCTGACTCAACCATAGACTGGTCTAGAAATAATTCCAATATTGAAGATTCCAATTTTGAAGATGGCTAACAATCTTCAGCCAGCTGTGTTAATTTAACATATAGTCTCCACTTTTCCTGAGAAGTAACAGCTTATTTCTTGATACACAAGGCTATCTCTCCCACCTCAGAGGCCAAGCTTTGGGTCCTTAAAGTTGTTAATTTACAACTGAATTGGATACTTCTGGGACAAGTTAATCCTATTCCACCTTTAACTCTTGACCTTGTCTGTTAAGCAGACTGGCTGTCTCCACCCAGGCTCACCTGGATGGAGAGATTACATGTCTGTTAAAGACACTTGCAGACCCCCCTGGCTTCAAAACTTACACAAGTGGATCTCCAAAGAGGGAGCCACATAGAACTCAGATCTATGTGTGTTTGTTTATGAACAAACATGGGTACCAGCGAGACGTGCGAGGCAAAGCACTGCATGGGGAGGTGAATTTCTGCTTCTGAGTCCCCAGGAAGTACACCTAATTGCATAGGGGTTAACGTCGAGAGGCTGTCCTTAAAATAATAAGGGAGCCTATTACCCCTCCTCTGAAAAAGACGTTATACAATATTTAAGAGGAATTACGGTCAATGCTTCCCCTCCTGGTTAAGGCCCGCCTTCTTATGAAGGATATTTATCCACTTGTTTTCTACCTCCTCGTGTTCAAATTAATAAAAAAAGGGAGGACATGTACAGAGCCATATTGGGGCAGTCTTGCACTTGGTCAGAGTTTGACTTTGGTCAAGGTTAACTTCTCCCAGTTAGCCAGGATCCTTCTCCACCCAGGGTGGAGCGCTCGAAGTAAAGGTTAAGTTCATTGTTCCTACAGGTCTAGGAATTCCTGAATTAAGCAGGTGACCCACCCAGCTGCCGGAGCAGTCAAGACGAGGACCTCCAAGAGAAGCTAGACAACTTCCACCGGAACTTAGCCTGGAGTCTGGGGGGAAGGGTTTGCCCAAACTGTTAAAAGGTCTGGCGCCATTAAAGTTTACGGCTTTGATCAGTGAACATTGACTTAGCCGCACTTTCTTTTCGCCCCTCTTCCCTATAACCCCAAAATTCTCTCAACAGGTAACCCGGTTTACATGTGGCTGCTGGCGGCTACAGTCACTTAGGTAGATTATCATGTCATCTGCAAATAATGATAGTTTGACTTTTTCCTTTCCAATTTGTATCCCTTTGACCTCCTTATGTTGTCTAATTGCACAAGCTAGTACCTCAAGTACAATATTGAAAAGATAAGGAGAAAGTGGGCGGCCCTGTCTAGTCCCTGATTTTAGTGGGATTGCTTCAAGTTTCTCTCCATTTAGTTTGATGCTGGCTACCGGTTTGCTGTATATTGCTTTAACGATGTTTAGGTATGGGCCTTGAATTCCTGTTCTTTCCAAGACTTTAAGCATGAAAGGATGCTGAATTTTGTCAAATGTTTTTTCAGCATCCAATGAAATGACCATGTGGTTTTTTTCTTTGAGTTTGTTTATGTAGTGGATTGCATTGATGATTTCTGTATATTGAACCAACCCTGCATCCCTGGGATAAAGCCTACTTGATCATGGTGGATGATCATTTTGATGTGTTCTTGGATTTGGTTGGCAAGAATTTTATTGAGTATTTTTGCATCGATGTTCATTAGGGAGATTGGTCTGAAGTTTTCTTTCTTTGTTGGATCTTTGTGAGGTTTTGGTATCAGCGTAATTACAAAGTTTCTGTAAGGCAAAGGACACCATCAAAAGGACAAATCAGCAACCAACAAATTGGGAAAAGATCTTCACCAATCCTATATCAGATAGAGGGCTAATATCCAATATATATAAAGAACTCAAGAAGTTAGATTCCAGAAAACCAAACAACCCTATTAAAAAAATGGGGTACAGAGTTAAACAAAGAATTCTCACCTGAAGAACTTTGGATGGCGGAGAAACATCTTAAAAAATGCTCAACTTCATTAGTCATTAGGGAAATGCAAATCAAAACACCCTGAGATTTCACCTTACACCAGTCAGAATGGCTAAGATTAAAAATTCAGGCGACAGCAGGTGTTGGCGAGGATATGGAGAAAGAGGAACACTCCTCCACTGCTGGTGGGGTTGCAAATTGGTACAACCACTCTGGAAATCAGTCTGGCGGTTCCTCCGAAAACTGGGCACCTCACTTCCAGAATATCCTGCTATACCACTCCTGGGCATATACCCAAAAGATTCCCCAGCATGTAATAAGGATACATGTTCCACTATGTTCATAGCAGCCCTATTTATAATTGCCAGAAGTTGGAAAGAACCCAGGTATCCCTCAACAGAAGAGTGGATGCAAAAAATGTGGTATATATACACAATGGAGTACTATTCAGCCATTAGAAACAATGAATTCATGAAATTCTTAGGCAAATGGATGGAGCTGGAGAACATCATACTAAGTGAGGTAACCCAGACTCAAAAGATGAATCATGGTATGCACTCACTGATAAGTGGATATTAACCTAGAAAACTGGAATACCCAAAACATAATCCACACATCAAATGAGGTACACGAAGAACAGAGGAGTGGCCCCTTGTTCTGAAAAGACTCAGTGTAGCAGTATAGAGCAAAATCAGAACAGGGAAGTGGGAAGGGTTGGGTGGGAAAACAGGGGGAGGGAAGGGGACTGATGGGACTTTCAGGGAGTGGGGGTCCAGAAAAGGGGAAATCATTTGAAATGTAAATAAATATATCAATAAATTTTAAAAAAAGAAAAAAAATGGAGGCCTGACGTGTAAAATTTCAGAGGGAAGATTAAAGACTCTTATCAAGGCCATGTTTCGATTGTGAAGATTCTGTGCTTTTGGTTAACTGGGGCTGAAGAATCAATCAGCTGTGATTAACAAGATACCAGAACCACTAAATCGAACCTTTGTGTTCCTGGGACTATTGATGCTGGTTAGGTGGAGCTAAGAAATTAGCGGTGATTAAGAAGAGACCAGCATCACTGAGGTGAAATCTTCTGGGAAGTGTTTTCTGAGAGCACAGAGGCTGTGTTCCAGAGATAGCCACAGTTGTGTTTTGTGCTGTGTCTTGACTTAGTACTGTGTAAGAGTCACCCAGATGGTACTAGTTTTGAAGGCATGAAGGGGTCATGAAGAGCAGCTGAGGCTCTTGGTACAGTGAGAGGCCACGGAAGGCCATTGGTGAAGGTGCAGCCTCAGTTGCAATTGATGTCCCAGGACTTGAAGGGGTCATGCATAGGAGCAGAGGCTTGTCACCCTGAAGAGAGCCTATGAGACGCTATTGGTGAAGCCTAATTACAGTGGAAGATAGCAGTGTTTAGGAGATACCAGTGCCATGAGATGACCACCAAGAACAGCAGTAGAGTACAGTGGAGTACAGGCAGCTGGAGCCTAGAAGACAAGCTGTGTGCTACAAAGGGCAGAGCTGGAGAAGTGACCCAAGCCCTCGGAGGACCCCAGAAGATCGTGAGTTGGATCCCAGACATTGAACCATTGGAGTTTGAGTTTTGCTTTTGGTTGTGACTGTGCCCTGATATGTTTCCCTCTTGAAGAAAGAAAGTATGTTAGTGGAGCCCATAGTTAAAAGACTGAATTTTTAAAAGACTTTGAATTTTAAAGATATTGAACATTTTAAAGTGATTGAACTTTTAATATGTAAAGACTGTGGGGCTTTTAAAGTAATTTAGATCTTGGGGATGAATAAGAAAGTAAGGGTTGAGGCTTAATAGTGATGTGTTTGTGTGTCAAGTTGACAAGGGGTCAATTGTACTGGCTGGTTTTGTGTGTCAACTTGACACAGGTTGGAGTTACCACAGAGAAAGGAGCTTCAGTTGGGGAAGTGCCTCCAGGAGATCCAGCTGTGGGGATTTTCTCAATTAGTGATCAAGTGGGGAGGGCCCCTTGTGGGTGGTACCATCCCTGGGCTGGTGGTCTTGGGTTCTATAAGAGAGCAAGCTGAGCAAGCCAGGGGAAGCAAGCCAGTAAGAAACACCCCTCCATGGCCTCTGCATCAGCTCCTGCTTCCTGACCTGCTTGAGTTCCAGCCCTGACTTCTTTTGGTGATAAACAGCTGTGTGGAAGTGTAAGCTGAATAAACCCTTTCCTCCCCAACTTGCTTCTTGGTCATGATGTTTGTGCAGGAATAGAAACCCTGACTGAGACAGGTGGGTTGGGGAGGGGAGACTCATTACTTGTTAGGACTTCCATGAAGCCATGGAAGCAGCCCCTGGTCTGGCCTCAGTCCTCTGTGTTATCTCACCAGTGTTCCAGGAGCCATCTTAGATCTAATGCTGTGTATAAGACAGATCGGGACTCTTGAAGGAGTCACAGGAACATTTGTGGCCTCCCTATCCCATTTTTTTTTTCTTCATAAAATTGACCTCCACACTTCTCTCCCAAACCCATGCCTGGACCATGCAGCATACATCCACATTTTACCCTCTTGCTTAAACCTCATTCTAGTCACAGAAATTTCCCTGAGTTACAGAGCCTCATCCTGTATAGCCCAGGAAGGAAAAGCCATCAGGCATGGGGACTGTCTTAGTTAGGGTTTTACTGCTGTGATCAGATTCCATGACCAAGGCAACTCTTATATGGACAACATTTAATTGGGACTGGCTTAGAAGTTCAAAGGTTCAGTCCATTGTCATCAAGGCGAGAACATGGCAGCATCCAGGCAGGCATGGTGCAAGAGGAGCTGAGAGTTCTATGTCTTTATCTGAAGGCTGCTGGGAGAAGACTGGCTCCCAGGTAGCTAGGATGAGGATCTTAAAGCCCACTCCCAAAGTGACATACCTTTAATAGTGCCATTCCCTGGGCTGAGCATATACAAACCATTACAATAACCAAAGCTGATGTCTGACTCCATATGCACGTGCATAGACATGGGAACATATATCACACATATGTGAAAAACAGTCAGTGAGGGAGCACTGATCAGGTGTTGCTTCCATTTGGTGTAACCTAAGTCATCTGAGGAAGTCTCAACCAAGAGACTGTCCAGATCAGATTGGCCTGGTGCTGTCTGTGAGGGGCTGCCTTGATTGGCTGATGTAGGACAGCCCAGCTCACTGCACATGACATTGCTAGGCAGGTAGGCTGCAGACTGTATAAGAAAGCTACCTGACTGTGAGCCTTGAGCAAGGTGGTAAGGAAGCCAGAAATCAACATTCCTGTGTGGTTTCTACTTCAGTTCCTGCCCTGATGGATGAACTGTGACCTGGAAGTACAAGCCAAATACCGTACATCCCTCCAAGCTGCTTCTGTTCATGGGGTTCATCACAGCAACAGAAGAGCAATGAGGTCACTGCTTGTCTCTGGATACTCCTTCACCAGAGGCTCACCCTGGGATACTGAATACCCAGCCTTCAGACATGTGAGAAATAAGTAATAATCGTTTTCGGCGTGTGTATTGTATTTTCAGCGTGTAAGTATGCACGCATGCAGTGCCTGCACAGGCCAGAAGGGGGCATCAGATCCCCTGGTACCAAAGTTACAGATGGTTGGTTGTGAGTGCTGGGTGCTGGGAATTGAACTCAGATCCTCTGAAAGAGAAAGAGCAGCCAGTGCTCTTAACCACTGAGCCATATCTAGAACTCAAGAAATTTCTTCTGGCCTCTGCACATAGTAAGCATGTGTGTGATGCACGAAATAACCACAAGTCACAAAACTCTGATGTGTGATTTTTCTGGTACAGAACCCAGACACAGGTCACTGGGATCACAGGGATATGAACAGACATTTTTTTTTAAATCATACATCTTTTTGGAGTCTTCATATTTCCTACAGATTTTTTTCTATCTGATGGAGTAGATACTTAAGAAGCCCTATAACAAGTATTTTCTACCCAATTTTGACAGCTGGTGCTTCCCTTCCATAAAAGTTGAGTTCACATGATCCTTTCCACAATGGAAGGAGAAATGAAGGTGAGAAAATGCTTACCACAGGGAAGATCCAGGAATAACACACACAGACTCTCTCTCTCTCTCTCACACACACACACACACACACACACACACGCACACTCACAGCCCCAGGGCAAGGACTACCTGAGACATTCACATCATCTACCCAAGCACTGTAAGCAGGATAGGATCCTTGCCTGCCCTTCAGAGAATCATATGCTATCTGCGCTGAGAAGCTCCCTGGTGTAAAACACACAGTGAGATTCCAGAAAGAACTGCATGGCGTGTCATTCAGTAGCAGTGGTGTTGACCATTTTGATGATAGTTATTGTCTTAGTCAGGGTTCCTATTCCTGCCCAACATATCATGACCAAGAAGCAAGCTGTGGAGGAAAGGGTTTATTCAGCTTACACTTCCACATTGCTCATTGTTCATCACTAAAGGAAGTCAGGACAGGAACTCACACAGGTCAGGAACTTGGAGGCAGGAGCTGATGCAGAGGCCATGGAGGAGTGCTGCTTACTGTCTTGCTTCCCCTGGCTTGCTCAGCTGGGTTCTTATAGAACCCAGGACTACCAGCCCAGGGATGGCACCACCCACAATGGGCTGGTCCCTACCACTCTTGATCACTAATTGAGAAAATGCCTTACAGCTGCATCTCATGGAGGCATTTCAAGGGGGTGCCCTTTCTCTGTGATAACTCCAGCTTGTGTCAAGTTGACACACAAAACCAGCCAGTACAGATATACTGAGCCTAAACAGGATATACACAATCTCCTCTGGCTTGTCTTAGGGCTTGGCTACTAGACCGCCCTTGTAGACTCACAAGTATGCCCTGCCTCTCCCTCTTCCTTCCTGGTGCCAGTCTGGAGCGTGGCAGATCCATACATAGCTCCTCCTTTGGGCAGAGTCCCTTTGTTTCTTGTCTGAGTTCAACCCCTGGCTGAGGGGACCCAGAATACTGCTCATCATCTCTGCCCAGGAAGCCTGGAGTATGGACAATGGTGGGAGGGACCACAGGAACTCCCAGTGAGACCAGCGCAGCAGTTACTAACGGGATGACCTGGTGGACATGGACATCTAAGGGGCCATCCTTGCCAGAATGGAAAAGGGGTATATCCTCAAGGCTATCCCATTTCCCAACCCACACACAGATGGATAACGTGGCACCCCCCCCCCCATGTATATTGGTAAATGGTCAAATGCTATTAAAATTCACTAACAAACTCTGGAAGTGGGATTGCTATGTTTCACCCCAATTTCAAGTCTAGGTATGTTTCTGCAATGATTTCCAAGGCCTTGGGTCTAGGGATGCACCAGTCCCCAAACCCTGAGAGGGAGGGAAGAGAACAGTTAACCAGGCCAAGAGTAAAAACATGGCGTCCTTGAGAACACTTAAAAGGTAAACCATTTTGAACCAAGGTTACTATGTCCACCTTATAAAAGTGCCTACAGTGGGAAAGGGAAACAAGAAATTCAGCCATGGGAAGCTCAGCCATGAAGACCAAGGTCATTCAGGAACTCTAATTCTGCCAGCTTCTGCTCGATGCTGTGTCCAATGTGATAGCATTAGCTCTGCCTGTTGCAATTTGTTCTGCTTGGAAGCCTCACCCAAGGAGACATCTGTTCTGCCCAGGACTACTTAGAACGCCTGCTGGTTGCCTCAACAGGCTTCCCCAGTTGATTTATGATGGATGTTTTCAAACATCTGATTTGCTGATGTTTGCTATCTGTCTATCTATCTATTGCCATTTTTATTTTGGCCTGCTATATTCTTCATAAACTCACATATTCATAACCAACAGCTACTGTAGCTCACTCTCTGGACTGTACAGAACACACCCAGAGCATATGTATGTTGTATACAGCCCATAACCTGCTCCTGGGCTTGCTAGCATCCATGGACAGTCACTCTAGTTTATTGCAAGGCTGTAGAAGGCCAGCTCTGACACTGCAGAGTAAACTGAAGAGAGCCTAGTGTAGAGCCAGTGCAGTGCTGACCCCCATAGCTGCAGGAGATTTACAGAGCCAGACCACTGGTAGTGCTGATGGGAGCAACTGATGGGTGAGAAACTCTGAATATTTTAAACTCATTGGGGGACAGAAACCAATAAAAATAGAAAATACACAGAGAGAGAGGGGGGAGGGAGAGAGAGAGAGAGAGAGAGAGAGAGAGAGAGAGAGAGAGAGAGAGAGAGAGAGAGAAACACTTGGAAATGAAGCAAAGCAGGCTCCAACAGGTAAATTCCAACAACTTCACACATACACATGCAGACAGAGACAGACACACACACACACACACACACACACACACTCACAAATTTGGTGGATGGAGCAAAGTTCCAACCATCATACATATGTACATATTTGGGGGGATGGAGAAAAACTCCAAACATTTTACATATATACATGTACATACTTACTCAAATGAGCAAACTCTAACAACTTTATTTTCTTAGACTTTTCATACCCCAAAGACAGGGTTCTCAATGTAAGGAGAATAATTACCACATTCAAAAGCAGATAAAATTGCTATACAAGATGGAGTTACAACAGGATTATTGATTACACGTTTTCCTATTAAAACCCATACCTAACTTGCCATTTTTTATCTATCTTTTATTCCATAAGCTCATTATAAGTTCAGAGCAGTAGTTTCATCTATCTTTTACTTTACAAGTTCGTTAAACATTCAAAGGAATAGTTTTATCTATCTTTCATTCATATGTTTAGTATGTTTTTTATGCTATAGGTTTTTTTTCCAAGAAACAGGCCATCTATATTAGAGCTGATTTTTGAAGTCCAGCTAGTGTCTATTCTCTGCTCTTACACTCAAATTTCCCACTCCTTGTTCATGACCTTCCTTATCATGGTGAACACAGAGATCTGTGGCATCATCCCTGGACCTAACCTGGAATGAAGGTTTTCCTTGATCATTAATGTGTTCTGAGCCTATTTTTCATCCTAGAACAATTTACATGCTTGTAATGCATGAAAGTTCATGGTACTTCTTCTCCAACCTATGCAGCCTTTACTCTTCTGCAAAGGAGAAGCACATTTTGATTCTAACTTTATTATTTCTCTCTGACAAAACAACTTAAACCATCCCCTTAACTTTCTATCAATTACACTAACTTCCCAGGACTATTTAAATCAAACTTCCAAAAATCATTTAAATCAAATCAGGAATTCTATACAATCATTGATTCATCTAATCAGCATTATTTCATAAAAGTTCATTCTTCATGTTGATCTGCAGGAAGTTTGCCCAACAGAGGGGGCTAACATCCAGGAATCAATCCTAATAAAAATAAATAGGTAGAAGGGGTCCTTCGTTGCCCAGTCACAGCAGGTCAGAACAATGAGGAACATAACAATGACAAACATGAGAAGGCACAGCAGAAGCAAGAAGCAGTCCTGGGACGAAGCCGCTGAGGCCATAACTTCTGAGGATACACACCCATCGCAGCCACGCAAAGCGGGGGGCCACCTCCTGGAAGCTCACTTGTCCACTGCAGCTCCCCCTGCATGTGCCTCTCACAGAGAGATGATGAACATGACAAAACAGTTCAGCGTCAGCCCAGACCACTCTGCCACATCAGTGCAGGAATCATAGGCAGGATGTTTCATGAGGCAGGAGATATATGATTTGGGGGTGACTTTTAGGAGATAGAATACAAAAGCCCAGACTTGTTCTTGAGTCAAACAAGGAACTGCATGCTTGGTATCAAATATCCCTAAGAAAGAAGAGGGAGATAGCAAGAAATTGGTCCTAAGTGTGCCTCTGTTGCACCTGCAGGAGTCGACAGTAACAAAAGTCTCATTACACAACACAGCAGCCTCTCCCCATCCGGCTTCCTGTGCCAAGTGTTCCCCAAAAGTACCTGCTTTCACACTTGTTTCTCAACAAGTACCTGCTGCTTTGGGAGGCCCTGGGATTGTGAGTCACTAGAGGTAGACCTTTGAGAATGTTGGTCTGGTCTCGCTTCTAGCCCAAGCTCTCTGATTTCTGATCTGCCCCTGAGGCCTAATTTGCAGCTACCAACAGCTGCTATCTTAGCCACCACAACTCTACCGCTGTGATGGAAGAGTGGGTGCTGAGATAAACATGCCTCACTCACCTCCTTAAATTACTTCTGTCAGGATATATGTTCCACTGTGTTCATAGCAGCCCTATTTATAATAGCCAGAAGCTGGAAAGAACACAGGTATCCCTCAACAGAAGAATGGATGCAAAAAATGTGGTATATCTACACAATGGAGTACTATTCAGCCATTAGAAACAACGAATTCATGAAATTCTTAGGCAAATGGATGGAGCTGGAGAACATCATACTAAGTGAGGTAATCCAGTCTCAAAAGATCAATCATGGTATGCACTCACTAATAAGTGAATATTAGCTTGGAAAACTGGAATATGCAAAACATAATCCACACTTCAAATGAGGTACAAGAAGAATGGAGGAGTGGCCCCTAGTTCTGGAAAGACCCAGTGTAGCAGTATAAGACAAAACCAGAACAGGGAAGTGGGAAGGGATGGGTGGGAGAGCAAAGGGAAGGAAGGGGGCTTATGTGACTTTCGGGGAGTGGGGAACCAGAAAGGGGGAAATCATTTGGAATGTAAATAAAAAATATATCGAATAAAATTTAAAAAACAAATTACTTCTGTCAGGTGTTTTGATCACAGCAATGTAAAGCAACTACTATGCTGATTTGGGGAATACACAAATACTTTGCCATGACCTCCTGGTACAAGGCTAACATCTGAAAAATTCCTTAGTCAGCATGTTTACAAAGGAATTAAGGGGGGGGTGCTTATTCTGAGTTCCCTGGGAATAATTTTGGAACAAGATCAAACCAGGAACTACTGGACTCATTAGCAAATGTCCCTACGGATAAAGAGGGAAAGTTCTACTGGGGATACAGCTGGGAGAAGGAGGAAGATGATGTGCAAATGGTGGGCATGTTGAGGAACATGGGATGGGATGGAGTTGGGCATGGAGTTGGGGCTGGGTGGGAAATGAGATTGGTATGAGGTAGGAAAGAGGAAGGGATAGGATGGGGATGGAATGGGTCATGTGATGAAGAACACTTCAATGTTCATGACTGTGATGGTTTGTGTATGCTTAGCCCAGGGAGTGGCACTATTAGAAGCTATGGCCTTGTTGGAGTAAGTATGTCACTATGGGTGTGGGCGTTAAGACCCTCATCCTAGCTGTCTGGAAGCCAGAATTCTGCTAGCAGCCTTCAGATGAAGATGTAGAACTCTCAGCTCCTCTTGCACCATGCCTGCCTGGATGCTGCCATGCTCCCATCTTGATGATAATGGACTGAATCTCTGAACCTGTAATCCAGCCCCAATGAAATGTCATCCTTATAAGAGTTGCCTTGGTCATGATGTCTGTTCACAGCAGTAAAACCCTAACTAAGACAATGACCCAAAGAGAAGAGAAAAACAGGGACAGGAAGGAGGTCTCAAGCATCCCTTAGAGTTTGCCATTTTAATCATAAACCTGGTGAGCTGAGCACAGTCCAGTAGGGCATGGATATCAGCCATCCACACAGAGATGCTACAGAGTAAAGTGAGCTCGGAAAGGAGAGATAAGATTCTTCAGTCTTAGGGAAGAAGATTTAGATTCCTTTGGCAATAGTGAGCACATGGTGGAGAAAGGCCACAGCACAAAAGAATTTGTGCATGGGGGGGCCTCTGCTCTTTGATACGAGACTCTTAAATTTTTCTATTTTTAGCAGCTTCTTCAATATGAAAAGATAGCATGAATGTAATTGGTGTGATACTCGTAAATGTGCAAAGCTTTTTTGTTCAAAATTGGATCACCCTGAAAAGAATGCACAAAGGGAAAGATGCAGGCTAATTAAGGAGCCTGCACTGCCGAAGGAACCCAGTGTCTTCCTCAAGACCTCATTGTTGCTTTGGAAAAAAAAAAAGATCACATGGATAGGATAGAAACAGAACACCACTCAGGGAACACAAAAGGCATATGCTAACCGTCACGTGTGTGCCAACTGTCACGTGTGTGCCAACCATCACATGTGTGCCAACCATTACATGTGTGTCAACCATTACATGTGTGCTAACCATCACATGAGTGCCAACTGTCATACATGTCTGTATGATTTCCTGGGACAGAACCATAGTGCAAACCCACACTGGTCACAGCATAACAGTTGTACTGGCTAGTTTTGTGTGTCAACTTGACACAGGCTAGAGTTATCACAGAGAAAGGAGCTTCAGTTGGGGTAGTGCCTCCTTGAGATCCAGATGTGGAGCATTTTCTCAATTAGTGATCAAGTGGTGAGGGCCCCTTGTGGGTGGTTCCACCTTTGGGCTGGTGCTCTTGAGTTCTATGAGAGAACAGACTGAGAAAGCCAGAGGAAGCAAGCCAGTAAGGAACATCCCTCCATGGCCTCTGCATCAGCTCCTGCTTCCTGACCTGCTTGAATTCCAGTCCTGACTTCCTTTAGTGATGAACTGCAACATGGAAGTGTAAGCTCAATAAACCCTTTCCTCCCCAACTTGCTTCTTGGTCATGATGTTTGTGCAGGAATAGAAACCCTGACTAAGACAACAGGGCTCTTCAGACTATTCACACAGGAACATGCATGTTCTCTTTGCACTGAAGACAACACACACACACACACACACTCGTGCATGGGAAACTTCAGATAAGGGTAGAAAATCCATCCTTATCCCTTCACCTCATATGACTCTAGAAATCGACCTTGTCTGTATGGGCAGTTTTATGCCCCCCAGTCATGTGCCCAGCATGAGCTCACTATCATAGGTCTATCCTGTGTCTGACTCTTAGAGGTCACACTGCCCTGCCTTTCCATACCATTATTTGAGGTATAAATAAATCTTGGTCTTGGCGGAAGCTGGCAGAGCGCAGCTCAGTGCTGCAGGTCACAGAGCCATCTGATGCCATTACAATGAGCTATAGGGACGCATGCAGAGGCCTTGACCTTGAAGGTCTGTAAAGCAGTTGATTGTGAGGTCTCTACTCAGGTTGCGCAGCATGTCTGGGTGTTCTGGCTTCTAGGATAACTCTCACATCACTGTGATAGACACCTGACTCCATTACACAGGCTCCAGAACATAAAAGCACTTAGATCCAGAGCCCCTGATTGATTCCCTCTATAAGAGGAAATCATTGAGAGAGATCTTTGTACAAAACACTCCCATAAACCTTCATTTCCCCAGAGGCAAATGCCAACCGATATCAACGTTTGTACACCAAAGAAAGGATGAGGAGTGGAGGAATGTGGGTTCTGAGGGTTGATCAGCCTCAAACACAAAGCGTCACTAGAGTGTACTGGTGAGACTGGAGATTTGTCATGCTCTGGCAGCAGTCTGGGGCTTAAGTGTATCTCACACTGGCTCACTCATCTCCCGGCTGAAGACCCACCCTTAGCAGTCCTGAACTTGTGGAGGAAAGCAGCTATAGAGGGAAAGCTCTGACTGACCTCCCAGCAAGTCACAGAGGGGGGTGGAAACAGGCCATCCTGGCACACAGTAGGTGGCAGCAACTGTTACCACTAGCATGGTTCCCTGGAGACCCTTTGGCATATCTGATTAGCCAGGCCTACAGCACAGGATGTCCTCCTGCCATCTTGCTTAAGGTTTGTCCTCAAGAAATGGAAGCCACATTGCCCCAAAGGGCCTCTGATACCAAGTCCCCCTTTCCCAGGTGACCTATAACCAATAGCAGGATGAAAAAGCACAGATTCCATCCTCTTCCTCCAGACCAACAATCACAGGTCAGAGAAATAGAACCCAGAGGACATATACCATATGTACAGTCATGGTAGGACACATACCACATGTGCAGTCATGGTAGGACACATACCACATGTGCAGTCATGGTAGGACACATACCACATGTGCAGTCATGGTAGGACACACACCACATGTGCAGTCATGGTAGGACACATACCACATGTGCAGTCATGGTAGGACACATACCACATGTGCAGTCATGGTAGGACACATACCACATGTGCAGTCATGATAGGATACACACCACATGTACAGTCATGGTAGGACACACACCACATGTGCAGTCATGAAGGAAAATAAGCATTCACAAGAGTGGCTGTGCCGAGATGGGACTTTGGAGTATTGGAGGTCGAATTCCAGTCAGGTCTTAAAGGTCTGATACCCAGGGTATCAATTCCAGATCCAGCCGAACCCAAGTCCGACGCCACAGCCCAGAGACAAGCAGGTAAGAGATCCTCACCAAGCTTTGCATTGTGTTCAGACCTTTAGCTGAGTGAGTGCCCCACCCACACCTGAAAAAGCAAAGACTTGAGTCCCTCCTCCCTGCCCCCCAGCAAGCTGCATCACCCCAGTAAACTTGGGGTGCTGGTTACTGTACAAGAAGCCTCCTGATGTGTCCACAGCTGCCGTGGGCACCCTCTGTCCTCCTGGGTAAACAGTACCTGTATGTTATTACTTACCTCATCGCTAAGACCAAATACCTAGGAAAAACACTTAAGGACCGAGGGCTTTCTTTGGCTCCCACTTTGAGGATGCAGTCCGCCATGGTGAACAGTCACAGCGGCAGGAGCTTGAGGCAGCTGGTCGCATTGCATCCGCAGTCAGGAAGCAGATGACTCCCGAGGCTCAGTGCTCTCCTTTTCAGTCAGGACCAGGGTGGGCCTTCGTGCTTTAATTAACCTAGTCTAGAAACATCTTCACAGACGTGCCTAGCTTAGCTTTTCAATGATTCTGGATCCCATCAAATTGACAGTATCAGCTATTGCAACTGTACAGTATCAGCTATCACAGCCTGTTAGTTGGCGGTGAGAACTTGGTGTCCCTACTCCTACCCCAGGCCTCAGCCATCTCAGTAGTCCCAACTCTTCCTGTGGCCTCCTCCATCTACATGGAGTGGAAGCTACAGCTACCACATTCCTTCCAGTCCCTCTGGAGAAGGTGGGACCCACCCCTTCCTACAGGCAGAGCAAGGTGTGTGGAAGGAAGAGTCGAACGCCAGACCATGACAGGCCATCCTTCATAGGGCCACATACTAATTTACATGTGTGTTAAACCAGGCATCCCCAGACAGCCCCACCCCTCCTTCCTCACTGGTCCCTAAAGTGCTATGGAAGGGGCAGTGGGTCTTATGGGACCCAAAGTGGAAAAGCCTTTTTCTACATTTACCCCCAAAACAGAGGGACTTCCAGGGGGGAGGGCTGCAGATGACTGACAGGCACATCTATGAACAGTGTCCGCTCATTTGTACATCAACAGATCCTTGATGATCCACCTAAGAACTACATAGGGGACCTGGGCATAGGTGGGGCTCTAGCAGAAAGAGGACTACAAAGGGGACTTGTAATTGGATTCTGGTGGTGGCAGGGCAGCCTCTAAAAACTTACATAGGTACCCCCTAAGGCACACCCTGAGGTCTCATGTGTCACTTCCATGGAAACAATATGGGAAAGGTTAGGAACTTCTTCCCACAAGCCTGTGCCAGGTAGGATGCCACCCTACCACGATGTTCCTTGATAAAGGAGACCTCAGCTTCTCACATCACCACCCTCCAAATGCAGGCTAATACTGAGGCAAGGCCTGTGGCTTCCGCCCAAGTCCAACCTGCCCCTGCATTCCTAGAGTCGCTGGGTCTTGGCACACCATTGGAGCACTTGTCTGTGTCCATTCTTGTGCTATAGCAGTCAGGGAACTTGAGATAGGCAAGGGCGAGAATATGCATCCCTTTTCCAAAGCAGGCTAGAAACCTGAGAGATAAGACCAACCAGATGCCAGTGGGAATCACAGAGCTAATGAAAATCCACCTGCCTCAGCCCCACGGAAGCCTCTATGGGACAGGGGAGAGGGAAAGTCTTCATACCCACAGCATAGAGGCAGCAGCATCGAGAAACACCCGAGGGCCTCTAGGGGGATTTCATCCTGACCTTTCACCCAAGTGAATCTCCAGGAACCGGAGTCTGGTCTGTCTGCCCCATACCCATCTCTTCGGAGCTCTGGCTGTACAGATGCTTCTCATTTCCAAAGGGAAGAGCCCAGTGCCTAAGACCTCTCCCCGGCCCCATGAAAGTGCTCAACGGCTGCTCTAAGCCTCTCATTCTGGGCCCCTGGCTGTGCAGTCTGTGGAAACTCAACACAGGAGGCATCAGAGATGACTGGGTGCCTTTGGGGTGGAGATAGCTACAGATGGTTGGAACATCCACGGTAGGATTGCCTCCTCTGAAAAGTCCTCTGCTCCTCAGAAAGCTCCCACTGACACATCATGGACTCCCTGAATCTGTGTGGCAACCCTGCTCTTTCTTCTGAAATGGGGACTGTACTGACTGGTTTTGTGTCAACTTGACACAAACTGGAGTTATCACAGAGAAAGGAGACTTCCTTGGGAAATGCCTCCATGAGATTCAGCTGTAAGGCATTTTTTTCAATTAGTGATCAAGGGTGGGAGGGCCCCTTGTGGGTGGTGCCATCCCTGGGCTGGTAGTCCTGGGTTCTATAAGAAAGCAAGCTGAGCAAGCCAGGGGAAGCCAGCCAGTAAGTAACATCCCTCCATGGCCTCTGCATCAGCTCCTGCTTCCTGACCTGCTTGAGTTCCAGTCCTGACTTCTTTTGGTGATGAACAGCAATATGGAAGTGTAAGCTGAATAAACCCTTTCCTCACCAACTTGCTTCTTGGTCATGATGTTTTCTGCAGGAAAGGAAACCCTAAGACAGGGACTGTGTGGCCTGTTGAATTAGGACAGTGTTCTTGCCTTGTGGTCTCAGTATTAATGGCTGGCAGAGCTGTAGAAACCAATTCGAATTCCTGCCTGCACCCAAAGGCATGCTCTCTCTCTCCTAAGTGAAAGCACGGTCAAGGATGGAGCAGCAGAGAGCAAGAAGCAACATTCAAAAAGTGCCTTTATTTCGTCTCCCAGACAGTCTCTCTGTTGCACGTGTTCAAGGTGCTGACTGGGGCGCGGCGCTGCCACCGGCATCTTTGTTTTCCTCTGGTTTTGAGGGAGTCACCGTGGCTAGATTACAGGGGGGAAATCTGAGTGTTTCTCTGATGAGACATGCAGCACCCTTAGATTTTAGCAAGGGTTGAGAATAAAATAAACATGTAACAGCATTTTCCCAGAAGTTAGATGGTAAGAGGCCTGCACAACCATTGTTTCCCAATACATTATGAGGACTGATGCCTCAGCAGGGGGTCTTCACATCCCCTGTCTCATCACAGAAGGCACCAAGGAAAAGATGATCCTGTGTCATGCATGCAGTCTTAGATCCACAGATCAGCAGGGAAGGGTCTTCCAATCCCACCTGCCCTGGGGGCTCCCATGAAGCCAAGGGTGTGAGTGAGAGTCAGTGTCAGACAGGACAGATCTTGCCATGCCACATCCCACAACAAGATGCCACCTTTGGGACATCCTTTTCTCTAACCTGGCCTTCTTCTGGACCAGGGAAAGCAGCAAGAGGTCTGTACAGCCTTCTGGGAGTCACTGACAAGCAAGTGATGTGCCCTTCCCCTAGCCTTGAGCAGGCTAAACAGACCTCAATTGTTCGCCATAGTCCATCTCCCAATGACCTAGCCCACCTAGGGTGGAGTCTTCCAGCGTAGGTGGAAGTCCCTTACCTGCAGTTTCCTGCGGGGGCTGATTAGATGCTTTACCCACTCGTCCAAAGCAACAAAATCCACCTGAAACAAAGGATGGGTCTTTGGTTTCCCCTATATCCACACAGAGCTGAACATTAAATTCTGAGCCTTGATCAGAAAACCTTTGTCTTGGCTTTGCTCCTTGCTCCCCCTGCCCATCCTTTCGCATTCCCAGCTTCCCTTTCAGGAATACCTGGTTCTCTGTGGCTGCTGGACAGCTACGAAGTGACTTTGCCTCCTATGAGCCAGAGCAGGCAGCGAGCCGCCATCATGTCAGCCATTGCCTAACTGCCAGCAGCTGCACTCACCCTGCAGCGGCCCCAAGGGGGGACACTGATAAACCTTAAGGTGTCACTGGACACGCACTGACCCAGCCAAGCAAGGTCGGCAAGGAAGGAGGAGACCTCTTGTGGTCCTGGCCTTCCACAGTTGGGAGCATTGGAATCCTGCCTAGCCTAAGACAATGTTTGTTGGGCCACCGAAAACAGTGAGCACGTGCAAAGGGAAGAGCTCTACCCCCACAAGGGTAGAGACAGACACTGTTCACCACAGCCTACCTTCTACTGGGCTCTCAGTCTTCTTCACAGGGGGAGGGGTCGGAGGGGGGACTGGAGTGGGGATTGGGGAGGGGGAGGGGGAGGGAGTGGGAGGCTTCCATGGTATTGATGGTTTTGGAACAGGTTTCTTGGGCTCCTCGGGAGGCTTTGCCGGCTTTCTTCTAAGGCCCCGTACAACCCTGAGGAAGAAAGGCTTGGTCACAGTCAAGCAGCTGGGAGACAGAAGCTCCTGGCCCTGAATGCCTCCTGCCCTGTGCTCAATACCCAGGCTCTGGAAAGAGACCCACATGCTCTGCCCCGTGGTCTCAGCTCCATCTCTCTAAGGCAAAACCCAGGAAGAAAATATCCACTGTGCTACAAGACAGGCTGTGCTGGCCACCTGAAAAGCTGGACCGGGTGCTAGGTGAGGTGTGTGAATCCTCTCTGTGGCTTTGTGCCAATCACAGGACAGAGCTTTAAGAGCAGCAGGCACACCAGAGCTGGATGCTGAATTGAATGCCAGTCCTCTGCAGACAGAAACCAGCTGTGTGGTCTAAGACTTTACTACCTCCAGGACAATGACAGAAAGGGTGTCCCTCTGAGTGTGTCCCAAACACTGGCATGCCACATGCAGTACACAGACTTCCTCAGCCCAGGGTTTTGAGCATTGTGCGGGGTTTGTGGTGTTATCAGCTTGCCAGGATCCAGAATCCCCGAGCCAACAACCCACAGAGCACATCTGACAGAACCTCAAGAATTGATTCATCAGGGCAGCAGAACCAACCCCAACTGTTGGCAGCATCGTCCTTCAGGCTGAGTTGCAATAAATCCTTTCTCTTTAGGGTGACTTTTTAGCCATTTTTGTCACAACAGTGTTTGAGGACAAAGGAGGTCCCAGTTGGCCCTTAGCACGAGCCATGGGACCTCCTGGATGCTGCTCTTGATCATCACCGTGGCAGAAAATGGTCATCCTGGGACCCGTGTCTGCAGAGGCTGATGAAGCCATTGCATTAAACACTGCTCTTGGGGTCTCAGACATCCAGGGAATGCTGGGGGCTCACGTTCATCACTAAGGGGAGATATACCCAGAGTGGCAGCAGATGCCCAAAGGAGGCAGCAGCAGGGATCCCACAGAGAATTCAGAGCACCCACCTGTAACCGACGGCAAAGACGAAGACCCCTGCCACGAACGCAATCAGGGAGAAGAACACCTGTACATAAACTGGGAGACAAGCCCTGGCTTAGAATCTGGGCCCACAGTGGTCAGGAGGGGGTCAGGCCCACTCAGAGGGGCCCTGTGTGGGTCACTGTCACCCTGCCAGCCCATCAGCCCACTGGATCAGGATGCCACAGCTAAGAGAACATTCATTGTCTCTGGGCTCCTGAGCCCAACATGTCTCCACAGGGGCAGTCAATGTCATGAAGTCTCACAGTCAGGAAGAGGCTCTCTAGCTCCCACCATACTTGCCTTCACGGGGTTGTGTAAGGCCAAAGTTTGAAGCTCTTGTGGACACAACAGTCACAGTATCACCGATGCTCTAATTATTACATTCTTCTCTATCCCATTCTCCATTCACTCAAGGGAAAGAATCTATCTTGCTGACAATCTGACCCAAGGGATGACTCCATTCAAGCCCCTCCCCTCCCCCCTCTGAATGACTTTCAGGTGTCCCTCACCAGACAGGAAAAGAAAAACCCAACTCTGCTGGATGTGATGCCCTTCAAGAATATTTCTGCAACAGGGGCCTTAGAATAGCAGATGTTTGTTGCTATACAGGTCTGGAACCATGAGTAACAGTCAAGGCATCTAAGGCTCTGAGAATCCCCAACCTATTTCGTTATGGCTTCTGGTGTTAGGGTTAGGGTTAGGGTTTAGGGTTAGGTTAGGGTTAGGGTTAGGTTAGGGTTAGGGTTAGGGTTAGGGTTAGGTTAGGGTTAGGGGTTAGAGGTTAGGGGTTAGGGGTTAGCTGTTAGGGGTTAGCAGTTAGGGGTTAGGGTTAGGGTTAGGATTTGGGGTTAGGGGTTAGGGTTAGTGTTAAGGGTTTAGGTTAGAGGTTAGTGTTAGGGGTTAGGGTTTGGACTTAGGAATTAGGGTTAGGGTTTTGAGTTAGGGTTAGGGGTTAGGGGTTAGGGGTTAGGGTTAGTGGTTAGGGTTAGTGTTGGTGGTTAGGGATTAGTGTTAGTGTTATGGTTAAGGGTTAGGGCTTAGAGCTTAGGGTTTGGGTTATGGTTTTGAGTTAGGGTTAGGGGTTAGGGTTACTATTAGGGGTTAGGGTTAGGGTTGGGGTTAGGGTTAGAGGTTAGGGGTTAGGGCTTAGGGTTTGGGTTAGTGTTTTGAGTTAGGGTTAGGGGTTAGTGGTTAGGGTTAGGGTTAGTGGTTAGGGTTTAGAGTTAGGGTTAGGGGTTAGTGTTAGGATTAGGGTTATGGTTAGGGTTAGGGGTTAGGGGTTAGGGTTAGGGGTTAGGGTTTAGAGAGTTAGGTTTAGGGGTTAATGTTAGAGATTAGGGTTAGGGGTTAGTGTTAGGATTAGGGTTAGGGGTTAGGGTTAGGGGTTAGGGTTAGGATTAGGTTTGGGGTTAGTGTTAGAGTTAGGGGTTAGAGTTAGGGTTAGGGGTTAATGTTAGAGATTAGGGTTAGAGTTAGGGGTTAGGGTTAGGGGTTAATGTTAGAGATTAGGGTTAGGGTTAGGGGTTAGAGTTAGGGTTAGGGTTAAGGTTAGGGTTAGGGGTTAGTGTTAGGATTAGGGTTAGGGTTAGGGGTTAGGGTTAGGGGTTAGTGTTAGGATTAGGGTTAGGGTTAGGGATTAGGGTTAGGGTTAGGGGTTAGTGTTAGAGATTAGGAGTAGTGTTAGTGTTAGTGTTAGGGTTAGGGGTTAGTGTTAGGATTAGGGTTAACATTAGGGTTAGGGTTAGGATTAGGGTTAGGGTTAGGGGTTAGGATTAGGGTTAGGGTTAGGGTTAGGGATAGGGGTTAGTGTTAGAGATTAGGGTTAGGGTTAGGGTTAGGGTTAGGGGTTAGTGTTAGGATTAGGGATACCATTAGGGTTAGGGTTAGGATTAGGGGTTAGGGTTAGGGTTAGGGTTAGGGTTAGGGTTAGGGTTAGGGGTTAGTGTTAGAGATTAGGGTTAGGGTTAGGGTTAGGGGTTAGTGTTAGGATTAGGGTTACCATTAGGGTTAGGGTTAGGATTAGGGTTAGGGGTTAGTGTTAGGATTAAGATTAGGGTTAGGGTTAGGGTTAGGGGTTAGTGTTATGATTAGGGTTAGGGTTAGGGTTATGGTTATGGTTAGGGGTTAGTGTTATGGTTAGGGTTTGGGTTAGGGGTTAGTGTTAGGATTAGGGTTAGTGTTATGGTTAGGGGTTAGTGTTAGGATTAGGGTTAGGGTTAGGGTTATGGTTAGGGGTTAGTGTTAGGGTTAGGGTTAGGGGTTAGTGTTAGAGATTAGGGTTAGGGTTAGGGTTAGGGTTAGGGTTAGGGTTAGGGGTTAGTGTTAGGGTTTGGGTTACCATTAGGGTTAGGGTTAGGGTTAGGGTTAGTGTTAGTGTTAGGGTTAGGGTTACCATTAGGGTTAAGCTTGTTTGGCCCCTCTGTGTTTCTGTGTCTTTTTTCTTTGAAGACTTTGGGCCTCTTGGAGTCATCCTCCTCCAGTGTGATGACTGCCTCTCTACTAATCATACATACAAGACTCTTGTCCTAGTTAGCATCAATTTGCATAGCCTAGACTCATCTGAAGCAAGAGTCTCAATTGACTAACTCTCTTTATCAAGGTGGTCTGAGTCTCTGGCCAACCATGGGTGGTTCTATTTACTTAGCAAGTGTGTAAGGAAGCTAGGTGTGTGTAAGCTTGAATTAGCCAACAAGCAATATTCTCCCAAAGTTCCAGCCTGACTTCTCCAAATGATGGATTACAGCCTGGAAGTATAAGCCAGATTAACCTTTTACACATTCATAGAAAGGACACTAAAACAGAAACTGATACCAGTACTTAAGTAGTATGTTGCTTTAATGGACCTGACCATGCAATTATTTATGTCTTTGGACTAGTTTGTTGGAGGACTGTAGGTGGTTTTGGAACTTTGGACTACAAAATCCATGAGTGTTCAGGGTTTAATGAGCTGTTGTTGGGGAGGCTTGGAAAATAATGCTGAGAATAACGTAGTGGAGGCCCAGTTTGTGAGGTTTCAAACACTCTATAGGTACTATGTGTGAGAAAAATTTGAATTGAGAAACTGGGATTGCTGGTCAGGCTAAGTCTGGAAATCATTGGTGATTAATGAGAGACTGGCACCATTGAGGTGATGATGTCCATTGGTTTTGGGGGCCATAGAAAGTATTTCCTCCAAGTCAACACTTAGACATTAATTATCATATAAGAAGGCCAAGACCATATCTCACCCTGGAGGATGAACTTGGCAATAAGTAAAAGTCACCCACATTCATTCTATTTTGGGGGCATAAAAGATGCAGGATTGAGGGACTGAGGGAAAGCAGCTGACACCATGTGGCTGAGTCAGCATCCGTGAAGCGAAGACAAGAGAGGCCAAGGCTGAAGGTGTATCAGTTGTAGTGAAACCCCCAGGACATTAGAGATACCAGAACCATCTGATGTCCACCATGAACAGCAGCAAGCGTGGAGTGTAGCTGGCCTGAACATACAAGATGACCTGCATAATCTGAAGATGACGGAGCTGAGGTGTGGCTGACCAAAGCCTTTGAAGCTGAAAGAGCAGGAGTGAGGTTCTGGTAGATGCCAAACAGTGAACTACAGAATCTTGATCTAGGTTCTGCTTAAGTTTCAGTGTTCCTATGTCATGGTTCTTTTGGAATAAAGCATATTTAAATTATTTTTGATTTTTACAGAAGTCCATAGTTAAGAGACCTCAGAGTTGCCGGGCGTGGCGGTACACGCCTTTAATCCCAGCACTTGGGAGGCAGGGGCAGGTGGATTTCTAAGTTCGAGACCAGCCTGATCTACAGAGTGAGTTCCAGGATAGCCAGGGCTACAGAGAAACCCTGTCTCAAAAAAAAAACAAAAAACAAAAAACAAAAAAACAAAAAACAAAAAACAAAAAACAAAGAGAGAGAGAGAGAGAGAGAGAGAGAGAGAGAGAGAGAGAGACCTCAGAATCTTTAAGAAATTTGGGATTCTTTTAGAATTTTTATAAGTGCTCTGCCTAAAAGTGTGTGTGTGTGTGTGTGTGTGTGTGTGTGTGTGTGTGTGTATGTGTACTGAGTATATGCCTGGTGACCACTGAAGTCAGAAGAAGGTATTGGGTTCCCTAGAATGGAGCTACAGATCCTGAGTCCTCTGAGAGAGCAACAAGTACTCTTAAACATGGAACCATCTCTCCAACCCCAGAGCCCTTGGACTTTTTAAGTGATAAAATGTTTAAACACTATGGGACTTTTATGTTGGACTGTGTTTTATATTCTAGTATTACCCTAGATCTTTGGGACAGAAATAAAAAATGTGGCTTAAAGTGGTGTGTGTGTATGTGTGTGTGTGTTTGTGTATTTGTGTGTGTGTATGTGTGTGTGTGTGCGTGTGTTAGATTGTCCTGGTTAGCTGTCAACTTGACAGCTAGAATCACCAAAAAAGAAGTCTCAACTGAGTAACTGTCACTATCAAGTTGGTATAAGCATGACTGTGAGAGATTTTCTTGATTGTTAACTGATACAAGGGAGCACAGCCCACTGTGGGTGGTACCATCCCCTGGGCAAGTATCCTAGACTATATGAAGAAGCTAGCTGAGTATAAGCCTAGTGACCCAACAAGCAATATCCCTCCATAATTCCTACCTCTGGGTTTCCACCTTGAGTTTCCTGGGTCTGTGACCTGGAAGAGAAAGCTAAATATTCCTCCCCCAAGTTGCTTTTGATCAGCATGTTCTGTCATAGCAACAAAGAAACTAAAGCAATGCCCCGACAAAATAGACCACATACATCAGCCCCAAAAATCAGACACAAGAGTTCAAGTCCCAGCACAGCTAGAGAGCAAGTTGTCCCCTAGGTTGTCCCCTAGGCAATGGGCAGGATCCCAACAGGATCCATGAGCCCTGGACTGCTTTGATGTTCCCTAGAAGAAGGCGGAATGACAGTATCCCTTCTGTGAGGGCAAAGCTGAGAGCTGAACAAGGGTTGAACCCAGCAGCTCATGGTGTCAGCACAACTCTTTCCGTCTCTTTCTGATGTGAGCCCTAAGGCAGACACCAAAAACTGGCTATTGCAGCCTCACCAGAAGCAGAGCTTCCCAACTGACAGAGGTGATGGAGAAATAAGCCTGGTTGCTAGGTTTGCTACACCCAGTCGCATCCCCGGTGACGCCTGTGAGCTGTGGCTTCGAGCCTCTGAACTTTGGGGACAACTTACTACAGCATCGAGCGACACAGTACAACGTGTGTCATGAGGAGACCCGTGTTCCCGATGTTGACTGAGTACACAGAATCAAATGAAAGGAAATGTGATCGTGACTGAGTCAGGGGCTTTCAGGTAAAACCCCACAAGTTCTTGAATACCAGAGTGATAAAATCAGAACCATTCGTGAGCATGGCACATATGATATTTTCATGTTTTAGCATGGGCACCTTCCACTTGTGGTAGTCCTGCTGTCAGCCTAACAAAAGCAAGAGACAGGGCTCTGAGTGTCCCTCCGCACAGCATCTGGCTGTGAGAAGCCACATGTGTGGTTTGCCGTGAGTAACATATTGTGACTGCTCCTCCCCAGACAAAAGAAAGGGTTATTTTCCCAAGGGTAACGGCTCCCCTGGCAGACTTAACAAAAGTTTTGAAATCATCTCAGCAAGTCCCATGAAGAAACTGAAGTCAAATACTTAGAAGAAATGACATATTAAATAATGTGCCCTAAATCAAGACTGAAGAATGAAGGCAAGTCTTCCCCTTCTAGCTCCTGGTTCCTTTTTGAAATATCTAATGCTAATTCCCCAAGTTCATATTCTTATAATAATACAGATTATGCCATAGCACAATGTGCACTTCAAACCAGCCTATTTAAGAAGTTGGTGAAAGGTTTTCATAACATGGAATTATATGCACAAAGAACTCATAATACCCTGTCACTGAATCCTACAACTTACACAGCACAAAGGTTCACTTGCTGCCTTGAATGAGAAAGATGTCAAAGAAATGAAAAATAATTTGAGGGCACAGTGAGAGCCCAAATGTAGGGCTCACTGCCCAGAATCTTCTACGGACGGCCCCACCTCGTAATGTGGAAGACGTCAGAAGCTGAGAAAAAGCAGCACCCACATGTGTTTACAAATGGAGGGAAGATGGACAGAGGGTCAGTATCTGTGGCCATGACATAATGTTATGATCACTTGCCAAACAGAAGCTCCCGAGAGTCTGTGCTGTCTTCTGGGTTCCTGAAGGAACACACAACTAAGATGCTGCAGGGACCACGGCTTGTTCTCAAGAGTGACTAACTGGTCATGGGCGTAGTGTAGGCAATGGGTGGTATACACACATACACACACACACACACACACGAAGTCGCTAGCGTCTTCTTAAAAATTCTACCAGAAGGCTGTCCAGGGGACATAGCAGATTAAAAAACAACAGTTTATCTAGATACATCTCTGAAGAGGGGGTCTGCCTAGAGGTATCAGCTTCTCAGGTCCCACTGTTGGGATTCTATTTCGTGGGGGTATGCAGCAACCGAGATAATTACTCCAGCCCTTGGCTCAAAGTAGAAACTGAATGTGCCTCCCACAAGCACGTGGAAATGGCTGAACACTCCTGTTAAATGTCTCAAGCATGCTCCTTCCTCCTACTTCTCAAGAGTTCTGAAGGTAGAACTTTCCAGACACACTCAGTTGCAGAAGGACTCCTGGTCACTTTCCTGTTGTTGCAATAAAACACCCTGTCTGTGCGACTTAAGGAAGGATTTATTATTTCAGCTCACAGCTCAAGGGTTCCATCCATCATGGTGGGGAAGACAAGAAGGCAGAGCTGGTCATGCTGCGTCCCCATCCAGGAAGCATAGAGGCATGAATGCCTGGGCTCAGCTCACTGTCACTGTCACACAGTCTAGGATCCCACTCTGAGAAACAATGCCACCCACCATGGACAAGTCTCCCCATCTCAATTAATGTAATCAAAATGACCCCCAAAGGCACACCCAAGTGCTATCATCCAGATGATTCTAGAGCCCATCGAGTTGATAACTGAGTGGCCTGTTACAATTGCACTTGTTAACCTGATAACCAAACACATCACCCTAGATCATCACCTTCCGCTTCTTATCCCCAAAGTCTCATGTTCATCTCAGAATATAAAATACCATCCAACTTCAAAAGGCCCCAAGGTCTTTAACAATTACAGCAGCTTAAAGTCTAAATAAAGCCCACATCTCATCTCAGATTTAAAGCAACCTTTCAAGTGTGAGGTCCTATAAAGTAAAAAAAAAAAAAAACCAAGTTACATACTTCCAACATACAACAACGTTGTACAGCATAAATGTTGCACAGAATAAATATGTCCACTCCAAAATGGAAGAATCTGGGAATATTGAGACGTGACTAGGCCTAACCGAGACAGAATGCCAGCAGGGCAAACACAAATCTTGCAACTCCATGAGCAGCACGTGGGACTCACAAAGCAACTGGCTGGTTCTAGGGGACTTGGATAGCCTTATCCTCCAGTTATGCCACCCAAAACACACACGGCCCCTCTCGGGCTACTTCTGTGCCATTTCTAGAGCTTTCCTTGGCCTCTGCCCCCTAATCCTGGCATCTCCGCTACCCTAGGGTGTCCACTGTAACGTACACTTTGCCTGCGAGGAACCTATTTCAGACTTGCTTCCTTCAAATGAATTTGGATCTTCACTTCATTGTGTCTCTAATGGGAAGGGCCATCATGAGTCCTTTCCTACCGTCCCCATGCCACATGGATGTCTCGTGGCCTCCGTCCCCATGCCACATGGGTGTCTCGTGACCTCTTCAGCCATTACACCTGCTCTGTCAACACTGAGCTCAAGGCTCTCCTGTCTCAAAAGTCCTTCTGCCAAATGAATCAGCTCATCTTTTTTTTTAATGCAACTTTGATCAAGTTCTTAGAACAGAGAAACCTACAACCAACCAGAATGCAGAGAGCAAGTGACCATGTGGTATTATTGAGCCCCAACTGTGACTTCTACAACACAAGTCCTCTACCTAAGGCCTAGTGATCATGGCGGGAAAGGAGGCATCAGAGGAACAGGGAGCTGCTGGGAGACTGTCTCTCCTAGACATGTCAAAGCTACACCCATGAAACCTCACCAACGTGGCTGCATAAACATGATCTAAACAAGGGCATTGCCAGCAGACGTGCTAATGTGGGTAACATCTCATGGGGCCCAACCCTAGACAGAGAACCACAGAAGCTAAGGAGTGGGAACACTGAGGGTGGAAGTCATCTTTTCTAGGGAAGAACCCCCAAAGTAGCTCTCTAGTGCACAGTGGTCAGCCCCAAAGTCATACTCATGCACGTGACTCTACATGGAATGATCACTTGTAGTTATATATTTAGGAATGTCTGTGGGTCTGTCTCTATGTATATGTGTGTGATGATAATTAAAGAAGATAGGTCATGAAATTGAAGAAAAGCAAAAGGGTACATGGGAGAGACTGGAGGGAGGAAAGGGAAGGGGAAAATTGTATTTCAATTTTAAAAATTAAAAATTGTTTTTAAAAATGAGTGTAACTGCTCTTAAAGAAAACCCAAATTTGATACAGCACTCTGATCAGGCATCTCACAACCACCTGTTAATATCAGCTCCAGGGGGTAAACAACCTTTTCTGACCCCCACATGTGCATGCATACACAAAAACAGATGTACGCACACTGTGTGTGTGTGTGTGTGTGTGTGTGTGTGTGTGTGTGTATAAAATGGTTACAAGACTGACGTGTAGCCTCTACAGGCATACCCATAGTTGCACCCCTATCTACCCCTCCAGAGAGGGGGCACTAGGGGAAGAAATCAGACCTGTCAAAGAACCCTGCATTGTGTGATTCCACTAATATAAGAACAGGTGAATTCAAAGATAAATCTGTGGTGGCTGCAGGAATTGAGCAGGGAGTGCTAGCAGGGGTGATGAGATGTCCTCAGGTCAGAGAGTGCTAAAAGCTGTCTGACTTTGTGAACACACTAAAACCCACTGACCTGCATCCTTAGAGTGGATTTTAGGTTGGGCATTAGCCTACCTCACTGCATGAGCCCTGGGATCTATTGCCAGCACGGAACAAAAAAATGAACTTTATAGAATGACCATTTCTTCTCAATAGAAATAATAGAGAGACACCAGCGCTGTTTCTTCCAGAAGGCAGAAAGGGGTCCTGGCATCCAAGGGTTGGTTACTCCTCCCCTGGAGTGAGAAGGGCCCTGAGCCTTGTCAGCCGCGAGCCTCAGGCTGATGGTGTGGCCACTGTGACCTCTTTGGGAGAAGTCAGTTCACTGTCAGAGGCTCCATGACACTGATATGAGAAAGTGTGGTCCTGTCTGCCTTTCTCTGGCTCTTCCTGGTCTGGGGCAGCATATTTGGCAGGTCACTTTGATCACTAAACGTCCAAAGCCATGTCCATACCCAGGGAAGGGAACACGGTGCTGTGGGGATGAATTCACTCTAACTGGGGATTTAGTAGAAGGAACGAGAGGGAAGAAGGGAGCCTAGAGCATGTGGCACTGTGCAGAGGGACAGGGGCTGGGTGCCAGCGCAGCAAGGGTCCCCGACAGCCACTCCTGCTGCGCGGCCGGCGTGGTCGTTCCTGGCATGCGAGTGTTTATCCCTGTTCTCTGACAGAAATTAAGAGTAGGTGCATCCCACACAGCTTCCATAATTATCCTTCTGAAAGCTAACAAGAGTGAGGACATATCTGAGCCTCCGAGTGAAGTTTAATAAAGGTTTAGCGGTAGTGCTTTAGAAAACCCTAGAAATTCAGAATGCCAAGTCCTGACACAGGAAAAATCATTCCAGAGGCAGAATGGGCACGGCCTTTCACTACGACAACCTGGCTCTCTATGGTTCCTCTCTGCCCCTTCCCACCCCTCACTGATATCTAGGATGTCTAGAAATGGTTCCTCAGGAGCAAGGCTGGTGGGCGGGAAGAGTAAACAGTGAGCCCTGACGCGGCCTGCCCTGATCTCAGGACTGTATTGTGTTCTGGTGTGGTGCTAAAAGGATTTCAGGAGAAACCCAGTCACATCATGTCCCTCAGTCGTCCCCAGTCCTCAGCTAGACACCACCAGCCTGGCCCAATCAGACCCTCAGCTGGCTGCAGACAGCAGCACCCTTTGTCCAGCAGCTGTCTTGATAGGGACAGACTCACACCCAGCCTTCATAACCACAGCTTTTTCCAGGAAGGAGAGTGGTAAGAAGCCCCTCCTGCTCAGCACAGAGCAGAGTTATGTGAAGTTGTGGTGGATGGGATGGAGAGGACGATTGGGATGGATGGGATGGATGGGATGGATGGGATGGATGGGATGGATGGGATGGATGGGACGGGTGGGAAGGGTGGGAAGGATGGGAAGGGTGGGACGGGTGGGATGGGTGGGACAGATGGGATGGATGGGACGGGTGGGATGGATGGGATGGGTGGGAGGGATGGGATGGATGGGATGGATGGGACGGGTGGGAAGGGTGGGAAGGGTGGGAAGGATGGGAAGGGTGGGACGGGTGGGATGGGTGGGAAGGATGGGAAGGGTGGGACGGGTGGGATGGGTGGGACAGATGGGACGGATGGGATGGATGGGATGGATGGGATGGATGGGATGGATGGGATGGATGGGATGGATGGGACGGGTGGGAAGGGTGGGAAGGATGGGAAGGGTGGGACGGGTGGGATGGGTGGGACAGATGGGATGGATGGGACAGGTGGGATGGATGGGATGGGTGGGAGGGATGGGATGGATGGGATGGATGGGACGGGTGGGAAGGGTGGGAAGGGTGGGAAGGATGGGAAGGGTGGGACGGGTGGGATGGGTGGGAAGGATGGGAAGGGTGGGACGGGTGGGATGGGTGGGACAGATGGGATGGATGGGACGGGTGGGATGGATGGGATGGGTGGGAGGGATGGGATGGATGGGATGGATGGGACGGGTGGGAAGGGTGGGAAGGGTGGGAAGGATGGGAAGGGTGGGACGGGTGGGATGGGTGGGACAGATGGGATGGATGGGAAAGGTGGGAAGGGCAGGACGGGTAGGATGTGACACAAACAGCAGACAAGGACCAGGACTGGATCACTCACTGGGAACAGCTTTCTCGTAGCAGACGCCCTTGTAGAAACAGCACCCGAGCTGCCTGCACTGGTCCCTGGTGACGTTGTAGTCACAGATGTCATACAGTGGAATGTCGCAAACTGCAAGGCACAGACACAGCACTGACTTGGCAGAAAACAGGGTGGGATGGGAGTGGGGTGGGCCGGGAGTCTGCCAAATCGAATCAAGGTTCTGTTAATTCCATTACTCGTTATGAGAATCCTGCTTTGAGACGGGGATGAGAATTAAAATTCTGAACAAAATAATATAAAGTTAATTACTGAGCATAATACAAGGGCCACTGAGGATCAGGGTGATAAGGCATCTTAGCAGAGACAAGCCAGGCATGGGCTCCACCCGGGCATCCAAGAGGGCTAACACGTGACGATGGGGTGCCCAGGCCACTCGTGCCATAGGCACACTGAGGTACGGCATGAGCTTTAGCTAGCAGCATGGGTTCAGCATGCTCCTGAATTTAGAAGCTGAATCCAGAAGACAATGGTTGAGACTGGAGAGATGGTTCTGAGTCTAAAGGTGACTTTAGACTTGTTCAACCCATGCTGCTTCCTCTAATGCTGTCACAACATTAAATTGTTGTTTACAACACCCCCCCCCATCTTGTGGGGACTCAAATTATGTCCCCAACACTCTGTCAGGGAAGCCCATGACCGGCTCTAACTCCAGCTGCAGAGGGTCCAGCACCTCCGGCCCGTTGACACTGCACTCAAATCATACAGTCACGCGCAGACACGTGCACATCACTAACAACAGATCCTAAAGAAAACTACAAAGGATGGAACCCCCTCCCCCCCTGGAAGGGAAAATGGTGGCCCTGTGCTGTGAAGGAGATTCAAAACAGGACACAAGGGTGGCTACTGATTTTGACATGAAAAATGTGGTACTTCAATGGCAGCTGACTGGACCAAATGGTAAACAAGTCACATGGGTCCAATGGCCAGTCTGAGGTCAGAGGAGTGAGACCTGCTCTGGGGAAGAAGACAAAGGCAGGAGAACCCTGGGGCTCACCAGCCGGCTAGTCTAGCCAAACTGGTAAGACCCAGGCATGGGTGTGCTCACGTGAACACACTGTGATGCCTCCTTCATTCAAAGTCACAGACACAGGTGGCAGAGTCCAATTCCCCAGGGAAGGCATGTGTGTGAACCGCCCTCCTAGATGGGCCGCCAAGAGCACAGAGTTGAGCTGCAAGGCCCAAGATGGACTCTTAAGGGACTGGGGACATGGAAGGTCATCATGTTCTGTGTATGGACACTGTGTCCCTTTGGCTCAGTTAGGTCCACTTTACTCACCACAGGCCTCCAAGTAGGCACAGAGATGGCATCAAGGCAGTATATAGCCACTTGCAGAAACAATTTAATGTTGTGACAGCATTAGAGGAAGCAACATGGGTTGAACTTGCAGATCAACTTACCAGGCAGGTTAGACTTACCAGGCAGACAAGGCTAAGCCTGAGAGGATGCATATCTTTCCTCCTTGTCTCTGGAGGCAAGCCCCTGCTGGGCCTGACTCAGGAAAGCCTGATCTCCAGTCCCCGGTTTGCCCATTTTAGACAGCCATGCACAGTGTACCTGTAAGGCCTTGGTAGACGGGCTCCTGTCCCCAAGCACGCAGAGAGCCCAGCTGAGGATAGAAAATCCTTGTGCCTGGGCAAGCGGATGGGACTCACACCCAGCAAGGGCATCGGGAAGGTGTAGAGACCCGCCCCCCAGGGGCCAGGGTATGTTGATCAATTCCTGGCCTTGCTCCAAGTTTACTTCATGTTGTATAAAATTGTTTTCTTGGACTACTTTACCCCAAAGAGACTCCATTTTACAAGTGACATTTGACTCTACTTTGAGGATGGGAGATGACCACACCCTTGGGCAGAGACCTGAGCAACACCATGTGCCTGGTACCGCCCACACAGCATAAAGTGATTGACAGAGGACTCAGTCTTTAGAACAGAAAGAACACCATTTGAAAACTCACTGGGGTGAATCTAAGACTGTAGGGAACCATAGGCATGTTAAAATCTTATCACAGAAACTGGGCCCAGGGAAGGTTGTAACTTTCTCCCCTGCCCCACCCCCCAAAGAAATGGAGGCCCTAGACCCCAATGGCCTGTCAACCAATATCAGTGTGTGAGTTAAGGTCCTGTCCCCACTATGATGTGGCCTACTCAGCTGCTGTCTGTCTGCCTATTCACCATGTGGGCTTGCCGTGTAACCGTGTGGTATCTGATAACTGGCTGTCACTGCTGCTACAACATGCCATGTGCATATATTGTCAACTAATTCATCTGACATCATGGAAAGATGCCATCACGTGTGTCTGTTTCAGAACTCATCTTACTCATGACAGGGTGGCTTAAGAGCTGGCTAGCCTATGCATACTTGGCCTAGGAGACATTTGGCATCCAGGAGGCCAGGCAAGCCACGGGTCTGGAAGAACACTTATCAGGGCCAGCGTGGACAAGCTGGGTTCTTCCCTGTCCTACCAGCCCGTGCCTCCACCTGGGTTGACATCAGGCTCTGCCTCCCTCTGGGTTACTCCATTACATAAAGCAGTGGCTCTTCAGGGTTTGCTCTGCCCTGAGAGACTCCACATTGATGAAGGAAGAGTCTGAATCTGGATAAACAACAGCACCATGTGGCAGGAGCCACCCAGGTGAGACAGACTGACTTACCCCTAAAAATAGAAAGGATACCGTTCTGTACACTTTTCAAAGTAAATGAGACAAGACTGGGTGTGTCCAGGTGCTATGTGCACCGACTACTGGAAGGAATCAGAATGAATGAGATGCACAGATGCTTGAAGATCAGACCAAGAGCTTACTGGACACACCACAGGGAAGGTGCAACTCCCACACCTGGACCACTCAAGGACACCTCACCACCTGGTAGCAGTACAACCACTGACCTGGCCGCCCCAGTGTGCATCTGGACCAACAGAGAGCTCCCAGCGGTCTCAGGGGCTTTGGCTCAGCTGGGTGCCCACTGATGATGTCATCTCAGTTGTCAGTTCACTGTTCAGTGTCACCTTCCACTGTCCCAGCCTCCACCATACCTTGTGCCCACAGCTCAGTTCTGCGGCTGTAGCTCAACTCTACCCGACCCCAAGCCTCTGCGTCTCTACAGCACCCCCAGATTCTGCTCTTGTCTCTCTGTGGAAATCCTTGAACTCTCCTGAGCCCTGTGTAGCAGTTTGTTGCCCTCTTCTGTAATATATACATATATATATATGTATGTAAATATATACATATATACATATATATAACCAGTATATATTAATGTGACATCGTAATATATTAATTATATAAGTTATTATATAAGTAATAAGTTAATGTTAATATACAATAAACATTAATATGTTATATAATATATAATATATTCACGGAGATGTTTTACTGTGTGATGTGTGATCGGGAATCTGATATTAATAGTTACAACTGAACTGTGAGACCCCGTGCTCAATGGCCAGGAAAGTGAAAGCGTCAGGCAAAGTGTGCCAACAAAGCTGTTGAAATGTGGGTGTATTGTTACTCAAAAAATTGCAACACTGTAGAAAGAAAACCTAGCCTCACCTCTCTACATTTACCCAACAAGCCTTTGAGGCTGAAAGGGACAATAGGAGTGTGGTCCCTGTCATTTATTGTGGCCCAAGCCAGAAGGCCAGGAGACAGGCAAAGCATAGGCTCCCACAGCCTGGGAACACCAGGAAATCTGGAGACCAAGTGGGGATCACTTCCTGCCCCGGGGTGCAGAACAACCACTCCTAGATACCTAATGCACCCCTAAGACAGCCTCCTACCCCAGGACACAGCTTACCTCTGTCCTGAGGTCTCCTCTCACCCACGAACTCACTGTCCCAGCCCACGCACAGGTTTTCAGGGCCGGTGTCCAACAGCTCCCAGGAACCTCTCGCAGAGGTAGGGTACTGATCCCCACCCCATGAAGACAGTTCCCCAGGGCTCGTGGCTGTAAACAGTGACCAAGAGGCTGTTCACAAGGACCTTAAGGACAGAGTTCCTCCAGCCTTGGTTATAGTTACTGCTTAACCAAGGCAACAGAGCCAATCCGTCCTAGCCAAACATACAGAGCATCTTGGCCCACAGTTTGTGCTGCTGTCTGTGGCCCCAACCGGCCTACATCTCCCTCATTTGGAATCAGAAATCGCAATCAGCCCTTTTAAGAGTCTTCGGCCTGGGGAGGTGCCTGGCCCCAGCATGAGGTACCTCCCCAACCCCACCATGGCTGGGCCTCCCCTCACTCTCGGCCTTTAGGGAGACATTGGCTTTCTTTCAGGGAATCCCATAGAAACATTCCGGGCCTGCCTTCTGAAGGAGACAAACAAAAGGTGAACTCATTTCTTCTCTGCTTCTCCAGGTCACATGGCATAATGGTAACACATGAATACAACCTGGGAAGCACACAGTGCTAGGAGGTTCTCCCGCCTGACTTAAAGTAAATGCAATTATACCACGTACAGTCATAGTTCTGCACGGTCTCCATACTCAAGGGTCAAGTATCTAATGGCTGCTTACATAACAAATGGGGAGGCAAGGTGGGCTTTCCTTGTTGAAAAAAAGAACTTATCATATAAAAGTCTCTTCTGAGATGAGAGTTTTAAAGGGACTGAAGAGAATAACCAACCAAAAATCCTGCTGTTTCTTCAGCTGGTGTGAGAAATCCCAAGGGAGCTGCTCTGTAATGACTCAAGACTCAGAGATCTCAAGGTGGCCCCCTGGGGTTACCTGGAAACACACTTCCCTGCCTCCCTTGATCAGATAAGCCAGATGGCACTGGTGGCCAAATTCTCCAAGCAAACAGCCCCAGCAGGCTTTTCCGTGTTACCTGCAAACCTCTTCAGAAGGTGTGGCGGGGACTTCTTGACTTCTGTAGTATCTTTCATGGTAGCAGCTGACAGGGATTCAGGGATCAAATACGCCTGGAAGACAGGACACCTCAGAACAAGGGACCCCAAAGCATCCACACCTAGAAGATGGGAATACCCCAGAATAGAGGGCCTAGACCATCCAAACCTGAAAGACAGGACACCTCGGCACACAGAACAGAACTTACATATCGAGAAGATAGCACAGGATACCTCAGCACATAGGGGCCTCAGAGCGTTCACACCTAAAGACAGGGCAGGACACCTCAGCACAGGGTGGCCATCTTTTGAGTGTAGTGTGTGGTACTAGAGAATTAACAGGTCAAGCTTTGAGGACTTTCCCTGGCCCCAGGGTAGAGGGTGTGGCCACCAACCTGTGCATCATTTCCAGAACTGAGTCCTCTGTATTATCTCTCTGGTAGCCTCTAAATAGGAACAATGTTTAGTTAAACCAGGAACTGGCTACCTCTTCCTCTTGTCTAAGGGCTCAAGCTTGTGGGGAAGGAGTAGACAGTCCCTGCCAATTGTGACATCATTTGGTAGCTCGAGATCATAAAGGGGTTACAGCATCTCATTCTAGGGAATGGGTGCGGAGAGAGAAGTCCATGCACACTAATGGGCTGGGATAGATGCCCTGTACAAGGTACTGTTCGGAAGCCTCAAGTTAAGAGTTCAAGTCCCCCTTTCCTGCAGGCTCCACATGCAGATTCCTAACCTTGACTATAGGATCAGACTTTCAAATCTTGCCGTGTGACTTTTGTTTTCTGGGAGCATGTTTTTGCAGACACTATTAGGGTACAACCACGAACAAAATGAAGGTCCCCTCTGTCCGCAGGAGATGGAACAAGGCACTGTGAACCCTGTGCCTACATCCCCAGAGTGGGTCCCTTCTGCTTGCCACTGGGTGACAAACGTGTTCTTGGAAGGGGGCTGTAACCATGACAACCTTTCTTTTGCTCCTTGCTGGAAGCTGACGTATGTTTCAGTATTTTCCAGGTGTTGCAAGAATCCCAAGAGGGTCAGGGCTGGGTAGTGAGCTGCTGGAGACGGTCCCCTTTCTAAGTGCAGTGCTCTGCCAGGACCCTCCCTGCAGCACAACTTAAGGCCAACACAGGGCTCTGGAACCCGCAGAGGCCGGCCAAGCTGCTCTCAACTCATGCTAACATAGATGCAGTATTTGATTAACTTGGTTTTATTTGTATACAAACGTGGTTGGCATTTAATAACCAAGAGGATGTGCGTAAGAAGTAGCTCCTGCAAACATGGCAACTTTACAGAATTAAAAGCTGGTGGTTGCATAATAGGAGGGAAATTAATTATCCTGGGAGCTGCTGCTCCCTGGGGACAAGCGGGCAATCAGCTGTCACTTAAGAAGCAAGTGTAGCCAGGTGCAGAGGAACCACAGGTCTGGCTTGCATGTGGAGGGCGGGAAGGCAGGGATTGCCTGGGTGGAGGGCGGGGAGGCAGGGATTGCCTGGGTGGAGGGCTGGAAGGCAGGGATTGCCTGGCAAGGTTCCCTTTCTTTCAGTTTCTCAAATCCGACAAGAGTAGAGCCCTGCCACAGGGCAGAGCTGAGCTGCAGGAGCATCTGGGCTCAGCAGAAGCGGGGACCCAGGTCCAAAACAGCCCAGGGCTCAGGTCCCTGGTGTGTTCAAAGGGAAGGTGTGTGCGTGCTCCCAGCCCACAGTGCCATGGGCAGAACCAACAAACTGGGCCCACGGAGAGAGCACCTTCGAGTCATTACTCAGGCCGGGTCTGTGTGGTCTCCCAAGTCTGCCCTTGACCAGCACTGGCATCTTCCCATGTGTTCCTCTTCACAAGGCTCCTATACATTCTTGGTCCTGTCCATCCCCTCACAATCTGAGGAACTTCTCCTTTGAGATGTAGACCAGAAATGACAAAATACAGGGTTTCCTAGTCATGGCATGAAACAGATGAGAGGAGGTGACGCCCTTGCAGTCTGGGACCCCTAAGCCATCGCCACGGCCATCTGTTTCAACCTCCGTCACCTTCAACACTCTTCAGTCTTCAGGTCTTCATATTTCACATTATTTCACTTTATTAATGTTTTTTGTTATTAATAGAGTATCTTGCTCCTGGCCTATTGAAAATTGATCTCTAGACAAATACTCTATCTTGCACCATGGTTTCTAACACACGTTTACATTTTTTACACAAACAATATTGTCGGCAGCGGCGAGTGCTCTGGTGGGGTTCCTATGACCTGTGTACCCCCTTTCTGCCTTCATGTGCCAGGGGAACTGGATCAGTAGTGAATGAGGCTCTCTCTAATTCTAGTCAGAGAACCTGGCTACCGTGCTATGTGTTGACAGTAAGCCCTAAGTCCCTGAAGACAGCCGCACACCCCTGTTACAGTCTGCAAAGCTGAGGGGCTAGTTGGAGCAGTGAAGAGTTGGAACGTTACACATCTGCATCCAAGCAATCCAGAGCTGGCGTTAGTCCTGTAACAGCCATTCATGGCCCTACTTCTGGGTTAAACCTAACATTTCCCTGTGTCTGGCAGGTAAAACCTGGTACAATGTATCATCATACTGTTAGCATCCACACAGCCAAGAGTTAAGGAAGTAATCTCACGGCATCTGAAACCTGCTATGAAGCCCCCTGCTAGCCAGGCAATGGTGGTGCACGCCTTTAATCCCAGAACTTGGGAGGCAGAGGCAGGCAGATTTCTGATTTCAAGGCCAGCCTGGTCTACAGAGTGAGTTCCAGGACAGCCAAGGCTACACAGAGAAACCCTGACTTGGGGGGAAAAAAAAGCCCCTGCTTCCCTGTTACCCGGTGCATGCTCCCACCAGGGCATTGCTGTTGTCCTTTGGTTTGTAACTATGGACGTCCCTGCAACTGTTGCTGGTCACTCCTATTTGTCTCTTGAGGTGAGGCCTGATACTTGCATCTGCCAGTGACCCCGTTACCAGAAGATAGGGGTGTGTCCAGACCGCAGGTGTGTTAAGCAGTGCACCTGCCTGACGCTTGCTGACCATTACAGGACCTCCCTTCCACACTCCTGCCCTCAGGACTTCCAAAACAGCACAGGGTAATTTAGAGGAGAGAACTGTCCCAGTTTAAGGAGTGTCTGACAGGGTGAATTCTGTCAAAGTCACCTTGAGGCCTGGCCTGTGACTGGCCACAACACAGACAGCAGAGGAGCCTCAACAGGCTAGAGCAAACCTTTCCCAACAGCACTCTGCATTCCCTGCTGCATGATCCACGATAACCTCAGAGTGAGGGAACCAGCCTGGGTGACTTTAGCAGAGGAAGGAAGAAAACACGCCATGTCTGCACAGTGGCATCGAAGTCAGCCGTAAAGCAGGAGCTTCGTCACTGGCAGGAAGACTTAGCGCTGGAGACTACAAGAGACAAACAGGCTATGTTTTCTCTCATATGTACAACCAAGATTACCTGTGTGCACACACGTTACATCAAGACAGAGGAGAGATGATTTGGGGAGACTGGCAGTTGGGGGAGGAGGGCAGAGACGAGGCTAACGGTGCCACGTGTTTAGAGTACACAAGAAGAATACCAGTGCGAGAGCCATGGTCTCAGAAAACACTACTGAAAACAAAAAGGCGCAACCACACGGGAAGCCAAGGCTCCTGGCCCGTGGGGACCAGGAGGACAGGAATGCCGGCTGTGGTTTTCAACACCCCTGGACCTGGGCTGGGACACACACAGTGACCCAAGCTCCTGTCCTCCGGGGACAGTCCAAGCCACCCTGCCTAGAGAGCATGGTCTGCAGAGGCTGTCATCTGCCCTCCTGCTTGTCTGCTCCCTGTCTGCCATTGGGAGCGGGCAGCGGGCAGCGCCAACGTGGGCTGGAGGAGGCCTGCGTGTTCAGGGAGGAGGAAGGGTGGTTACAGTGGGTTACGATGGGGCAGGTGGGACAGGGAGGCAGGGGTGGGGAGAGGAGGGGTGGGCAGGCAGCAGGACCTGGTTGAGAAGGTGACAGCTCCTTCATGACACACACCTTCCGACCCCCAAGCTGAGTGGGACTGAAACTGAGGTTCCATCTGAGGGCCGGAGAAGCCGCATGCCCTGCCACCTCTCACCAGACTCACAAGCTTCCGGATGCTGTGGCTGTGCTGGGCCGCAGCTCTCCTGTCCTGTAACCCACTTAGCACCCGTGACCTGACGGGACACTAGGGCAGAGTCCCCAGCTCTGAGAAAGCTGCAGGCCACGGGGACACTACATCCGTGACCTCCACTGAGCTTCCAGTCTGTTTACTTGGTCTATGTATGCTCTTCTGGAGGCCCTAACTTTGCTACTGAGGTCTTCTAAAAAAGAGATTCCCCAAAGCACATGAGGAGCTGGCCCTGGGGCCTGGCAGGGATCAGCCTGTCTACCCCAACCAGAAGAAACAACCATGTGCTTTACGGCTCTGTAGAGGCCTGAGAGGATGTGAGGACTGACTGCAGACCCACAGCTGCCTTTTTCCTTAGAGGAATGAGTGCTGCCGCTTGGGGACCAATCTGTGAGAACTGCCCAGGTATGGAGGCCAGATAGGGACAAATCGTACAGCATGGCAGCCCAGGGCACAGCGTCGAGTGCTGGGAATGGAGATGTTTTAGATAGCATCTACACCTTTACTCCTGATAACCATGAAGGCTTGCACCTGTTAATTCCGGCACTCAGGAGGCAGAGGCAGGGGGATGCCACAAGTCCGAGGGCAGCCTCACGAAAACCAGCATCTGTAAGAGCCCAAACCAAAAAGTCTGTCCACACTAATTCCAGCCCTGGGAGGCTCAAGCAGGAAGATTGCTGTAAACCCAAGGCCATCAAGCGATTCAACCCCATGCAGCCCTGCAACATTAGGACTGCAACATTGCTGAGGGCCATGCAGACAAACAGGAGAGTGGGAAGCTCTCACACCCTACTCTTGAGCATGGCTACTTGCTAGCAACTGCCCCACCCTAAAAGCTGTCTGCACCCCCAGGGAAGTCCATGAACCAGACAGTGCCATTTATTCAGGCAGAGATGGCACAAATGCACACCTCAGCCTCTGCCAGGGCGAGTGGCGCTCTAGCTTGTCTCGTCTCTCCTGCAGGAACGCGCTTGGCAATTGTGTTCTAGTATGCTGCTTATATTTCCTTGAAAAGTAGGAATTTCTAGAATTTAAAACCACTACAAAAGAGGCAAAGGTGTAATGTGTCTCAAACCAGGCCAGTTGAAACACGTGTCCAAAGCATGTGGTCAATTTTAACACAAGTCTCTAGTCATTTTCACCTGAGATTTTAGGTTCTGACATGCTCTGGGCTCTCTCATCTGAATGGTGGTTGACCAGGTACTCCTCCACACGGCTGCCTTGGCAACTGACAGCACTGTCCGCCAGAGCAGAGTCCTGAATTGCCTTGGAGCCCTTCCAGACGAGCATCACCACTGGGTTCCAACAGGGCACTCTCACTGGAGGAGCTGCATGCCTAAACCCAGCTCATGCTCCTTACTGAGGTCTGCCTCAGTCCCGCATGTCAGGTGGCTGTCTGGCCTACCTCTGTATCCATCGCCTGCAGGCTTTCTGGATGACCAGAGCAATCTGGTACAAGATGCAGAAGACCATAAAGCATTGAGGCACAAAGCAGGGTGTGTGTGTGTGTGTGTGTGTGTGTGTGTGTGTGTGTACAGGGTGTGTGTGTGTGTGTGTGTTTTATAACAGCCTGCTGCTGTTGCGCCTCTGAAATCTGGTACGAGGGTCATAACAGGTCTCCTGACCAACTCCTTCAGTCCACGTTCCTGCGGTGAGCAGCTGTAGATGAGTGGGAATGGCCCCCCACCAGTGGCCCCCCGGTTGGTGGAAATGTTTAGGAAGGATTGGGTGCTATGTCCTCGGAGAAGTGCTACTGCGGCATGCTCTGAGGTTTCACACGACTCGCTGTTCCACGTGTGCTCTCTGCCGCCCTCCCACCTGCGGTTAGACATGAGTTCCCAGCTATTCCTGAGGTACGGCCTTTGTTCTGCCATCATGGACTCCGTCGGACACTGTATGGCCAGTTAAGCACTTCCTTCTGTAAGTTACATTGGTTTTTATCAGCAACAGAGAAGTAACCGACACACCAGGTTAGCTCATTTTGCTTGGGCAAGAATAAGGTTTCTGAAAGAAAGCCCACACTACAGTCTGGATCCTGAGTGCCACCACAGATCCTGGTGCTTAAGGCTTGGTAACACTGGGAGAAATGTGAACCATCAAAGGTAGGTCACCTGGGTGTGTCCTTGAAGGGGACTATTGGTCCCCGGCGCTCCTGCTTGCGCATGGCCACCACAGGCCCCATGTGACGGAGCTGAGCCACCTCTGAGACAATGAGCTAGCACAAGCTGCCAGCCGCCTGCCTTCTTCCCGAGCATTCCAGGCACCTTGTCATAAATGTAAGGCCAGCATCATATCCCAGGTACACACACGCAGCTCCCAGCTCTGCAACTCTGACTGCCAGCTTCCCCCAGTGTTGAGGGTGTCTCCCAACCCTCTGGACTGGAGGGAGAGACACGTTCAGCAGGTTAGCTCCCCAGCCTCCAAGAAGTCAGGCAGGGCTCTGACTGAACAGCACACAGTAATTTTCATTTGTCAAACAGCGATTCTTGTAGTTAGTGAGCCCAGGTTCAGAACACTGCCTTTTGTTCAAATCCATGAAATGGCCCACATCCTACCAGAAGTTGTTATTCCAATGTGATGGAAGCCGGGAGGGGTAGGGGCAGGGAGAGAAACAACCCCTACAACGTCTCTTTCCTATTCTTACCATCTTTAAATGCTCCCAAGAGATTTCAACAGTATTTTCCTGCATTAAACACATCAGGATTTTCAAACCTGAAAAGCCAAGATACACACATGGAGACATGTGACAGAGCTGAGCCACCTCTGAAACAAGAAGATGAGACAACACATTTTGAGATAAGAAAACTGAGGAGTTTAATAATTCCAAGGGTGTAGCACACACACTGCGGTGGTCGGCCCCGGGTGTGGTCTGCCCGCACCGGGTTCCCTGCAGTGCCCCAGGGAAGTAGGGCTTGGCATCAAGGGCCCGGGGCGAGGGGAGCAGCTGGGAGAGGACAGTGGAGCATCGGAGGCTGCTACACTGCAGCATGGTTCAGAACGGAAAGTGCTTCACATCTACAGGACAGGACATGGCTTGATCCCCCTCATCCCTTACAGAACATGGAGGACTTAAAGGGTTGGTGAGAGGTGCCCTGTGCTATTGGTATCAAAGCCCCACCCGCAGAGATGCAGGAGAGAGAAATGGGTGTGTACACCAGGGCCGGGTTTAAAAAGAACTGCTCTTGGGTGCAGATGCTCGCCCCTGGAGAGCCTGGAAGACACTGGATCCTCAAAGACAAGGTGGCGTGCTAACACACGCTACCCACCCTGTCCAGGGCAGGGGTACTGGGGACATGAATACTCATGGAACACTCCGAGCAAATCATTAAGGCAGGTCTGTAAGAAATCGTCCTGGGGCACGGACGGCAACCTCGGCAGTGGCCAGGACAGTGACAAACATGGTCTTTGCTTCCTCTTGGCAGAGGGGCTGCCCAGCAACCCAGGCACCTGTTGCCAGCAGTGGAGTTGCAAGGAGTGTTGTTCCTGAGTTGAGACCTGCTGTGACAGCAAACATACTGTCTTTTGCTGCAGTGTCTTTTGGGTCAGTAGAGTGCTTGGAAAACAGGGATTACTGGAAAGATAGGAACACCTCAGCTTTTCTCCCTGGCACAGACTGAGCTGCTAAGATGCTAACAAGAGTGGGAGGCTCTGGCAGATCCTGACAGACACAACCCATAGACACCTCAACCAGCTAGTGTGGAGGAAGGAGAGAACACAAATGGCCTCCGAGCGCCCACGCAGAAACCTCCACACAGGACAGGTGAGCGGGGCGGGCAGGGGCTAGGTCACGTCCTCAGGAGAGCGGCTGTGCTGAGGCCCCAGCAGCCACAATGCTCCTCTGTGTTTAAGGACAAACACCTTTCTAAGGGAAAGTATCTCTGACTTCAAAACAACCTCTTTGGAGGAAGGAAGAGGACAGCTAAGCTCCTGAGGTCACTGTCACTGTTGTCAAACTGGGGCAAGCCTGGTCCAACAGAAGCAGGACCTCTTGCCCAGGCCACCAGCCTTGCAGGGCCTGCCTGGGCCTGGGGAGGCAGCAGCGCAGGGCGCAGGCACAGCACTCGGGCTCTGGCTGCGCTGCTCCGCGGAGGGTATGTATTGCTTTACTTGCTCAGAGGGCTGGGGGCTCTCAGTGGCCAGGACGATGTCGACTGCAGACAAAGGCAGAGCAGAGCTCGGGAAGAAAAGAGCCAGCAGTCACACCCTGCCCGGCAGCACCGGCTAGAGAACATGGAATAAATAACATCTATGTACAGGGCCAAGATACACAAGGCTAGCCCACTTCTCCACACTGTGACCAAGGGCCCAGACAGGACAGGGCAGCAGAGGCGGGCGGGCACCACAGACAGAAAACAGGCTCCCTTCCCTAGAACCCATGATGCCCTGGGCATAGCCATAGCTCAAGCCTGGAATACTGCAGTTAAGAACAGAGACACCCAAATTCACTGTGCCCGAGTGCCTGTTCCTGATGGCACCATGGAGCCTGCGCTGCACACACGTCAGACAGCTGCCCAGGTATCTCTCTCTTCACCTTTCTGCTTCCAACACTTTACGAACACAACTTCAGATCCCTGTGGCCAGAAAGGCTGAGAAGGAAATCCTAGCAGGAGGGTTAACCCAGTCCCATCTCAGACATGTGTTCAGATCCCAGTATTTACAAGGAGTACAAAGGTATGCTATTTATAGATTCAACTGAAGTCCAAAAGCCAAAGGACTCTGGTCAGTCGCTGCATGGAGAAGTGGCAGAGATATGCTCCGTCGGCCAGGCCTCAGTGTCTATAACTCACATGTAGCTGCCTCAGCAACAGCTGCTTGCCTGATGAAGACCACCTTCCTTAGTCCTGCATGTCACTGTGCTGGTGGCCAAGGACCCAGGCTTGCCCAGGAGCTGCTGGTCTTCAGCCTGTGAGAATGCAGTCTGCCTATAGGTTGGTCTCGTCCCAAGCAGGGTCGTTCATGTTCTTCAGAACCTTCCTCACCAACTTCTCTAGGTCCTTGCGGGCCCTCTGCTCCTCCTCTAAGGACTTCTTCATCTTCTTGTTATCCTGCAAGGCAAGCAGACGACAGCAGGTTCGACACCTACAGCATTTTTCATCCTAGCTGAATCCTTAGGAAGCCCAGGTTAGGAGGGGCTGGCCAACTGAGCTGAGCCGTGAATGTACCCTGAAGAGTCACGGCCATCTCCGACTTACAGGCATGAAGATAACGTGATAAAACATGCTGGAAGGAAGGGGCTGGGAACAGTGACAGGAACAATGTCTGCACACCCATTGCTAGCATTTTTAATTCCCCTGTCCAGTCAAATGCAGACAGAAGCAACAGCAACAAGCACGGAAGGAAGGAAGGAAGGAAGGAGGGAGGGAGGGAGGGAGGGAGGGAGGGAGGGAGGGAGGGAGGGAGGGAGGAAGGAAGGAAGGAAGGAAGGAAGGAAGGAAGGAAGGAAGGAAGGAAGGAAGGCAGGCAGGCAGGCAGGCAGGCAGGCAGGCAGGCAGGCATACTGCCCCAGACCCCGGAAGGAAAGACGGACACTGCCAAGTGGGCCCATTACCTTCCCCTCAGGACATGCCACCCTGTCCCTCCAAAGAGCTGAATATACACATCACATGATGGCTTGAGTAGTGAGGGGGCTTGCAGGGCAACCCAGACACCCGGACACCCAGACTTTGTCCCAGAACCCACATATGGGGAAGAGAACCGACTTCACATATGCTATGCCACATGCCCCAGCCTCCCCCCCCCACACACACACACACAAAGCAATGAAGGGCCACTGAAAAGTCAGGCAAGACTGTTCTGTGTGTGCACGCACGCACGCACGCACCGTCCCTCCAGCCTTTGCCTGTCACTCCTAAGAAAGGCTGTTTGTTGACTTGTGGTTCCCTTTCAGTACACAATGAGCTTCATGCTTACGACAGTGAGTCCCCTTTTGCCCATTTAAAAAAAAAAAACTGATTAAAAGTAAAAACTGGTTGGCGTACCTGTCTTAACTCTTGGACTTCATCCTTTAATGCATACACCGTATCCACGAGGCTTCTGGAACAGGAGAGTTAGTAAGCTCAGGAAAGGCAGTGGTGTGCCAACGAGACACAAATTGGCAGAGCCTCCAGGGCGGAGCCCACCTGGGTTCCTCAAGCTAACCCCAAGCCTAGACCGTCACCCACCAGTGGGGTTATACCCTAGCCGTCGGCAGACTTTAGGGGCTGAGACACCCGTGGGATGGAGTGGGATGGTGGGGGAGCCAGCCGCGACAGACCAGAAAACCATCTTACTTTTCCTCTATCACTGTCTGCCCATTGCTCTTGGTTTCTTCGACTATAATTTTTTCTTCTTCTGGAAGCAACACTTGTGGAGCAGATTCTTTGCGTGAACCTGGGTCATTAGAAAGAGAAGGCCCGTGTGAGCGGCACGTGAGCAGCAGGAGAGGGCACCTACTTCACTACACATCACTTATCACACAGTGCCAGTGGTGACGCAGAAAGGTCTTTGACTACTTTTCTCCTGCTGTCTGATGAGTGTGGCCAACCAAAATGTTACAGAGCAAAGGAAATAGCAAAGGAAAACTAAGTAACAATAACCTCTTTTGTGACTTATTAAACTCTCTTAAATATGTTAATTTCTAACAGCAAGTACACTAAAGGTCTGACCACACTGAGCTGGACACACAATCAAAGTTTAAACCATTATACCACAGCAGCAATGCTGGAAAGACCAGACTGTGAAAGAATGAGTAATTCTTGTGCTTACAAATGAAAAAGAGTTCTAGGGCTGGGGAGGCAGCTCAGTGTGAAGGGCTAAGATTCACAGCTAGGACATTTAAAAAAAGCTGGACAGTAACGTCTTTTTAAAAAAATCACTAACACTGTAACACAATGGTTTAGGAAAAGTGGTGGTTACTGACTGATCACCAGGTAAAAACCATTCACAGCTTCGAATGGGCAGCAGGAATGCTACCCACAGCCTAAGAGGCACAGACGCTGACTGGTGACCACCTCATGTGACATGCACTATGCTGCAGACATTGGCCTTCAAAGGGCAGGTACCAGGAAGAAGAATTACACCGTGTGATTACTCCTAGTGTTTCTGATTCTTCTATTTTTGAGCACCGCCAGTGGATAGGCTGGAGGAAGGACGGGCTCCAGGTGAATGTGGATACCTGCTGAGGGCTGTGCTTGTCTCAGCTCTTCTGAGGAAAGCACAAGGTGTGAGGCAGGATGACTGTGCACAAGGGGTTAATTTGTTTTTGTGTTTCTGGGGTACCCTTTGTATGTTTTTCCGAAAGCATATCATATTTTAAGGAGCACTTCTTGTGCACCCTCGTTGGCATGGAAACCCTAGAATAGTGTTTGAGAGAGAGAGAACTGTGAAGAGCAGCTTCGCATGCAATTTAACCCAAGCCCCGTGCTTCTCTGAATGAACTGAGGTGAGCCACTGCTGTCTAAGCTTATGAAATGCCCCTGGCAGATAGAGTTAGCTGTCCACCAGGGAAACTATGGGGCCTGGAAGACTGCGGCTATGTGGATCTGCCAAGCCTGCTGCACTGGAAGGTGCTCAATCGAGCCCAGAATGACAGAGACTGGAAACACAGTGAAGCCAGGTCAATGTTACATAGCACAACTTTGGCAGGAAAAGGAGAGGCCTGTCTATGGTGCGGTACGCCAGCCTTGACTGCCATGTGAGGCTGAAGAAGGTGGTCAACGTCCTAACATGCTCAGAGTATATCCTGTGGGAAAGACGGTCCTGAATAATGGCCACCCCACCCTGGAGAGCTTGCAGCCAATTGCTCTAGCAAGGACACACCACCTATCTTTCTCTCCGTGTTTCAAGTCCTGGAGATGGTAGGCTTTAAGATACAGTCCTAGGGAGGAACGTTTTAAAAATCACCAGCAGGCTGACAGTGTCAACCCCCAGCCCCACACCCCAGCAGGTGCAAGTTACAGGCAGATGTCCTTCTGGACAGCCTCCGTGATGTAACAGGAGCCCTCTCTGGGGTTCTCTTCCTGTCCAGCATTGATGGACACAGGGAAACACAGAGAAAGCACCAGGCGTGTTTACATGTGCCTCCCACAAGAGGGCAGGTGTCTTTAGGAGTTAGTGCATGCTGAAAGTGCCAAAATAGGAGGACTCCAAAGAATCAGGTGTTTGGGCTGGGGGACCAGCTCCTGGGTGCAGAGGTGGAGCCAGGAAACAGCACTGGGAATGGCTCTCTAGGCTCCCGTCCGTCATCCAGCAGCCAAGCACTCTGCCTGGGCTGAGTGCTGACCACTGTGCTAGCCCCAAATTAAAAGGTCTTAGTGACAACCCTGTCACATTAAACTATGAGCTTGAGAAGGATCAGCAGGTGAGGCCCACTGAGGCCTCATCACCGCACCAGAGCAGCGCGGTCCACACACTTCCCCTCAGCTCTTTCTGTCTTTTCTTGCCTGGAAATCTGTTTCTAACACTAAAGCTTCCAGACTACGTAACTGACTGAGGGGTGTCCCGGACTCACCAAGAACACTTTGCTGAATGAAGGTTGACCTTTCAGTTAACCATCAAGCGTTCAATCAAAACTTGGAGCCAAAGCAGGCAGCCTTCTCTACAGAGCTGTTCTGACAGGCACACAGTCTGACAGCAAGCTCTTACCAAATGAAGCCCTAAAGGCCACGAGCTTCAAAACAATGGATCTGAGGGACTAAACTTTATGGCCCCAGCTGTCAGTCGAAAACACATGACAGGATCCTGGACATGTAACTGTTGGGTGCACAGGGCACCCAAAAACTCAAAGTTTAAGACCATGCTCTGGGTTGAAGGTATAATTGCTCCAGCTCTGAGACAGGCAGAGGGAACTGCTGTTGAAGCTGATGGTGGGTGACAGGTCTGTAATGTGGACTGTTCGTCTGCACACCCGTCAGGTCACTACAAGCCACCCACCTTTCAACCCAACATGCATTTCTAAAATGATTTTTTTTTAATGTGTAGCCACCTTTCAACAAAACAATGAAGTACAGCAAAGCCAAGTTTGTAAGTTAGCGGACTATTTTAAGAACAACGGTTTTCTAAAATACATACTTAACACTTTAACTGCAACATTACTATCTATGCTTAGTGGCATCATAGCAGTTTTCTTGAATACCTAGGTTGGAAAAGAAAGCATGTAACCACAGAACCAGAGAATGTCCTAGTACTTTACATGAAGTCCCCATCACAGCTTAGATATGTTAGCACACTGTGAAGGCTCTGCACAGTGGATTGCTGTCTTTTACACATTGTGGTCCTTGGAGCGATGGAGTCAGGATCTGCTGTTGCCTTCCTGAGAGACTGCATGCAGCCCTTTCCTGGAGAGTCACAGTGTACTTCTAGAACACTACAGGTTTAGGGAAGGTAACGTAAAAGTACTCCTTTTATCTTAATTCAGTCCATCCAAAGCTCCTCATCTAAACAGTGGACTTCTTAAATCTCAGCATCAATATCAGTTGTGGTGTTTATGGGTAACAGCATGAGAAGTGCCAGGTAGCCCCACAAACCCTACAAAAGCTCTCAGTCTGCCTCATCCACCATTATGACCTCCATGTGTGAGTGGAGTAAAGGGCACATGCGTAAGACAGAAGAGTCTGCAGTCAGCCCAATCCAGCACTTCTCAGGCGGACTCTCCAAGAACAAACCTATGGATGTGTCTCACCAACCTCAAGCCCAGAGTAACAATTTTACAAGGTCATTCTTTGGGGACACTGGCATGTTGGGGATGGCTGCAGGCTCTAGGTCCTATGGTAATGCCCACTCACGGATGTGATTCAAGACAGAGAACATGTCCACAGCAACAAAAACACAAAAGTCAAACACTAGTAGTCTCGGAATTCTGCCCTGCATTGTCAAAGGCCCCCAGACTTGGGTACCAGTTGAGAAATGCAGATCTATGTAGGCTGCCCGAGCCAAGGATCACCCCAGGCCTCATGCCAGGGGCCACTGGATGGCATACAGCTAGGACTCAGCAATAACTAAGTCGACTGTCCAGCTCACAGCCTGGGTATTTTAACAAAGTATGTGGGCACACACAGGTACGCATCTGCCTAGACCCAAAGCAATAACTAGGTCTGTCACAGAAGAGCATCAGCCCATCTGACCCGTGGCCTGACACGCTTGTGACATACTCCTGCATCATTTAAACACAACTGATACTACTTTCAGGATAAAGCAAGCACTGCACTTAGAGATCTCTCCAGGAGCACCCAAGTCTCATAGGCTACACTGTTTAAGGCTCTGAGATTTGGATTGGCTTTTCCATGCTAGGAAAAGGAGGGGCTGTCACTAGGAAGAGCGTCCTCTTCTGAATTAGGCATGCACTTTGCAAAACGGAAGGGAAATGTTGGCCCTGGTCCTGAAGGACTTAGAAACTGAGATTCTTTTCACCTGTGAGAAAGGGATGCTGCTTCTGAGGACAAGCTTTTCGGTAACAGGAAACAGGGAAAAGCAGCTGGGCCTGAGGACACACACCTTCCTTCTCCCTTCCAGGGAAGAAGTGGGCAGAGCTCTGTGAATTCCAGGCGGCCGGGGACTCCACAGAGAGAGCCTGCCTTGTACTATTTAGAATACATCTCACCTAAGAAAGTGCCAGTCCTCTGTCACGGCAAACAGAATGCACGCCCGTAGACGATGCCAGCTTGAAAGAATTGGCCATGGCACACCCAGCTTCAAACTATGCTATGCCCTCCCCCATGTAACAAATATTAAAAGCCAAGGGCTAGCAAATGCAAAATTTATTTCAACTGTACAGAACAGATGTCTTTTTAAATATAAAACAGACACTTCATTGCCATATGCAACCACAGACAATAGCATACTGTACAATACAATGCAACATTCAGATATACATCCAAGGGAGTTTTCAAATGGGAGTCTTGTACTAAAATGGCTTTTCCCATTCACAGATAAAGAGCACAATATATAATTTCCCCAAGATCTTATACCACTATATACATATTATTGTGTTTTGGCCATCTTATGCCAAACACAGTTAGTGTAGCTGAATAGACTTCTGGCGAGCATGAGTTAGACAGGAACACTGTTGGGCCCCTGGGAAAGGCCCGGATGGCTTGGACCTACCTTCTCCATCAGTCTGCATCCTTCTGCTTAACACTCACTGCACACAGGGCTTTACAGAGCTGCAGGAATGTTAGGTGCTATGAGCATGACTACAGTTCCACAAACGTAGAAACGATGGCCCCTCCAACGCTGTGTCCCTCTGCCACAGGAGGATCATCTCCTGTGCCTGTGGCACTAATAAATTCCTAACCAGGTCACAAAACTAATGTCAGACATTCAAAACAAACGCAAAAGGTTGAGCTGTTGTTCCACAGCATCGGCCTCAACAGAAATTGTCACCCAAACGGTTCTGATGGGTACAAAATGAGCAAGGGCAAACTGTCAGAGCCAGCTCAGCAGTGCGGACAGCGACAGCTCCTTGGGACAGCAGGGCCACTCCACTCGGTGTCATGAGCAAACCCCAAGTACAGCAGCTGTGCCTCGCTGTTGCACCACAACAGCTTCGGAAAGCAACCCATACTAAGGGAGAGTCGGCAAAGACAACCACCATGTGGGTGCGACAGCAGAGTCGCCTCTGTCACTAAATACAGACGGTTAGTGTTTTGATTTGTTTTTCAAAAATCCCCTTTGCTATTTGGCTGAATCCATACAACCTTATTCCTACTGGAAATTAATACTGGGTGCAAATTTTAAAGGCTTGCTCCTTGACTTTCTTATAAAAATACAAACTCTTCAGGGGCAAAGCTGCCGGACAGACAGACGAACTCGGTGTGAGCACTGTGCTGCCCAGAAGCCCCAGGCAAACCTCCCTCCAAGCACAGTGCTCTTCTACCAGCAGCAGCAGGACCAGCTCCCAGGACAGGGAGCAAAGGGCCAAAATACTGTGTCCACTAGCTTGGCAAGAAGGACCAGGGGTCAGAGGTCATGGCCAGCAGAGCTCCACACCCTGAAGGACAGAAAGAACATCATGTACTATGCACACTGTGGCATGGTCTCTAGAGCAGGTGTCCACAGCACTTGCATACAACCCTAAGGCCACACTAACAGCAGTGTGCGGGACGGTGCTGCCCTGCAAGCAGCTGTCTGCGGCTGTCTGCTCTAACCGATGCAGCCTCGCATTCGGTGCTCCTCAGGGCCAGTGCCAACTCCCACAACACACTCAGTCCTCCAGACTGCACTGAGTACAGGGCTGCGGGAACAGCTTCACTGCAACTGGTGTTCAAAGCCACAAGGTGCTCATGGCTCTCACAGCGCTACATGGATGTGGGGCAGCCAGGCTGTGGCCAAGCCAAGCACTCAGTCACACAGCGCTGTGAAGGCCTGGGGTGCACAGCCGTGAGCATACCTCCCACCAGTCATCACCGTGGTTCAGGGAAGTGTGGTGCAGTGGTGAATGTCTGAGCCATGATGGTGAGAGTTCTCACCTCACAGCCATGCCACACACAGGAAAAGGCACAGAGCAACGGGTGGAGACAGATTCCAGACTCTGCTCTCAACACCCAGTGGCACCAGCCCTGGTGTGCGCCAGCCAGGCACGGAGTCCATGAGGTGTTCTGCACCACCGCCAGAGCAGCTGTCGGCTGACTGGGGCTTCGGCCACAGACAACCCTCTCAGTCTCTCCACAGCTACTTGGTCAAGTGCATTATACATTAAAAAAAGAAATCAGATCCCTGTGTGTAAGGCTAGTCTTCTCCGGTGTGGCACTTGGACGCAAACCTAGGAGGCTGCATAAAATAGAAAAGTGTCCATACGGCTGGATTCAAAGGGAAGTGAGACAGCTGCTACATGGAGCTGTAAAAAAAAGCTCCCTATTGGGAAAAGCCCGTCAGGTACTCACTGGACTCACCGCCTCCCCCCAACAGGCAGCAGTTTAAATTCACTCTTAGATTGGCAATTAAGCCTCCACTAGGTACAATGGGAAATACCAAGACACTCTTCAGAGTTGTTAAAATATCACATAAGAGAGACAAGGAACAGCAAGAAACGTCTAAGAAAAGCAGGCTGCAGTACAAGCATTGTTAAGAAAGGCTCAGTGCGTTAGTTCTGGTGAGAGATATACGAGCAGCAGCTCTTACGGGATGCAGAACCCATTCTGTAACTATGGGCTGTCCATATACTGTCATACTCAGAGTCTTCCGACAGGTCTGAGGGCTCCAAACGAGAAAGGCTACTGCGACGACCCAAGGAGTCTAGACTTGATTGGTCGTCGTCAGCCAAGACGTGATTATGCATCAGGTCAGTGCCTTGCCATGCTAAGACGGATGAAGTGACAGGTGCGACAGGCAGAGGGGTGAGGAGGGACGGACAGGAGAGCCACACCAAACATGGAACAAAAGCAAAAGGTGATGGGAAGAGAAGGGAAAGAGAAAATATTGTTAAAAGGTGTCAACATGTCTGCTCTCCTCCCTCACTTACCCTGGGCTTTCCTACTGCCTAAGCACGGCCTCAGATAAACCCAGGTCTCTCTAAGCCCCAAATCCCAGTCCTGCTGCGAATGGCTGCATCTGAAGATACCTGCATGTCCCAGCTAAAAAGTCTGCATATTCATTCATGCCCAAAACATGATTCTATAAACTCTTGGCAATTAACCAATTCTATTGACTATTTAGGACATAATTTGTAAAAAGGCACTAATTACTTAGCCTTAACATCATCTCCTATTTTGTTTCACCTCTTCCGTTATTCCTCTGCCAAGACAGCACATGACCTGCGGTGCCTAAACTTACCGTGTCAGTCTACACCCTGCCCCGGCCTCAAAGTCGGCGCATGGACAAAGGGGCAGGGCGGTCCCTGGCTCCCACCCCAGCCAGCCCTGGCAGGGTGTGTTCCCTATGTCACCTCCCTGATGTGGAACCTTTACCATCAGGAAGGAGAGTACAGACTGGCAATGCCACCACATGGAGAGGGAGCTGACAGGAGGCAGGGACAAGGGGCCGGGGTGGAGGGAACTGCATGCGTGGTTAGCAGTGTGAGCTTGAGCCGGCCAGCAGCGAGGTGTGCGTGCAAGGCTGTCTGGGGCTCCTGTGGGGAGACACCACAGGTAAGCCTCAGCAACCAAAGTAGGCTGGGTTCCGAGTCTGTGAAGGCCATTCCTTCTTTGAGAAAACAAGCCAACTGTGCTTAGTTTGCAAAGTCCTGTTAGCATCCAGACATAGAGTGAACAGAGCGGAGCTTTAGGTAGCGGTATACCAGCATTCTCAAAGCGTTCTGCAAGGCATTTAGTGTGGAAAGGTGCTCACCAGGGACCCATTTCCACATGCCCTCATCAGCCCGTGCAGCACACTGTGCATCTATGGCTTTCTCAGAGTGCTAAGAGGAAGGAAGCCAGGTATGGCTGCAAGCTCTGAGGCCCCAGGATGCCATCGAGGACACAGGGGGGCAACGGAATGCAACCCTCGGCACGCTGACCTGCTTTCTGCATGGAAGGAATGGAGCACAGAGCACGGGCCACGCACAGGCCACGCAATGGGTCCTGCAAAGCCACAGGCTGCCCGGTCTGGCAGCCACGCCTCACTCCAGGGTGCGGTTTTTCGCGCAGAGTGAATTGTGGCCTATGTCACATGGGGGTGTTCACAGAGCAGCCAAGGTCACCTGGGACTATAAGCTGGGGATTCTCATTTCCCATTAAGCCCCAGAAGTGAGGTGACTAATTAAAACCACACATCTAAAATCTATGAAACTGCTGGCTATAATTACAACCTATCAGAATACATCACACTTAATCATCAAAATTATATTTATGAGTTACTCTTCAGCCATTACAAACATATATTCCACAGCTTGCTGGGTACCCAGGCTTCCTTCCCCATGTCTCTCCTCCTCTTCCTCTGAGCAGTTACAACCAGTTCTTCCTTATGGTAGGTACAAAAGAGACCTCACCGAACCTTAGCAAGACTTATTAACACCATAAGCAGAAGGCAGTGCAGAGCTGCAGATACTGCAAGTGCAAGAGGCGGCCCCTCTCTGCCTGTAAAGGCTACCTGGGGCTGCGCCTGCCACACCTGCTGGCTAGGCTGCAAGTGGCTCATGCAAGTTCCTTAACCAGCGCTCAAGTGGCTGGAAAGTCCCTCCCACCTTTCCTGTCTATCCAGGATTGGCGAAAGGTGGTCTTGCCACCGCCCTGAAGGTGTTAGTGTTGTTAAAATGTGGAGGTGTCTCTCCAAAAACTAGGGTGGAGAAGGGAGCATGGGCGAAGAGCCACAGCAACCAGTTTCCATGCCAAACAGTCAGCTCCGAAATAAAAAGAGGGAGGACTGCAGGCCTGCAGGTCAGAGGGCGTGGCCTCTGAGTCAGGCAGTGCTCCTGGATGCTTCCACAATGCAGACTCCTACCTGTGAGGAATTAAGAGAAACTACCTGGCATCCGCCAAAGAAACTACTATTGTTTATTAACAAAAATTAAAAACAAGATAAAATTTAAAGACGATAGAAAGATGGCTCTAGATTTGAATTTTAGATACTTTTTAATAGAAAAAAAAAGCCTCAGTAACACCAAAACAAAACAAAAAGCAAAAATAAAGAAACCTCCACTGCCTTCTGCATGCAGCTGCACGATTAGTGTCAGGAAGGATGCTGGCCCTCACAATGGATGCTCTCCAGAACACAGTACGGTGGCATACTGCTACACTACTTGCTAAGCTCCTAGAGCCTCCCCGCCAGAGCAGCTAGTCTGTGCAGTAATTGCCTGTAACCTGTGCCCACACAGGGTGAATTGCGACACTCACTTGAGTTCAGGGTCTGCCGCGTCTTTGCGCTTGTGCAGTAAGCTTCGATAACCTTCAGGATCTGGGCGTCTTCCTCCAGAGCGGCTGTGCCTGTGGAAACACATGACCCCATCACCACTCAGCACACAGCCCAGAGCTGCGCAGAGAGCTCAGACGCCACCGGTCACTTTCTTGTGGGCTAGTATTCAGGTTCTCTAAATAATTACAAATGGGTACATTTAAGAGCTTTTAAGGTTTGAAATTGGCACTGCAAAGGGTTAGCGTCACAGTGCTGTAAAGTCCTAAGTCCCTCAATTTCTCCACCCCCACACCAGACAGACATCACATGATTGGAATACACAGCCTACAGGAGACAGGAGTATCTCCTGAGACATCAAGTCTCATGAGAACAGGAAATGAGACTCAGAGCTAAGCACCCAGGCTGACCTCTTATCTTACACTGATGTCTGCCTCAGTCTCTGGAGTGCTAGGACTAAAGGCATGCACCACCATGTCCAGTTCTCAGCAATATTTTAAGAAAGCAAAATGGATATAAGGCAAATCAAGTATTTACTTCAAGACAGAGAGGACTGAGGTCCTGAGAACACCTGGCTCACCACCTACAAGTCATCAGGGAGGTCCCCCACCTCGTGGCTTCTTCGGAGCCTGCAGGAGAGGTCTCATCCCCTCTGGCAACAGAGGCTACCTGAACTCAGGGGCTCTGACTGGCTGCTGTACCAGTTGCTCTTCTCACACCTGGGAGAGCATGCGCACACCACACAAGGGCAGAGAGGGCGAGCCATTGGAGACAGAAGCACAGTGCAGGCTCGCTGTGTCCACAGCCATGCCAGCACTCTCCTCGCAGCTGCAGATGCTCTACAGCATTCAGTGTGGACTGCCTCATGGACACAGAATGTCCTAGTCTCCCCAGCTAAGCAAGTTCTCCAATTACAGAAGAGTTAAGGTGAGGTTTGCCAAGCATCTGTATGGCACCAGGTGGTGAGTGGAGATCTGGAACATAGCCCTTCTCTTCAGCCCTTGTCCTCAGAATGCCACATGCTCTCATCCCTCACATGCTGGGACTTCTGGGTAAGGACGCAGTAGCAGACTGCTTCTCCTGTGAGCCACATGCACACGGCTTTCAGCTGGTGCAGCTCTCTCATCAGAACCACAGGCCTCCCTACTTCAGGCCCACCCATGCCCAGGAGGGGGTGCTGCTGCTCTGTGTCAGCCCAGACAATGACACCAGTGACCGAGGCACCTGGCTGGGACAAGTGACATGCGTTTACACATTGCTCTGTCTCCTGGGGTAAATAGATCCACCCAGGCTGAGCTATGGACTCGGTCTCGCAGCTGGGCACAAAGCAGCACTGAATGCCTGCCAGTCCCGAAGGTCTGAGCAACATCTGGGTCCTGGCACCCCATCCGGTCAGCCCCATGGAAGGGTCATGCTAAGTGCGTGTTTAACCAGGCCACCAGGCACACCTGGGGCAGGCCCTCACCTCTCCTAACAGACAAGCCATGTGTGAGCGGGAGGAGTCTGGGTCTAACTCGGATTATAGGACTCCTGGGTCAGCAAAGGCACCAGGAAAGCACAACCCCTTGGAGAGGTTGGCTGCATCCCGTGGGGATCCCACGGGTGGGCTGGATCCCACGGGTGGGCTGGATCCCGCGGGTGGGCTGGATCCCGCGGGTGGGCACTCACTCTTGCGCACAGCAAACTCCTCGTCTGAAGGCTTCCGCTCGGGCTTGCGCTTTGGCAGCAGCTTCTTCATGGTCTTGGGGCTCTTACTGAGGTCCTAGGGAAACACCGATAATAAACATGCTAACAGACTGTGAGGCCAGCCGGCCGCCACCCAGCACCCCTCACCCCATCACCATGTTTCTCTGCCAATGCTGACATAAATATAAGTCAAGAGCCAAGAGGACATTTCTGCATCCCTCACCAACAGGCCTCAGCTCTGTGAGAAGCCTTCTGCTAACAAAACTAGACCCCACAGTGAACACGGCAATAAGGCCTAAGCCGAGAAAAGGAAGGACAGCGGCCCACTCACCCGCCCCACAGAGCCAGGGCAGGCTGTCCATTCTGGGGCAGAGAGGGAAGAGACATTAACTTACTTAAAAGGCAAGAGAAGAAAAGATTCCTTCAGCAAAGTACAAAACCCAAAATCAGGAGCACAGGGAGCAGGCAGAGAGCCCGTGGCTAAGCACCAACTCCTAGGGACAGGACTTGCTGGCTACTCTGTGCACGCCCACGTCCCAGCTCTGAGCAAGGGACAGACAGACAGACGGACGGTGGCCAGCACCCATGTGAGCCTCCGTCCTGGAGTATGCACCCGAACGCTGGATGCAGTAGGCACAGGCACCTGCCTCCACAGGGCTGCTGTTAGAGAGCGGGAAGGCACTTCTGGGGCAGAGCAGACTTCCACAGCTAACTCAGAGATCCTCCTGTCTCTGCATCTGGGACGGTAGAATTAAAGGCATATGACACCATGCCAACACCCACAAGGAGTTGGCCAACACAAAACAGACTCTGGATTTGTCTTGTTTTTAAATGTATGCTTGGTTTTTTGTTTTTTTGTTTTTGTTTTTGGTTCTGACTTTTTTTGTTTGTTTGTTTGAGTGTGAGAGAGAAAGAAGATGAAGTTGGGTAGGTAGGATGGTGGGAAGGATTCTGGAGGAGTTGGAAGAGGTAAAAGATTAGGATCAAAATGCTGGACTTCATTTTTGAAAGCTCTCACCTGTGGTCCATGCTGGCCTCAAAATTCCTGTGCTACAGAGAACCTTGAGCAGAAATCAGTTCCAAACGAATTGTACTTCACACTTAACACAGGAGCACCTGCCCAAAGGGACCCTGCTCCATTCACTCTGTTGTGTGCGGCTCGGGTATGGCCACCATGTTGAAGCTCAGACCTACGGATAACCTGGCTTCTCACACTCAGCAATGCTGAGCCTCCTCAGGTGAAAGCAGGGTTAGGTGAGCGCATGAGACTTAGTGAAGAGACGGTGCACTGTGGCTGCACTCACATGCAGGACAGAGCAGGAGCCGACTGAGGAGAGTTGCTGCACCTCCCCTCAGACCAAGGAGGGAGGAGCTGCCCTCAGAAACCAACTGTTCCCTGCTGTTGACTTCAACGGCATCGGGACTCTGGGACTCCGGGACAGGTCTTGGGCGCAGCAGAATGGCAGGCAGTGAGGGGAGGCCCTCACAGTTGCACGGTCAGGAGCACCTCAGGCTCAGTGCCTCCTGGGCACCACTCCTCCAAGTGTGGGCACAGTGCAGAGGACTGGAGGGTACACGCCCCCTCAACCGTGCTTTAAGGGGACGCCTGGCCCTTGTAGCAGGGGATGACACAGAGTAAGTAATGGCAGACCCTCTTCTTGGTTCTGAAGACGTCATGGGGAAGGGCGTGTCTTCACACCATAAATGGAAGCACAAAACTCCCACTGCTGAAGTCACTACAAAGACTCCTGTGGCTAAGTGTACCTCCCACCCAGATGCCAGGGCAGGCTCGCTGCAGTGGCAGGCTGAGTGGCTGCAGGACCTCACCTCCTTGTAGCAGAGAGCAGCTGAGGGCCGGAGGGGAGGTGCAGGCCGCAGGCAACTCAGGCTCCAAGGCTTGGGGGTCTTCGGAGGCTCCAGGGGTCCCCAGCTGATGGTGGTGTGTGGGGTGCCATGGTGAGAGGGGTGGGGGAGTGTGTGGTACGCAGGCGTCAGTGGCACGGGCTTGCTGTCCGCGTGTTTGCTGGATGGAGTGAGAGGATGGGAAGGAAGCTGCCAGGCACAAAAGCAAGAGCAGAGCATGAGATGGGCAAGGCCACTGCGACGACGGAAGCCCTGACCACACGGCTGAGGGGCTCCCGGGAGCCCAGCGCAGGCTCCTGGGTAGCCATGGGGCTGAGAGGCCCACACTCTATGTGTCAGCTGCTATGTTGTAGTGTATGAGAAGCTAGTACACTCATCACAATTTCACCGAAAGAAAAAAACAAAAACAAAACGAACTTAAAGCTACCAGGTAGGTTCCCGACTGGATTACTGTGACTAAGTGGGGCATGCTCTCTTGACATCCCCAGGAACAAGGACAAGAACTCTCCCTTGTCAGAGGGGGAAAGGAGGAACTTTTGTCAGGACGCTGCAGACAGGCATATTCATCTCATGTACCACTCTTCCTGCTTGGGCAAGCCCAGCTGTCAGAGCTGTGTGAAGTCAGGAATAGAAACCAGTTGGTCTTTATAGGAGGTTAATATCTGAAATAAAGATATGTTTATCTTAAAAATCTCAGCTTGTTTTAATAAAAGCAGAGCAATTTGAGATCTGATTCTTCAGTGGGGGATGTTATTAATAAGGTTTATATTCACAGAAAACCCCCAAATCGACCACACTGACAATGAAATGAAAAATGTTGATAAAATAAGCAACATTCAAATGAGCTTCTGGACCTCTTGTAGCTAATGCAATTACGGCACAACACTACACTGGCTGGGCACAAGCCTAAGATCGTGACAGTTGGGCACCAGAGAGCTGAAACCAGAGCCCAAAGTTCCAGGTTGCCCACTAGGTGCTAGCTCATGGTATATTACAAAACACTCTACCACTATGGAATAAACTTTCTCAAACCAAGAAACCTACATGTGAGAAAGCTGTGTCCCACATCCTTTGTGGCAGTAATCTGGTAATAATTAAATACTAGCTTGTTTCTCCTTCCTTGATAAAGAAGAACTATGCCTGACACTACAATGAGAGATTAACTGATGCCAGACAGAACTCCGTTGCAGGCAGAAAGCGTACATATGCCGCCAGGAATTCTTGGGAACAGCAGGGCTTCTCACACTAGCAAATGAGGGACATCACCTTCTCCACAGAAGGACGGCATGGCCGCCTCTGGCACAGTATCTTCTGGCTTCCACTAAACAGAGATGGCAGCCCACACACAGAGCAGTCCACATGACAGGTATAGGCAGTCTATGTCCCTGGGATAAACTCACCCCACAGAAGCTAAGTGGTTTTATTTTTTATTACTTTGGTGGCACCAGGGATTGATCCCAGCACCTTACACATGTGGCAAATGTTCTACCACTGAGCCACACCCCCGATCCCCAGCCTTCTCGTTAGGACTTTCTGAAGTAAGGATAAAGTATGGAGCACAGAGACTGAGGTGGGAGCTAACACAGCAAGGCATCTGAAGCTCAACCGTGAAGACAGTACAGCAAAACCAGAAAACTGGACCCTGATGTGACAGAGTGGACAGTGAACTACATAGTAGATGGAGGTGTGCTTGTGGTAACTATGGTGATGCTCTGCATGACAACACAGATGGAAAAATGACCTCCACAACAGAAAGTATCCCAAAAGGCACACAAAGAAGGGAAATCCATATCCACAAACTGTGTCACCAAAGTTCACTTCTAAAGGTCTGCTAAGTCTTTACATAAAAATGGTTAAGTTTTAAAATAATACCAACTTGTCAAGCAAAACCAAAGTTTACATACACACCAATATTAACCTGTTTTGACATCTTTATCTCTAAGAAACCAAAGTGCCCCTAAGTTCTCATCAGGTGAAAAATAAATTGTTCTGTTCTGTTTAGAGTCAGGTTCTCAAGTAGCCCAGGCTGGACTCAACACAAAGCCACAGATGACCCTAAATCTCAGACTCTCCTGCCCGTCTCCACATGCTGGGAGCAGTGTGTGCCAGTGTACTCAGTGTATGCTGTGGGTTCTGGGTATCAAACACCATGCTAAGGAAGAACTCTCCTGCCGCTTATTAAAGGAAATCAGGATCTGTGATGGACACCTTCTTAACACCCTTGGCACCTCTCTTCTGCTTTTCTGTTTATAAATGACAAATGTAGAGTTTAAAATTCTCAGAGAAAACCATCTCTGACAGTGACATGGCTAGTGGCTTCTGGGGTCATGGGAACCCTCTGAAGTAGCTCTAAGGTCACTGAGCTGGAGAGAGGACACAAGGTGCCCAGGTAGCTTGCTCTGTGGTGACACCTACAGGAGCAGGAGACGAGGGTTGGGAACTCCTGCATCTACTGACAACCCCAACACAGACCATTCCTGTCATGTTGCCTTACTGTGTGCGATGGCACTGAGTGGGGCTTGATGGTGGGGTTGCTCACAGATGTGACCTTCGTCTGCTTCTGCAGGTGCTCCACCCATTCGTGTAAGTCCTGCTGGTTGGTGCAGGACACCAGAATCCGCTCGATCATGCTCCCTAGAGAGGAGGGACACAGTGAGTGCACACAAGCACATATATACACCCAGGGCCAAGAGCCACCTCACGCACCCTCGGAAATACATAAGGCTCTTCACTCAAGGACAGGCTGCCTCCCTCCTGTGGCACGCACCGCACTGACACAGCGTGGATGCATTACCTGATATCTCAAATGCATTCCTATGGTTTTCACTGTCCTCAAGCTTTGTGATTGTCATTCCTGTTGTTGGCAGCTTTCCCTACAAAAGAGCCCCCAAACAATGAAGAAGATTCCACACACAATAGATGACTTCATACATGCAGCAGAATACCACCTTAAACAACAATCAAACCAAATCAAGAACCCAACCAAACTGACCCAGGGGATGATTCTACCAGTGGAAGACAGAGACACGGCCAGGGGGTCAGCGGCTGCTCTAAAGGCAGAGGAGAGAGTGCTCACTGCCTTACAGAGAAATACGGAGTTAGGAGTTTGAAGGCCCAACTCATGACAACAGAGACAAGAACACACACTGCAAGACAAGTGTACAGGACTCTGTCAAACAGAAAATACACCATGATGTCAGGTGGATGCCACAGGGTACCCAAGTGGCAGTCAGTCTGTCTGTAAAATGGGAGGGATTTATGAGAAACAGGAAATGTCAGCTGAGAAAAACAGAAGGGGACAAATCTCATTTAAACAGTAAAATCCAGCAGGCAACAGCTTTCCTTGGGCCACATAAACTGTGACAGCTGGTGGTCAAAGGCCACATCTTTACAAAGTCTATGAATGTTTGGGGCCCAGAAAACAACTTAGGCAGACAACAGGGTTTTACCAGCAAGCAGGAGACAGTATTTGTGCTGATGAGTTTTTGTCCACTTGATACAGCTAAAGATACCAGGAGGAGAAAACCTCAACTGAGAGACTGCCAGCCTCTCAGGGTCCCACACCGCAGACAAACATGCCCAGACACTTCTGATGAGAGGCTGATGCAGGAGGCCCAGGCCACCATTCACAGCCACCTCTGGGCAGAGGCTTCTCAGAAAGGCAGCGGGTAGCAGGGGGCAGGCAGAATTCCTTCCTATTCCCCTTCTCTGCTCCTCTTTGTCCTGCACTCTCCTCAGGGATGGAGGACTGTGACCCAGACATGGGAGTCAAACTGCTTATGAGGTGTTGACAGCAGTCTAAAGCAAACGAGGCAAACTACTGACGTTTCCCTATCTTGTGCTCTATTCCAGACAAAACCAAAGCAAACCAGCCAAGCAAACAAGCCCCTCAGCTGAGGGCCAGGCTAAAGGCGCAGCAGAGGCCTGGCCTCCATGGCTGAGGACAAGAAGCTGGACTCCCAGAAGCCCCCAGAGAGCAGGTCTGTGCTCTCCCTGCAGCAGCTTGCCGTCAGCTGTGGAGCCACAGTCTCACTGCCAGAGCAGCCATCCCCAAAGCCAATGGGGATTCTGGGTTTAAGACAATTCATGCTACATAGCCCATGCTAGCCTCAAAATTCATGATCTTTCTGCCTTGGCCTCCAAGCACTAGAGGTGATGATCGCCACAGGGCTGATCGGCAGCACGCTCTTGGGAACAAAGATGGCCCTGGTACAGAGATGACACTGCAGCAAGGAATAGAGCCAGAAACAGGCACCTCTCAACAGGGAGCTAGCTGCCACGCTGGCACCTCAGCCACCAGAGAGCTCAGTAACGGAAGCCGGGTGCAGGGTTCTGACTCTTGCCGTCTGTCTGTAAAGGCTCCCTTGGAACAACTGTGCTGACTAGCCCTCCTAGGGGCAGGCAAAGCCACATCTACTTTCCACTACACAGGACTCTACACAGGACAACACAAAACATACACATCAGAGAAAAGCCGGCTGACAGTGAAGCAGCAGCTTCCACTAGAGTAATATGTGGAGGCTGGCCAGTCCTTAGACAGGCTCACTGAGAGCCTCTCCCAGACCTTACCAATGCCCACCATTAGTCCAGTAGAGGGACTAACAGAAAAGAGTCCCTCACACTCTCTTTTACAACCAAATCTCAAATGTTCTCCAAGAAATGGTGACAGATCAAGACACTAAATGAAAGTTTACTAACAAGTTAAATGAGCAGGTTACAAGCCCGATGTTTTGGGAAGTTCTCCCCTCAGCCTATAGCACCTGGCTGAACAGAGCAGAACACGGACGCCCAGGACAGCAGTGTGCACTGCAGCGGGCAATGCGTCAGCGAGAGATGGATGTGGGTGTTCACGTCTCTCTAGTCACGGGAGAGAATACCTGTCGGTTTCTTAGGATTTATTGTATAAGCACATCATGTTTACACTAGGCTTAGACAGAGGTACGCAAGCTTACTTTACATTTGCTCCTACAATCACCGCAAATTCCCACTGGTGTGAAAGTATTCTGTTGACTGGCAGCATGACACGGAGGTAATATTAAATCATCACCAGCTATACCATGTGCCCTAGGCTTTATGCCCCCACTCACAGTTGCCGGACTGACTGGAATGGTCTTGTCACACACCTCACTTGATACTGTACTTCACAACACATATTACCTAGTAGCTCATTTCCACTCATTTCCACTGTGTCTCGTCTACAGGAGCAGTATTTGCTATTATTGCTGGATTCCTTCACTGATTTTCATTATTTTCAGGCTACACTCTGGATGATACGCAAAACATGCACAGCCATGACTGCACACATACAGGCGAGTCCAATATTAATACATAATTCAAAGGCATCCTGAAAGCAATTGTCATATCCACCACAAACAAAAACTACAATCAGCTTAGCTTGCTTACCTGATAGATGAATCCACTCATCCTGGGACTTGCAGACAACATGAGCAGAAGGTTTGGGAAGAGCAGGAGGTATCTCTCATTCTTCTCCTAACAGAAAAAGGAATCTGTTCACAAATGTGTGCACAAATCTTTATACTTTACACTCCATGGGACCTCAGACCCTATCTTCTAATTGAGATTTCTACCAAACTATATGGACAATATTAAATGCCAGAATCTAAGTCCACATTAAACACTAGCATAGAGTCCACATTAAACCTCAGCACAGTCAGAGAACTATAATCAGAAAGAATAACCACAAACCACTAGATTTTCAAAACACAAGGTAGCTAAGTGACTCAAGAGCCCTGAGCTATAGAAAGGTTTATTTAGCTAGGTGTGACGGTGCACGCCTTTGATCACAAAACTTGAGAGGCAGAGGCAGACAGATCTCGGTGTATTCCAGACCAGTGGTCCATATATTGAGTTCTAAGACAGTAAGAGCTATGTAACAGAGACCCTGTGGAAAGAGAAAAAGAGAGGGAGGAAATGGGGGGAAGAGGAAAGGGGGAGGGGGAAGGAGGAAAGAGGAAGGGGGAAAGGAGGAAGAGGAAAGGGGGAAGGAGGAAGAGGAAAGGGGGAAGGAGGAAAGAGGAAGGGGGTAAGGAGGAAAGAGGAAGGGGGAAGGGGGAAGGGAGGAAGGAGGAAGGGAGGAAGGAGGAAGGAGGGAGGGGGAAGGGAGGAAGGAGGAAGGGAGGAAGGGGAAGGAGGAAGGGGGAAGGAAGGGTAAGGAGGAAGGGGGAAAAGGGGAAGTGGAAATGGGGAAAGGGGAAAGGGGGGAAGGGGGAAAGGGGAAAGGGGAAAGGGGGGAAGGGGAAAACGGAAAAGAGAAGGGGGAAGGGGGAAGGGGGAAGGGGGAAGGGGAAAGGGAAAAGAGGGGAAGGGGAAAGGGGAAAGGGGAAAGGGGAAAGGGGAAAGGGGAAAGGGGAAAGGGGAAAGGGGAAAGGGGAAAGGGGGAAGGGAGAAGGGAGAAGGGGGAAAGGAGAAAGGGGAAAGGGGAAAGGGCGGAAGGGGGAAGGGGAAGGGGAAGGGGGAAGGGGGAAAGGGGAAAGGGGAAAGGGGGGAAGGGGGAAGGGGAAAAGGGAAAGGGGGAAGGGGAAAGGGGGAAGGGGAAAAGGGGAAGGGGGAAGAGAGAAAGGGGAAGGGGGAAGGGAGAAAGGAGGAAAGGGGAAGGAAAGTACAAGTGCAGGGTATGTTTCTTTGTACTGCTTATATGTGAGTGTCTTCCTGCATGTACGTCTGTTCACCACATGTGAACAGAGCTCAAACATACCACAAGAAGGGGTGGGACCCCCTGGAACTAGAGTTACAAATGGCTGTGAGCGGCTTGTGTATCCTGATAATCAAGTCCAGGTCCTTGGGAAGAGCATCCACTGCTCGTAAGAGAGCCCTCTCTCTATCCCTGGGTGGAGTCTCTTTGAATACTACTTGGTAACTGTCTGTGCGTGACCCAGAAAAAAGAACTTAGAAAATGCTAATGAGGGATGGGACAGGTGGACTCTTCAAGCTACAAGAAAAGTAGGACGTAAAAAGGAAAACGTTACGTAAATGTTGCTCTCATCTATCTGATAAACCTTTCCAGCTTACATAAAAATATTTCTTATACATTAAAAATCATTTGCTTCAAAGTAACAAAAGCCAAAGAGAACATACACATCTAAGAGACAGGGGTCCGGAGATTCTGAAGGACAGAGAGCCAGAGGTGAGCCCTCCAGCGTGAGGCAGGGCCTTCAGGTGTGGGTGAGTCAGCAGCTTTCCCAAGCACGCTCCTCACACCACCACATCCACTCAGAGGCTAGCAGGGGTGAGGAAGAGGAAGGTGTGGATCCTAAGAAGCTGCTGAACCTCCCGCCACGTTCTCTGGAGGCACAGGCTGTGCATGCCAACAGATCTCTCGAAGGAAGGGCAGCTCTGACTCTGAGTGACACCGACCACTGCCATGGAGACTTGGCACTCTGGGAAATGGTGCGCAGCGATCTAACACAAAACTGATGAATCACTTACTAAGGGGCTGGCACGGCTCTGTGGGTTAAAAGTACCGGCTATTCTTCCAGAGGAGCCCAGACATCTCTGTGGGCACTGCGTGCATCTTGTACAAAATTATGCACGCAGATAAAACACCCACCCACATAAAATCATGTGATTAAGGAACACATTCTGAAAGATCTGAGTGTTTCAGGTCAGTATGATCAAACAAGAACAGGACAGTTTCGTACAGTGTCCACACTCAGAGCAAATTCTATTTCTTCTTCTACCATTAAAAGCTAACATTCGCTGGAGAGGGATGTCACTTAACAAACCAGCAAACAGAGCGGTGACTCCCATAAATAGACTCCAGAATACACACAAGCCAGTGCTGTGAAGCACTGGGCTCCCAAAGTGCACTCTGATAGAAGCCTGGGGGGAGGGGGGCGTCATGCCAGTGTCTCTAGAAGACACCTGGACATGCGGAGACGCACGCCGGCCTCTTCCAGTCTTGGGTGAACACCCTCTCAGTTCACACGGCTCTGGAACAAGCAAACCCTGGGTGGATGGGAACTGGCAACCAGCTCATCTGCTGAGAACTTTCTATCCGTACCACAAGCTCTCCATGTTTGTCAAGGAAAGAAGTGGAGCACAAATGTGAGGCTCTTACATACTGTCAGCACACGTGCCATCCTCCAGACGTGGAATACCAAATCCTAGGGGTGGCAAAGAGCCACGGTGTGAAGGCGGGCCTCCGTACCTCGCTTCCTGCACACTGAATCGTGACTTGGGACATGTACGTAACGCTGCCCAGGGTCTTTATGTCATCGCCCTCCCAGCTCCTGATGGGTTCCGTCAGGATCTGCAGCTCCAGCTCTTTCCTTTTTCTTACTTCTTGACACTGGGCCTGTGGGATACAGAACACAAGTGTTCAGAGACAAGCTTCCAGAACCTGTGCTTACCACCCTGCTCCTGCTTATCCAATCACACTGTGCTGTACCAGCTGAATGTCTGTTTAACTATAAGGAGTGACTCAAGTTCAGCCACGGAAGCAGCAGACTCCTGCTGTGGCACCTTACGTTTCACAGGCGGTTCTGTTAGTCTCAGGACAAGCCATGCACAGTGAAGCAGAAGAACACCTCCCTGTGGCTCCATCAGTCCTGACAGCAGAGAGGCCTGAGAGGAGGAAGGTGTGTGCTGGACAACACAACAAGGACTGGTGTCCCAGATGTCACGGAAGCACCCTGGACCCGGCCAGGAGTCAAATGGGTTCACAGCACCTACTGCATGAACTGCACGGCTGCACTATGTCCTTTTGAATTTCAATCACCGCAGTGCTGGCTCTGGTGCCCAGGGTACTCGAGTGGGATAACCTCCTGGCCCTGGACCACTGCTGTCCATGTCCTTTACTCCATCTCAATAAACACTGCAGTTAATTCACAAGTCACTTCTTTACTGTGTATCTTTCCAGTGGGTGTTAACCCAACATGCATTTGTGATGACAATGTCAGAGAAAGTGTCATAAGCTTAGCCACTTACTGAAAGGTTTTTGAAGGCAGTCATAGATTTTTGAATATCTTGTCTATCAGGATGATAATCCTTTGGATAAAGAAAAACAGGATTAACTCTCCCATCAAAAATACCCTGGAGACATTTTGATACTGTTCAGCCATTAGCTTCTCAGCATGAGGACTGCTTATCTTTTAAAGGACTGTGATGCCAAAAGACTCGAGGAAAACTAATTTTGAACAAAACTGCCAAGAAGAGTTAGCAAGCCACAGTGGTAAATAAGGCCCATGAGAACATGACCACATGAGTGCTTAAAGCCCTCTGACAATTCTGCCCTAGAAGGTAGAGCAGAGCTGAGCTGTTGTGAAGACGGTCTATGGACACACCCAAGCCTAAGAACAGGCAGAACCAGAGTCCTGTCAGATCTGCAGGCTGTTCATCCAAATACACTAAATGTTTCCATTACCACTCAGCACTCGGTCCTACTGCCTGTAACTGAAAGCTGAGAGGACTCCAACTCTCCCTGAAACCATGCTCTGTGGCTTGCTGGAGCTCTGGGTGGGTAGGTGGGCGCAAAAGTAAAGACACAGCTTTCTCCTAGGGCTGGAGGAGGAGATAGCCTCCGTATTTAACCAAGTCTCCCTGAAAGCCACTACGTTACAAACTCTGGACAAGCTCTAGGGTGGTTTCCCAGACACAAGGGGTCTGATGGGGACGAGGCATCAGGTCAGGGAGCACTGCACCTCCATGTGTCTCTCCAGCTCCTTCAGCAGCGTGGGGTACTTATCCAGGCGCATGAAGGGCTTGCTCAGACCGGTGGTCAGCACCAGGATCCCGGGGCTGCTGGCCCCTTTCGTCTCCATGAACTCTCCCAGGTCCTCGCTGGGCAGCAGGGGCAAGAAGGGAGAGAGAGAAGCCCCAGTTAGAACACAAGGAGAGCTCTGTTTCACAGCCAGTTTCTTTTAAAACAAAATGGCCTACTGCACTGGCTACAGCTCCACACCCCCAAATGTGCTGGTTACCATACGACCTGGATAGTATCCAAAACCACTCTCCCTGCAAGGCACGTCTTTACCTGGACATGCGGGCGTCATGGGGACTTTTACAAAGTCTCAGAGGTCTCTGATAAGAGCTGCAATAAGCTGTCTGTGAGCCACAGAGACCTGTGTGAGTCCCCACAGCTAGCGTGAGGCCCGTGTCTGAGCTGGTGAGCTGAGCACACTCTCTAGGTGCAGCAGGGGCACCCAGAGCAGCACAGCACAACAGTAATGAGATGAAATCTGAAGGGGCCAAGTAACTGCCTGGGACCTGCACATGGTATTCTTCTGGTGCCAGGAAAACAAAAGTAACAAACCAGTGGAAAATACATTCTTACAGAATAACATAAAATCCTTACAGAACAAGTGGCCCCAAGGGCTATGCCTGCTATCAATACCAAAAGGAAAGGTACCCACGGGTAGACTCCTACAAATGGTGACTGGTACTATATACACATAGGGAGATCAACCTCAGCGGAAGAACACTTCTGACACCTAAGAATGCAGAACAAAACCAAACCCAGCGTTTACACGTTCCAGGCAAAACTTCCCACAAGTAAACTACACCCAGCTTGCAAAAAGCAAAGCCTTCAGACTTGAATAAACAACCTTACTTAGATACTCAAAACCTAGGACCAGGCATGGAAACAGTCTATGCGCAGGCGTGGTGCAGCAGTGAACAGGCGTCGGAGCTCCAGGGAGCAGCAAGACTGACAGCCTAGCACCTCGGTGGAGGACGCTGCTGAGGGATGTGGTCAGGCAGAGAACTCATGGCTCAAATCACCAACTTACGCCTCAGGAGACAGATGGGACCTGTGGAAGGCTGAGGGCGAACCCTCACCTCTTAGGGACCTCAGCAGGGCACACAAACACCACATCCTGCTGTGTCTGCTGGCTCAGAGGGATGCTCCTCTGTATGGCTCGGGATCCCACACCAAGTCACTCCCAGCTTTCAGAGCAGGTCCTAATGTCCTCACTCCTCATTTAAGCGTGCCACGTTGAACAGGCAACCCGGACACTCCCCACGTAATACCTCATCTGAGTCCTTCCCCTGGTTATTTTGAGATGTGCTTGCCTTTCAGACAGGACTCAAATAGTCACTGAGGTAATAACAGACTGGAGGTGAACAGCACTGTACTCAGGCATTTCCTGAGCTCTGCTGCTTTGACAGCTGCCTTCCCTGGAAGTCAGTCTGGCTCTGTCCAGAACTGTGCACCCTGCCATTTCTGTTTCTACTCCACCCTGTAGGACTAGGCACACTCTCCACAATGTGTGTGTGTGTGTGTGTGTGTGTGTGTGTGTGTGTGTGTGTGTGTGGTGGATGTGGTCTGTATATGTATATATGTGTGTGTGTGTGTATGCTGTATGTGTCTGTGGTATGTTTGGTGTGTGTATAGTGTGTGTGTGTGTGGTATGTATGGTATATGTGTGGTGTGTGTGGTGTGTAGTGTGTGTGTGTATGGTGTATGTGTCGTATATGTGGTGTGTGTGTGTATGGTATGTATGTGTGGTGTGTGTGTGTGTGTGTATGGTGTGTGTGTGTGGTATGTGTGGTGTGGTGTGGTGTGGTATGGGGAGTGGGGCTGGAACAGAACATATCACTTGCTCTTTAGCTCCCTTTTCATTAGATCAATAATACCTAAAGAGTATTTAGAAACATAGACACAGCATCTGTGTTCTGGTTTTTGTAAACTCATAACTTGCGAGCTCAATAAGTCAATGTGAAGTGACCCAGCCCCATCTCAGGTAGAAAGAAGGACCACTGTGTGCCAAGGTGCTGGCTTCTACTTCCCCTGACTGTGAAGCCCTCCAGCCCCTCCCTGCACAGTGGTCCAAGGTTACTGCCTCCACCCAAAATTGTAGAAGTTTGGCAGATGAGTACACCAAGGAGCAGAAAAGGCCTGGGGCCAAGGTCGGAAAACAAACCAATGAACCCTTACTGTGTCTGTCCTTCGGTAACCAAGGCACGCATGGTCCTAATGCTATCACAACCCTGTGAGGAGGGACCGGCCATCCGCCTCCAGGAATCGTAACATTTCTAGGCAGGCAGGCAAGGTAGCCTTAACTAAGGTATTTACTTGTGTTTCAGTAGTTTTACATCAAAACATTCAGTTACAAATATACTAAAGTTACTTAAATAAGAAGCACAATGACAAGTATCTTGATGGTGATGAATATTTTTCCATTAATAGCTTTGAAAAATACTGAACTGCTGTTTACAAATGAAACCATATAATTTCTTCCAATAGTCATAAAATTGGTGTGTTAATAAAAAGTGCCGTGCCTCTTAGCATCAGAAACTATTCCTGAGCTTACTTGACATTTGCTCCGTCACCTGGCACAACGCCAGCTCTCAATTCCCAGCATGCCCCAAAACACCTGAAACAACCCTACAATCCCTTCCCCAACTCAAAAGAAATGGCTGGCGCAGACAAAGCAGGTGATCCTGCACACTGGTTTTGTTTCAGGTTGAGAGGCTCAAGCTACTGGTGTGCAAGTGAGCACTCTGCCTGCAAAAAGCACTGCTTCTCACACCTGCCCCACTCTCTGAAGTCTCAGCATGCCTTGCAGTGACCTCCTAAGCTTGCAGTGCCCTCCACAGCATGCAGTGCCCTCCCAGGCATGCAGTGCCCTCCCAGGCATGCAGTGACCTCCTAAGCATGCAGTGCCCTCCCAGGCATTCAGTGACCTCCCAGGCATGCAGTGCCCTCCCAGGCATTCAGTGCCCTCCCAGGCATGCAGTGCCCTCCCAGGCATGCAGTGCCCTCCTAAGCATGCGGCGACCTCCTAAGCAGTTGCCAGCTCCCTCCAGGCTCTCCACCAAGGAAAGGCTTCAGACTAAGAAGAGTTCAAAAGGGTCTTCTTTTGTTCTGCTTTTTTGTTTTGTTTTTTGCTTGTATTGGTATGTCCATGTGTGTGTGTGTATACGTGTATGTTTGTGTATGTGTGTGTGTGTGTGATATATGTAAATACATGTGGGCTGTGGGTTCACATGAACAAGTCAGGAAGAATGGATGTTGGGCATCCTTCTCTATCCGACATAACCTGTGACACAAGGTCTCTGACTTAACCTAAAGCCAGCCAGTCTAGCAGCCACCAAGCTCTGGCAATCCTCCTGTCTCTGCCACTCAGAGATGGGGTTATACATGGCCATGTTCCTCATTTCTAATGTGGGTGCTGGTCCAAACTCAAGCTCCCATGCTGCACAGAAGGACTGTTACCCAATGAGCCATCCTTCTGGCCTGTAGTGGTGTGAGTGAAAATGGTCCCCAGAGGCTCAGAGAGCAGCACTATTGGAGGTGTGTCCTTGTTGGTGGAAGTCTGTGTGTAGGGGGAAGGGAGCTGAGCTTTGAGTTTTCCGAAGCTCAGGTCAGACCCAGTCAGGTCAGACTCAAGAGGAGTGGGGGGATTGGGAGTGGTGTCCTCCCTCTCACCCTCGCCCACTCCTGATGCCTGAGCATCCAGACCTAGAACAACTCACAGTCACCTCTTCAGCACCAAGCTTGTCTGTGTGCCACCATGATTCCACCATGATGATAATGGACTGGACTAAACCTCTGAACTGTAACCTAGCCCCAATTGAAGGTTTTCCTTTGTAAGAGGTGCTGCTGTGGTATCCAACTAAGACACAACCTCAGAACCCTTTTCTTTCACAACCACATGAACCAGCTCTTAAAAGATGTTCAAGGACTCATTTTGAGTTACATAAACATGTCCTTGCTGTGTTTGAACATGCTCCATGAACTAGCTAGAGGACAGAGCTTCCTTCCCTTCTGGCCTAGATGGCTCAACAACAAACCTGTGCTCTGTGAGGACGCTCACAGCAGACGGGTGGTTGGCACAGTAAGCGAGGTACAAGGTCCTCATCTGCGGCATCAGGCTCAGGAAGCAGCCACCAACTCTCTGTTGGGCTTCAGGAGATCTGTGGGTATGATAGACACCATCAGACAGGAAGAAAGCAGCCAGTGGCAGGGGCTCTGTGACTTCTCTGCATGGTATCTATACCCTTCTGACCCTGCCACCCCACAGGCTGGCAGGCTAACCGTCCACAGTGCCCAGATGGTTAGGTCTGACATGCCAGTGACTGACCCACCGAGCCAAGTCCATGTTCTCTATGTGCTAAGAAAATGGCTCCTCAAGCCTCAAATGCTGTACATAAAGTGAGAAAAATACCAAGCCTGGCTGTCTAACTGAGGTACCAAACACGGCCAGCAGGAAGGGAACTCACATGGCTGTCTCTAGAAGCTTCCTACCCATGTAGTAATGAGGATAGCACAAAAGTAGGTAGTAAAGACTCCTCTCACAGCAGATCAAAGGGTGGGAAGTGGCACGGGGTCACAGGCTTCTAAAGTCTAAGCCAACTAGAACCCACTGTGGAGATGCAGAGGAGAGCAATGGTGAGGCGTGGCATGTCAGTCAGTTGGACACAGTGGGGTCACATTCCAGGGTCACTGGGAGCCTGTGGTGCCCTGCCTATCCCACAAGTGTAGGCCTGGGATAGGACAGCATGCTATGGACAAGGCTGAGAGGACCCCCACCTTCCTGTGCCCCAGTAGTGCACAGCCACCAGATTCCTAGCACACAGAGAGCAAAAAGATGTTCTGTAATCTGGGGGGTCTATGACCAAAGCTGCTTCATCAGTGCCTCTAGAGCGTCTGCGGCATGCTGTCTCAGCTCTACACAGCTGCACTGCCGGCTATAGGTCAGCTTCACACGGGTTAGAGACATCTGGGGGAGAGACTCGCTTGGCTGACAAAATCCTCTTTAGGACTGGGCTGCAGAATAGCCTGTAGAGCACTTTCTCAATTAGTGATCAGGTGTGAGTGGTCTCACCCCTAGGCTGGTGGTCCTGGGTTCTCTACAGGGCTCTATAAAAAAGCAGGATGCTAGGGCTGGAGAGATGGCTCAGCAGTTAAGAGCACCGACTGCTCTTCTGAAGGTCCCGAGTTCAAATCCCCGCAACCACATGGTGGCTCATAACCATCCGTAATGAGATCTGATGCCCTCTTCTGGGGTGTCCAAAGACAGCTGTACTTACACATAATAAATAAATAAATCTTTAAAAAAATTTTTAAAAAAGGCTGCACAAGCCAGCAAGGAGCACCCTCCACGGCCTCTGCATCAGCTCCTGCCTCCAGGTTCCCACCTGGTTGAATTCCTGTCTTGGCTTTGCTCAATGGACTGTGTGAATCAGGACATGTAAGCCAAATAAACCGTTTCTCCTTCCCAAGATGCTTTTGGCCACACTATTTCATCACAACAATAGTAACCCTAATTAAGACAGTAGGCAAGGAAGACTGACAAAGACTTTCAAGGAAGGAAGGAAGAAAAAGAAAAGAGCAAAAACTAACAAAATGACACAGGGCTAGAATGAAGGCAGACCAGACTATGTTCGGAAAGCATCAATTTATCTGAGTTATAACTTGCTCCTGAGAAAAAACAAGGACACTGTATCTAAAACCTAAGGCAACTGAGGACTTGAACAGAAGTGACCCAGGGCTGGGATTCAGGACATGGGTGGAAGATTATTACGCATACTTAAAGCTCTGAGATCAATCCCCTGCAAATAAAACATAACACAAAGCAGTGACAGGAAAATAGACAAGTAGACTGTAGGAGAATGGAGTCCTAGGAACCCAGAATAGAAAGCAGTGTACACAACCAAGGTACAGACTGTTGTGCACCACACCAAAGTTCCAAATGGAAAAGACACAAGCGCAGGCAAATCAAAGAAATAACTGTAGGACTGGGCAGAATGGCCAAGGCAGATAGATGCCAGTGTCCACAGAGGAAGTGGCTCCCACACATGGGTGAGCCCTAACCCAGACAGCACGGCATCCCACGTCAGATCCCAGCAGCAGCCACCAGAAGCCACCAGAAGCTGAACTAGCTTCCGAGAGGGCTGAGCAGCTCACAGCTCCCTCACTGCTACACAGACTAAGCACTGGAACCCAGACCCCTGCTGTGTGCCTGCCCAGAGGACACACCCCTTTACAAACAGTCAACAGAGGAAGGGAGGCGCACGCCTCCTGGAAGATGGCTAGGCTGCCACCAGTGGGGGGCGGGGGGGGGGGGGTCAGCTTTGCTCTGCTTTTCCCTCAGGAACCACACCCAGGTCCACAACAGAAGCAACAAGTGCTCTTAACTACTGAGCCATTTCTCCAGCCTCAGGTTTTACTTATTTATTTACCTTCATGTGGCTATCTTAATTGTCTTTCCCGCAGGAAGGAGGAGAGAGCGTATTGTTAGCCCACACTCTGCTCTCAGACAGGTCCTGGCTCTATGTGGATGGCGGAGAGCAGCAGGCAGGTTTGAATCTTTCCTTACCCACCCATCAGGTATCTGGAGGAGGTTGAGCTATGCCACAGAACCATCAAGAGATGTGCCTGGGAAGGTTTGGCTCCCAGCACCCACATGGAGGGAGGCTCACAGACCTCTGTAATTCCAGTTTCAGAGGGAGGCTCTAAGGCCCTCTTCTGACCTCCTCTGACCCCTGGCACACACCTAGAACACATACAAGGAAAACACTCATGCACATAAATAAAATCTAAATATTTTTAACAAAATAAACAAGAGAAAGGCAAGGAGAAAAGAAAGGCAGGTGGAAGTTCCTTGTTTGAATGACACTTCCTGCAGACAATGTCAGGGAGTAGAGGTGACACCCATGGTGACCCGCCTACAGGCAGAGGTGGCAGAGAAGGCCCAGACCCTACCAGGCCATCAGCTGGCTGTGCCTCCCTGTGACTTCATAGGGAGGCCAGGACTAGGAGACTGCAGGAGCCACAGCCGCAGCCACAGCCACCTACAGAGGTTCTGAGAGAGCACACAGAGTCAACAAGGCAGGAACTCCAACTGCAAACCCTGACGCTGTCTCTACAGGCAATCTGCCTTAGGCCACAAACAGACGTGACACTCTGCCTCAAGACAAAAGCAGTTCAAAACTGGGCTTGGGACCTCACCCCAAATCTGCCTTGGCTTCCTAAGGAAGCAGCAGCTCAATTCTCTGTAACTTGATGCTATACACCTATGATCCCACTCACAAAAGACACTGAGGCAGGACAAGCAGGAGCAGAGGTAGCCTGGACTACAGAGATTCAGCTCCAGCCTGATGCCTTATCAAGATCTTGTCTCCATTTTTCTTTTCTTTTCTTTTTTTAATTGTATGTATATGGGTATTTTGCTGGCATATATGCCTCTGTACCTCATGGCTGCCTGTGGAGGCCAAAAAATAGGAGCTGGATCCCTGGAACTGGAGTTACAGATGGTTGTGAGCTGCCATGTGGTTGCTAGGACCAGAACCCAGGGCCTCAACAAGAGCAGCAATAAACTCCAGGCCCTTGTCTCAAAATTGAGGCAAACAGTAGCAGCAGCCTGTACTCTGCAAGGAACAGGAGCTGGTATGTCGGGATAGCTTTTACTACTGGGAGACACGAGTCATTACCACACTGAGTATTTTACTTCAATAACATCCCCACTATCCCCAAAGTGAACAATTTTTGAGGTTCTATTTTAACAGAATGTTGCTTTTTATAATAAAATACAAGGAAATTCTAAACTTCTGCACATCTTATTTGAAACCTTCTCAGACACAATGAAGATTCTCAGAATTTACTTAAAACGTTTTTATACTTGTATACGCATGTGTGTGCACACACTACAGTCCCTGTGGAGAGATCAGAGGTCTCCTATGTAAGTAGGCCCTGGGGATAGACCTCAAGACTTGGAGGCAAGTCATCTCTCTGGCTCCAGAATTAATTTTTTTATAGAAGCAAATTAATAAGCCACAGTTAATATCCCCAGTGAATCATATAAAAGGAATCTTGTCAACTGAAACAGTATGACAGAGGAAAGCTTACAGCCAAAACACATTCTGAGAACACTCAACCACTAAAATTGAGTTAGAAGCAGCTCTAGAGACTCTTGGGGAGCGGGGTGGAGCTGGGGCCGTCATCTTAGACTCATGTAGAGAGAGAGCCAGTCCACTGGCTTTGCATTCTAGCCACTACTCATATCCCCAATTTTATCCTAAATCCTACCTCCCTCAATAGGGTCATTTAAAGGAGTTAATGAATTAGCACACCTGAACCCTGAGGTCGCTGCCTGGCACATGTTAGGCACTCAGTCAATAAAGGGCATACATGAAGAGCAGCCCTGAGCTTATTACTTCGCAAGCCCAAGTCATGCTACCCGTCCATGGGTATTTGCGGGTCAGCTGCGGTCAGCTTAAACTCTCGCCCTCCTGATGTCTTCCACAGACTAACAACAGTGTCATAAAACCCAGCCAGACTAATTCACAGCTCCTACTACAAAACTACCTAAAGAAAAAACTAGCTTTTATCTTCAGAACTATTAATTTTAAAATTGTATTAAACTTGATGCTTTCGATAGCAACTAAACACATATGTGTTCGCAAGCCCTCAGCCGTTTACTTACTTTGTACATTCTTCTAGGGACTGTACAAGCACTTGCTGGAAGGAAGATATTTCCTCTAGATTTCCCATTAAATATGAAGTATTTGCTGAACTCAACCTAAGGCCAAGAAAAACCAAAGTAGAAGACTGTCAGTGGTCTGTCACCTACCACCAAGCATTACTGAGGGCATTACTGAGAGCATTACCTAGTCTGACAACCACGATCTGTGCCTGCAGCGAGCAGGCACTCTGACCTCCACCCACCACCTCCCCCTCCTCCCTGCTCTGCAAAGACAGACTGAGGGGAACCAGCCGGCAGGCAGGCAGCACACACTTGTTCTGGCCAACTTACTTCTCACTGGTCTGTAGTGGCCGCAGGTAGGTGGACAGCACAGACTGCAGCTCCTTAGAATACTCATGTTCTGTTTCCAGGATGTTCTGTAGCACCTGTGGTGAGTAATGGACGGTCACTCACACATCAAGAGGCATCTGACACAGGTTATAAGCTCAACCACGCCATCGAGCAAGTCACACTTTGCTGCTGACATGCAGTACTAACGTGACACACTGACTGGTATTACTCTTCAGTGTTGTTAACCACTAACCCTAGGCGATGAGTTATGAAGGCCAGAGGTCTAACTTTGACTTACTGGCAACAGGCATGCCTAGATTTTGTGAAAGCACATTTCCTCCTTGGACAAGCAAGGCCAGGTGTACTTAAATTACAAAGGACAGACTGTAGACAGTTTCAAAGCACCTATGGGCAGATGTGTCTCTAAAATGTTGTATGGTGCAGAAAAAGCCACCACCAAGTACCACACACAAGAATCATCCAGCTAGTCTGAGAGCAGAAAACCAACAATGACTGGCAGAGGAGAGTGGGGGACAGACTGGCTCCGAACTCTAACCTCGGCACAGGCGGGCTGCCTGGGTCAGCGTACCTGCTCACTGAGCTAGATCAACGCAGTCGCTCTTGTGCGGCTGAGCGTCCCTAAGCAAAGCAGCCCAAACTCAAAGCAACCAAAGAGCATTAAACTCTTAATTTAAGCACTACCATGATGCCGTGGGGTTTACACTTTGGACCATTTCAGAGTTTGAGTTTAGGAATGTACAAACCCCGTGAAGTCTATGCAAATGTCCCCCAAACTCCAGAATCCAACAAAGTTCTGGTTCCAAGCACTGAGGTAATGCACACTTAACCTACATATAAGACATATCCCAATTTAATACATAAACTTTATCCTTGACTGGATTTAAAAAGCTGAAATAAACATGTGGGAAACAGAGACTTTCATCAGACCAGACAATGTGTCATCAGACAGTGATGCCCTGGACCATCCCTCACACAACATGCATGGAAGATAGATGGCCTGTGAAAGCAAAAAATCTTTAGACATGTATTTGTCTCAAGGATAGCAGAGTAAGTATAAACTAACTCTAAAATTTAAAAAGTTCCAAATAGCATATATTAATATAACAAATTTAGCAAAAGCTACTAAACTCCTAAAATTTCCAGACAAATACAGCTCCAAACAGTTGAACTTAAACAAATGCTTCCCAGGAGAAGCCACCAACAGCACAGGCACCTGGCTAGCAGGACGGAAGGTATGGAGTTCCTAAAGGTCAAGAGTTACAAGCACTGGCAGCCAATCAACAGACACCTGCCCTGCACCTAGCAGCTAACTTAGGGCACAGTACTCTTTAATCCCTGGAAAACATGCCCTTTATTTGGGCCTGGTACACATACCTGTTGTCTCGATCAGTTAGGAGGCTGAGGCAGGATAATTACAAAGTTAAGGGTTGCCCTACCTCTGAGGCAAGTTCAAAGCCAGCAAGAGTAGCAAAGGGCAAATAGCATATGCTGTTTCCAAATAAACGAAGGGGAGGGAGGAGGGGCAGGGGAGGGGAATGGGTAGGAGATGGGACAGAGGGGCAAGAACTAGGAACATAGTCCCTGGTAGGCCAAGTCCCTGAAATTAAGACCCAGGACGCCTCCCCAACCCACACCCCTAATACACACACAGTTTCCTTTTCAAAGCAGCTAGTTCCTTCCATGTTCAACACCTGGTGAACTGCAAAGCCAAAAAGTGACAGTGGGTCCCTCTGTCACTGGCCCCATAAGACAGCTCCAGGCCTAAAGGGTGGAAATCACAGATACATACAGGGGCCCCCACCAGAAAGGGAAGTCCCTTCCCAGCCCTTTCCATGCCACCGTCTAAACCACCAGGGCTGTTTCAACATGGTCACACCGTGCGCGCGCTTTCTGAGCACTTCTGAATACATGTGCTTGCTGCCTCACAAAGCCCCCACACACGTGCCTCGTACCTCATCCCAGACAGCAAGGGGTGGTCAGGACGGCACACTTGACTCTCTGATCGTGATTTCTGATGGTCTGACTGAGTGCAAACACTTGAGCTGAACTTCCCAAGCACCACCTGACTGCTCTTCTGCTCAGTCTGTCTCTGTAGATTCAAAGGAGCCCAAGCAACTGAAGCGTCACAAGCAGCTTACACACTCAACCCCAAGATGGAACACCACAGGCTCTGTCTCCGCAGATGCCCAACTCTGGCGTCCTCCTGAATGGACTTATTCATGGAGACAGCTGGGCGACAGCCAGGAGGGGGAGGGACAGTGCAGGGAGTTCATTCCTTTGTGGGGAAATCTAGATGGTGCACCCAAATCGACAATGTCCTGCTATGACACTCACTGAACGCAAGTGTCGAAGGCCTGGTGAGAGAACAGCCCTGACTGCAGAGACCGCTCCAGACAGTCGTGTAAACCAGACACCGTTCTCAACAGGCAACAGAACAAGGGGCAGTCCCCAGAAGCCTTGGGTCTGAAGAGAAAAGGATCGTCCCAGGATGTGTAAGGGAAGCTCTACACCAATGCTGCCGTTCAGGGAGGGGCGGCTGGAGATGTGAGCAGGGCCCACCCTGCAAACCTAATACCCCCCCCCAAGGTGATGAGCAAACAAGAACACTGCTAGAGTCCTGGTGCAGACCCCAGGACACCGCGCCTTCCTCAGCCGCAGCCTGAACACAGCCGTGCAGATGCACACCAAGGTTTCCCAAGGGAATGCCCACAGCTTCACAGAAGCAAGCTCATCACCACGCCGCCCCACTCCAACTACTGACCAGCACTACACACTACTTGCAGACACCTACTGAGTCTTTGACACACTCCAGAAGACAGGTGAGACGCGCTGGTGTCTGCTTGGGAACACAGAGCCACATACCCACTCACCTGCCTACAACAGTGCCTCCCACCCCCTGCCCACAGTGCTTTTTGACCTAGGTAGCCTCATCACTCTACCTGACACTAGCCTCACCTCTCCTCCTCTTTGCGCCTCAGGCACATGCTGGCTGCTGCAGGACCCCATGGACCTCACCCCAGTAGGCACAGCTCCATCACACCATGCCTGGGAACCCAGAATTCAGCAGTGTTCAGGGAGATGCAGACTTTGTGACCCACAATGCTGAGGAAGGCTAAAGGAAAAGCCCCAGGCGGCATGGCTGGCTGAGTCACGAGGCACAGAGCTGTCCAGTCAAACAACAGTGCCACCCAGGAGGGCGGGCACCCTCAGCAGCCACACAAACATCCCTAAGACCTTCCGCCCTGAAACAAATCAACTCCCACACTGTGCAGACACAGGCGCTGGCTTCATGGGAGGTGGTTAAAGAAACACTTGGCATCTCAGACTTGACATGTCCTGTGTGTCCCTTAAAAATAACTAGTCTACAGGGCTAGAGGTATAGCTCTGGGACAGAATGCCTTGTGAGGGAGGCCTGTGCTCCATCCTCAGCACTATAAAAATGTTGAAACATCTATAAAATAACTGACTGGTATATAAGAACACTAGGCATTATTAGGTCATTGCCTTAAGATCCTCCCAAAGATCACCATAAACTAAACTCAAATGTTCACAGTATAAGCCTAGTTTATGTACAAGGGCAAGTGAAATGATACATCTATCCTATCCTGAAGTCTCCACTCTGCCAACCACCCCCACCACACACGTCCATGGAATTCAATCTTTTGTTGTGTTTGTGTTTTTGTGTGCATGTGTGCGTGCATGCGGATGCGCACACACGTGAGGTTTCTGAGATGGAGAAGAAACCTGGACCTCACGACTCAACCACAGAGACTAGCTCACTAGTGAGCTCTAGGGAGCAACTGTCTCCCCTCCCTTCTTATGGATGCTGGGGAGTCAAACTTAGGGCTCATGCTTCCACAGAATGTCTTGCCTTTAATAACTTCTTGACATCTAGAGCCTACTTAACTGCCAGACAAGTGCTTTAGTATCCACACTGCCAGTCCAGTCTATCTGAGTTTTCGAAATGTGAATTGCTAAATTGGACTCTAGTCACAATTTAGTGTCTGACAAGCAGTCTGTGTGCTCTGTGAGCAAGAAAGTAGTGGCAAAATAAGCAGCTGGGAAGGCTCCTGCTGGCTCTGTAATTCTAGGGGGACAGCAGGGACCCACTCTGACATTACTGAGTGAGCAGTCTGAGGGCAATCTCCACTGTCATCCCGGGAGATGAGCTTCTGGGCTTGACAAAGGGTGACTCATGACTGGGCTAAGGAGATGGGAAGGCTTGCCCACTGTGGGTGGTACTGTTCTCTGAGCTGGGATCCTAGGCTGCAGATGAAGGAAACAGGACATAAGCACGGGCATTCACCACTCTCTCCTGACCAGAACTCAGCACACTAGCTGCTTCTAACTGCTTTCCGACTTCCTCTCCACGCTGGGGTGTAACCTGACCCTGTGGGCCAAAATAAGCCCTTCTTTAAGATGCTTTTGTCAGGCATTTCACAAGAACAGAAAAAGAAACTGAGACAATATCTTGATTTACACTTGCCTTTAATAATCTCCTGACATCTAGAACCTACTTAATTGACAGACAGGTGTGCTTTAATATCCACCTTTTAAAGCAAATAGTTTTACCACAGTATTCCTAACTCAGGACTCTACAAGGTTTGGGAGAGACATTTCTTCCAGATGTTAAGGTCTGACCAGATAAAAAGCTGAGAGATACAGCTCAGAGACTATAGCACTGGCTGCTCTTCCAGATGACCTGGGTTCAATTCCCAGCACCCATCACAACTGTCTGTAACTCTGGTTCAAGGAAATCTAACACCCTCACACAGACATACATGCAGGCAAAAAACCAATGCATATAAAATAAAAATAAATACTTTTAAATAAGAAAATAACATTTAAAAAAAGATTTACCAGACAAAAGTGGGTCCAAAGAATCCATGTCAACAGAGTAGTGTTCGGGGCCACAGCCGTCCACTCACATCACCCCCTCTGTGCTGCTCGGTTAGGCACTAGTTATATGGACTCAGACACAGCTGTACTCCAACCCCAGGCCAGCAGCTCACTGTCTATAGCTAGCCACCCAGCCTCCTGCTCTTATATAAAGGAATCGTCCTGGGTTAGGGCAATTCTGAGTTAGGTAATGAGGAACACTGCCTACCCATCACCTGACACACCCAGTCACCAACACTGTCACTTGAGGCTTCTCTTTGAGGGACTTTTTAAAGTCAGGAGGTCTCTGACATTCTCCGGGGTTAGGTTAACTCCCTCTCCCTTCCTCCCTTCCTTCCTCACTCCCTCCCTCACTCCCTCCCTTCCTCCCTCCCTCACTCCCTCCCTCCCTCACTCCCTCCCTTCCTCCCTCCCTCCCTCCCTCCCTTCCTCACTCCCTCACTCCCTCCCTTCCTCACTCACTCACTCACTCACTCACTCACTCACCATGCTGGGCTCCTGGTGTCACCTGAAACTGCAGTCTGTGTCACTCTGGCCCACATAACACAAGCAATTACACAGAAACAGCAGGGAGAAAATGTGCTGGAGGAGCTGGCAGGTGGCCAACTTTCCCAGAAACTGCGCTAGGTCAGGAGAAGTGAGGCACTCCCAGAAGAGGCAGGGGCTCAGCTGCAGGCCTCAAAGCTCCCCTGTCAGACTCCCAGGGTCCTAGGATGAGAATGTCCATCACTGTCCCGTGTGCAGATGTTCAGTCCCCAGTAAGGATTAGGAGGCATGGCCTTGTTGAAGAAGGTGTATTACTGGAGGCAGGCAGGCAGGCACTGAGGTTCCAAAGGCCATGCCGGTTCATGTGAGCCTCCCCTCTCTCCTCCTCTCATTCCTTTGTCTTCCTTCTTGAGGATCAGGGGTAAGCACTCAGCTGCTGCTCCAGTGCCTGCCTGCCTGCCTGCCACCAAGCTCCTCACAGACTGTGGCCCTCTGAACTGGGAACACAGTAAAGAGTCCCTTTGTCATCTGCCTTGATCAAAGTGTATTTTCAAAGAAACAGAAAATTACTAGAGATGTGTGATATAAAAGAGATCTTCATCAAAGTGAAAGGCAAATGATCAGATGAAGCCAGCCCTGGGCTGGCAGCCTGCACCAGCACTCAGGAGGCTGCAGGGAGCAGGCGAAGCTCACTGTCACTCAGGAACATAGGAGACAGCACGGAAGCGTCTCCCAGCTTCCAATAACGTGTCTGCTTTAGACACTGGTAGTTTACGACTCTCAACTGCACCCATCACTCAGTCTGCAGAAGGGAAAGCCAGCCTGCATTCTTTCCACACTAGACATCACAGTCACTTCCTTCAGCAACCCAGTGTGCTCAGAGGGAAGCCTGCTAAGTGAGCAGACTCCAGTGATGAGTGAGGACACATCCCAGACCGCTGAGGGTCCTGGAGTAGGGCATCCCAGTCCTGACTGGATCCTAATGGGAGCGATGCCTGTCACCATGCCATGGGTGGAGCCAGCAGTTTCACTGTCAGGATACATCAAGTTCAGACAAAGTAGGTCTTGTCACAAGCATGCCTCTTATAACTGCATGAGCCATCCAGTCACTGGGCTAGGATCTCATGAGCTCACCAGGATACCTGCCTACAAACAGAATCTGCCACACATTTTCTTTCTAAATGTGCTGCCTGGTTCCATGGAAACCTCTACAGGACTTCAGCAGGCACCCAGAGGCTAATCACAAACTCTCTTCACATTGCGCTGCCAATGCTAGCAAACAGAAGCTCATCTCCCAACCACTCTGCAGCTAAGCAGCAAGGACAGTTAGGGCCAGAACATGTACGCCTTCCACTACACCACAGCATCAGCCCCTTAGCTGGGCTGCCAGCACCACGATGTGCAGTGAAGAGCTGAGTGTAGCCACAGGAACCTCTTCAGGTGCAGGAACCTGACCTGACAGCACACTTATCACACACCAGTTTCAGCCACACAGATGAAGGCCAGCCAGACCAGAGCAGGACAGTCAAGGACACCACATCATAAACAACACCTGTCTACTGTTCAAAGATGCTAGAGCAGTGGTTCTCAACCTGTAACACAATTCCTTATGTTGTGATGATCCAACCATAAAATTATTTTGTTGCTACTTCATAACTGTAATTTGCTACTGTTATGAATTGTAATCTGTGTTTTCCAATGGTCTTAGGTGACCCCTGTAAAAGAGTCACAACTCACAAACTGAGAACCACTGGCTAGATGATGCCTCTAACTCCATGTACATTGATACAGACATAGAAATCTTAAGAAAGACAAGAGCAAAAAACGAAACAAACTAGAACCTATAAAACTAAAGGGTATCTAATCCATTCCTACCGGTCCTATTGGCCCCTGAAGTAAAGATTTTAAATCATGCACTACACCTTTTTAGGCCTTACTTTTAAATACTCAACAGTCGTAGCAGCAGATGTGACAAGACAGCAGACCTGTGTGTGCAGCATGTGCTTCTCAGACATGTGAGATTCTGCCTACGGTTACTCACCACGTTGTAATAGCTCTTGTTGATGGCAGTCGTGTCAAACCCTTTGGGAGGGCTCTTCAAGGTCCCTGACTTGGGTGACACAGGCTTCTCTGCAATTAAAAAAGTAGAAGCATGCTTTATTGGTCAAAGCCAAGGTAACAATCACACCAGGCCTACACGACACAGCCTCACCTAAAAGCCAACCCAAGAGAGCAGGTGCAGGAAGGGCCTCGCTCAGCCATTGAGGATCAGACCAATTTCTCACGCTGGGAACCCAAGGTCACAGAGCCATGGGCTCGGCTACTGCACACCTTCACCTCCCGCCCCCATTCTCCCAGGCTAGGGTGGAAGCAACTCAAAATTACACTTGGCAGTGCCAGGAAAAGTTCAGTTACACCTACAGCTTCACAGGGTCATAAATATAAAATGTTCCCCAAGCAGAATTAGAGAAATGTTAGCAGGCATATAAGGATCTCAAAACACCAAGACCCACAGCTCTGGGAATTCCACACACTAAAACAGTGGCAGGTGACAGGCTGCTAAACAACCAACACATGTGTAGACACAAAGAGGGAAGAAAAGATACGCTCGGCAAAGGACTCTGCCTGTGCCTGCAGCACACTGGTAAATGGTCCATGCTTAGGACGCTGCCGCCTGACACCATCCACAGATTCCCTACTCTCCTGGGAGAAGGCATGTAAGCAGCAGTGTTCTGTGGTGTTTGTCTGTCCGTAGCTAGCAGGGCTTCCATGCTATGTCCCTTTCTTGCTCTCTGGGATGGGGGGGTCTACCTGCCACTGTTCTACTGGGGAAGGGATCCACCTCAGGGATGATGGGCTGAGGTAGATGGTCTGCTTGTTGATAGCTCTGTAAGGTAGCTGGAAGATACGGGTCATCTAACGCTGGCTCTGTGGGATGGGCTGGGGGAGGGTATACCTGCCACTGCTTCTTTGGGGGAAGGGGTGGATCCACTGGTCTCAGGGATGATGGGCTGTGGCAGACTGTCTGTTGTTGGTTCTGCGAGGTAGCTAGACAATATATGCAATCTAGCACTGGTTCTGTGAGTCCATCTCACCATCACTGACTCTCCGGGTCAGAATGGGAGATACACTGCCACATTTTCACCCCAGATCCGCAGATTACTGCCTCCCTGTAATAATCCCGCTGTGTGAATTCTGGTCACTGAGCAGAGGGATTCTCTCCCTGAGTGTGAGGTGGCACCTGTCCTGTCTCTCTCATGCTCTGTCCACACTTCCTCCCTCTACCATCTCATAGCACCAGGCTCTCAAGACCCAACATTCCCAGGCTACAGATCCTAAAACCACACTGCCTGCCTGGTACCCCACAACAGCAACCCACACTGCCTGCCTGGTACCCCACAACAGCAACCCAAACTGCCTGCCTGGTACCCCACAATAGCAACCCAAACTGCCTGCCTGGTACCCCACAACAGCAACCCAAACTGCCTGCCTGGTACCCCACAACAGCAACCCAAACTGCCTGCCTGGTACCCCACAACAGCAACCCAAACTGCCTGCCTGGTACCCCACAACAGCAACCCACACTGCCTGCCTGGTACCCCACAACAGCAACCCCAACTGTTCACAGATAACTCGTGAGCTTTAACCTTGGGTCCCCACCGTGGGCCTGCCTGCCCAGATGGTCATGCAGTACCTCACTGTCAAGTTTTCCCAAACAGGTGAAAGTTTGAAGAAATAACAAAACAGAAGGCATTCTCTCTGGTTGGAAGAGCTCTGCCTATAGGATTGAACAGCACCCCGGAGAAACAAGTTTTCTAAGTGTAAGTAAACAAAGAGGAACCCAGTGCTTCTGGCTGAGGCCCATCCTTTCCACGGGCAGACTTGTGAGACACTTTGTCTCCATGGTAGCAGTGACTTAAGCCTGAAAAATCTGGAGTCTAGGCGAGGGTACAAGGTGGTAAAGTGTGACCTCTGACCCTGAACCCTGAAGAAAGCACACCTGTGAGCTCATGGACCAGCACAGGAGTTTACAAACCTAACAGCAAAGCCAAGAATTTCTAAGTTCTCCTCTCTCTTATTTAAACCCCAGAAGGCATCACCTAGTCAATAAAATTCAGTATTTACTGCAAGAACCAAGAGAAAATTTTCACAATGAAGTTGCAGGCTATAATGTTAATGAACAAGAACCAGAAAGAGTAGGTCAGCTGTCTTCTCCCTGAGGAGTTACAGAGCAAAGGAGGATGGGAAGTCTGGGACCATGTGTCCTCACACATCTTACTGTCAGTTCTCAAAAGGCTACAAGCCATGTCCATGGCGCCCCATGGCCAGAGAGGCTGCAGTCAACCTCACCAAGCTCTGCTAGAAGCAAGCAGTTACAGCAAGAGGACCCAGCGCCACTCCTCACTCCAACAGTGTCCACACACACAGTGTCAGCACAGATGTGTGTGTGAAAGACACAGAGAGACAGGCCCAAAGGATAGAGTTCACAGCACTCTAAGGGAGAGGAAGGGAGGGGAGGGGAGAGGACAGGAGGGGAGGGGAGAGGAGGGGAGGGGAGAGGAAGGGAGAGGAGGGGAGAGGAGGGGAGGGGAGAGGAGGGGCAGATTTATCCTGGACCCAGAACAGTAAGCAGAGCAGGACCTTTTGATCCTGCAATCACGGTAAGCAGCCTTGATGCTTCTATTAACTGGCCCAGAGACTGCGAGGAAGGACACTGAGCACACGCTGCATGTGGACATGATCCCCTTAGAGCAGCTGGGCAAGCATCAAACTCCATGTCAAACAGGACCTCTAAGCACTTGACCACTGGCGTCTGTTCTCAGCAGCTGGGTCTGCCCTAGGATGGTCACCTGGGCCACAAGCACAGCATCATGCTGACTACACATGACTGTGCTCCACACTCATTCTGTAACAGTAAACTGAGAACCACTGACCCCCAGAACCTCCTGTCTCCTCCTCCCTTATCCCCTGAACTGAGGGGTATAAGTGTGTGTGTTAATCATGCATACCGTCTCTGTGGATAAAACACAATAACCCATACATATTACATATCCAAAAGTGGTGCGCATAAAAGCTGCATGGTAACTGTGTGCCTGCTGTAGCACTGACCATACCAGAAGCTACACATGAAGGCCTGCCAACTAGCCTCACAGACTCCTGGACCGGCCTGTGCTGGAAAGTTTATCAACCTGACACAAGCTAAGGCCATCAGGAAAGCTAAATTCTCATTAAAGAAACTGCTTCCATCCACTGAGTAAGCGGCTCCCCTCCATGCCCTCCGCTTCAGTTCTTGCCTCCAGGTTCCTTCCCTGTTAGAGATCCTGCCGTTATGGTTAGAATGCCTAACACAATAGTCCTTTACTTCCCCAAGTTAATTTGGTCATGGTCTGTGTTCAAAGAGAAACTACTGAAAACCAGCCAAGTCTCACCACATGAGGGAGACGTCAGTTGCTCTCTTCCTTTCCCAGAGAGGCAAGGCAGATGAGAGGTGAGGGAGAAAACGTCTTTCAGAAGCAGCCTTTGGCTTCTCTGTTTGTACAAAAGCTGTAAATCAAACCAAAACAGGATGCAGAAGGAGAAGGTTCAGCCGAGGAAATGGACGCGGGCTTCTGTTCAGTGAGGAGTGACCCATGAGCCAGTCAGGGCACTCAAACTGGCAACTTTGTGCCAACGATAAATTACAAAGGGAATCCAATCCCACAATTAAAATACCAAATAAACTATTGGAAAATACAATACCAAACTGTGACTGTCTAACTCTAGGATTCAACTGCTGGCTACAAATACATTGTTGAAATGGTTTTTTATAATGTGTTTTCACACCAGTCTGCCTGAACTACCAATATTTAGAATCAGCCTGACTTAGCTTTTCTTACAATCAACTCATATTAAGAGAATACTGTAAGCAGGAGCTATTCCCCAAAGAGGCTACTCTCCTGTCTCATTGTCAAGTAGAGGACATTCAGCATAACACTAATATGCAAAACTGTGGTATTTCTTTTTTTTGTTTGTTTGTTTTTTTTTTTGAACTGTGGTATTTCTTATATTTAAAAAAAAAAAAAGATGGGGGAGGAACCCTGTAGGTCTCAATTTGGCACAAAAAACTATGAATTCAACGTGCCTCCCTAAAAACAGTACTCCTGAAGAGGGTGTGCTCTGGATTACACCCAATGGCCATACAAGTTAGGTATGTGCTCTGGCACTGAGCCACATCCCTAGTCCCCAGTATACATCTTTGGTGCCAGGGTAGCCGGGGCACACTTTAAATTGGCACAGAGACACAACCTCAGACATAAGATGTAAGCGTGAGAACAGGGTGGCATGAAGGAATTGTCACTTACACACACACACACACACACACACACACACTCTCTCTCACACACTGGTTCCTGAAGCTTCCTCTTTCCACACTGCACACCCAAAGTGCAACAGCAACCCACATGCAAGGCACACTCTACACGCTGCCAAGAGACAACACTATTTTATATCTATTTGAAATATTTCCAGAAGCCATGTGAAGAGGACTCTGGGACCTCCATGCCCACCTAGTGGCATTTCTTACGCTAGGTGAACTAAAAATGCTACAATGAGAAATCTCTGAGAAGTTAAAATGTCATCAGATACTCCTACTACAGCAATTCAAACTAGAGACCACAGAAATGGCCTCATGACTTAGACAAACCAGACTGAATAACTGCCTCCCTAAACAGGCCTCTACACCCAAGGGACCTTGCTAACAGCATGAGGGACTCTCCCCCCAAAGCCCTGCCTGTGACATCTTTTTACTTGTTTTACATTTTAACAAGAGAATCTTAACCAAGTGCAATAAGAAAGCAATCCTGCGCGCGCGCGCACACGCGCGCAAATACTCACACACACACAGACATATGCACACATGGTACACCCCTTGAAAATGAGTAGTCCTTTCCCGGGCTTCTTCTTGACACAAGCAGTGATCCATTCAAGAGTATAACCAAAAATTATCAGAGGGACGGTACTGAGTCTCACAAACAAAGAAACTCAGTCCTGCTGGCCCAAGTCGCTGAGTGCCAGGATTTTTCTAGCCTTGCACTGATGACAAGCACGCATTAAACCATTAGCCCCAGAGAGCTTTCAATTCCAAGAAACAAATCACAGCAATGAACACAGGCTGAAAGCTGCTATTCACCCCTGAAAGATTTGTCATGAACAAAGTGTCAATTAACAGGAAACCGGAAAATCAACACATTTTCATAAAAAATAAAAAAAAAAATGGCAGAAATTACCTGCCTGTGACTATCTGGTTAAAAAAAAATCAATGGCAGTAATAAAAATACAGCCTGGCCCAGGACATTGGAAAGCACGGATTCCAACATAACACAGACTGGTGACAGCACAAACAAGCACATGGGTTGGCTGTAGGGGCACACACCTGTGAACCTGGTGACTCAGAAGGCTGAGGCAGGAGAATCACTTGAGCTCGGGAGTTCCAAGATCACCTGGACATCATGTCCATAGACTCTGTCTCAAAAAGCAAGAGACAGCAATTAACAGACTTAAGAGGTTTTTCTTAGAAAGACATCTGGGAAATGTGATGATCTAATGCCAAGCCTTTATCCAGCACCCCACGGTACAGGAGAGGATAAGTTCATTCCACTGAAGACCAGACGCTTTCTCTGTACTTAATGGAGAATAGGCACTCAAGACTAGAACACTCACGCCCTTTGGCTCCTCCCACAGTCAGGCTCAGCCACTCACCACTTGGCTTGATCTCTCGCACGTAGTTGCTGGGGAACCAGCCGGTCCTGCCATTGTGTGTGCCCTCCCACCAGCCTCCTTCCTCCACTCGCGTGACGTGGATGACGTCGCCCTTGGAGAAGGAGAGCTCGTCTTCATTAGTCTGCTGGAAGTTAAACTTGGCTCGCACTGCCAGCTGGCTGTGGGTGGTATCAGTCATGTCCTAGGAGACAGGTGGGAAGAGCGGGAGAAACGTCCATGAAGCACAGTCGACTTTCCGATAAAAGTTACACTTCACTGTTGTAAAAGGGTGGCCAACACATTCCAACAGCAGGAAAGCACCAAGCATGGTGATGCACGCCTTTAATCCCAGCATGAGGCAGAGGCAGAGCAGAGACAGAGGCAGATGGATCTGAGTTCCAGGCCAGCCTGATCTACAAGGTGAGTTCCAGGCCAGTCAGCACTACAAAGTAAGACCCTGCCTCAAAAACAAACAGTAGGAAAGGGTCTTTAAGAAGCTTAAAGGTCCAGGTCTTCTGTGCACCTTGACCACTGTCAGACTGCAGCCCAGGAGGGAAGGAACTCTAGGCTACTTCTACACTCTATAATCCTACAGGCAGGAGGGTGGGGCGGATGGGCGGGGCACACACTACTCTCCCCTCACTATACTCTTCCTCTCTCTCTACCCCCTTCTCTTTCTCTCTCTCTCTCTCTCTCTCTCTCTCTCGCTCTCTCTCGCTCTCTCTCGCTCTCTCTTGCTCTCTCGCTCTCTCTCTCTCCCCCCCCTTCCCCTTCTCTCTCTGTCTCTCTCTCCCCTCCCCGCCCCCCTCTCCCTGTCTCTCTCATCACTGTGCCTATCTCTACCTTGCAAACTAGTCTCTATACTGTGGACATGCTTCCAACTACATAAAGCTACACTGTACATTTGAGTCACTAACTTTTAGGTTATTGCCAATGAGTGTCTATGTACTCCACACAGTGTTTCTCTTACTTTACAAAGGCTGCCTTAAAAAATATTCATACATCCACTTTTCATTGTGAATATAAATAAGTTTTTATATTAAATTCTAGTACTGGGACATTCATAAAAACATTTAAATTTTAACAGATATTTCTAAACTGATCTCTAAAAAAGTTCTACAAACTTACACCAAGCAACATGCCCATCAGTACAAAGAACCCTTCTAAGGTTTTTAACAAGGATTGATTTGGGAAACAGAAACAGGAAAACTACACCTCACATCCTTGCAGATCTCTGAACAGAGAAGGGCAGGCTAGCGGGTATATGTGTGTGTGTGTGTGTGTGTGTGTGTGTGTGTGTGGTCTCTGTTCTCCACCCAGCTTGGTGAGGCTCTGGAGAGACTGGGAAGTATAAATACCATCAAGTGACCAGCGACAAACTCCTAGACCAGCCTCTCCCCACCGCCGCAGAAACAGAGTCAATATGTAAAATCTGCACATGTCTCTCTAGGGGCCAGATACCAGTAGCACACCATCTCCTGCACTGTGGGCTCATTTGACCTGCATCTTGAGATGAGCCACAGCTGACAGGATGTCCCCTCACCACAGCCCATTGGCATCCATGAAGACTAGCCAGGTGTCCTGGTCACCTCCCCACTGGACAGCGCAGGTGGTCCCATGGGAACACACTGGTGTTTTCTGGCCCTCCGCCCACTCAAGACAGCAGACTGGCACAGGACCCCAAAGGAACCCTTGCCACAGTGTCAAAGACACAGCAGAAGCTGTTCCCCACTGCACAGCAAACTTCGCTCCATTCAGAAAAGTGTGCTCAGTGGATGATGATCAATGAAGAGCAAGTCCAGAGGAAAGGAAGCTCGGCCAGCAGGAAGAGCGTTCACTCTCGGACGGCCCAAGTGGATCAGAAACGGCGCAGGAAGATGAACTCTAACGCACTAACACAGCCTGGCCATCTTCCTCAGATGCTGCTCTAATAAAAGCCTGTGAAAAGGCTCTGGCATAACTTCCCTCAGCAGGGTCTGTCAGCCTGGAGACTGGTACCACAGCAATGTCAGGAAAACACCAGAGTCTAGGGTCCCCAGCTCCAAGAAAGGGGAAAGGCCATTACAATCTAGTCACTCCTCCCAGAGACGAGGGACACCGGAGTGACGCTCACACTAGCCCTGCCAACGCTGAGAGCCACACTGAGGCCTACAGCCACACTGAGGCCTACAGCCACACTGAGGCCTACAGCCACACTGAGGCCTACAGCCACACTGAGGCCTACAGCCACACTGAGGCCTACAGCCACACTGAGGCCTACAGCCACACTGAGGCCTACATCCACACTGAGCTGCCAGTGGATGAGCACTCAGACCAGACATTCAACAGCATCAGCAGAGTTCAAAGCAAGACAGCGCATCTCACACGTGAGAAAACCTTCCCTCACAGTAGTAAATTGATTTTTAAAAACTTGAGAGGAACGTGTCAGAAATCCACACTTAGATTCTGAGCAAGAAATACCTGTTGCCCCTTTTACTGTGGCAATTGAGGGTTTTCTTTTTCTGAGAAGTTTCCCATTTCCTCTTGGGAAACAAGGGCTGCCATCCCCACCGGCAGGCAGCACTGGGACGGGCTGCAGCCTCCCGTCCTCCTCATGGCCTCACTCCAGATTTTACTCACAAGTTCTCCTCCTCCAAGGAGGACGGGGAGAGGGAGAGGGAGGGGAGGGGAGCTGTCTCCATTCTCAGTTCCAGGGCAGCCAGAGCTGACTGAGGTCAGCTTAGGGGGCAGGCTTTGGGCAGAGAAAGAGCTGCCTTCAGTCTTCTGCTCTAAGGGAGATGCAGGCATTAGCTGGTGCCCCACCATGCAATCTTTCCAGTCAGTGGGATGGCAGTCCTGATTCCCCAAGAGTCTCAGTGAAACTGGAAGCACTCCAGCTGCCAGTCAAATGAGCAAGTCCTTCCAAAGACTAACAGGCCGCAGTTTTCCATGTCCTCTAATTTAACTGGAAGAGGGAAGTTGTAGGGTCTGCTAATGGGGAGTCTCACGGAGTTCAGTGGACTGAGCTGTGGACATAAGGGTACTGCTGAACACAGCCCTGAGCGTTTGAGTGCTGCGTCTGCTCCACGACCTGGGCCCTGCCCTGTTCTCCTGGAAGCAGGCTCCCGCATCATGCCTCTCTGTGTAGCCAGGCTTATGTATAAATGTGTTGTTTATCCTCATACATGTCAAGTGCACAGTAAGCATTCGCCTCTCTAGATGAGCAGCTGCAGCCTTCAAGATAAACCCAAATAAACAAGAGTCCGAAAGCACCGCCCGGCAGCTGAGGGGTCCAGTGAACAGCACACGCCGCCACACACACAGGAGCCACCCAGCAATGCCAGGAGCCCAAGGTGGTCCGCATTCCATCTGCAGGGGCTCAAGCATCCTCCCAAGCACTCTTGCAGACCCTCTGCCCAAAATGCCTTTGAATCAAATAATAAAACATCTTACTTACCAAGCTTCGGTACTGGCTCTGAAGCAATTTTGAAGTCCTACTGTGTGAAGACTGGGATCCCAGGGAATCAAAAGACTTTATCCTATGTGATGAGGGCCGAGCACACACAGAATCGCTTCCAAGTCCAATGTCTGAAAAGGTGGTGTACACAGAAAAAGTGCTGAAGACCCCCGATACAATGAGCCTTCAACACACACTGGGTCTAAAACCAGGCCAGTCTGGAGGGACACAGCAGAAGTCCACGACAAAGCAAGCCATTTACACACAACAAAGAGCAGATTCTTCTGCTCCATAAATAACCATTCATTCTCCAATTACCTCTCCAGGAACTGACTTACTGGTTCTCTACTGTAATTCTCAACAGTTTGCAAACCATTCTATAGATGTTTGTAAATAATCCCTTCATTTGGAAAAACAGTAACTGCTCAGCAAGGAACTGCCAGGCATTTAAGTCTCCAGCACACGCCACACACGCCCCAGTACGGAGGCAGATCGGATGAACAGCCACACATCGTATAATGATAAGCTAGTACTTTCTGAAGACAGCACTGAGACTGTGTCAGGTGCAACAGCACACACAGAAGTAGCTGGCAGAGCATGCACCACAGCACAGCCCACCACTGACCAAACATCCTTGTGGGACTCAAGGCCACACTGACAAGGAACTTGGCAATCAACTGTGCTGGCTGGTTCTGTGTCAACTCGACACAGCTGGAGTCATCACAGAGAAAGGCACTGCAGGTGAGAAAGTGCCTCCAGCTGTAAGGCATATTCTCAATTAGTGATCAAGGGTGGGAGGGCCCCTGTGGGTGGTGCTAGCCCCGGGCTGGAGGTCTTGGGTTCTGTAAGAGAGCAAGCTGAGCAAGCTGAGCAAGCCAGGGGAAGCAAGCCAGTAAGAAACATCCCTTCATGGCCTCTGCATCAGCTCCTGCTTCCTGACCTGCTTGAGTTCCGGTCCTGATTTCCTTTGGTAATGAACAGCAATGTGGAAGTGTAAGCTCAATAAACCCTCTCCTCCCCAGCATGATGACTGTACAGAATAGAAACCCTGACTGAGACACCAGCATTGTGAGTGGTGAGGAGTGTGAAACTACCACATCTTCTGAATCTTAAGCGTGTACCAGTGAAGACACAGACACACCCCAGCAGCAGCACACCCCAGTGTTCTGAACCAACAGGCCCCACTCCTGCTCTAAAATCAGGAGGCAGGAAATGCAGGGCTCAGGTAAAGGGCAGTGTGCTGAGGTTGAAGGCTCCTGCACCCGGAAGTGCTCCCCCAGCACTCACAACCCCAGAACACCATCAGCAAACGGTGAAATGCCAAAGCAGCTTCTCTCTCAATGCAGAAATGAATGCTCATTTTACCTTGAGGTCAGAGACCAAAGACATGAGCCTTCACAGTCTCACCCTGAGGACATTGAAGAGTCTTACCTGCTGTTACTTTATTTAGTGTCACCAAGGAGCTGAGGACCTTGTTAAAGTTCTGCCCCTGATACAAATCATTTGCATCAAAAGTCTGAAAGAAGAAAATAAAACAAAATCAGAACTGAATTTTATGCTAGCACAGAATAAACAAAACTCTCCCAACAATATGTGGTTTCACATGGTCCGCAGCACAGTCTGAAAAACCCAAGAGATGGCACGGCCTCTAAGTGGCTCCCTGGGAAAGCAGTCCACTGGAATTCCCTGGTGAGGCATTTCCTTATGGGGCATCAAGCCCTTGGAAGAGCACCAAACCCAGGATGTGAGCCAGGAGCCAACAGTTAAAGGTACCCAGGAGAGGCTCACGGTGGCTTGTAATCCTCTCTCCTTAGACTATAAAAGCCATGGACGTGCCAAAGATGTTCTCCTAGCCTGGAAGGGAGGTAAACTAAATCCGCTGCATTGCACACAGAGCACATGCAGACACAAGGAAGCACAGAAGATGGCAGGAAACGGGGAGATAAAGTGGACCCCAGAGGAGAGACAGGATAGGGGCCCTGAGCAGAGCTCTGAAGAACCCAGGCTGCAGGCAACCCACTCTGATCCAGGGCTACCTAACCACTCTGACCCCGAGTCAGTCACACCACAAGCTTAACGAATGAGTTAGAATGAGTATAAGACATCTGAAAACCAAATGAATGTGAACATATGTGTGTGCATACCAGTGTGTGTGTATTTTGTGTTCTGTACACCAACCTAAACCTAGGAGAGATAATATACAAAATATTACCTGGTTAAACACATGTAGCTTTTGTTTTGAGGAGTGTGTGTGTGTGTGTGTGCATATGCCTGCTTACAGATAAGCTAAAACACGATTCTTCTACAACTAATTTTGATAACCAAATCATCTAATACTGTATCCTAGAAAAACCTCACTGGTGCAAATTATAGAAAGAAAAGCTTAGATGCCAAAATGTGTATCATGTTGTTTCTCTCTTGAAGCAAACTGGAACTATCTTGGTTCTCTGCCCTCAGATAAAGAGCTATGGGCTGGCACTGCACCTCTGCTCTCCTCGCCTCCTTCTGTAGCCTTTCTCAGTGCCAGGAACTCCCTCCTCCACCCCCTTCCTGCCGTCCCACACCCTACCCCCTTCCTGCTGAGCCTTACTCATCTTCCTTCCTGAAGGAGCATGCCTGGGCCTTACTGAGCTCCCAGAAATCCCCCAAGTACATTTATCACAAGGAAAACATCATGGCCGGTGTCGAGGTGTGCATTCCAGCCTAGAGCGTGAAGCTGAGCTGAGTGGACCACACAGCTCACACTGCCCAGTTAATGTGTACTGGGCAGGACTGAGTGGATCTGTGGGTCACCCATCCCGACAGTCAGACGTAGCTCAAGAAAGAGGCCGAGTGTCAAAACAGTTCAAAAAAGGATGTTGCTGAAAGCTCCCAAGAATCAAACCAAAGCGCAAACCCTAAAAGCTAAACAGTGGCTGGTTCAAGCCCCACTGGTCTCCTCAGGAACATCTTCCTTCAACCCTCTCCACAGAGCCCTCAGCGCCTTTGTGGCTATAGTTTGATTCATGGGCTGCAGCAAGACCTGTCTGACAGAAAGCCAGCCCACATGGGAACTCTGTGTAAGCTCACCTCCCTATCTAGATTTTTTAAGGGTCACATATGGGTTAAATTATACCTTTTTAAAGAATAAAAAGAGTGTCCTGCCTAGGCCTGTCTCCTCGTGCAAACGTGAAGTCCTTTAGCTAGAAGTGCTACAGTGGTCGTCTACCCATCAGCTCTCAGGTCCAACCCTGGGCTGGAGAATTCCAGCTACAGCTTACTCCCCGAGAGCACATGCACAAATGTCCACTAACCTTCATTATGTCACGGCAGCAAGTCACCAACCCCACAGCAACAGGATGTGAAATATGGGACGCTTCCTGTTATTCCAGGATTATATAGCTCTCCTACCCAGATACCACGGAGCGCCTGACTGGCTGCATCTGCCTGCCAATGGGCTGCAGCATGACGTCAGATCTCAGTAAGTCTACTGCTACCTTCCTCCTCAGGAAACCCAACAATGAGATGAGACAAACCAGAAGGCACACTCTAAGCCTGAGAGCATTCAGACAGGACTGCTTTTCCAAGGAACAGAACAGACTACTTCCCCAAACAGCAATCTAGACAACAAAAAGCAAAAGTCCTTTAATTCAGACAGCGTTCATGCCAAAGGAACCAGGAGAGAGGCCTGGGACCTTCCCTGAAACACCTCTCATAAACCAGTCAGTGACACATGGAAACTGTGCCCAGAGCCATGAGGTGTCTAGGACAGAATGCACAGCCTGGATGCACACTGGGCTTCACCAAGAAGCTCACACCCAGGCTGGCAGGGAAACTGGCTTTCACAGTACACAAAAGGAGTAGGCCACTGTCACCATGTAGACATGCAGAGGTCCACATGTTTCAGGAAGGCCTGCCTGTCCATCTCCTGCCATGACGGTCCATCTATCCAGGTGTAGTAGAAGCCGGTGACCCTGGCTCCACATGCCATCACTAACCACATTTCCAGATCTTCAAAGACTCTACAATCTGGCCTGATGCCACCTCCCGCCATAACTTCTTCCATACCTCTGAAGTGCTCTGCCTGGGCATATCCCTTATTTTATGGTTATTAATGGTATCCAAATGTAATGTCAGGCTTAGAGCTCTTGTACAAATGCATGAAACAGGAAAAATGTGGTATCAACTGCCCAGTATCTACCTGACAAGCTGTCGCCAGCAAGGTGACCCTGTGAGCTGGCATGAAAGTGCCTGGTCACCCAGATGTAGTACTTCTAAGCAAACTGTAACACTGTCTAAATCTAAAGAACAGTAGGACAAACAGAAGCCTAACTACCTGACACAGTGGCTCAGAACTGATCCGACAGAACTTTCCTCTCAGGACACAATTCTCTGACCTCCTTTACCTCTCTAACCCAGGCTGACTGCAGCTGTAAGACCTGTCCTCACTATAGTTCCCTGGATAAGTCTTCATCCTGCAGGTACACAGCACTGGTTTCCTGAGTGTAGGAGTGTTGAAGTTCCAGGTGTCTTGTGGGGAGGGTCAACAACAAGCCTCTGACCAGGTTCCTCAAATGAGGCCAGACAGGCCCAAGTGGAGCTGCTAGCAAGAATGACAACTAGCTACAGCCAGCAGAACTGGTCAGAGAAGCCTCTGCTTTAAGCACAGGGGTGGGGGAGTTGTGCACAGCAATGTCAGTCAGCACGGTGAGACCTTCCAACTCCAAACACAACTTTCAGAACATCAGACCATCTAGAACATAGTGCCTCCTACTCTCAGGATGCTGTGACTCAAAATAAGAGTGATTATGAATAAGTACTGGTTACACTCCTTAGCAAACAAGGGTCCCCCACCCCCAAATCTAAAACACAGTACTTATATAGTGTTGGCAGCTAAGGCTTCACAGAAACTTGAAGGAAGGAAGGAAGGAAGGAAGGAAGGAAGGAAGGAAGGAAGGAAGGAAGGAAGGAAGGAAGGAAGGAAGGAAGGAAGGAAGGAAGGAAGGAAACCCAAATGTATGCTAATCTGCTGTGAGGAGCATTCCTTCCCAGAGGACCTAGCTGTGTCCTTGGAGAGGTGACAGACTATGAGGCAGAAGAGGACAAACACCCAGGCGGAACCTTCTACCCTGGCCTGTCCTGCACTCTCCACTGTCACCCTGGACAGCTGAGCAAGCACACGTGTCCACAGGCATGCTCTACATGCTCTACATGCAGGAGCGTGGAGAGCAAAGCCCTGCACTGTCACATGTGTCAGCGTTCAGAAGCAGCTTGTTGCATGAATGTGGGTCACAAGGGAACACCACTGCAAGGCTGGCGGGAGGAGGCCTGGACTCCTTGTGTCCTCACTGCAAAGACAAAGCTCCCTGGGGCAAACAAAAGGAAGGCGGGCTACCCTTGGAAGCCATGTGTGCCATACATTTATTAGGAGTCATCAGTGAAGGCCACATGAGCAGAAGAAAGAACACTCCTTGAGGGAGAATAGTGCTCAAGACTACCGAGGGTAGACGCCAGCCTAGACAGAGGAAGGAGAGCCACCCAAGGAACCAACACCATGTAGACACAGCACATAACTTAAAATCCACAAGATTCAGCAGCAGCGCCACACACAAACAGCCCATCCACACACTCGTGCGCTGATATCCGACCACGCAAACATAAGCATCACTGGCCACGAAACTGATGTGATGCACCTTGACATACTGAACTAAAAGCAAACAAAGCAGAGTGACTCAGACCTAAATGACTAAATGGTGTCCTTATCTGGCTGGCTACACCCAGAAAGCGCCAAGGAAAGGTGTCTCTCCTCCCCCATCTCATCCCACCATCTCAATAGGAATGAAGACCCCGCTGCAGGACAGACTGACCCCAACACCTTGACATCAATCAGTTCCACAATGAGAGGTTTATGAGGAAGCTCTATTCTCTCTCTCTCTCTCTCTCTCTCTCTCTCTCTCTCTCACACACACACACACACACACACACACACACACACCATGAGTCTTGGCATATATTTCTGAAGTGTTGTTTGCAAGGTTTAAAAATATTTTTTGTCCTATCACATTGTCACGTAGAATCTGTGATTTCAGAACAATGACTGGCAATGACTGGTAAGTAAGTGGTGCTATTTAGTGTCATGCAAATGGTCCATACTGATCAGACAGTGAGATCCATCCCTAGCTCCTCAGCTTCATATCTCCTACAGATTTTGAACTTAAGTCCACCTACTGCTGCTCAGGGATAAAAAATAGAACTTCGTAATGTGTTTTAGCAATTTCAGCACTTTCACCTAAGATGCCCTAAACAAGTTACTTTCCTTTACGATAAGAATCAAATGTACTCAGTTTCCCCAAGCCGAGGGGAAACCGCCATAAAGCACATCTAGGGCAGTCACAGCATCCAGTCAAGACAGTGGAAGCAAACTTGCTGAGGATAAATGTCACATCAGTGCATGCGGTTCACACCATCTCACACATACACTCCAGCCACAGGAGGGGAGTGTGATGCTTCAGATCCCAGGAGGCGGGCAGCCACACAGGTCACACAGGCATCCCATGCAGCTGGCTCCCTGTCCCTTACCTCTACTTGGCAAAGCACTGCCTGCCTATCACTAGTCCTGAACCCAACCGCAGCAGGGCCTGAACAGACAGGACACCTGCTTGAGCGAAACCTAAGGGAAGTGATGACGTCTACAGCCATAAGGCAGTGCGAGCACTGCAATGGCAAAGGCCAGCTTAACAAGTGCTCCAGACCCACTGCAAACCCTGCTCTCCTTCCTCCTGCAGCACACTGAAGCAGGGAGGAGTCAAAGATTTTAAATGGGGGAGGGAGCTAGTCGGCGGGAGGGGGCAGCGAGGGGCTATGAGCAGTAGGCATCGGATTTTAGAAGACTGCTGGAGGGGAAGCAGGGTTCTGAAAATCCTAACGGAGCAGGGAACAAACCCATGAGGCCATGTGATACCAAGAACCACAAGCAACTGCACCTGCAGCCACAGGCCCATTTCCAAATATGAAGAGCACCTCACCCCTCTTTATACTGAGCACATCAGCTTCAGACGTCCCTGAGCTCATGGGACAGACACTGAGAGGAAGAGAGGCCAGCGATCCTGCCCTGAGGCAGAGCTCAGCAGCATGGTTCAGGAAGAATTAAAGAGCATGAGAAGCTAAACTCTGGCCGGCCAAGGCTCTAAGACAGCCCTCTAGACTCTCCACCAGCTCTTTATGCCAGCCACATGACAGCACAGACATGCAGGCTACTGTCACAGGACTGAGCCACAGAGGGCTGAGGATGTGGCTCAGTGGTGGAGTGTATGTCTGTCAGACCAGGGCTGGATCACCAGTACCATATAAAAAGCGAGGTATGACCAAGGCGCACTGTGAGAAGCTACTGACAACATGGGGCTAAAGGGCACTGCCAGCAGTCAGCATGAGTCGGAAGGTGGGAGGGCCAGCCGGCTAAGTCCCGATCTGAGAGCAGCCCACCTCACTGCTATCTAGGCTTTAGATGACACAGGCGCCAAAGCAGCCATGATCCAAGAAGCACCAAAGGCCCAGATGAGAACAACTCCCAAAGAAAAACTGTTCTCACAATGTACCAGGAAAGGGAGGGAGGTAAGGTGGGAACCTTGCCTCACTCAGAGTACACTGAAGGGGGCAATGCAGCCCCGCCCCCGCCCCCGCCCCACCCCTGCCCTGCAGTAAAGTGAACCAGGGAGCTGAGACTGTCACAACAGGCCTGCAGCGAGCTCCCCAGGTGCACTAGAGTGGCAATGGCCTTATCCTCATATCAAGAAATACGGGTTTCTGGCCTGGCACAGTGCCACACAGCCATAACTCCAGCTACACAGAGAGCTCACACAGGAGGGAGGTAGGGTCACAAGGTCAAAGCCAGCTCAGGCTCTATTGTAGAATGAAACTGTATCTCAAAAAGTAAATAAAATGACAATAAGCAAGGCTGAGGAAGCAGAGCAGCTGCCTGTCAACGTTTGAAGAAGCCCTGAGTTCCAAACCTCAGATCAGGGGAAGGAAGGAAGTGGGGGAACAACCCACAGACCACAAAACACAGACTGTCTTTGCGCTGTACACAAAACCATACAGCACAAAGACTGGGATGCAAAGGGACTGTGGCTAGGGGAAGCTCCAATACTCCATGCTCCTTTTCTTCTGAGCACTAAGGAGGCTGTGGTAAGAAAGGGAGTTTGCAGGTAGAGATCACAAGCCTCCTGACGACTGGACACAGCAGCAATAAATAACTGCAAATATCACTTTAATCGGACTACATACAAACTCTTGAGGGAAGCCAGTAAGTGGGAAACAACAGGCAGTCAGAGAGGCTTGATCTGGGCTATGGGGTGATACCATCGAGCCAGTCAAGTAGAACAAAAGCAAGGGCCATACTCAGAGGAGTAACGCGTACGTAAGAGAGCACTTCCAGGCAGCACTCTAAGCCTTGCTATCCAGCCCCGCATGGTTTTGTCCCATCTGCACACACTTGGTCTCACCACGCTCACCAGCACGACTGAGAACAGGGTCTGAGGATGACAGGCCCCAGCAAGCAGCCTGACTCCTGTGACTCCTCTCTCCACTTCTCACAGAACCGAGCCTAGTGCTCAACAGCTTCCCTTCAAAATGAACCACCTTCAAAAATGTCTGGGGAGGAAGAGTACGGCTCAGTAACAAAGGACAGTAGTGTGCTGGCTTGGATGATCCCCGAGGACAACAAGGAAACCCTCATGTACACCAGCTTTTGTCTCTGCCCCCACTTCTGCCCAGCCCAGACTGTGGGGTCTTTATTAACCAGTTAGGGATAACTTGGGGAGGGGGGTTATACAACAACAGCTGGGGTACACAGGAGAGCCTCGTCCTCGAGGAGTCAACCACATCCTGGGGGCAAGAGGCAACCACATCCTGGGGGCAAGAGTTTAACATCTGAACACAAGTAGCATCAGACCAGTCCCCTAAACTCAGCACCCCCAGAGAGGGAGGGGCAGACACTAAGTGTCCTCTCTTAAAATGCTATGAGAAATTAGAACACCTTCATGCAGAATCCTTGCCAAAGCTGCTGAACTAGAATCAAACTACATCCAGGTGCATACCTCACAGACACACAACTGTAATCTGAGCACCTGCAGGGAGGACTCGTCTCACACTGGAGGCCAGCACAGGCTATACAGCAAGACTGTCAAAGGAACTAAAAGAAAATGGCAGAGACAAGTAGCTACTCTGCTGGGAAGCCTCCTTTCTCCGGGCTGGCTTTCACAAACACACTCTCCTGTCTGCTGGTGGAGAGAAGTATCAGCAGTCTTACCCAGGTGTAGACCCTATGAGCTACAATACCACCCTGCCCGCACAGTAATGACCAACTGTTTTTGGCCTGGGTTTTAGGCCTTTTCTACAGGGAAGAAATGTGCCTGGTAGTGTAAACCTGGTCAAAAACTTATGGCTGGGATGGTCATAGCTAAAGGGGAGTTGGGGAAGACAAATGAACTACTCTGTTATCTTGCTTTATGGACCTCAAACTACCTTCTAAATATGTTTGTACCCAAAGGCCGGAGCTCCTCAGCCTTGTTGTAGAGGCCTGTTTACAGCAGGTGACCACTCCCAGAGACTCCGAACTGGTCAAAGTGCTGCGAGTGAGTGGCTAAGAAGCTCTGTGTTACCCTCCCAGGCTCAGGAACACTGAAGGAAGGAGTGCAGTGAAACACGTGGTCTGGACACGACATGGCTGCCTACATCCATGAATTCACAGCGAGCAGCTATGTGTACAAGACTGGGACCATATACACTCCATCATGGGGGGAGGAGGGATGCTCCCAGCTCTCCTGGAGGAGATGCAGGCAGTAATGGCTGCTAGGGGAGGGTGGGTTACAGTCACACCTGCTCCCGGGATGTTTTGGTCACTGTTTTGGTCACCCCTGCCCACCGAACTCCCCACCTACATTTATGCAGCCATCCCCAGTTAAAGACATGGGCCACATGGCAAAGACAAGGAGGAGGCTAGGGACTTGCTGGGTAGACAAGGTTCAGTGGGAGGGAAGGGGGAAGGGAGGATAAACAAAGTATACTATATTTATATGTAAATTTGAAAATAAAAGTTAATAATAAGATTCCAAGTCGTAAGTGATAAAGGTGAGGAAAAGATCTTTGTTGGAAGTCACTGAAGAGGCTGACAGAGCGAATGAGACCTGACTCCACTCCAGACCACTCAGAAAAGGAACACTGCATGCCACTCTAGAACATGCACATCTGAGCATGGACTAAACAGGAAAGAACAGACTTCAATGCTAAGTGCCTTGGGAAAGTATGAAAGCTAGCATCTATCTGTATGTTAACATAGGCAATGAAGTATTCAGAAGGTCTATAAGGAAGTTTAAATGCTTAGCAAAATACAATTAGACAAACATGTAAAGTTTGCAGAGATAAAACTCAATGCAGAGTATGAGTCCTGAACCTAAGGTATTTTCTATGGTGGTCCTCACTCCAGTGAGATGGGTCAGGAAGCTCTGGCACCCACTCACCACCCCAACCTCGAGGTGGGGAATGAAAGCACCCATTCTCCAGCTACAGGCAGCAGTGAGCAAGCCTATGAGGCCTAATGGCCTCCCCAGAGACTGCAACTTCAAAGCTCACAACCCTACAATTTACACAGCGGTAGGCAGGCAGGCAGGCCCAGTTCTGTGGAACTACTGCTGGAAAGAAGTGTGTTTCTCATACCTGCTCTTGGCTACCAAGACTTCCCGTTCTTCTGTACTCCTGGGAAGTGAGCTGTCCCCTCCCCAGCTGGGTAACAGGTGCCATCCGTGCCCTCAGCAAAACAAAGTTCAGCAGATGAGCTGGCCAACCCTAAATACCAAATTCATCGGTTGTTTCCAAGACCTGAGAGTGTGTCTGTAATGTTCCTATACACTGAAGCCCACAAGGGCATGAGCCCTCTTACCTGTAAACCTCTACAGAGGAATAAGGCGATCATTCCCCGGGGAGCAGAGCAGTACAGACCACAAGAATCAAAGGCATCATGGGAGAAGGAACAGTTAAGAGAACCACCAAGAAAGCCTAATACAAATTTGGGCAGAAATACATATTCTGGGCAATTTTATTTTTAACACATACTCAGTATATATAGACTTCACATTCAAACACAGGGCAAGGACTTGGGTTTTGTTTTATTTAATTAAGTAGAAACCTATCCTCTGTTGGTTCCAAGAACACAAAGGGCACTCAGAGACACAAAGATGCGGACAAACAGCTGTCAAGAGAAAAGAGGGATTTGACATCCAAGCAGACAATGGCCTTGATTCCTGGATCTCTTTTCAAAGAAAATCAAAAAATGACTAAAGGACAGCCAGAAAGAAGCCTGTTCACTAGACGTCGGAGGGGAGGGCACAGGACCTAATTCAGCGACACAGCATCTACCTAGCTGCTGCAAAGCTCTGGGTTTCATGCCCAGCCGCTGTGTGTGTGTGGGGGGGGGGGGGGGGGATTAGTGAACAGGGAGGTGAACAGGTGTGAGCAGCTGCAGGACTCCTGCATATACACAGACACAGCAGACACTGTCCCACTACTCTCAGCCACGCCCGTGCATCTTAACCTCCATCCCACAGCCACTCCTCTGTCATGGTTGTCACTGTTCGTTTTCCACAAGGATTGAGAAGCAAATAAAAGCACAAATGTCAGTGATGCATTTTCCCACTGTCTGGCCAACCAGGAACGTAGGATAAGCATCTTTGATATTGAACAACTGCAGGCACCGTAAAGCACACTTCATATACTGTGCACCTGCTCCTTTTCCTGCTCTGGCCCCCTGGCCCTGAGACTAAGAAAGGGTTTCCCAGCAAGTTTGCTTCCCAGACCCGCATGGTCAAATGAGCTGGTCCATACAAGCCACCCAGCTCAGCAGCAACATTACCTCGGGTGACAACCACAGCCTGGCCTGAAACTTGCACCCTCACCTGGAGGCTCCTTGCCCTGTCTCTTCAACAGGCACATCAAAACCCACTCCAAGCCAGTAACTGCCCACATGTCCACCCACTGGACACCAAGCTAAGCTCAGCTGGGCTCCCTGCAAAATGGAGAAGCCGGATGGCCATGTAACGAGCTCTTTGTAGACTCCCTCCCCTTCACATACCACCTGTCCCAGGACCCCTCAAGCCTCCCACTGTGAGGACTGAAGGAGCAACTTGCCCCTGCACAGAACCTGAAATGGCTCTGGGCATTCTCCATCACCCCAGAGCAGAAACATACAGGCCAGAGAAAACGGATGCACAGTATGTGGCCCTCCATCCTGCAGTTGCCCTGGGACTGCCTCAGTTTGTCTTCCCCTAGAACCACAGAAGTATGCCGGGTGCCATTCCTAACTAAGCTCAGGGCCTTCTAACTCTGAAACTTCTACTACGTCCAAGTCTCTAGGAGCTGGGCATCCTTCCACTGAGCTTTGCCACAAGGAAGCCAGCATTAAAACCAGGAGTCAATACCAGCCAGCAGTGGCACAGAGCCATCTACCAGCCATCTGTCCTCTCAAACTGAGCCCCATATGTCAGGGCTACCAGCACCTACTCAATACAAGCCAGAGCTCACATAAACCATCTGACATAGGGCACAAAGGCTACGTATCCTACTACACTTGATCTGCAACTGTTTATGCAGCAAGGCTTCGAAAGAGCCAAATAAAAATTCTGTAGTTCTGAGAATGAAATAAAGGTATGTATGGGGAGGTAGGAGGAGAGAAACTGAGGCAACACAGACAGGACACAACTCAGCCCATGTTTGCTGCAGATGGTCTGGCACTACTATACATCCAAATACTAAATATTGTATCCTAAGATCTGGTTGATGCAAGGCAAGCAAATTCACACACACACACACTCACACACACCAGCTTTTGTTGTAAACCTCACCCCCCAAATTATCCCTGATCAGTTAATAAAGTTGCTGACAGAAGTTAATAAAGTTGCTGGTCAGAGAGGTAGGGACCATGAGGAAAGGCAGGAGAGGAAAGGAGAAGCAGCATGGGTAGCGTGGACCATGAGCGTATGTCCATGAGGGCTGGCCTGATGGAGCAGCAGCCTGACGGAAACATACGGCAAGGGATAGCTCAGGAATGTTGACAGGAAAACAGACAAAATAGATTAGAAGGTCAATATCTGCCCAGTTCTAATGCTATAAGGCTTGTGATAAATTTTAACGGTCTCTGTGTCTTTTATTTTGAAAATAGCCATCCAAAAAGCTAACTGCTCGTGTATTTTGCAGCATTAATTAGTAACAACAGAATATTTAAATCATGATACATCTACTATTTGCCTTGGATAACAAGTTAAGGCCCTAGACGGGCCCCATAGTTCCTGAAGGATGCCCAAGGTCTCTGACAAGTACCCCAAGTCCTCTGGACGGTCACCCCATGGACCCCCTAAGGGTTCCACAAGGCTTCAGGATAGACACTCTGGGGAGTTTTTCTAGTTCAACAAATGTCTACTGAGTGATCCATAAGCAATGGCAGATGCTCAAGGAGCCACAGACAGACAGACAGACAGACAAGACAGACAGGCTGAAGCACCCAGAAAGGAGGAGGCGAGGCACTGGAAATAAGTTTTTACTGGCCCAGATGAAAACTCTGAAAACAAGACAGAAGGCAGGTTCTCCAAGCACAGGAACAAGAAGGCATAATAGTCGCTGGCACTAAGTTTCCAGGCACTAATGTCACTTCTCAAGAACTGGTACAAGTGTCAGTAAGTTGACACCTGTGAAGCTACAAGTCCTAACACAGGTTAGTCACTCACGGAAGGTAAGTCAGTTATCCTTACGGGCATCTCCAGCAGTTGGACACTACCAGAAGTGCAGGTCTAGAGCACAGAAGTCAAGAGGAGGTGATGCTATTGCAGACCAACTCTTGGATGTGCCCAACCTGCCCATTTCCCTGGGGCAATTAGGCAGGCAAGAAAATGGCAGAGTGCCAGGCCCAGGCCAGCAGAGCACTGGGCTGGAGACCATGTGAGCCATCCCGTCGTGAGCATAATGAGGAGGCAGGAAACAAGATGGGGGAAGAGCCCACTGAATGGAGAGTTTGCATGCACTGCACAACTTTCCGAGGACAGACACTGTCCTGCAGACTTCAAAAACAAAAAGCAGAATTACAGCAGCACATGTGAACAGCTCATCTGTCACCCAGCACTAAGACAGAAGCCAAGAACTCAACTCTAAAGAGGCCAGGGGCATGGCCCCGAAGTAGCAAGAGCCAGCCCCTGGACCACTCCCCAGCACCCAGCAGTTAGATTAAATTCCCACTTCCAACCCTGACTTGGCCCTTAGAAAGAGGAAGAATTCCTAACAGCGAAGCTCCAAGGCCAGCCTGTCTACCCAGCCTGGACACGTGCGGGCCTCCACATCTCACGTCCTCGTGCAGACAGGGACTACACCCTGCAAAGGCTACAGTAAGGACTGAGACAACTGGGTCTGGGAGGCAGGGAAAAGTCTAGAGATCAAGGCATTCTGCAGCAGGCACTGCAAGCCAATCAGGAGAGGGCCACGCAGGGCTCACTCCTCAGCCCTCCCAAACCCACCCACTGCTGCTGGCCTAGCCTCTTAGTGTTTTAAGAGCGCAGGCCAGCAGCAGCCCCAGTGTGGTAGCTTCACTTGTGGTGCTAGGATAAAAACAGCCTGACAAAGGCTTCTGAGGGGAGTGTGGTGGTGGGATAGGAATGTTCCCCTCGGGTTCCTAGATCTGAAAGCTTACTCACCAGGGAATGGGCTTTACGGTTAATCTCCACCCTCCTCTCTCTGCCCTTGCCCCACCCCCTTTGCTACCTGTAGATTGGGATGCAGAACTCAAGCTACTTCTCCAGTACCAGGTCTGCCTGCCATGAGGATAACGGACGAAACATCTGAACACGTAGCCAGCCCCGATTAAATGTTGTCCTTTCTAAGAGTTGCCATGCTCATGGTGTCTCTTGATAGTAACAGAACCCTGACTAACAGAGAGAGGGTTTACTTGGTTACAGGTTACAGTCACCACTGAGAGAAGTCACGGCGGAAACTCAGACAGCTAGCCACATCACACACACAATCACACACAGCGCTCACTTGGTGCTTATGCTCCGCAGCTCTCTTCAGTCACACAGTTCAGGGTCCATCCACATTCAGACTGGCTCTCCCAATTTCAATTAATAACCAAAATAATCTCCTGCAGACGCATTCCCGGCCAACCTAATCTAGACTGTCCTGCACTGACTCTTCTCAGATGATTTCAGATTGTGGGACATTGACATTTAAAACCAAACCAACCATCACACCAGGGAAGGTCCAAATAATCTGCAGAGCCACAAGCTAATGGCATTCAAAGCTCACACTGTGAGGATACATAGAAGGACAGCTCAGGAAGAGATACACGGACTCTAGAAACCCACAGACCAGAAATGTGCACATGCATGCTTGGCAAAACTGCTTCAGAACTGTCACTAACCCTGCCCAGCCCTGTCCTAGCTTTCCTCAGACCCCCAAACACAGGTGACCAGAACTTTCTGACAAAATATTTAACTATGTACATTTAACCTCAAAACTTCTTAGTAGGCATGATTAGTGCCTTTGCTATAACAACCACCATAACCAAGGCAACTTATACAAGAATTAAATTGGGCTTAAAATTTTTAAAGCCCAGAGATTTAGAGTCCATGGTGGAGGAGTTACGGCATAGCAGCAGGAATAGATAAGAACTCACATTGTGGTCCACAAGGAGGAGATAGAGAGGGAACACACTGGAATGGGGCGAGGTTTTTGTTTTTTCAAGACAGGGTTTCTCTATGTTTGAGCCCTGGCTGTCCTCTAACTCTTTCTCTCTGAACCTCTGCGAGCCTCAAACTTGGAGGTCTACCTGCCCTGCCTCCCAAGTGCTGGGATTAAAGGTGTGGTCACCTGGCAAAATTTTTGACACCTCAAAAACCATCTTTGGTAGCATACTTCCTCCAACAAAGCCACACCTCATAATCCTTCCCAAACAAGACTCCCGCCAACGGGGACATTTATTCAAACGAGGTTATTTCCATTCACCCATCGTTGGCAAGTTCACAGAAACAAACGTTTTCTGCAGTCCAGCATCCCAACTCCCCCCTCACCCTCTCAAGGAACAGCTGTAGAATGCAGCGGCCTCCAGCTGGAGTAGCCCAGCCCCTCCATCATCTCCACCACCACACACTCACAAAAGCACCTGAGGGCACCGCAAGTTCTTTAATACGGAGGTCACGGATGAGCTTATTCGTAAGGAAATAATATTTAGACAGAGATGAGCAGTTTCCTTTCTAAAACCTCACTTTAACTACCTAAGTCACGCTGGCTCATTTCAACACTGGAGACTGAAGTCCTTTGGAAGTCTCTCCACATGGAGGCAGAAATGAAAACCTCACTCAAAGGAAGCTCAGCCTTCTCTCCTGTTCAAGCAGCTGCAAACCTGCTTTCAGCTGGAGCTGCCCCTGTGCAAAGTGCCTCCCTCTGGCCTTGGTCACAGGTACCAAGCTAGAAGCGCTGCACATGTCCAGCTTCCACTGTGTACCTGCTGAGGCTGGCTGCTCTTTCATAGCCTCCCAAGTCCACCTCAGGGACGGAGCACACCAAGCAGGACACACAGATGAGCCACACTGGGTATTCCGGAGGTTTGCTTCTCTGAGGGGAAGAAGCAGGTGCAGGGCACCTGGGTGACATAAGTCAACAGACAAGGTGGAGGCAGCTGGGCCAAGCCTGAATGAATCCCACCTGCAGCCTTGCTGTGGCCCAGCAGGAACATACCCGCAATAGCACACAGAGAGAAATGGCCTTCACTATTTACAGCAGAGGAAACTGAACCCCATGGCCACATCTGACAGAATTTACTGGCCTGCAAGAGGAAGTCACTGAATGGAGACAAACACAGGGCATGAAGAGATGGCCGCACTGCTTCCATACTGCACCAAGCTAAGGTTTGTTACAGAACTTATGTGCTATGGTGTCACAGGTCTCTAAAGCTATCTCCGTGTGCGCAACGGGAAAAAGATTAAACTAACATGAACATCTAGCCACAACATCTCTAGACAGCAGCATCGTGTGAATTTTTCCCGTACGTTTCTCTACTTTCTGAACTTTATGTAACAGAGACCACGGGCAACTAAAGAGCAGCCTAAGCACCGAGGTTGAAAGCACAGAAAACGCTGGTGGTTTCAGCAGGAGCTACCTGGCTCTCTGTGGTGGCTGTTGCTGACTCGTGTTCCTTACAGCACATAGGAAAGGCAAGCGTCACAACACCCACTTGCCAACTGATGGGGGGAGAGGGGCGGAGGTCGTCGTGCAGTGGCGGTGCTACACATTCGAATGAGCTATAATCATGCATCTGTGAAGAAACTGATGAAGCTGATGTCCAAAACAAACCAGGAAGTAAGACCTCTATCTAAAACCTTTACTCTATAAAGGCCTAAGAATAACCAAGAGCTGTTTTTCATAAAGTTCAACATCACTAATATCAAGGAAATGCAAAGTAAACTCCAATGAACTATCACCTCTGATCTCTTAGCATGTCCACTGACAAAACCACAAGAGCTACCTGCTGGTGAGACATGAGGACATGGAATCCTTCAACACTGGTTGGTGGGAATGTAAGCTAGTCTACACATTACAGAAACTGATATATACTAGTGACTAAAAAATCACCCTGTGTTCCAACAATCCCACTACCAGGGTACATCCAAAGAAACTCAGACACACACACACACACACACACACACACACGTATGTATGTATGTATGTATGTATGCATGTATAGTAGTGACTAAAAATCACCTTGTGTTCCAGCAATCCCACTACCAGGGTACATCCAAAGAACCTCAGACAGTGTTGGAGAAACACGTGTTCTCTGTATACTGCAAGGGTGTTCAAACAGCCTCAAAATGGAAACAACACGAGATGGACAGATGTCAGAGAAAAGAAGACACATGTAAGCACCGGGACACTATGAGTGTGAGTGAAAAGAAGCAATGAGGCCTTGTGGTCACGGGCAGCGCGAGCAAACCTGGAGAACCAGCAGGTAGAGCAAGCGACAATTCCTGGTGAAGCAAGAGCAGCACAAGGGAGTCACCAGGACGGGAGGCGGGCAGGGCAACGGCAGGATGCCCAGTCACAGGACAGTCAAGGTAGCCAGAGAATGAGTTTCAGTGGGCACTGCATTGTGGCAGCTACAGCTGACAAGATATATCTGTAGGTGCTACTAAAACACAACAACTTAGCATGTTCTCATCAAAGAAAAGTCTATGATGGTGACAGAATAGAGACTAGCTTGATTTAACATCCCACAATGTAGTCACACATCTGAAACACCACAACCACACTAGACCGTATTAAGAAACTAGTGAAACTTGTCAAAATAACGAAGCAAACATTATTCAGACAGTATCTTAATCTCGAATGAACCAACAGACCAAAAGTACAAGCCAAAAATGTCCAAGAACGAGGAAGGGCAAAATACATTTCTGTTGTGAGTCACCGAGACCTTTGGATGATGGCCTCTTCACAAGACAGTTGATACTTTAATGAATGTGTCTAGCTAAAGCAGGAATGGTGTTGGTATTATCTGATGTGAGAGACGATGAGTGGGAAGACTGCAGCACTGGGTCATCATCCCTTCCGGGGCCCACATGTGCACCGGAGCCAGAACTGGCTGGAAAAAAAAATAATAAAAGAGTGTGGGAGAGTGTGGCTTGCGTCATTTGACAGACTCCCAGAAATCATCTTGGCAAATCACATCCGAATCTTATTTTCCTTCCCAGAGCAGAGTTACTGTATTGGAAGCAACATTCGTTCTTCAGCAGGAGAGCTGTGGTGACGCATTGCTCTGTCAGTTCCTCTTGCTTACAATCCACTTCTCCCTGGCCTTGGAAAGGCCAGTGCCATCTGGGCAGAGGACTCGGCCAGGAGTGCTCAAGCCAACATGGTCCCACTTTATAATTTCAACTTAGACTTTAGAAAATGACCTGAAGTACAGCCATTTATAATATTGCTAAATCCCAACTTTTCAAAATTCATGATGAAAAGTGTGCATTATAACAGATGCAAATATGTAATATACAACTAAACACTCTTAGAACAAGGGAGATTTCTCTGATGAATAACTAAATCAAAGTTCACTGCTGCATCCCCTAGCTCTGCTGCTAATTTCCCTGCTGCTGCGTGTCATGACACGGGCTAAGCTTCGTAAGACACCACTGGAATTGGATTCATGTGGCCTTAATTTAAGGGGTTTTGTGCTATTACTATTTCATGTTTATGGGTGCCTTGCCTGCATGCACATCTGTGCACAGGTGTGCATGCCTGCGAGGCCAGCATCAGCACTGGATCTGGAACTCGAGTCAGAGGCGCTTGTGAGCCTCCATGTAGGTGCCAGCACCTGAACCAGGCTCCTCTGGAGAGCAGGCAGTACTTTTAACCACTGAGCCATCTCCCTAGCACCAATTTTAGATACTGAATAAAGCTAGTACAAACATCATGGGAGTGACAAGAAAAACCAATTTTTTCAAGGAAGGCAGCCTCTGCTCTGGATAGCTATAGTTCACATTTCAATCATTCAGGTGCTTGATATCATTACTGGGTAAGAAAATCTTGACAGTTAATATATTGTGACCATCTACAAATATATCCAATATAATCTGAGAACAGAACAACAACAAATAGAAAATAAATCCCCTATCGCCACCGCTATTCCACCTGAGGAACTGCAGACAGAGGCTCCATGACTTGTCTCTCAGTTGGCTGAGGTACTTCTGTTTGCAAACATTAAGTGCATCACCATTGCCAACAGCACCACCACCATCACAGGGTTGGTGGTTTTTTTAGATACAAATAGAAAGAGATTGGCACTGCTGTGCCCAGTTTTCTGCACAAATCAGAAAATAAAAGTGCATGTGTGTGTATTAATGTACGCAAGTTCACATACACACATGTACACAAGTGGGCATGCATGTGGAGGTAAACACTGGGTGTTTCTGTCAGTCACTTTCCACCTTTTGGTTTTGGTTTTGTTTTGTCTTGTTTTTGAAGCAAGGTCTCTCCTTGGACTTGGAACTTGCCAGATTGGCTCTCCTCTCCAGGTAGCAGGGCCCAGGGAACCCTATTGTCTCCAAACTACATCACTGAGATCATGAGCGCCTCGCTTGGCTTTTTCTCAGGACCTCATGCTTGCACACCAAGCACCTTACCGAAGACACCTCCTCCCTGGCACCTACTCCAAATATTTTAAGGCCAACAGTTGGTGGAAAATGAGTTGTAAAAAAGTAAAGAGTCCAACAAGATGGCTCAGCAGGTAAAGGTCACTGCCACTAAGGCTAAAAAAAGTCCATCCCTAGAACTCACATGGTCAGTTTCTCTGACTTCTGCACAAGTGCTGTGGCACACTAGCACACACAAACACATGCAACAAGAGCTTAAAATAACTGGCACAGTGATGGTAAGTTTCAAGAAATCATTAGGAGCTAAAGTGGAGTGAGCGAGACCATCTTTCTTACTAACACAATTCAGTCTGAAACAGCACCCTGGGAAAAGTCCCTTGGTATTAAGTATTAAGAACAAAAGCTACCTAGGAATTTAGGCTGTTTTGTTTCTCATTCAATTTTAAAATGTTTTCAGTCTCCCATCTTTTGAGAAATGGTTGGATATTAAATGTGCCAGTCCTAGTATTGCTCAAAGGTTCTCAGGGCTTCTGTCTGTGGAAGACTAAGTCTTTCCCTGAATAGGCCTCTCCCCTCACATAGTTACAGACTGATGGATGAGTTAAAGCCATCCCTTTCTACGGGAACTTCCTAAAACATGATGGCTGAACAAACTGGGAATTTAAGTATGATATACCCTGAAAGAAAGGTTATATTTTCCTCTACTATATTTTTAAGTAACTGGAAGATATATTTACTCTTTAAAATCACCACAAAACAACACACAATTGGTCTTTTTTTTTTTCTTCAAGGGGAAACCTATTTGCTATCACAAGTGAAACTTCAGACTCATCCTCTCAATTACCAATCCTTAGCAAGGACATGCTTGTGTCAAGGGCTGCTCTAGGTGCCTGGGACAGGTCCATGCTGGGCTCTGAGAGCTTCTCTGGACAAACTCTAAGCCACATATGTCATTGCTATATGAAACAGCAAAGTCTTTGCGACCTTTGCAAAGCTAGAAAGAAGGGGCAACTTTCACTTTTCTTTAATTTCTTATAACAGTTTACACTGGTTATTATAATGTGTAGGGTGAGTCTGAAAAAACATTGTAACATAAACAAAACCCAAGCGAATGAGGATCGAATCCTATGACAAAGGTCAGACAAAGTAAATCTCCAGTCACTAAACCAGCAAAGCTGGTGCCACCAAGGGAATCCAATACCCCATTTTTAAAGAGCTGGGAGGCTTTCTGAAACCGCCCAGCCACTATCCAATTATCTGCAGCAATTTCCTTGAAAACATCAAATAAATTAACAAAAAGACAGTAACACTTGAATCACTATAAACCGCTGTCTTTCCCATTTCAATCAAATACACTTTCCAAACGTGATTGGATAACTTCTACAATTCATCTCAAGAAACATACAGTCAAAAGACTGTCCTACCAGGAAAGGAAACTGCACTGGGTCATCCCAGGACTGGAGTGTGTGATTTTACGAATGCTTCACAGGGTAAGGTTGCAAACATCTGAAAGCTCAGCCACCTGAGCGTCCCCAAAAAGCAAAGCCAGTTTTCTAGAGCTACAACGCTGCCTCAGGATAACAAAAGCAAGGAAACAGCGACATCCCTGGGGAGCTGTCACTGAAGGACCATAAAGGGTGTTCATCAAGCACTATGAAAAAGACAATCCCGCCTGAAGCAGGTTTTACAAACCCCAGTTTCAGGCTCGTGAGTTTTCTAACGTAAGCATTATGGGTGGAGGATCCAGCCACACCGCCGAATTTCGGGCCTACAGAAGCAACATAAGAGGATGTGAGACTAAGAGCCCTCGACATTTCAGCTTGGACCTTGCCCGCCCACCTACTGAGGGCTGGGTCAGACCTGGATATGAAGCTGGGGAATCCCAGAGGGCGGTTTTTCAGGATTGGACAGATGTCCCCGAGCAACGGGGACTGCCAACGTGCCACCTGCACAGGAGCTTGGGAACCAGTGGTTCTCGTGGAACCAGAACAAGGTGTGGGGTCCACATGCCGGCCGCGAGGAGACGTCGAGAGGTTTCTGCCTGGGACAAGAAGCCCAGCTCCAAAGAGGCGGCTGTGAGGAACGGTCGCCCCAGACAGCGTCAGCTCCCGGGACCCGAACCCGACCCCCGGGCCACCCTCGACCCCGGCCCTACCTTCCCCAGCCCGACCCGACCTCCCCCACCCCCGCCCGGCCCGGCCCCGCGCTCACCCACCTCCAGGCGCAGGGACGCCCCGCAGGCGCGCAGGAACTCGCGGATGTTGCTCAGGCACTCGCTCTCGTTCCGCGGCTCCGGGTAGACCTGCAACACACAGAGGCGCTGAGCGGGCCGGACGCTTCATCCGCTCCCCTTCCTCCGGCTGCACCAATCTCCGCCCCTGCCCGCACCCGGAAGCGCGCCCAAACCGGAAGTGACGTCGTCGAACCGCGCCCCCGCGGTCTCTTCCCGCGGGTGCTGCGTCTTCAGCTGCAGCTACTTCTTCCCAGCCCTGCTCCAGCACGGTTCATGCTCTCTTCCTTCCCGGCCCGACTCCCCTCACTACGTGCTCCATGTCCTTCAGTCCCTGCTTCGGCATCGTGCGCACCCGTCTCCTCCATAGCTGTGATCTCTCCTCATGCACTCCACTTCCTGGCCTTGCTCCGGCCCTGCCTCCTGCATACCTCTGCTCCAGCCCTACGCCCCCTCCTCCAGGTCCTGCTCTGGGCTCCCATCCCCGCCTCCTGACCTGGATTCTGTTGGCCTCACTAACGCATAGTATTATGAGAGTAGTCGGCCACTGTGGGTAAGACTTCAGAGAAGGCTCCTGTTCCTAGCCTTCACCATGAGCAGCACGGGAAGGTCTGACCTACCACCCAGTCCTTCTTCTACCCACAGAAGCCGTGAGGCATCCTGCCACATTTGCCACATGTTAAGTTTATGCACCCGACCATACCAGACAATAAGAAACAGGTGCAGAATTTGTGGCTGGCACAATGTAAGGGAGACCCTGATACATCAAAAAACGTTTTTATTTCATTCGTAAAGTTTTTTAAGAGTTTATAAAGAACAATTTTTCTGATGTAGATTAGAAGAATTAACTGTTGGCGTTTACATTGTCATTCAGAAGCACTGAAAACATTCAAGGTTTTTTTAATAAGGAGAAATCATAGCAAACATCGATCACACTCAGGAATCCAGTGGTCTCTGCAAAGGGTTTGGGTCTCCAAAAATTGCAAGTGTTCAGAAACACTGAGAGAAATGAGCCCGCTCCCTCAGCTGAAATGATCTTAGGGGAAGAGGACCCTCCACATTGTCTTTCTTTTGCTAGAGGCCCCTTCATAAGGTCATCACAGGTTTATTTGTGAACTTTCTCACTTAATCCCAGGACAGATAAAGCACATTCCCAAATGCAAGTTGCTTTACATGTGAATTCCACGCTACAAACGAGCAAAGGCTATGCTCAAGTTGCTTTAGCTCTCAAAACTGTAAGCAGGTGCCATCTCTCATACTCAGTACCATGTGTGTCTGACGTGGACTTTTGGTGATTTGAGTGTTTTGACGTCCGCCAAACATGCCAAAGTGCTGATAAAGAGTTCCTAAAGGCAAGGAGGTAGTGATGTGTCCCAGACGGGGAAATCTGTGTTAGATAAGCTTCTTTGGGGCATGAGTTATAGAGCTGTTGGCCGTGAGTGAACAGTACAATATATCCACAAGAAAAAAGATGCATTGGTGGACCAGGCTGTTCCAGAAAGTTGCTAGGGCAACACTGAATGCCTCATGAAATTGGAGAAGATGGAAAAGCAGCAAAATGTGGATTCATGAGATGACCAGTGAAAAAGGATTAGACAGCATTTCTACTCTGAAAGCAAGTAAAATTTACAGATACATTACCGGGGGCCAGATACATGTAATATTCCTCAGCTGGTCATTAGAAGACTATCAACTTAACAGTTCAGAGTGGCTGTACGGACTTTGCTATCTATAGCAAGGGCTGTGCTGAAAAACAGGTTTCCAATGCTGAAAACAAAACTGTGTGATTAAAACAGCTTCTCAGACTCCTGGGCAAATGCTTCAGAGACCACGCAACCTTGGAACTGTGTCGATATCAAGGGCAAACTTTAAATATAAGCTGCCCCTAATGGAGTACTAAAACCAAACCCCGGGGCAACTTAAGACAAAAGAACTTGAACTGCATGCCAGATCACAGGAGATGGCAATATATGGATGGATGACATCCGGATGCTCTGGGATTGGTTCCATGACTGCTTCATCCCAGTCCAGGAACTGTTTTCCAGGACAAAAGTTTACCTTCTGGGTGTCATTAACTTAATGTCCCTGTTCATTTCTGTGAAGAACCTGAAAATGTTCACACACACACACACACACACCAAATTCTTTTCATGCCCCCACATAAGTCATCTCATTCAACCCCCTTAGTCTGGGCACAGGACAAGCTTTAAAGGCACACTGCCTAGGCAAGCTGTTTGGTAAAGCTTTCAACACTCAAAGGTCAGTGAGGAAACTACCATGTCAGACTACTGGAAACCAATCACCATGTGCAACACCAGTTATGTTGGCACAGCCTGGGGCAGCAGCAAGCTGGCTATCATCAGTAACTATCAGAAAAGGCTTTGGCCAAGTTGCCTTAATAACTCTGAAAGCATGGCAGGAAATATCAGTAATAGCATCAAAACCATAACGAACACTGCACAGCAAATGACTGAAGAATGTTTGGCAACAGGAAGGAAAATGTCTCAGGGTTTCTATTCCTGCACAAGCATCACGACCACGGAGCAAGTTGGGGAGTAAAGGGTTTATTCAGCTTACACTTTCCACACTGCTGTTCATCACCAATGGAAGTCGGGACTGGAACTCAAGCAGGTCAGGAAGCAGGAGTTGATGCAGAGGCCATGGAGGGATGTTACTTACTGGTTTGCTTCCCCTGGCTTGCTCAGCTCTCTTATAAAACCCAGGACTACCAGCCCAGGGATGGCACGACCCACAAGGGGCCCTCCCCTCTTGATCACTAATTGAGAAAATGCCCCACAGCTGGATCTCATGGAGGCACTTCCCCAACTGAAGCTCCTTTCTCTGTGATAACTCCAGCCTGTGTCAAGTTGACACACAAAACCAGCCAGTACAGAAAACTAGAGGAACTTTGGGCGGGAAGGGCAGTAGAGATCACTGACCAAGTCCTGGAAATGATCAAACACAGCATTGGAGTAAATATCAGCAAGACAACATAAAGTGTCCTCACTGCAGCTAAATCCAAATCGGCCTTGGAAAATGCATTCTGCGACACGGAGGGTGTGGACCCATGCTTCAATGCAGCCTCGCTTCCACTGTGTTCGTCCTCAAGTCAGAGACTGGAGGTGAAAGGCCAGCGGACAAGGCTAAGCAGAGTCTGACTGGAGAGCCATCCTCATCCACATCTTCCCACTGAACACATTGCAGTCCCCACAAAGTCAGAAGAAAAGCACATTCATCTTGCAGCTAGCTCCCTCTACAGTGCAATTTTGACATTTTCGTGAAGCCAACAGCGTGATCTTTGCATAGTACTTTTCTCAAGACTTTATTTGCATTTCTACTCTACAGCGGCCAGTATGTGTGCTTGGTGCTATGTTTACTGTCTGGTTGTGAACATTCTGTATATGTGTATATGTGACAACCCAGTACAGCCACGGTATGTTATATTACACAGTGCTGTACTTGAGATGATGTCTTTTTTTTGAAAAACATGTATTAAAAAAGGAAGTAAAAACATTTTATGATAAAATTGAAAATTTACATGGAAAATATTTCTGATAAAATTCAAGAAATATATAAGAAAACACGTTAAAAAAATACTATTTCATAGGAAATTGTACAGATAAAATGGTAGATATAAAAAACCTTTCTAAATTACTTGAAGCTGGAATGGTACTCTCAATCACCATAGATGGAGAAACCAAGATATTCCATGATAAAACCAAATTTACACAACATCTTCCCACAAATCCAGCCCTACAAAGAATAATAGATGGAAAACACCAACACAAGGAGAAAAACTACACCCTAGAAAAAGCAAGAAAGTAATCTTTTTCCAATAAACCCAAAAGAAGATATATATACAAACACAGATCAAAAATAACAGGAAGCAACAATCACTATTCCTTAATATCTCTTAACATCAGTGGTCTCAATTCCCCAATATAAAGACATAGACTAACAGAAATATTTTTATGTAAATCTTCAATTTTATCAGAAAATTTTTGTAATTCCTCTTTCAATTAATTTAATGTTTTTATGTCTAACATTTTATCTGCATTATTTTTCACGATAATCTTCCATTTTAACATGTTTTTCTATATGTTGCTTTTATTTTATCAGAAATGTTTTCCATGTAAATCTCTGATTTCATCACAAAATGTTTTTAATTCCACCTTCAATTAATTTAGAAAGGTTTTTTATGTCTACCATTTTTTAATTCTGAGATGATGTCTTATTGTAAGTAAATATATAACATTTATAGCATATATTCTCCAAAAAATGCCCATAAAATAAGGTCATGCATTCACTGGTTGACAGAATTTTGTGACCAACCATGTGCACAAATGTTCACATCCACACATACATGTAAATTAAAAATAAGAGATCTGCATTATGACCAGGGTCTTTTTGGTTTCCTAGTCCTGTATTTCCCCCAAGAACAATGTTTCAGTTTAGTATTTGAGATAACTTCATAGAATGTAACCACCAAAAATAATTAGAATCATCTCTTCTTCATCTCTGCGTTTGATTATGAAGCCATTGGCTAATTGTTATTTTCATTTCTTGTATGGTGAGTATATGAAATAATGGAAACAACACACATTAATTTTGATAATTGTTAATTATAAAAAGCAAAACTACTTAGTGATCTACATCTTAATGAGAAATGTGGTTTTTAAGTTACACGTACTTGTATGGGGCACATGTGCCACAGTGTAGGGGGTCAAAAGGACAAACTTGCAGTCGCTTCTCTTCTTTCACCCATGTGGGTTCTAGGAATCAAAGTCAGGTCAGCAGACTTGGGGGCAGACACCATTACCCACTGAGCTCTCTTACAGGCCCACATTGTTTTTCCATATGTGGATTATATCACTTTGCTAGAATGAAGTATTGTCCACCACCAACTCTTTTCCAGACTGTTCTCTCCATGCATGTGCTGAGTAGCCATCCGTAAAGATGAGCACATGGAAATGGGAGCTCTGTGATGGGGCTTATTCTTTGACATCTCCAAAAGTGGCCTATTACCCATTCAGACACTTTTAAATGTCAAAAGTTTTATTAGAGCCTCTTATAATCACTATGAAAGTGAGGAATTAGAAAACTCAGAGTCGGGCTGGAGAGATGGCTCAGCGGTTAAGAGCACTGACTGCTCTTCCAAAGGTCCTGAGTTCAAATCCCAGCAACCACATGGTGGCTCACAACCATCCATAAGGAGATCTGACACACTCTTCTGGAGTGTCTGAAGACAGCTACAGTGTGCTTACATACTACTTAAATAAATAAATCTTAAAGAAAGAAAGAAAGAAAGAAAGAAAGAAAGAAAGAAAGAAAGAAAGAAAGAAAACTCAGAGTCCCTGACATTGAGGTCACTGAACCCGCAGTCTCAGAGTCCCTGCCATTGGGGTCACAGAAGTCTCAACACTCTGGGTGTTTCACTTCATTTTTGTTTTCTTTTTTGTAAAGCACGTTTGTGATTGTCCTTTAAGTGACAAGAAAGAATCTCATCTTTTGCAGTACATCTGAGGAAGACAGGAAATAGATGACACTCCGCCCTTTGTGTGACGTGGAGAGGAATGAAGAGAAGCAAGGACAGCCAAACTGCCTATGTGTCCTTATGGTCACAGGCTCCTTTCTGGACACACAAGTTGAGGCTCTTTCTATGGCTTAGCTTAAAACATCCTTGCCCACATAACTCTTAAGGCTCTTCCCTACATGTGGGTGCTGGTAACTGGAACATAAATGAACATCGCTGTTTGGAAAACTAATGGGTCAACATTACAAGTAAGTAGCTCTAACTCCACAACAAACGTGTCTCTCGGGGAGCCACTTGGCGCCTCCAGGCCTGTTTCCTTGGCTCCACGTTAAGGCCAGCAGCCTAGCTGAGCTATTGGATCAAGTAGATAATAGACTAATCCAGCAGTATCGACTTCACTTAGTGCAGATCATGTCACTTAGTGTAGAAGTGCAGTCTCTGCTACCTGAGAGACTGGCAGGAAGATCATTTGAGCCGATAAGTTAAAGTCCAGGCAACACAGCAAGACACCATCTCTGGGCAAAGGGAAACACCTGTGGCATTTCAGAAGTCCATGGTGTTTTCTAAAACGAACATAGTCAAGGGCATTGGTGAAAAACAACATGTCTAGGATTATTACAAGACAAAACAACATGGAAAAGTCCTTCATACCTCGCTAAAGACAGTTTGCACATAGTCAATGAACAAATGAAAAACTGACCACACATGTACACACACACACACACACACACACGCACACGCACACACGCGCCCGAGAACGCGTTAAAAGTCCAGCTAACACAGCACACCTGGCAGAAGGAGAATGTTCATAATGCCAGGGTTGGCAAGGCTGAAAAGCGACTGTGAGCCCGGCTCGGGGGGCGGAACAGGAACACGGGCCGTTTCTTCCACAGCTAAACGTGTGTCTACCCTAGGACCCAGCTGCTGTTTGCCCAGGAGAAATCATAGTCACCAAAAGCCCCATGAAAGAATGTCCACAGCTGCCTGTTCTCTGACTAGCGAGGCCACCAAGCAGAGGGCTCTGCATGTACTCTAGAAGGACAGCAGTGCCCTGACACTTGCTCTGCCCAGGTCAGGGCGCAGGAATGATGCGAAAGATTCTCTGAAATAGTAATTTGCAAGCTTTCACCAGGAGCTAATCAGAACTAGAAATCATCTCAAGCCCTTTCTGGTTTCCCTAGAAATAGCTTTCATGCTTGATAATAAATCAAAGTGTGCCTGATATGAAAATTAGCCACCAAGTAATGCTGAAACCAGAGTCCAGGACCTTAGCAGCTGTCCCGTCTCTCCTCACTCCTCACCAGCTGCTCCCTCCCCAACAGTCTCAACAAAGTGCCAGTGAAGGCAGCTGCCTTAGACAGCGGGACAGCATTTAGTGGCCCAGCTGTGTGAGAAGGCAGGACATGTGGGTCAGCAGGGCTGAGAGCACGCAGGGCACTTGCCACCTGAGCAACCAAGGCCAAAGGAGAGAGTTGTTCTTGCTGTGGCAGCATGAGCCCATTGCTAGAGTCCCTGGTCTCTGGGGTCTCACTGCACAAAGCCACTGTGTGTGCCTGAACCCCACCTGATTCTGATGTCCAGCCAGGCTTAGACATAAGAACTGTCAGAGGCTAAGCGTCCTGAGAGGTGCTCAAGACCCCAGGACGTGGTGAGTGACTGAGTGAGTGAGTGAGTGACCGACTGAGTGAGTGACTGAGTGAGTGACTGAGTGACTAACTGAGTGAGTGACTGAGTGAGTGACTGAGTGACTGAGTGAGTGACTGAGTGACTGACTGAGTGACTGAGTGACTGACTGAGTGAGTGAGTGACTGACTGACTGAGTGAGTGAGTGAGTGAGTGACTGAGTGAGTGACTGACTGAGTGACTGAGTGAGTGAGTGACTGAGTGAGTGACTGAGTGACTGAGTGACTGACTGAGTGGAGTGACTGACTGAGTGAGTGAGTGAGTGACTGAGTGAGTGACTGACTGAGTGACTGAGTGAGTGAGTGAGTGAGTGACTGAGTGAGTGACTGACTGAGTGACTGAGTGAGTGAGTGACTGAGTGGGTGACTGACTGAGTGAGTGAGTGAGTGACTGAGTGAGTGACTGACTGAGTGAGTGACTGACTGAGTGAGTGACTGAGTGAGTGAGTGACTGAGTGAGTGAGTGAGTGAGTGAGTGAGTGAGTGACTGAGTGAGTGACTGAGTGAGTGAAATAGGGAATGAGTTGTTGGGGAAAGAATATTCCAGTTCTCTCCCACAGGGGAGAGGCACTCAAGCTCCCGACTCCAGAACAAAGGTCCCACTCTGTCAACAACAATCTCGCCACCCAGTAGGGAAGATCGCTATGTGTTCTGAGCCCTGTGCCTCCCTGCACTACATGGCAGGACCTACTCGAGGCCACCTCAGCTCCCGGTTAGACATCAGCCCTAAGGTCAGCCCTCTGGCACCTCACAGTAAGGAGCTAAGCTGAGTGAGCACCCAGGCACCTGGGAACGCAGCTGTGTGGGCTGAAGTGCAGGACAGGTTGCAGAGAGCAGCAGAGGGAGCTCTTATTTTACTCAGAGGTGCCAAGACGTGTCCCAAACTGCTGCGTGCTTCATTAGCCGGCCACGTCTGCAGAGGCATGGTCGCTCAGGCTGCCCATCCTCTGGCCTTGAGGGGCTTCAGCCTGTATGAGGTCCTCACACAGGAAATGGGGGAGACACCTCCCTCTGGACACTGATGGTACTGACTACATGGTGTGCTGATACTATGTCACAGAGTTGTGAGCATCTCACCCAGCTCTGCACTTCGTGACATCACACTGGTACCCAGGAATCAACAAACACCAGAACTCATGGACACATCTAAGGAGCCAACTGTTAAACATTAACACACCATACACTGGATTTTTTTTTTGAAGCCCAGCTTCTACTGGAAGTCCTCTGGAGTCTATTTCAGACTTGCTCCAGGAGTACTAGGTGTGTGTGTGTGTGTGTGTGTGTGTGCACATGCACACACACACACACACACACTTTCCCCTATAGGCCAATGAGGAATAATGGTCTCTTGGGCACAGACTTATCTCTCAACTCACAAATGGGCTCTTTCAGCCTCATCCATCTAATGTAATCTGTTCTCTACAGTGACCTTAGAGAGCTTCCCAGGGGCAGCTGGAAATGGATAACCCAAACAGAAAAAGTAGTAAAAGCTATGATGCTTCCCCAAGATGGACACCCACACAGTACATAAGAAGTAGTCTTGTGATGATGTGGGTCAGTAATGGCCACTGTGCTGGCTGGTTCTGTGTGTCAACTCAACGCAGGCTGGAGTTATCACAGAGAAAGGAGCTTCAGTTGGGGAAGTGCCTCCATGAGATCCAACTGTGGGTCATTTTCTCAATTAGTGATCAAGGGGGGGAGGGCCCATTGTGGGTGGTGCCATCCCTGGGCTGGTGGTCCTGGGTTCTATAAGAAAGCAAGCTGAGCAAGCCAGGGGAAGCAAACCAGTAAGAAACATCCCTCCATGGCCTCTGCATCAGCTCCTGCTTCCTGACCTGCTTGAGTTCCAGTCCTGACTTCCTTTGGTGATGAACAGCAATGTGGAAGTGTAAGCTCAATAAACCCTTTCCTCCCCAACTTGCTTCTTGGTCGTGATGATTGTGCAGGAATAGAAACCCTGACTAAGACAGCCATACTCAGAAAGTAAAGGCAGATGGATATTATTTTAAGGTCAGATTGTGGTACACAACAAAGTCCTGCCCACCCCCCACCAAAGCCCCTACATTTCTTTACATATTTGACCAGAAATATGGAGTACAGTGTGGACAATACTCATGTGTAAACTAAAATTGAGTCTACGTGCACAGAAAATATGCAGTCCCTGCAAGCAGCGGCACCAGCAGATGCCCCCAAGGATGACAGCGGCAGAAGGCTTCTTGTGACTGTGCACTCATTGTACCTCGTTATTAAATAAACTCAGGGGAGGACAATAACTATCCCCAACCTGCCACCCTCCCCCCTCAGGTCCACATGCCTTCCCTAGTGCATAGCGCCTCATGTCGGGATCCTTGCAGAGCAGACATCTACGACGCCACAGCAGCCGACCTGAAGATCCAGTGAGGCTGCACCAGGGTCCCACTTCTCCCTGACACTCTGGGCTTACTCTGCAGCATGGTACGGAGTGAACGCATGTGAGTGGGGCTCCCAGCATGTCTGCAGAGAGTTCTCCCAATCCACTGGACAGCAAAGGAGGCAGTGAGAAAAGGCACCCAGATTTGCTAACTACCAAATAAGTCCTTCTTATGTGGCTTAGTAAGAAAGTTAATTGGGGGGGGGGGAAACATAAGCCTTTAATAATGTATATTTTTCTCTTGCTTTTTTGTTCCCAGTGTATCCTAGCTCCCAGCTCCTAGACAGAACGCCACAGCCACCAGGAGGCTAAGTATTTTCTGACTGGATAAAACTGGCCAGGCCATAATGAGCAATGGCAGACAGAAACATACAGCCTCCACTCCCACCATTAATTCGGAAACACCAGAGACATGTCACACTGGGAGATGACCCAGGCTACGCTGACGTTAACCCACATCCCCCAGGACCTGGTTCCCACCAACTCTACCAGCACGTCCAGCCCAGCGGCGAGGTAGCAAGCATCCCAAAGGCATGCCAATGCCAAAAATGGATAAGAAAATATTTAGAGTGAAATCATGTGACCCAGAACAGCACTGCCCCAGAAATGCTACATAAACAGGTCGTGGAGTGGGACCCTCGAATGAGAGTCACTCGGAAAGGGCAGGTATCCTACTCTGATATCCAACCGTGTGGCCAGAGTTAGCCACTCCACTCCTGCACGGAAACCACTCTTGTATCTTCAGGAGTCTTTAGACAGAAAAGCTGACAAGAGATGAACAGAGTCTGCACTCAGAGGCTTCCCTTGAAGTTTTAACCGCTCGGGCGGACCACTTGTGCCTTGTCGTCTCTTTGCAGGTCTGGCTGAGTGAATGCCCAGAAAGGATGGGGCAGCATCTTGGGTGCCTCACTGGCTAACTGCTTCCTCCGTTGAAAAGGATCGCATGTTCGTTTTTATATATGTGTACGTGTACATGCATGAGTTTATATGCGCCCCGCCTGAACAGGTGCCCTCAGAGGACAGAGGGTGTCAGGCCCCTTGGAACCAGTTTCAGGTGGTTTCAAGCTGCCTGGTGTGGGTGCTGGAAATGAAATCCAGGTCCTCTGCGAGAGCAGCGAGGGCTCTCAACCTCTGAGCCGTCCTCCAGGCCTCGCTTCCTTCCTCCACTTCATGACACCTGGGATCCTTCGTTGTCATTTTCTTCTCTTGCTCATCATATCTTAAACTGGCACTGATGACATTTCTATTTGATAGTACAGAAAAAAGTCTTTGCTTTTTTCGTCATTATTATGATGTGTATGTGAGGGGGTAAAGGGGGGAAGACTGAGAGGAGGAGAGACACAGACAGAGATGGAAGGGGTGCTGCATGTGCTTTTGAAATTGTTCAAGAAGCTTCGTTTATAGCTAATAGACATCGGAAAGCCACATCCGAGGAGATGACCTCATTGTGCCTTTGCTCGCGGGGGCTTGGAAGGAGCAGCACACAGAGAGGGCAGGCATGCAGTGGACAAGAGATGATGAACCCCACAGAGCCCCTCAGGAAGATGGCTAGCCACGAGCTGGGAACCGCTGAGGGTGAGCGGGGCGGGGCAAAGTGCAGCTCTATAAATAGCGGACAGGCCGGTGCTCGAGGGAGACAGGACAAGAAGGGCGGGGTGGCACTGGCCTGCATGCTTGAGAACTAAAGCTCTGCAGGACAGCGAGCGAGCATCAAGGCCAGCAGGGGCTCTATCAGTGTCAGGGGTGGTAACGAGATAAAAGGCTCCTGGCTCCTGAACTCAGCACAACGTGGCTGAAACAGGCACAGCTGGGACAGAACTCACTGTGTGCTGCAGCGTCGTAGAGCACACACACACACACACACACACACACACACACACACACACGGGCTATTTCCTGCGTCCATGTTTCCATGGCTGAGACATCCCATTGCTCATAACCTGATGTCACCTTCGCTCCTCTGCCCAAAACCCTTTAAGGCTCCCACAGCACTTAAAGAAAAAGCAAAATCCTTTGAGAGAGTAAAATACAAGCCATAACAGTAGAAAGATATCCCAAGACCCAAATCCAGAGACCTATACTGTAGGTTTGGAGAGACAGACGTCCGAGCGCTTTAAGAACACTGGCTGTTCTTAAAGAGGATGCAGGTTTGATTCCCAGCCCTTACGTGGCTCACAACCAGCTGGGACTCTAGTTCCAAAGGATCCAACACCGTCTCCAGCCTCTGCGGGCACCGTACACAGTGATGCACAGACAGAAATGTAGGCAAGACACTCTCACACACAAAGTAAAACAACAATAAAAGACCTGTATCCTCAATAGGGAAAGAACTCTTAAGGGGCTGCAGAGATGGCTCAGTGGTTAAGAACACTGACTGCTCTTCCCGAGGTCCTGAGTTCAAATCCCAGCAACCACATGGTGGCTCACAACCATCCGTAGTGAGATCTGATGCCCTCTTCTGGAGTGTCTGAAGACAGCTACAGTGTACTCACATATAATAAATAAATGAATCTTTAAAAAAAGAAAAAGAAAGAAAGAAAGAACTCTTAAAAACTCAAAAATTAGAAAACAAATAGCTCAATTTAAAATATGGGTAAAGGGCTCAGCAGTTAAGAGCACTGGCTGCTCTTGCAGAAGACCCAGATTCAAGTCCCAGCACCCACATGATGGCTCACAGCATGCCTGCCGTCTTAACTACAGTTCTAGAGACTCCAGTGCCCTCTTCTGACTTCTAGATGCACTGCATGCACATGGTACAAAGGTTTAAATGCAGGCGAAATACACACACACACACACACACACACACTAAATAAATCAAAAACACAAAACGTCAAGTAAGATCTGAATAGACAGCTCACTGATGTCAAGAATTTGTCGGCTTTCCACTACTGTAACAAACACCAGGACAATGCACACTTCATAAAGAGGAAAGGCTTGTCTGCACTTGTAGCTCAGGGTTTGGCTCCTTGGTCCCAGTGTTTTCTGTCATATGTGAACACAGCACATGACAGCAGGGGTGCAGGGAAGAGGAAGCTGTTCATTCACGGCAGCCAAAAAGCAGAGAGAGGAAGAGGAAAAGACCAAGCACGTGCTTCTCCTTCAGGAGCACGCCCCCAGTGGTCAGGCCCCACTGCTTAAAGGTTCTATCGTCTTTCCAGAGCTTGGTGAGCAAGCTTCAGCATGCAGGCTCTGAGGGGCACTGGCCCCAGCCACAGCACCAAGCAAGCCTAAGTCCCCTCCCCTACTTCCCCCAAGCGCCAACAGCACTACGGGAATGCACCTGCACTGCTGGCACACCACCAAATGGTACAACCACTGTAGAAGGCTGTTTGGTTGACTTATGCACACTACACAGTCTTACCACAAGACCCAGAATGTGCGAGTGCTGGTATTTGCCGCTGTCCACACAGGAGCCTGCAGGTGATGTCCACCTCAGGTCATGGACATTTGGCAACACTGGAAGCAGCCAGGGTGTGCTTCAGGATGCGAGTTAGGAATGCCCACAAAACATCACCCAGCAGCCGGTGAGATGGCTCAGCGGTTCTTCCAAAGGTCCTGAGTTCAAATCCCAGCAACCACATGGTGGCTCACAACCATCCCTAATAAAATCAGATGCCCTCTTGTGGTACATCTGAAGACAGCTACAGTGTACTTATTTATAGCAATAAAAAATAATTCTTAAAAAAAATCTTTAAAGAAAGAGAGAGAGAGAGAAGAAGGAGGAGGAGGAGGAGGAGGAGGTGGGGGCTGGAGAGATGGCTCAGTGGCTAAGAGAACTGACTGCTCTTCCAGAGGTCCTGAATTCAAATCCCAGCAACCACATGGTGGCTCACAACCATCTGTAATGAATCCAATGTACTCTTCTGGTGTGTGTCTGAAGACAGCTGCAATGTACTCACATACATAAAATAAATAAAGCTTTAAAAAAATTCTTTAAAGAAAATCACCCAGCAACCAATTCCAAAGAAACTGCACCATCGAGCCAGGAAAAGAGGGATAGGCTGTACTGGTTAGTTAGTTAGTTAGTTAGTTCACTAGCTAGCTAACTAGCTAGCCAGTTTGTTTGTGTTACCTTGACACAAGCTAGAGTCATCAGATAAGAGGGAAGCTCAACTGAGAAAATGCCCCCACGCGATGAGCCGGCAGGAAGTCTATGGCGGTATTTTCTTGGCAATGATTGATTGGGAGGGCTCAGCCCACTGGGGACGAACAGGAGGGTGCTGCCCCTGGGTAGTTAGTCTGGGAGCTCTGACGACGCCTTGAAAAGCCAGCCAGTGAGCAGCACTCTTCCCGCCTCTGCTTCAGTTCCTGCCTGCAGGTTCCTGCCCTGACTTCCCCCAGTGATGGCGTGATCCTGGAGTTGTAAGATAAATAAACCTAAGCTGTTGATCCCAGCCACAGGATCAAAATAAGACAGGCCTCTGAGTCCGCCCTGGAAGACAACATCATGCATCTGTCTACGCCATGTCCAGAGACAGACGTTGGAAATGTTTGAAGATCAGTAGCTGCCCGTGGCTGCAGGAGGACAAGAAAAGGCAAGGACCTGGTGGCAGGGAAGCTGTGCCCTGCCATGCTGTGAAGCAGACAGACGTGCGCCATCACTCACTTGTTGAGGAGACACGAGCTGGGTGGAGCCTAGGAAACTGGACCTGGGCTACTAAGTGCTATATTATCTGAATGCCCCTGCAGCTCGTGCCGACATCTGTCCTCTGAAAGGACTAACGGCCACAGCAGGAAGGGGTGTCTAATGAAAGAGGAGCATGTGCCCTGCTGCTCCCTGCCCTCGAAGTGCTTGCCTACCCTTCTGTCATGCCATGACATGACGCCAAGGCTCTTTCCAAGGGTGGCCCTGGGGTCTTCAACTTTGCAGCCTCTATCCCTGGGGCCAGCAAGCTCTGATTACTGATCTCTGGGACAATAATCACGTATCAATATTCAACACTAATTGTACCGGACGCATCACACCTATAGGGGATGCTGACATGGGGGGCTGTGGGGGACCAGGGGGCACGCCACAGGAACTCGTACTTTGTGCTCAATGCTTCTGGGAGTCTCAAGCAGCTCTGAGAAGTCTGGTCACAGCCAGCCCCTCGGGCCCGTGCTCTAAGTTCAGGCTCCCACCACCAGCCAGCTGCTGTCTCACTCCTGCGAGCCCTGCTTTTCCCGGGCCTGGCCAGGCCCCTCCAACCTTAAGACCTTTCTGCTTGCTCTCCTCTCTGCCAGATCATCTCCTCCAGGGTGTTCACACACGTTTCTGTTCAACTGACTCACCTCAGGAACAGCCACCCTGACTTCCTGATGCAAACTGCCCCACTACTCACTCTTCCCCTCCCCCTCCCCCTCCCCTCTTCCCCTCTGCCCTCCTCTCTTCCCTCCCTCTCTCCTGTTGTTTCCCTCCTTGACACTAGTCACCTCAAACAAGCTGTGCACTGAGTTTACAGAGCATCTTGCTTACCAGTGACAGATGTGTTCCCCAGTTACCCTTATGCAGCCAATCTGAACTTCCCTGGCTCCTCTCAAGAACTCCAGATAAGCACAGTCCTGTCAGCCTACAGGAAGTAGGCCTGTTTCCTCACCTACTTCTTCCTAAGGGCGAAAGCTCTTCCCCATTCTTTGGTCTTGAGACTCCTCATCCCAGCTACCACGGCAATGGGCCTAAAAGTTTCCAATGTACATCCCAGATTTAAAAAAAAATCTAAATTACTCAACATTACCTCTGTCTCTATCTGTTCCAGCAGACTTCAAATCAACTACAGACTGCTCGGACAACTCCAACTGTTTCCTCAGAGTCTACATTGGGGCCCATCCACACAGAGTGCACTTCCCTAGCCTCAGATGGTCCCACAGAACCTGGATAGCAACTGAAATGGCCTGTTCTTCCCAGCCCTGACCAGCAACCCAGCTTTCTCAGGTCCCTGATGACATTCCAGTGTCAGCAGAAAGCAGCCCGAGAGAATGATCCCCACTTACCCAATACCTACTAATAAACCAAAGGTGGGACTGAGGGGCTCCAGCGGGCAAGCACAGCAGGCCCGACTCTTGTGCTTCCCCCATCCCCTCTGCCTTGCTAAACTGCTACATTCCATTCCTAAAGCTACCCACCAAGGTCAAGTCCCTTATCTGCCCACGTCCTCCTCCTGAGACTGACCACCAAGGCCCAGCTAGCAAAGTGCTGAAGTCTAGCAATCAAAAGCCCTCTTTGGCCCACCTAATTAACATGCTCAATTAAATTAAACCCTCATCCTAACACGGGTTTCCCTTTTTACCTTTATACCATAGGCCATTTTCCTACGGGCCATGTCTGTCTCCTCTCTATCCAGAGGCAATCCTTTGTCCCTCCTGGGAAAATATCCCTTCTCCCCCCTCCCTTGTTCTTTCCCCCTTCTTCCTCATTCTCCATCTCCCATCTTTGTCTCTTATTCCCTGACCTTAACCCTCTGGGTCAAACAAATCTTGAGCTGACAACCTGGTCTGGGGTGTCTTGTGCTGGTTCTGCCCCTTACAGCTATCTCCATGCACTCAGCTGTGATAAACAGTCTTGGGAACTATCTTCGTTATTGTTCTACTGTTGTGAAGAGACATGAAGATTCTGAAGAGGCAGTTTGTAGAAGAAGGTATTTAATTGGGGATTTGCCTAAGGTTTCAAGGAGTTAGTGTCCATGATCATCATGGCGGGGAACATGGCGACAGGGCAGTAGCTGAGAGCCCAGTCAAAGCCCCACCCCTCAGTGACATCACCTCCTCTAACAAGGACACCTCCTAGTTCTCCTTAAACAGTCCACCATCTGGGAACCAAATAAACACGGAAGAGCATGGAAACCGTTCTCACTCAAACCACCAGAGGGACAAACCTAAGCAAATAGGATACGTATAAACACAACATTTTTTTCCGGTGAATTAATAAATTAAGGACCCATGTGTAAAAGCCTCTAGGTACTAATGCTGGCTCGACTGTAGCCCCACATGTGATGCCAATGGCTGTTTTAAGTAACATCTGATTCCAAAAAGTCAACAGTCCTGGCCCGTAGCCTGAGACACACCTACTGTGACTGTCATTGTCTGGACATCAGCGTGCACCTGCACCAGACAGCTATGAAGGGCCTAGGCAAAGGATACTCATCCAGGGGCTGCTGGGATACACAGTCCATTATCCACCCCAAACTGCAGCTTAGGACAGACCGTGCTGACGTAAGAATTAAAGCATCCTTAAACTATCTCCTTGGAAACACAATCTGGAGAGCAAATGACACAGGAATGAACTTGGCTTTACCTAAAGCCCACAACTCTTCCGGTTGCAACAGGCCTGCTTCTGCTTGAGGCTGCCGTCCTCGGGCTCCCCTGCTCTCAGGCATGCTCTCCTGTGGCAGTTCTCTCTGGGACTACAACACCCCATCCTGCAGGAATGCTCCTTAAGCAGGAAGGTAATCAACACAAAATAGCCTCAGGAAGTCCCTGAAACTGACCAGATTCACCAGGCCTGCAAAGAGTGCGTAATAAAAGCTGAGAGTCCCCCTCAGACATGCGCAGTTAATCTGCAAAGACGACCCTCAAACAAGCCAAGCTGCAAAGGAGACTCCGAGACCAGATCAGCTGCTTGGAAGAAACAAACTGCTTCCTGGAGGAGACTTAGAGCCTGGAGGAACCTGGAATGGACACGCTCCAACCTCTAGAGCTGCCTGAGGGCTGTGCAGTGAGCTCCAGGATCCCAGCTTTGTGATGTCACCCATGCTGGGGTGGGTACCGGTGATGTCTTTGAGCCATTTCTGCATCTGCGCGTTACCTCACATCCATATTCCTTTAATAAAGCCCACTGGTTCAGAGTCGGGTTTGGTGGTATCTATGCTTCAGCCTGTTTAGGGCTCCCTGTCTGGCGGGCACAGATGCATATGTTGTCTCCCCAGGAAAAGTCTTGTCACAAAACACATGCCCTGGGTCCAGGGCTCCGTTTCCTGCAGGTGCATCAGGGCATCGATACAACCTATGCTGCCAAAGAAGCTCTGGTTTCAGAACTCATCCCTCTATCGCTGAGGAAAATCGCTGACTCCCCACAGGGTCCCCCCGCCAGCTGGCCTCATCACCTGGCACTTTATGTGGCTGCCCTTGAGATCTGCATATTTCATCAGGCTGGGTTATATGGTTTCCCAGGTTTCACATGAGGACTCTGTGTGGCCCTCGACAACTCTGATATTCTAGAGAGAAATAAAAGTCATGGGGAACCACAGAGGCAGGCTGGACCAGAGGCAGACATAGACAGAGGGGAAGGCAGGGCAGCTGCTCACACTGACCTAGGCACTGGCTCACAGGTGCTGGCTCAGCCCAGGGTAGCTCCAGGGGAGGGTGACAGCCTGGTTACTCTCTCAGCTTCCCTCCTGCTGAGTGTATTCGCAGATGTGTCCTCTGTTTAGCACTTCAGCCTCCTCCATCATCCCGGCTTACTTCTGAGCCTGCGCTGGGAGATTTGCTCTGGTGGTTCTCTCAGATCCGCGATATCCACTGCTCTCTCTAGAATCATCTCAATAGACAAAAGCTGACCACAGGATCTCCACAAAGCCCCTGTAAGAATGTCCACGCTGACCAGAGCTAAGGCTCAATGGCCCTCAGATGGTCCTGTGCAGGTCAGCGTTCTGTGGTCGGCTGCGACAAGTATGGTCAGGTGTCTCTATCCATCGGTTCTCAACAGAGGCTGGAGTGGAGTCTACGAGGGGCTGGTCTCAGTCTTGATGGGAACCGGAAGTCCAACTCGAACATAGCCCCACTAGCCTCCTCAGACCTACAGAGGAGCAGGAGAGCCCAGAGAAAGGACAACCATCCTCGTGTCCCTAGAGGTGGTGTAGGAGCACCAGAAGCCTGGCTATGCATCACAAAGAAAACCATGTCAAAAGGAGGTCAGTGGACTGGTACAGAGGGACAAACCACAGCCACACCCGGGAGTTTGTTTACGCTCCCCACAACACCTCACTGGGAGAGAATCTGTCTACACAGATCCTGTCGCTGCTTTGGGGGAGCCCCTAGAGGCCCATCTTCCCTGGTTCCTTGGTTCTGCATGCTGAGGTAACCCACATCGTAGACCCTGGACCAGCATTGTGAGTATAGTCTCTCAACAGATGGTACACCTCCCATTCCAGAGGAAGTTTTTAGATGCACAGACACATATAGGGACCTCTCTTCTTAGACAAGTTCAAAAAAAGATTTCTTTCCCCTCTTCCTGCCTCCACATTCCAATGCTACAGAAGTCAACCCAACCAGACACTGGGACTCCACTGTCTAAGTAGAAAAGACACGAGGGAGGAACTACCAGGCACGAGGAGACCCTCCAGGATGAGCACACACACTAGCCACCTGGGCAAGAGTCCCCAAGGCACACAGTCCTGGTTCTGTGTGATTTGTCCAGTGGGCAGCTCATGGCTCTCAGCTAAGGGCCCGAAGAGCATCCGCTTTCCCTCTGACCTTGGTAAGCACACAGGTTCTTAGGTCTGGCCTAAGCCTGTGATAGCAGGAATTCTGCAGATGAAAACCAACAGTCGAAGAATGCATATGCCGGCGATGTGGTGATTTTCAGCCAAAACTGACCTGAGCCAAAGGCGATAGAAGGGGCCATTGGAACCGGCGAGGATCCAAACCGCATGATTCCTAAGTGATACTGGAGACTGCTAACACTGTCATAGGCTCTGCCACCTCTGTGGAGAGGAGAGAGTGAGCCTGCCAGTCCAGAACATACGGCTGCCACGCCCAGTAACTGTGACTCCAAAAACTCCCCTCGAGGCCTCTCAAGAGAAGGTGGCGAGGAGCAAACTCTATGTGTTTTGTTTCCCCAGACATGAAAATGGAACTGAACTGGGCAGAGTCAAGCTGGTTTTCATGCTTCAAGTTGGAAAAATAATCCCCGAGAGACTTGCTCAGAGCGATCTCACGGTGCTCGACTGTTGGTTTCCTTCCCTCCCTGGCTGTCACGGTATGTGACACACTGTGACCCTTTACTACATGGAAAAAGAAACCCTGAGAGTCCATGGAGAGATTAAATTATAACAAATGACCCTCAACTTGAACCTGAACTTGGCAGAAACTCTACATTGGCATCCCTGAAATGCCTGACGTCTCCCAGACTGAGACTCCGACGTGCTGACGACAAGACACACAGCGCAGGCAGCATTTTAGAGCAGTGTTAGTCTTCCCTTAAAGCCATGACTTCCTGATGAGTGAAGACACAACACAGATGTATTTGTGAGCTGAAGGTGACCACCTTGAAGGTGCTCAGGGCATAACTGTTTACGACCGACACAGAGCATGTTGGACTTAACCCAAGCACTCATTCAGTGTGAAGATGAAGGAACAGACTTTAAAAACTAGGAGACAGAAGAAACACACCCTAGACACACTTCCCTGGAACTGCTGGGGCAGAGTACAGTTTGGTAGAGCTCCTACATGGAGAAAAACATACCGAAGGTCCACTCCTGCTAACAAATTCCCTACACAGTTTATAATGGCAGGACTTCCAGTTGAGTCCGCCACAAACGCTGTAAGTTCCCACACCTGCTCTCTGCAGGCATTCGGATATCTGAACTCTTGTTCAGTGAGGTCATCATACTCTGCAACTCCATCTCCATGTGCCGTGCCCAGCTAGCTCTAGGCTCTCTCCCTCAGCCCATTTCCCTCAGCACAGGACCTTGACCAAGGTCATCAAGATAAGTGCAACCTTTAACCTGGGTGGCCCTAGCCAGTCCTGCTGAGCCTGCTGACCCTGTGTGATCACAGGTAGCGCATCCTTCCCCCATGGCTATGAGTTCTTCGGTGACACACCTCAACCTCCCAGCAGTACTGTGACTGTTCCTTGGTCTCCTGGTCCCCAGGCACTGTCTGGCTGCCCAGGCCTTCCCACACCTGCAGTATAGAATCCCCCCACCCCCAGGGAATCTTACCTGCCTACAGCTCCAAGTCTTGTCTCTAAATTGTGACTCCCAAATTTATTACTGACCATTGTCCCCCAGAAGTCCACAGCTCCAGAGACACTAAACACTCCACAAGACCTTCACGACCTCCACAGAGCAGCCAGGGCTCTCATAGCTGAGCTTCCGCAGATCAGTAGGGACCAGCATGGCCTTTCCCAGGTAGCCGGCATCAAGGCCCACACGTCTTCCCTTAAGGCACTCTCACCCCACCCCACCCTCACTTCTCAGCAGCCCTCCACCTGAGGTCTAAAAGCTCTCCCGAGTTTTCTACCCTGTGACTGAGAACTGTTGTCTAAACAATTAGCCTATCATGGCTCAAACCTTGCAAACACCTTGCCCACCAGGCCCTCTGCTGTCTTCCCTCTCTGTCCCTCAAAGAACACTGTGCTGCAGGCCTGGACCATCTAGCACAGGTCTAGGGAACCAGGTCACCCCTGCCCCGGGCCAGCAGGCCCTCTATCTAGCGCATGTGTCCCCTGCTCCACATAGCCACCATCTGCCAGGGCTCGTTGTGAGGCTAGAGCCTTCCCTAAACCACCCTCTGTCCCATCTGCCAAGGGTCATCCAGGTCCCGTTGCTGTGCATATTTAGAAATCTGTCTCCTGCTGTCCGAGAACGTAGCTCCTTCACAGTACAGCCAGCTCACACCGTTTCTTCATTAATTCAACACACACACACACACACACACACACACACACACACACAGCTCTTGGAACATAATAAACACTCAGAGGAGATCTGATGAGAAAGATCACGAATGAACAGGGGGCCTCTCTGCAGTAACTCCCCTGCCCCGCCATAAATATAAACATGTCAGTCATCCTCAGACTTTAAAACTTTGCATGTCTTCTTCATTCACAAGGAGACTCAAGGGTACGGAACAGCCAGTGTGACGAATCAAAGTCCCCTTCCCCACAGAAGCAGGTGACGGGGACGCTCACTGTGGCATCCATGGGCAGTATAATGAGGACGGATCTTTACTTTCTCAGATTTATCAGTAAGGTTCTCTCTCTCTCTCTCTCTCTCTCTCTCTCTCTCTCTCTCTTTCTGCACCCCACCTTTGGTTTTCTTCTCCCTTTGCTATGCATGGCAACGGACAGTTTTTATTTCAGATTCGAACCATCTTGCTGAATACATTTTGCAGGACTAGAGTTGAGTTTTATATACAAATCTTGCTAAGCTCACTTGTTAGTTCTTCTGGCTATTTCATGGTACACATTCAGTTCTCTACATAGACAGTCGTGCTGTGGTGTCTACGTAGAAAGGAAATCTTACCTTCCTTCCCAGATGGGTCCTTAGGTTTCTTTTCCTCTCAGACATCCAGGGCAAGGGTAAGCAGTGGGGGAGACAGCTGCACCCCAGTCTTGCTCTGATCTTAGGGGATGTTCTAGCTCACTCCTGTTTACACCAGGGGCTGTGGATTTCACTGCAGCCCTGTCAGCATGCCAGGTGACCTTCCTTCCTCACCTGAGTGGCGGGTAGGACGTCTCAGGAATGGATGACGGATGATCCTGGATGCTTTTCTGCATCTATTGACACAACCCTGTGGTTTTTCTTTTATAGATTGTTAACACAGTCAATTATATCAATGGGTTTCCAACTGAGAAACCAACATGATTCTGGAGACTAGTCCCTCTTGGTGAAGAATGGTACCATTTTTTTTTTCAAGACAGGGTTTCTCTGTGTAGCCCTGGCTGTCCTGGAACTCACTCTGTAGACCAGGATGGCCTCAAACTCAGAAATCCGCCTGCCTCTGCCTCCCAAGTGCTGGGATTAAAGGTGTGCGCCACCATCACCTGGCGAATGGTACCATTTTTACATAATGCTGATACTTTTTTTCTAATGAACATAGTGTTTGACCTGCATGTATGTGTGTGTACCAAGTGCATGTGATGCCTACAGAGACTAGAGGCACCAGATTCCTGGGACTACGGTTACAACCGGTGTTCTTAACCACCGCACCATCTCTCCAGCCCCTGCTGCACTCAGCTTCTAAGCTTTACCCCGAAGTTCATGAAGGTCATAGGTTGATGATATCTCTTCCTATAATATCTTTATCAAGTTTGCCCTTGGGATAAGGTTCACTGCTTAGGATAATGTAGGAAATATTCTTTATCTTTAAGTTTTGGAAGACTTTATGAAGAACTGGCATTATTTTCCCCCTAAATATTTGGTAAAGTATCTAGGGAAATTATCTCGCCTGGAATTTTTTTATGGGGGGGAGGGGTGTTTTCCTTTCCAAGTCTGATTTCTAGACTATACATAGGGCTCTTTGGGTTATTGGCTTCCTCTTGAGTAAGCTTTGGATGTTTGTGCTTTCCAAGGGAAAACTGTCGAATTTACCAGCAAAGGACCAGTATCCACTGTCAGAGCTTCCCTCACTGCTGAGCCCTCCCCACCATGGGCTCCGCCTCGATGCCCACGCCCCTGGCTGTGTCTTCTCTCCTTTGTTCTCCGTCAGACGCAGCTTCTGAGTGCTTGTTCTTCTGTAGGACTTATATTTCGCGATTTCCATTCTCCTCTCTCTTTTTAAACTGGGCAATGTAATAAATACCTCTTGGTGACTGCACATAAGATAAGGCATCTTGGTGGTTCAGAAGGATCACAGCGGTGGTGTTTTCCTGGTGGTGTGTGGTCTTCGGTAGTGAGTGGAATGTGTGATGTCACTGTCAGGCCAGCAAGGCGACATTCATGCTTGCATCGTTTTCAGGATTGTGGTAACTTTCCTGTGAGCACACTTTCCCCAAACCGCCTTGCCTCTGGGTCACGAGGCCCAGCTCCCTCACACTCCCTTAGTAACTGTGCCTTTGGTGATTACACCCAGGGTTGTATATAGTGGGGGTGATGGATTCTTATTCACACCAGGCATTGGCAAGCAAAAGGTGGTTTTTAGCTCAGAGTGTGTGACATGGGCTTTTTCTTCTTTTTTCTTTTTTTAAATGCAGGCCCATCAGCCTAATGAACCTTTCCTATTTAGGTAGTTTTCATGTCAAACGATCACCAACACAGCAGACTTTAGTAACCACCCTCTTCCATGCTTTCTTCCTTCTTTTTCTGTTCGAATAACTTCCAATACTTCTGCTTCTCTTAGGGCACAAACTTTGGGTAGAGAGACCTCCCATTTTCCCACCTTTTTTTTTTCCTTTCTGCCTAATCATGTTGGAAAGAACCTTTGCTCCCGACTGCCTCTCTCTGTCTAGCAGCCAGGCAGGGACTGCTCCCTGTGAAGTCTTCTCATCATGCTTTTGCTTGTTTTTTCTCTTTTTATGCATCTTAATAGTCTTTTTCATCTGGTTTTGGTGTTTTGGTTTTGGTTTGGTTTTGGTTTTTTGGTTTTTTGTTTGTTTGTTTGATTGATTGATTTTGTTCTATTTTTTGCCATTTTTGAATGTTCACGGGCCTTCTGACTTCCTTTCTCCTTTTCTCATGGCCATCTCCAAATGATATCCATATCACTTATGGTGCAAGTCAATATATTCACGACATGATGACAGCCAAGGAACAGCCATGCAAGACCTCCCAGGTGCCAAAAACCTCTTAACGTCTGGGTCCTGCTGGCCTACAAGCTTACCTCATGCAGATATTCTAGTCTTTTTCAGCCTTGTTCCTTCCTTTGGGGTAAGTTTTAGACTCTTCAGGCTGAAGCCCTGTCAGACAGCGGGAGACCATTCTGCGTGCTGGGTAGCTCCGTACCGCCGCAAGCATCACCTCACAGCCGAGAGCCAGTGACGTAGAAGTGTGGGTGCTCCTGGGAGAGCTGCCTCAGAGCGGCCGAGTCCGTGGACGGAGCAAAGATAAACTCACCCGTGTACTTGTCAGCAGCCGACGCACGATCTGAAGACGCTAATCCCATTCTCCTGTCCAGGAACAATGTGGCCTCTGTGACACAGTCTGGAAGTTCATCCCTTGACACGAGTCTATCTAGTCACACGCTACGATAAAGCCTGTTTTCGAATGACTGTACCCAGAAAGCGCGTCTCCATGTGGGAAACGCCTGTGCCCAGTGGCGGTGTTTCCTGAGATTAATTATACATCACAGATCTTAAGTAAAGCAAGCACTTCAACACCACAGGGAGACGGCTCAGGAGAAATCAGGGCAGCCGGGATGAAGTGTCCTGAGCCTCTCCCTCCTCCTGTGAGCCTGCAGCACAAGCGCGCAAATCCCAATCCTCTCCTCTTCTGTCACAATTATTGTGACAGTCTTACTCAAAGAGACTGACAAAGTCACTCTTCTGTCATGTGCTCAAAAGGCAATGAGCGTTTTCTGAAATTCTGTACTTCTAACCAAAGGGTTTTTTTTTGTTTGTTTGTTTGTTTTTTAATTTTTTTAAAGGCTCTGCAGCAGCTTAAGGTCACACTGGCTGTGTGGCTGAGGATGACCTTGAGTTTCTGAGCATCCTGCCTTCACCTTCCTCCCGCTGAAACTACAGGTTTGGACTCCACACCCTGTTTAATGAGGTGCTGAGGATGGACCCCAGGGCTTCAGGCACCACCAACTGAGGCGCTTCCCCGGCCTGCAGCTCACAGGCAGTCTTCGCAGCCTTACCCACGTGCAGGTGTCCACTCTGGCTGAGCAGTAGGGAGAGGTATGCTCCAGCTCTGACTGATCGGTCTGGGATGGCCCAGGTGAGGACTGCTAGGCTCTTCTCCATGTGACCCCTAACCCCCAGCCGCCGACCTGGGCTTGTCTTCTCAGTGGGCCAGAGTCTCTGGAGAGTGGATGAGCACAAACCTAAGAGAGGCAGGCTAAGAGCAGCAGCAGACGTTACTACCCTCCCACTGGCCAGGCCCCGCCGAGACCAGCTCGTGTTCAGATGAAGAAGTCAGCTCCACCTCTTGACCTGAGTAAAGTCGTCTTGATGTAAAAAGTCTGGAACTCCTGGCAGCGGAAGTGGGGCTTTCTCTCTTTGCTCTTGAAACTCTTTCTCTCCTTATCCGGTTCCTCATCCGTCTCCATACACAGTTTTGCTTTGTCTTACTGTGCCTTGTTTTGTCCTGTTTGGTTGTTGTCTCCTGCAGGCTTGCTCTTTTCTGAAGAGGAAATGGAGGTGGGTCGAGGTGGATCTGGGGATGTATTGTGTGAGACAAGAATCTATTTTCAAATAAAAAAATAATTTAAAAATAAACAGGTGTGCTGGCAGAGAGGCTGGAGATGGGGTCACTTCCTGATTCCCCACACCCTGCCCTCAGGACCTACATGGCATCCTGAGCCGATGTCCTCCCAGATCTTTGCACAGGAGCAACGTCTAGCACGGTCCTGTGGCCACCATTTACTTAGACACTGGTGTAACGGTTCTCCTGAAACTGAAATCCCCAATGTACACAATCCTCTGTGACAACCCTCAGGTAACCGGACTGTGTAAGGAGACGTCTAGGCTGCGTGATTTCTCCGTCCTCGACACAGTGGCTTCAAACACTCCACATCTAAGACCGCAGTAGGTCTCCTATGATGTCCCTGAAGAGGTGATCCAGCGAACACAGTGGTGTGTGTTGCTAGCATATCTGTGATAGGAGCCTGACAAGCACATCGTTTAAATAATTCTTTATGTGTGTATGTGTGTGTATGTGTGTGTGTGTGTCCCTGTATGTGTGCCTATGTGTATGTATGTATGTGTGTGTGTGTGCGCGCCTGTGTGTGTGCCTATGTGTATGTATGTGTGTATGTGTGTGTGTGCCTGTGTGTGTGCCTATATGTATGTATGTGTGTGTGTGCCTGTGTGTATGCCTATGTGTATGTATGTGTGTATGTGTGTTTGCCTATGTGTATGTATGTATGTGTGTGTGTGCGCCTGTGTGTGTGCCTATGTGTATGTATGTGTGTGCGCCTGTGTGTGTGTGTGTGTCTGTGTGTGTGCCTGTGTGTGTGTGTGTGTGTGTGTGTGTGTACAGGCACACACATGTATGTGGAGGTCAGTCAGATGTCAATATTAGGTGTCTTTCCTAGTCATTATTTTTTACGTTATTTATTTATTATGCTTAAGTACACTGTAGCTGTCTTCAGACACACCAGAAGAGTGTGTCAGATCTCGTTACAGATGGTTGTGAGCCACCATGTGGTTGCTGGGATTTGAACCTAGGACCTCTGGAAGAGCAGTCAGTGCTCTTAACCACTGAGCCATCTCTCCAGCCCCCAGTCATTATTTTTTGTGATAGGGTTTCTCATTGACCATGAAGCTCATTGACTGACCTGGGGCCCCTCCAGGGATCCTCCTGCCTGCATCCCCCATTCAGACCTTGGATTACAGGCAAGTGCCACCACGCCCAGTTCTCACTGTAGGGCTGCAGTTCAGAACCTGGGTCCTCCTTCGGGCACGGCAAACACGCTACCCACTGAGACACCTCCCCATCCCCCAGATTAACTGACCACTTGGGAGGGGTTCTGTCTGTGTTCTGTGTGAACCTCCCACTGCTCTGGCTGCAGGACCACAGCACAGCTGGTGAGCAGCGCCAGCCTGGCTCAGGAGGCCACAGAAGCTCCGGGTAAAGGCTAAAAACACCAAGTCTCCTGAGCTGGCTGGCAGTGAGAGGGAGTTACGCTCAGACAGCAGGAGGCCGGCCACAGCAGCCCAGAGCCCTCTCTCTGTGGCACAGGTGGAGCTGCCTGTCTTCCCTCCATCCGGGACTTATGGCCTTTAGCCTACATGAAGCTCAACCCCCTGGCCTGAACCGCAGCAGCTGAGCATCCAGCAGCTGCACAGGGACCTGGAGCTGAGCCTTGTGCCCTTCCCCAAGATGGCAGTGCTCTGTCCAGGAAAAGAGGGAGGCAACCTCCCTCCCCCCAAAAAATAAGGTTAACGGAATCTGTCCCTTGTAAGACTAAAGCATTGTTTCTGGATTTGGGTGGTTCTGGGGCCACACCCTAGCTACTAGCCTCAGGGACAGAACAGCAGTTCGCAACACCCAGTATGTCTTCCTACTACCCTGGGGACACCCTGCTGCCCCCAAAGGCCACTCCTGCAGTAAGGGCTGTGCAAAGTGACAATCATTGAAGGCAGATGAGACCTAAAGTCGCACAGCAAAGGACTGCAGCATGAGTCTGAGTCTCCCTGGCCCCGGAAGACCTGCAAGGACCATGTCTTACAGATCTCCAGGAAGGGACGAAAGACATGGGGATCTGGGGACCTGGGGACCTGCCTTTCTAAGGATTTTTTTATTATTATATGTAAGTACACTGTAGCTGTCTTCAGACACTCCAGAAGAGGGCATCAGATCTTGTTATAGATGGTTGTGAGCCACCATGTGGTTGCTGGGATTTGAACTCAGGACCTTCGGAAGAGCAGTCAGTGCTCTTAACTGCTGAGCCATCTCTCCAGCCCAGTATCTGGCTTTCATGTGTCAGAGTTTCATACACAGAGGAACAGGAAGCCCTCACTTCCAGGTAACTGACAGACCCAGGACAGTCTCCATCTTGCATAGAATCCCGGTTCAGAAACTAAAAGCATCAAAGGACACGCAGGCCCTTCCAGCCCCACACTGTATTCCATGGGGACCAGTTCTGTGTGAAGAAATAAACTGCTCACTCTCACGCCACTCCAGCTTCCACTCTGTGACTCACACCTGTGTACACACCACATGGCTTGGTGCGGAATCTCAGTAGCCACCAACACAGTGTGCACGCTCCGGGATCCACAGTGAGGCTGGGACTGCAGAGCAAAGTCTGTTTTCTGCTCTGCTGTAGTGTCCGTCCTCATGGTACCCATGGGAAAGGGAGTCTGAGAGGACCAACACAGGCCAGCTGCAGAGAGGCACAGCCAAAGGATGCACCCAGCAGGGCACCCCCACCATCTGGCTAGGGCCGCATGCAAACGGCAGGACAAGCCATGATGCTGGCCACGGCTGCCATGGTCCTTCTGTGGGCCTGCAGCATTGTCCTTCCCTCCCGACCCTGAGCTCAATGGGGACAGGGCCACGTGACCTAATCCTGAGGTCAGGCCCAAACCACTCTGTGATGTTCCAACCTGGGATGCAAGTTCCTGAAGGCTGTGACTATTGATCTCCCCTCAGATTCTCCCTTCTCCTTCGAAGCTGGGTGACCCCGGGGGAAGATGTCTTCCATGCTGGTGCCCCTTGTACAAAGTGAGCCTCTCACAGGATGCGCTGAGGAAGGAAACAAGTCGCGGTGGTCACGAGCTGGTGCTTTCTTAGCCTTGATGAAAGTTGTGCAGTTCTTGCAGGCAGAGGACAGCAAGAAGGCTCTGGTTATTTCTAATGATGGAAGGAAGGATCCTGCCAGGACAGCACACTCCCAGGAGGCTCAGAGCTCTTAGGGGCACCAGTACCCAGGGGGCACCGGTAGCCATGATTCCCACTCTCTTGTCCCAAGCTGGATGTGTGCACACATGTGTATGTGTCCACATGAGTGTCTACACACCTAGTGAGCATGCATGCACCTTTATGCATAGGTGCATATGTACATGAGTGTGCTGCTGCGTGCTCACCTGGGCATGTGTGTGCACATGTATGTGTGCATCTACATGAACGTACACACATCTAGTGAGAACACACACACACCTTTGTACGTACACATCCATGCATACTGCTGTGTGCACTGAGTGTGCACTGGACTTGCATGCTAGTGAGCACACATGGAACTTTATACACATAAACATGCAATCTGTGTGTGTGCTGCTGTGTGTAGTACCTGTGTGTGAACATCTTTCTGTGCATCTGAGGGTATATACATGCACATCAGCAAGTGTACACACAGCTTTGTGTATGTGTACACACATGTGTGGCTGCCTATTCACCTGTGGATGGGTACACATGTGTGCATGCCAACATAAACACTACTGTGTTCGGTCTGTGGCTCAGAAAAGCTCTTCAGAGTTCCTGGGTTAAAATGAATTTACGTGTTTTGGTTTTGTGTTTTTTGTAGAAGCCAACAGGGCAGTTCCAGTTCACTCATCTCCAGGCCTGAAACCCAAAACCACCTACTATACTTGCTGGTTCTGGGCTAAGGCGGCACCCTGAAGTCACATGTTTTTAAAGGAAACAAAGTGAACTGTTGCAAAGTTCAGCATGCAAGACTCTACTCAAGGCTGATTTGTGGCTGGGCTCTCATTAATGATGGTCAGGATGAAGTCTGTTTTCTAACTTTCCCCAAGTGACCCACCAGTCAACTGACAAGAGCCGCTGTGCTCCCCGTCTTACGAGAGCCACTGTACTCCCTGTCTCCATGAGAGCTCCTATGCTCCCCATCTTCATCCTCACGAGAGCCGCTGTGCTCCCCATCTTCCTGAGAGATGCAGTGCTCCCTGTCTCCATGAGAGCCACTGTGCTCCATCTTCATGAGAACTGCTGTGCTCCCCATCTTCATTAGAGATGCAGTGCTCCCTGTCTCCATGAGAGCCACCATGCTCCATCTTCATGAGAGATGCTGTGTTCCCCATCTTCATGAGAGGTGCTGTGTTCCCCATCTTCATGAAAGCCTTTGTGTTCCCCATCTTCATGAGAGCCGCTGTGCTCCCCATTTTCATGAGAGATCCTATACTCTGTCTTCATGAGAGATGCAGTGTTCCCCATCTTCATGAGAGCCATTGTGCTCCCTAATCTCATGGATCCTCTGTGCCTTCCATATTCATCTTCATGAGAGCCTCTGTGCTCCCTGTCTCCATAAGAGCCACTGTGCTCCCTGTCTTCATGAGAGATGCAGTGCTCCCCATCTTCATTAGAGACACTGTGCTCCCCGGCCTACACAACATGCTCTGAGTGGTTGAGTCATTAGCACTGTCACTGCAGCCACCACTGAGCATGTGCTATTCAGCATCCAGGCCCAGAGGGGGTGTCACTCTTGAGTGGGCATTTCTGTTGTCTGCCCACGTGCCATGGAGACGTTTCTCTCCTATCTCAGAGGCACTATCCTATCTCTTCCTATCAGCTCCCAAGACTGACCCAAAGGTGAGTCTTGCATCACATGAGACAGCAGACCTTTGAGGTTCCCAGGGCTGCTGCAGGAACATGAAGCACACACAGCCCATCACAGGCCAGGAAGGTCAGTCCAGACCACCCAGCTGTCCATCTTACCCAACAAGATCTGTCCTTCTGCCTCCCACTGTTCTTGCGTTTAGCCGTGTTTCCTCTTGTTCCAACCCCGTAAGAGCCTGCTATTTAAGATGTCGAGCTGGTACCTACGTAAAGCCTTCACCCCTAAGCTCCAGAGCCTTTGGTACATGAAGGTACTCTGAATGCTACCAAAGGGAGATATAAACAAGCCAGTTGCAAACCCTCTCCCTACAATGGTGCACTGCCTGTAAGATATGTTAGGGCAATGGTGGCACAGAGCTTATGTGTGTAACCAACCAATAACTGATCTGACTTAAGATCCACTCCACACCATGGAACTCAAACCAGACACTGTTTAGGTTACCAAGAACCTGAGACCAGATAGCCCAGGGACCTAGGATAAAACCAAACAATACTGATCTAAAAAAAAAAAAAAAAAGAGGAAAAACTGGAGCAATAGATAAAATGGTTCCTGATGATACTTCTGCTATATTCATAGTCAGCTCCTTGTTCAACCACCACTGGGGAGGCGCCCTCCTGCAGCAGAAGGGACAAATACAGAGGCCCTTGTGCAGACATTACACAGACTGTGGAACACTCAATTCTAAATGGGATGTCGCCATCAAATCCCTCTTCCTCTCAGGGCTCTGGGAACCCTGCAGAAGAAGACGCTGAGGCAGTGGGGAAGACGGGAATGGAGGACACCAAGGTCCCCCAGATCAACCCAAACAAAGCTCAAATGAGCTTGGAGAGGCTGCGGCAGCATGCACAGGTCCTTCCTTTCCTTCTATATCAGAGCATTCCGTTCCAACTCCGTGGGGCTCCTGTGTGCTGGAAGGGGTGGGTCTCTGACTCTTCTCCTCCTGTTGATCTGTCGTGTCCAACTCTGATGTAACAGCTTTTGTTTTATCTCATTACATTCTATTTTTTAATAAATTTTTAAGTGAATGAATGAATGAATGAATGGAAACCTAGTCACTAAAATAAAGGCTAACAACTGAGCTGCTGGGGAAGAAAAATCCGTGTTCTCCAGTGGAGTGACATGGGGTCAGGAGAAGCTAACCAACATATAATATACCCCACAGTTTTATTGTGTGCTTTTATTTGGTTACAGTTTGGTAGGATTCCCCTTTCTTTGGGGTGTTGTTTAATTTTGCTTTCTTAGTTTTTTTTGTTTTTTGTTTGTTTGTTTGTTTGTTTGTTTGGCAGGGGCGGGGGGGTGACGTTGTTGTGTTGGGTTTTTGTTTTTTAAGAAAGATTTTAAAGTTGGGGGCCTCTAGAAAGACTTGGGGGGGCTGGAGAGATGGCTCAGAATTTAAGAGCACTACCTGTTCTCCAGAGGTCCTGAGTTCAATTCCCAGCAATCACATGGTGGCTCATAGCCATCTGTAATAGGATCCATTCAATGCCCTCTTCTGGTGTGTCTGAAGACAGCAACAGTGTACTCATATACATAAAATAAATAAATAAATTTTTAAAAAAAATAAAAGAAAGAAAAAAAGAAGCCAGGCAGTGGTGACGTACGCCTGTAATCCCAGCACTCTGGGAGGCAGAAGCAGGCAGATTTCTGAGTTCGAGGCCAGCCTGGTCTACAGAGTGAGTTCCAGGACAGCCAGGGCTATACAGAGAAAACCTGTCTTGAAAAAACCAAATCCAAAAACACAAAACAAAAATAAAAACAAAAAACAAAAAAGAAACTAAGAAAGACTTGGGGAAGAGAACAAATATGATTAGAGTATATTTAAATTTAAAAATTGTTTTAGATAATTAAAAATGCCAAAAGTTAGCTCCTAAATGTCAAGTAGGTAAAAACATTCTTTTCATTTTTAATAAGAGTTTTTTTAATGGTTCATTTATTTTGTGTATGTATGTATATATATACTATAGCTGTCTTAGACACACTAGATCCCATTACAGATGGTTGTGAGCCACCATGTGGTTGCTGGAAATTGAAGTCAGGACCTCTGGAAGAGCAGTCAGTGCTCTTAACTGCCAAGTCATCTCTCCAGCCCAAAAAAGTTCTGAATAAGTTGGTTGGGATTGACTGTGGTTGGACTATGTTCCACAAAATTCACACATGGGGGGGGTCTCCATCCTCCAGGAGCTCAGAATGTGGTTTATCTGGTGATGGCCATTCGGGATGTAATTGGGGAGATGCCCTCTTGCCGCGTAGGGTTCCTATAGTGGATTTGGACAGAGCAGATTGGGCTACAGTGAGAACTTCATATAAGTAGTTGTGTGTCTACAAATCCCTGGCCATATGATAAAGGCCTGGGCCTGTGCCCCAGCACATGCAGGAAGTACACACCACACCTTGGACACGAACTTCTGGCCTCTGGACCACGAGACAAAAGCGTATCCAGGGGAGACCCCCGATTTCAGTCACACTCCCAAATCCTGACCCCAGATCTCCCTCAGAGCATGCCATGTGGCCTGCACACAGCTTCCCTGACCCATTCAGGGGACACACAGGAGGAACAAAGTTCCTGGGGGTTTTTCAGGGAAATTAAATGACTTGGTACGCTGCATCTACAAGTAAAATTAAAACAGCATTTTAGCCTAAATTACGCTTGGTGGTTTCCTATCCTCCAAAATTCCTGCATCTAGGGTGTGCCTCCTTTGACAAAATAACTAGAAATGTCTGAAGCAGGAGGTTATGAGGATGGTGCCGCCAGGCTCAGGGACGTGGTGGCTAGGGCAGGTTTGGGATCAGAAGAGGGAGAGAACAGGATGGAACCAGCTCAGGGCCTGGCTCTTTCCCCAAGAACAATCAAAGGGTGAGACCTTGAGCCCCAGAGCTGGGGAGACTTGCCAATCCCAAACTCCCAGTGTCCTGCGACAGAGAGCTGTGGCAGGCAGCAGTAAGAACCTCTTACTGCCAGTCTGGGGCTCCCTCCTCTCCTCTCCTCACCTCTCCAAAGAGAGGAGTAAACGCAGAGGGTTCAGGAAAGGGACCCTGACCCACCATTTTCTTTGCCTGAGCCGCAGCTCAAGGAATGTCCCGTCCTCCCCTAGCCAAGCCCATTGTGAAACAGAACAGGACGTGCTCTTAATAAAAGACACATGGGAAGCCTTCATTCGGCACTCGTTCCCAGGCCCGAACCTCACTTTAAACTTATGAACTTGCAAAAAGGAAGTCATACACTGCTCACAACCGGCCAGTGTCAGCATGTCCACGCAGCAATGGGTCCAGCTAAGACCCCGCGTGCCCAGCTAAGACCCCGCGTGCCCAGCTAAGACCCCGCGTGCCGCGCAGGCATTCAGCTCCATTTCCAAGCATTTCCTTTTTAAGGAGAGAGGGTCTTCCTCTTGCATTCCACCCTGTAAGCAAAAGCCACCCGCACATGTGCTTCGAGACAAATGTGATTCCACGTGGGCGTGGCCAAGTGAGGATGACTTCATGGCAGATGCAAACTCACTCACGGAATCCAGCATTTCAGACGGCAGCCCAATGGTTTGCTCCCCACAACTACCCCTCACCCAAGGGCTAGGGACTATCCATACGGGGTCATCAGCCTTCACAAAGAGAGACAGCACAACACCGCCCAAGAGATTCCCACTCGACGATAGTTTCAGAATGTTTGGGGCCAGTCTGGCTGCCAGAGGCTAACCCTTCTTATTCATCCCCCTCTGTGCTGTGTCAGAGACGAAAGGGCCACTGCAGCTCCCTCCGGGAATCGTTCTAGAATTTAAAACAGAATATGAACTTCGAAGTTTGCCCAACCATACTAATGCTGCAAACCTGTCACGTGATGTGCGCATGGATATGGGCATGTCCGTTAACATAGCACAAACCGGAACAGGGTTTTCTTTAAGCCCGTTTTGGAGAAGCTTAGCATGTGTCTCACTCAGACATCTGTCTTTTATTATCACCAACAGCCAGATGGCAGCCCTGCTTTCTCTGTGTCTGCAAAGTCAGGCCCTGCTCTTCAGTTGTCCCATCTTAAATAGTAACTTTATTGATCTGCCCCATTTATAAGCAGCATCTTCCACATCGGTTAGCCCTTCTAAGATGCACGTTGTTTTCATAACAATGTTCAGGAAAATACCTAAAACCTGTGGTACGCATGCAGAATTCATGGTAAATGTTTTCTGACAGACACTGCAGCACATCAATTTATGGATACAATTAGAATGTCTGCTTTTTCAGGTCACTTAATACACATTAAAAATTGTCCTGCCTAGGGCCTATGCGTGCAGGCGTATGTGTATGTGTGTGCGCGAGTGTGTGTGTGTGTGTGTGTGTGTGTGTACTCCATTAAGAAGTGCTACTTCTTCCTAATTATGGGACACTTCCATTTCTGTATTTAACACCTTTTAAGTTACTAAGGATCTTAAGTTTTTGTAAACTGCACATTGGCACAATCTTGAACACAGGACTTTAGTAATTTTTTGACCTATAAAAGCTGGCTGTTCTTTCAAGCGCTCCCAACCCCTGACCCGGCCTGCTCTGTGAGCTTGCAGATGAAAACAAACTTTGGTCACCCAGCGCTGTGGTCAAGGTTCACACTGCAGCGCCAGGGAGCCAGCAGCCAGCAGCAGCAAGCAGGCAGCTCCAAATGTAGCAGGCAGTGAGGGTGAAAATTCCGATCCATCCCCAAAGAAGTCGGGCTTCAACACCCCGTGTGCGCTGTTCTGCAGGCTTAGATGAGTGAAGAATCCCTTGGTGGGGAAAGCAGTAAGTCATTTCACAGCTCGGCCCTCCCTTGGCTTTTGATGCATCCTTAAAACATGCCCAGCCACACCGGTCCATTCAACGCAAGGGTGAGACTGCAAAGCCAGCAACGAAAACCGTTCAAACAAAGCCATTGCAGAAAGCTGCGCGGCACAGAGACAAGATTTTCTGATCGGTGTCGGCCAGGGGCGAAGCCAACCTCCCAACTTCACGTTAGGGTGGAGTAGAACCCCACAGCCGCCGGCATAGCCAACTCTCCTTCTCCTGACCCCGAGCGGGGCCCGAGCGTCTCCGCGGCCCCCTCCGCTGTCTGTGCTCTCAGGGCGGGTCCCCTTCCCAGCGCCCCGCACACAATGGCGCCCCGAACTCCCGCCGCCGTTCCCCGCGCCTTGCGCGTCGCCGGGTCCGCGCACAAAGGAGGGCGCGCGGGTCCCGAGCCGGCGCGCGCCAGGTGCTCCCGCGCGCCCCGCCGCCCGCCCCGGCCAGGGACCCACCCGAAGACCGCGCCATGGCCACTTACTTTCTCGATGGTCCCGGGCAGCAGGCGCTCCAGCAGCCGGCATAGGACTACCCCGTCCTTGAGCGACGCCTGCAAGAAGACCTCGGGGTCCGAGATGGTTTTCTTGGGCGATTCCAGCACGCCCAGGGTGATAAGCCACGTAACGGTCTGCTCGGCAGAATTCATCGCTGCGGCGGCTCGGGCTGCGCGCACAGAGGGGGCGCCGCGCGCGATCACCTCGGAGCGGCCCGGGCCGCGGCCACCCGCGCCCCCGCCGCCTCCGCGCCCATGGGCGGCCGCGCGCCGGCGATTGGCCCGGCCGGCCCAGCAGGTCCCGCTCGGCTCCGCGGGCTCGCGCGCGCCCTGGCCCGCTGTCAAGTGCCTTTTCATTAGCGGCGCAGGAACCTGCGGGCGCCCGGCACCGCCCCCGCCGCCGCCCCCCGGCCGCGGCCGCCGTCGCCCGATGACATCACCGGAGAAGAAAGACGCGGCGGCCGCCCGCGCGCACCCCGCGCCAGCCCCGGCGCACGACAGCTGGCGCGCCCCCCGCTCACCTGCGCCGCCCGCGCGCCCCGGGGCTGCGCGCCTTTGTGGGTAGGGCGGCGCGCGATTAGTAAGCGCTTCCCAGAATGCTCTCTTGAGCTTGCCCGCCGACTGCGGGGCGCGGGCGTCTCTTCGCCACCTCGCCAGCCGGCGGGGATGGCACGCACATGCTCGTTAGATCTGTGACCAGATGGGTCTCACTCGGGCAGGAGCGAGCGTCGGGAACGCGGGCGCGGTGCTACACGGCTGGCTGCAAGGCCACTGGCGGGGGTCGGGAGCGGAGGGGGGAGAGCGGGGGACGCGGGAGACCTCAGTAGTACCCAGAAGCCTCGCATGACTCTTCGTGAAATTGACGGTGACGTGTCCAGTGATCAAGAGCACACCGTAACCTCGGGTGGGTGTGCGCGGAAAGGGGAAGCAGACAGTGTCCCCCGGAGAGCGCGCTGTCCTTGCTTAGGCCCGGAACTTGGGCGTCCTCTTCCAGCGCTAGATATATGACAGGAGCCTGTGTTGAGATCAGGGCTCACCGTCAACAGACATGGATGTCCACTTACTCCAGCCCCTAGCCCTATGCTTTCCCTGCTGGCTAGCACTCCTGGACAGTTTAAAATAGAGTTTGCAATGTCCCAGGAGACCTTTCCCCTGGGCCAGGCAGGCACGTTCGTCCTCAAGACTGGAAGCCATTCGATGCTGTCAGAAAAAAACGACCACAGGTTCGCCCCTTTACCCTGCATTCTCCAGATGCTTCCATCACCACCATCGATTACATTTAATAGTGACCATGTTTCTGCTCCAGATCCAAACAAAGTATTAAAATAGTGTGAAGTCTGTTGAGGCCAGCTTCTCTGCCTTCAGGGGAGCGCTAGTTAGCCCTAACCAACCACTGCTGCAATTACAGGGTCTTTACCACCCACAGACCCAAGCCTCACTTTTTGTCCATTTTTCTGGTTACACATGAGAGGTAGCCTCAGCTACCCTCCCCTAGAAGCCCCACACCAGCCAGATTCCCATCCTGCTTCTCTGTGGCCTTCCAGAAAGTGGCAATGCAACTAACAACCGATGCCTGAGTCTATCAACCAAAGCTGCTCAACCCGGAAGAAACGTCCCTTAGTGCTGAATTTGAAAATTAACTCGTTACTATTTTTAAATCCTGTTAGACTAGGTCTGGCCTTATCACGTGGTGCAAAAGATAGCTACATATATTGACTGTCAAGTGGCCCTAAGGAAGGCAGGCAGAGGACAACTTAAGAGTCAGAGGTCAGAATGGGCCACTGACAACACCCATTCACTCTGGCAAAAAAAAGCCCCTAAGCTGCTAAATGATAACTTTATAGATCGCCTTCTTTTAACCCTAGAACATGCTAATTTCAAACCATTATTTGGAGGAGATCCTAGAGAGGTGCATTGCTCACGACTGAGTGTTTCTGAGGTGCTTCACCGAGCACTTCTGGTGTCCAAGTTGAACACTTGGTCAAATTTCCTCGACATTTTCTAAGTCCCGATACAGGGCTGAGGAGAGGAGATGCTCTTCTCCGCGTGGGTAGAGAAACACCAACTGGGACAGCAGCAGCCCTTCCTCCAGCCCGAGCCACCTGGTGGAGTGGATTAGCCACCTTCCCCACACACCTGAACCAGTACCCATAATGGAGCTCTCCTTAGACAAGCAGCTGACCGGCTAATAGCGATGAGTGACAGACAGGCGGTCGATGCTGGATCAGTAGATAGATGTTAGCTAATACATATGGACATGTTAAGAATGCACAAAGAGCTGGGCGGTGGTGGCGCACGCCTGTAATCCCAGCACTCTGGGAGGCAGAGGCAGGCGGATTTCTGAGTTCGAGGCCAGCCTGGTCTACAGAGTGAGTTCCAGGACAGCCAGGGCTACACAGAGAAACCCTGTCTCGAAAAACCAAATCCAAAAAAAAAAAAAAGAATGCACAAAGACCTTCGTTACTATAGGATACTCCATGGTTCCACTTCTTTGGAGAACCCTGACGCCATACGTGGTACAGCGTGCTGCCTGCGGTGAGAGATGTGGCTTCAGGCTCCCTTGTTGTGTGGCTGCTTCCCAGGGTCCCTTTGACATACCTGCCTCAGTCCAGATTCATAGCGTCAATGCTTCCCAAACAAGGACATGGGAGGGTGGGATATGGCCACAGTGATAAGCAGCATCAGTGAGGGCACAGCTTTTGCTCTCGCCCACCTATCAACCCCTGGGCGTTGCTGTAACCCCACTGGGTCCTGGATCAATTCTTGAGACTGCCAGAGTCTTCAGGAAATGAAGCAGCTCAAAACAACAGCAGAGATACGTTCTCTCATGGTTCAGAGGCTGGAGTCACTGAGCATCTGCATGGCTGGCCCCTCACAGAGGTGTGTGGGGATCTGTCCAGGTCCCCTCTTGCCTCTCCGGGGCCACCAGTCTTTGGACATTCTTTGTTGGCTTACACATTAACTTCCCAATCTCCATCCTGACTTCTCACAGCATGTGCTTCTTTTCCATGCCTAGGTCTAAACATCCCTGACCTTGGAAGGACGCCAGTCACAGGGTCTGGAGCCACCCTCTCCGACCCAGGATATCTTGATGACATATAGAGACCCTTCTTCCAAATAAAGTCCCACGTGTGGGTGCTGGGAGTTACAGCTTGGACATGCTTGTTGGGATATACCAACCCAAAATCAGATCATCTGAGTTGCCTCCCGCACCCCACCTCGGGAAGGGACAGAGCTTCCCACCATCCCTCAGAAGGTGATGGTGTCTGAGGACACTGACATGTGTCTGGCTCTACAGGCTCTGATGTGGAATCCTTCAGAAGGGCGGCTCCTTCGGGAATCCGCCATGGCCATCTGTGACTCAGGGCCAGTCTCTGAAGAGTCTCCACGAGGCCCTTGTGTTGTGGTTCCAACAGAGAGATCAAGGTGAGAGCCACCTCCTCCTGCTGCTCTCCCGGTTCAGCATTGTGAGCTGCAGAGGAGCATCCTGGGTTCGTGGAATCTGACGGTGCATCACTGTGTCTGTCCCTACTCCCTCCTGCTTCTATCTTTTCCGTTTGGTTTTTTTGAGACAGGCTTTCTCTGTGTAGTCCTGGCTGTCCTAGAACTTGCTCCGTAGTCAAGCACCACCACCACCACCTCACTTCATTCATTCATTCATTCATTCATTTGTTGAGACAGGGTCTCATGGAGCCCAGGCTGCCCTAGACTCCCTATATAGCCGGGGACAACCATGAATTTATCCCCCTGCCTCCTCCACTCTTCCAGTGCTGGAAGCACAGGTGTGCGCCACCGTTCTTGGTTTTTTGCAGGGCTGAGAACTGAACCCAGGGCTTTGTGCATGCTAAGCAAACACTTCACCAAGTGAGCCCCGGCCCCGGCTTGCCTTGGCCTTTCCATGACTCTGCAGGGCGCTCACTCACTTTTATGGGCATCCCACCGGTGACATCACAACTTTTGCTCCTCCCCTGCCTACCAAAAGTATTTTGTACCTGAACATGGACCGACTACTGAACATAATCCCACTACTTACTGGGAGGAAGAAGCAAGAAGCTCAGGAGTTCAAAGACAACTTGACTGCATACATAGCAAGGACTTATCACAAAAAATAAATATATAGATATATACTTATACATAGATATGTTTAATAGCAATTGCCTAAGAAGACAGAAATCTCCTCTCCTCTCCTCTCCTGGGCTGAGGGCAAATTTTCTGGCTGGCTAACAGATTTCAAAACATGTCTTCCTGTGGAACAAAGTTTGGGTAGGTCTGTTATCCCATAAGGGCTGTTTCCAGAACTCAGGGAACCTCGTCTGTAACACAAACCCTCCATGCACAGCATCTGCCCTGCCCCTGCTCCAGAGACTCTGGTTGGAGGGCCAAGATGCAAATTTGAAGCCCCTGCCACTGACAGAGAATGACTCTGAGCTCCTGACCAAAACTCAGGAGTCGCACTGCTCCTGCCAGCAACCAGAATTCTGGGTAACTGCCCTGCCTTGACAGGAGGCTGGCCTCTCAGTCCCCTGCAGGTCCTCAGCATACCTCACTTGTTCCAAGACTCCTCCACCCTCCCCCCTCCCATTAAGCTCCCACTCCCTCTGGAGAGAGCCCTTGCTGTGTCCCACGAGTTCTACAGGAGAGCACTTCCTCTCTTACTGCTTCCAAAGGGAGTTAAAATTCGCTCTGACTCTCTCCTTCGCCACAGTGCTACAGAAGAATGTGCTTCTCAATAGCCAAGAACTCGAGGCCGCTGGCCACTGACACGATCAGCTGATGGAGCCCGTAGAGACCACTTTTCAAAACTGGCCCATGAGCAGAGGATGCATGCTCACTGTCGGAGAGAATGTATGTTACATAAACCTTTGTGCCTAAAGAAGAAGAAGAGAAAAACTTCTGTGAAACACTTGTACACTCACAGTATGTATCAAGAATAGTTTCCATGAGCCCCACACCCAGGAGAGCCGCCCACACAACCAGAGAGCATTTTCAATACAAGCCTCTAAAAGTGGGAAGCTAGTAACGAAACCAGATGTACAATGTGGCTCTCTCCAAGTTTTTACAGACAATGTATGTAAGGGGGAGCAGAGAGAGAGGTAGGCAGGTAGGTAGGAAGGTAGGTTTGTACAATGTGTGGTGCATGTGTGGTGTGTATGGGAGGGCTGTGGCATGGTGTATTGGGGGTATGTTCATGTGCCTCTATGGTACAGTATGTGTGTGCATGTGTATGCATGTGTGTATGTGTGCATGTGTATGCATGTGTGCATGTGTGTGCATGTATGTGTATGTGTGTGCATGTGTATGCATGTGTGTGTGCGCGCATGTGTATGTGTGTGTGTGTGTCTGTGTGTGTGTGTGTGTGTGCATGTGTGTGAGCTAGGGTATGTATGTATTCTATGTATTCTATGGATACACTCACGTAGCTACCACCACAGTGTGGCTATGGCCATTACCTGGTCCCACAACCACAGAACCTGGAGCGGTGCTCTACAGTCATGCTCTGCCTACGAGGGTTCTAAGTCCTCTCTGGCACCTGCCTTTTAAATATCTCTTCTGTATCTCAAACCCCTGGCGCTGCAATTCCAGGCATTGTTAGCTCCGTGACTTGGCTGCTGGGAACCGAACTCCTGTCTTCTACAAGAGGAGCGTCTCTCATAACTGCCGAGTCATCTCTCTGGCCTCACACAAATGATTTTCATCTCTATCCTCTGTCCTGTCCTCAGGGGCAGTAAAGTTAGTCCTGTGTGAAAAGTTTCCTTCCATAAGCATCTTTGTTGTTGTAGCTATGATTTCACAATGAGAAGCATGTTTAAATGACCATGTTTGGTCTTTTTGACACATTCTTGACAGAAGATACAGCTATCGAATGGGCCTGGAAAAATTGGAACTTGATGTTAAAAGCTATTACCTAAGGAGGATCCAGCACTCCTTAAGAAACATGGCTTCCTAGGAGTGTCCAAGAACTAAATTTAATAATTTAATTTCAAGTCTGTCTAGACAGCATTAGCAAATGTGTGTGTGTGTGTGTGTGTGTGTGTGTGTGTGTGTGTGTGTGTGTGTGTGTATAGAGGGAGCCCTGCCCTACCATCACCAGTACAGAACAGAGCTCCAGGCAGAACTCCCTCAGCTCAGGGACCAGAGAACACAGTTCAAAGAAGAGACAAGAAACAGAGTGTTTGCTTAAGATAAGGTCTTGCTACATAGTTCAAGACTCTTCATGCTCTCAAGTGCTGGGGTTACAGGCATGAGCCACCATGCCAGCTCTGCATGGTGCTGGAGCTGGAATCGGGACTCCATGCACACTAGGCAAGCCTGCTGTCTATTATAAAACCTGGTGGAGAGATCTGGGTAGCCTTTCCAGAAGGCCTCTGTGCCCTCGGGGTCCTGCAGCCTAGCTAAGAGGCTGGCAACTCCACCAGTGGGAGGGCAGGGTCACCCACACATTCCCGAATCCATCGAAGCTCGAGATTTACAAGGAACTTAGCCAGTGGAGAGCATGTCCTCAGTGGTGCCTCAGTTTGCAGAACTCCAGCCCTGAACCTGGCTGAAGCACTGGGTGAGGTCAACTGCTCCACTCTTGCTCCTCGATGCTAACGTCTGCTACAGTCTACAGGCCGGCCTCTCTACGTCCTACTAACAGCACAGTGCCATTCCGGGACCCAGATTCTAAACCACGGTTTGAGGAAGCTACACAATGTGAGTCTCTGCCAGCCTCAGCTGTACTGACCTCCCAGCCAAACGGGAACCGGGAGAGCCAGGATCAAAAGGTCTGCACATCCACTGTGTGTCCCGCCTTCCACATTTGTGATTCACTCTGCCCAGGAGGGGTGGGCAGTGGGACCCACTCCCAAGAACTGGATCCCAGTGGGGTGGGTACAGTGACAGGTACGTCTAAAGCCTTGGAAACAGCACACACCAAGGAAGGTGACTCTGCTGGGATGGGAGCGCTCATGTACCCAGGGGCTTGGTGTGATCCTGTAGAGGACTCAGGAGAGGTGTGGTTGCTCCTAAGGGGGAACTGGGAGATCTCTAATGCCCAGAGGCTCCCTAGCCCATTCATCTCCACATCTTAGGAAGAACCCACCAATGAGCACAGCCAGAGGGCTCAGCCAGTAGACCGTCCCAGTAGACACAAGTCTGGTGGAGGAAGCTCATGGACTTGGATTCCAGGACTGGGTTCAGCTTCTGGGGACACTAGTAAGGGACAGTATGTGATGCCTGCTGAAGACAGATCTTCATATACCAGCCAGAACTGGCCCAAGGGAAGCCCCTCTCCTGAGTCCACGTAACAGTGTCTCCACCCAAGAGAGCAGCTGTGCTGGCAAAAGGAATCAGGGGCGAGGACTGCACCCCTGACTTCTTTACATTGGCTGGTGATCTGGTGATCTCGATGGTACAACAGCCTCTTACTGATCTGGTGTACAGAACCCACCTGTTCCTATGCACTGTCAAGCTCCAGTCTGCAACCTTGCAAATCTGACGTCAGGCTTGGGAAATCTCTATAGCAGATTACCACTTGCGTTGCTTGGTTGAGGCAACAGATGGAGGGGCTCAAACAACACATTTTTATTTCACAAAGTCTTGGGGTTGGGGTTCAGGTAAGATCCTTCCTGGGTACACCTGGTGCCTTCACACTGAGTCTTCTTAGGATGGGCTTCAAGCTATAGATCTGGGTTATATATAGTCCAGCACTTACAACAACCACCAAGAAGCACAGTTCCAGAGGGCTGGAGAGATGGCTTAGCGGTTAAGAGCACTGACTGCTCTTCTAAAGGTCCTAAGTTCAAATCCCAGCAACCATATAGTGGCTCACAACCATCCACAATGAGATTTGATGCCTTCTTCTGAGGAGTCTGAAGACAGCTACAATATACTTACATGTAATAAATAAATAAAGAGAGAGAGAGAGAGAGAGAGAGAGAGAGAGAGTTCCAGTCTCTGGTCTGAAACAGTCTCACCCTCCTTTCTGTCCCATCAGCTCAGCACCCTCCTCCTGCAGGGGTGGAGTGGCCACCAGATGACCCTCTGCTTATGTCTGGCAGCCCATAACGAGCTCAAGATGGCTCAGATGTTCCCCTGTGGGGTTGCAGCTGCTTCTGAGGTTTCCTCGGCGCCATAGGGACTCAGCCCTGTTCTCAGGTGTCACAGACAGGCAGGTGATCACTGGGAAGAGAAAGTGTAGCCAGAGACACTAAAGCTAGTGGGCTTCATGACTGCTTATTGTGAAGTGGCCAGAGGTGACATCCTCAGACCCCTACTGAACTGCCCAGAGGTCAGAAAACCCACAAGCAGACAATGCTACCTGTGACTGAGATAAAATGCTCACTGTGGGAACTGTGTTCCACAGCAGTAAGAGATCACGGGTAAAAGTCCGGAGAATTAAAAGGCATAAAGATGTAAAAGGAAGAACTGAATTCTGATTGTGTGTGCGGAAATATCTCCTCCCACAAAAGACAAAAAAGAAAAAGAAAACAACAGAGCAGCAGGTATATACAGGCTATCTGTGAAGGGAAAACCATAAAGTTACGATCAACTTCATTAGTAAATACCAATAATAATAACTTAAACCAAAAATGTCATCATCAAAATAAAAATAAGCACAAGATATGAAAACATTATCAAAAATACAACATGAACAAGTTGAAATTAATTTTATTTCCATGTATGAGTGTTTTGCCAGTGTGTATGTTTGTGTCCTGGTGCCCTCAGAGGCCAGGACAGGGTATTGAGATCCCCGATACCGGAGTTACAGGAAGTTGTGAGCTGCCATGTAGGTACTGGGAACTGAGCAGCCAGTGTTCTTAACTGCTGAGCCACAGCTTCAACCCCACAAGTTAAAATTAAAATGTGCCTTAGGACCAGCAAGGTAAAGGTGCTTGTCGGCAACCCTGGTGATCTGAGTTCAACTTTCTGGAACCACAAAAAGGGGAGAGAAAAGTGACTCCTTGAAAGATGCCTCTGAAGCCAGGCGGTGGTGGCGCACGCCTGTAATCCCAGCACTCGGGAGGCAGAGGCAGGTGGATTTCTGAGTTCGAGGCCAGCCTGGTCTACAGAGTGAGTACCAAGACAGCCAGGGCTATACAGAGAAACCCTGTCTCGAAAAAACCAAAAAAAGAAGAAAGATGCCTCTGCAGCACATGTACACACATGCAGAGAGAGACAGACAGACAGACAGAAAGACAGAGAGAGACAGAAACAGAGAGAGAGAGAGACAGAGAGACAGAGAACACAGAGGAGAGAGGATTGAGAATAAACTTTAAAAAGTAATAAAAAGATGACTCAATTGAGACCTAGTGTCAGAAGTGTCATTATTTGTCCCCTGATTGGCTCACGTAATCACTATCCCAGTTGGTACCCGGTAAGAGTTGTATTGACTAGGAAAGGACAGCAACACCAGCAACAGCATGTCCAAGAGAGACCATGGCTGGTCAAGAACGGACCCAAAGCTCTGACTTCTAGCTGAGAAAGGCAATCTGAGATCAATGGACTAGACAGAGGTCTAAGAGCCACATCCATGAGTGATCCCTGGCTTACCACAGAGCCACATCCCAGATCAGCAACGGAGGGATGTCCCCTTGGTCCACATGGTGACCAACGATGACATTCTATATGCAATCAAGCCCCGCGGCATTCTTTACACAAACCCCAAAGTTCCTGATGGGTTTGGGGCACACTGGGGATGGGCAGATCTGAAACTCAGGAAGTAAAATGAGACTGGCTCCAGAATCAGAAAACAGGTATAAAAAAAGATATTTGGAATAATCCAGGGAATTTGAACATAAAAAAAAATACATGATATAGTGTTATTGAATTAAAGCAATTTTCATTCTCATAATGGTATAAACTGTCACACAGACAAATTATCCTCAGGAAAGCATATCAGAAAACACACCCCTGGGATATGTCGTGGAGCTGTGGGTGCTCCTATGATCTCTGAGAACCACACCCAGGAGTCAGGCATTAGGTGGTTTTGGAATCTAGGTGGGGGGCACATGTTGTTTGTTGCACAAAACTTTTAACTTTTCTCTACCTTAAAAAGTGTTTTACCTCATGCCTTTAATCCCAGCACTCAGGAGGCACAAGTAGGTGGCTCTCTTATGAATTTGAGGCCAGCCTGATCTACAGGGCAAGTTTCAAGACAGCCGGGGCTACTCAGAGATACCCTGTCTTGAACACACACACACACACACACACACACACACACACACACGCACACGCACACGCACACGCACACGCACATGCACACGCACACGGGGGCGGGGGGAGGAAGAAGGAAGGAAGGAAGGAAGGAAGGAAGGAAGGAAGGAAGGAAGGAAGGAAGGAAGGAAGAGGGAAATGACAGTCATTTCAGCTGGGTGTGACTCTGGGCAAGTTGCACAATATGAAGCTAAGGACAGCACTCACTCTCAGATCTGCCACACCAGAACTTATCAAGGCTGCAGCTCGCTTTGCAGACATTCCTGGCCCCAGGCTGCTCTGTCAGCTGTGATGACTGCGCTTTCCAGTCTCTTAGGGGTGAGCCCAACAGTAACCACACTTACCTGAACTCTTTAGTTGAGATTATACAGGCTCAGACCATACAGGCCCACAAAGGGGGCGTTGTCTGCTTCGTTTGCCCATCAGAACATCCGGAGACCTTGTACTCCACGACAAAGATGTAACAGAGACCAAGCCTACTGTGGTCCTTGGAGCTGTTCATTGTACAATTCTTCTAATCTTCCTCTACCTTTAAAAATTTTTTGCCAGGCAGTGGTGCCTGACTTCAGACTTCAGAAACCCTTTGGGTTTAGGGTCTCCTGTGAAATCAGCAGAGGCATGGGGAAAGGCTTCTGCATTGTCCCCTCTCCATCCTTCCTAGCATTCTGATCACCCCCATGCAGAATGTGTGTGTCTACACACACACAAACACACACATACACACACACAGAAGAGGTACTTCCCCTAAGATTGGCCTTGCCAACCTGCCTCAGAGAATGGTCCTGGTACCATGACTGGCATTGTGAGTGACAGCCTGCTCATTCTGGTCACTGGGGCAGAGTCAGCCACCTCTGCCATGCGGCCTAGGCTATATCACAGGAAAGCAGGGGAAATTGTGACCTCTGAGTGGCCAAGCCTGATAACAGCCTTTGAATCCTTGGTTTGAAAGACCCCGTGGGGCTGGAGAGATGGCTCAACAGTTAAGAACACTCACTGCTCTTCCAAAGGTTCTGAGTTCAAATTCCAGCAACCACATGGTGGTTCACAACCATTCGTAATGAGATCTGATGCCTTCTGGTGTGTCTGTAGACATAAAATAAATAACTAAATAAATCTTTTTTAAGATTTATTTATTGCTGGGCAGTGGTGGCACACGCCTGTAATCCCAGCACTCTGGGAGGCAGAGGCAGGTGGATTTCTGAGTTCGAGGCCAGCCTGGTTTACAGAGTAAGTTCCAGGACATCCAGGGCTATACAGAGAAACCCTGTCTCAAAAAAACCAAATCCAAAAAAAAAAAGATTTATTTATTTATTTTATGCATATGATATGGCTCTCTTCAGACACACCAGAAGTGACCAACTAAATAAATCTTTGGGCTGGAGCAAGTGGGGCTGAAAAGAGAAGAGAGAGTGTCTGAAGACAGCCACAGTGAACTTATACATAATAAATAAATAAACCTTTAAAAAGAAAAAGAAAGGCCCAATGGATTGTTTGATAGCTTTTGAGAGAGCCCGACTTTTAAAAACTAACACTTGGACCCCAGAATGAAAGTCCTGGGAAAAGGCTTTGAGGCAGAAGCCTGGTGATGGCCTGTGCGTGACTCAGAGACCTCAGCGAAGGGGCAGATCCTCGCCTTAAGCATGTTTAAGGCGGCTGGACCAGATACACCAGAAAGACCTGGGTTTTTCTCCAGACCACAGTAGGGACTGGGGGAGAGTTTAGAGGCATGTGACAAGGATGGCTTGGAGAGAAGGGACTCACAGAGCCTGCAGGGGAGCTGGGGAGTGTCTTACTTCCTGGAAAGGTCAGCTCTGAAGCCCCAGGCCCCAGACAGGCAGGTCACACCTCCCGGACATGGAAGTGACTCCCTGCCTATGCTGGGGCTCCCCTTCCCGCCCCTAGAGTTTGGTGCCGGAGGAATGTGACTCCAGCAGGGTTTCAACGAGAAAGCAGAAGTCCGGCAGCTCCAGTGCTTACCTGAGTTGCTAGGTAAAGCCTTACTTGAGGCACGGTGGCTTCTGGGTAGAACAGACACCCATAGTTTTAGAAAATCTAAGTTCCTTGGGGATGGGGAAAGGGCTTAGTCTGAAAAATACTGGCCAGGCAAGCTTAAGGACCAAAGTCAGCCAGGCAAAAGAGGCTGACATGGTAGCACACACATGACATCCCAGCACGAGGAAGGCAGGTCCCTGGGGCTAGCTGGCCTATCAGCCTAAACCAACGAGAGACCTTGCCTAAAAACCAAGATGGACGGAGACCTGAGGAATAATACCCAAGGTTGGCTCCAGGCTTCTACATGTGCATCCATAGGCATGCGCATGCGCTCGCTCTCTCTCTCTCTCTCTCTCTCTCTCTCTCTCTCTCTCCCCCTGGCTTGCTGGCTTATTTGTCACTCATGTGTGCATGTGCTCAAACACACATACATAGATACATCCTCACACATATACACACCCTCACAAATACACAGAGACAGACATATCCTCACATACACACAGAGACAGTCACACAACCTCACATACACACAGAGACAGACACACAACCTCACATACACACAGAGACAGACACACAACCTCACATACACACAGAGACAGACACACAACCTCACATACACACAGAGACAGACACACAACCTCACATACACACAGAGACAGACACACAACCTCACATACACACAGAGACAGACACACACTGAGAGACAGATGCATACACAGAGAGACAGACAGACACACACCCTCATTTACACACATAGAGACAGACACACAACCTCACATACACACAGAGACAGACACACACAGAGAGACAGATGCATACACACAGAGACAGACAGACACACACCCTCATATACACAAACAGAGACAGACACACACACCCTCACAGACACACACCAGAGCCCATTTTGGTTCAGGTGCACAGCAAGAAGACAACAATCACTCGCCCCAGCATCCACCTAAAACTAGGAATTCAGACAGTCTGACCCTCAGTCGCTTTAGTCATGGCTTGATGATCTCCAGACTCCACATACTGGGCTTTCACAGACAGTGAGGGAAGGGAGGTGCGGAGCCTCGGAGAGTGAGCAGGCCATGAGCGTTCCCCTTATGAGTGGATGGAGACTCTTCAAGACAGGTTTTTGTGCCCGTGTGCCCCCTCTTCCTGCCAGGATGGGGTGCTCTACCCTGTGAGGACAAATTACTCCAAGACCATCTTGAGCAAGACTGAGTCCTCCCTGGACCACCAGGCCTGCTGACGCCTTGATCTCAGCCTCCCAGCCTCCAGCACGGCGAGTAATAACTGTCTGTTCTTTATTGATTACCCATCTGTTCTATTTTGTCACAGTGGCACAAACAGACTGAGGCAAAGTAGATGCTTAATTTTAGAACAGATGGCAGACTGACGGCCTAGCATCCACAAAGCCCTCGGTCCCATCTCTGTCACTGCGTAGAGCACACACGGTGGCGTATGTCAGTAATCCCAGTACTCAGAGGTACAGACAGGAGGATCCAAAGTTCAGCTCATCCTCAGATACGAAGCAAGTCAACTTTGCTCCTCAAAGATCCGCAAACAATGGATAACTCTGGAGAGTTTTGGTTAATTAAAAAAAAAAAAAACCTCTAATATTTACTTCAAAAATTATATATGATAAGAACACTTAACTTCTTCATAAAATGTGTATAATTTCTTCAGAAACCACATCCTGTCACATATACATACATTTAACTTCTTCATAAAATGTGTATAATTTCTTCGGGTAGTTCTTGCTGATAAACATAACCCCTGATCAAGTGTTCACCTCCTGGCAGTCGAGACAGATGGAGAGAGGCCTGAGGGGAACCAAAGTCAGGCACAGCCCCCAATGGGGGCTGGGGAGAGTTCGACTCATGGGACCCTGAGACTCTGAGGCCTGGCTGGGTCTCTTCCTACCTCTCCAAGGTCTCTTGCTAGAGAGAGCTCTGCCCCGCCTAAAGACTGGTCTCTAATGTTCTGTGTCCAAACCCTGTAAAGATTTCCACACAGATGAAATGGGAGCTGATACATCTAAAACTCAAAAACAAAAACAAAAAAACCCTTTCCATGGGGGTCTGGAGAGATGGCTCAGTGTTGCTGATCTTGCAGAGGACCCAACTTTGGTCCTCGGGATCCATGCTGGATGGCTCCCAACATTCTGCAGCTCCAGTTCCAGGGGATCCTACACTGTTTTCTGTGCTCCACAGAAACCACATCCTGTCACATATACATAAACAAAAATCTCTAAAAACAGCAATCACACAAAAATTCTAAAACATGCAAAGTTGCTTGTCACCAACATGTTCATGGCCAGAATTCCAAACCCAGGACCAACATAGTGGAAGGAAATACAAAATCCCACAAGTTGGCCTCTGATCTCCACATACACCTTTTGGCGCGCGCGCGCGCACACACACACACACACACACACAAAGTAAAAATTTAATAAAAACCACTCATTAAGCTGGGAAGCATCTGCCCTGTCTTTCTTTCCAAATCTGGATCTTTCAACCAAAGAAGGCAGAAGGTGCTCTGCTCCGGTGGCCAGTGCTCCCGCAGTCACACCCAGACGGGCCACATTATCACTTGTGATTGTACTGAAACAGACGATCTTTATGAGCACAGTGTAGGACAAAATAGGGAGACATGGAAGGATGTTTGCATTGCAATATTCACATAAGATTAAGCCATACTCTCTGGAAAAAAAATCTGTGCTGTATTGTTAGGCAAGGGAGTTCTAAATATTTTATAAAATTCCACAGTGTCCTAGTTTTCTTTCTGATGTTGTGTGATAAACCCTGACCGAAAGTGACCTGGAGCAGGAAATGGTTTCTTTGGCTTATAGGTCACAGTCCTTCACTGAGGGGAGAGACCACATCAGGTACACACACACACACACACACACACACACACACACATACACACACACACGTCAAATAGCAATTAAAACAAAAAGGCCCCAGAGACATGCCCACAGGCCAACCAGCATTTTCCTCTTCTCAGGCCTGTCAAGTTGACAACCAAGATCAGCCACCACACCTGGGTAAAGCCAGGTGTGGCGCTTCACACTTGAATCTCAGAACTCAAAAGGTGAAAGCAGGAAAACGGAAGGTCAAAGGTCATCCTTAGCTGCGGAGCAAGTTTGAGGCCAATCCAGGCTGAGATCTTGTCTCAAACACTTTCCCCACGGTCTGATTTCATTCACCAAACTGATTCTTCAAACTGTCCGCACAGATCTTAGAGTTCTAACTTGTCTGTCAATGTGGACGAATGCTTCGGTTTGTATTTAGTCGCTGACATTTGCTGAGCCTTCCTCAATGGTTTTGTGACGAGCTGTTTTATACAAGTGTTCCACAAGTGTCTGGCCAGGGTGGGCATTCAGAATCTACAGGTTACAGCATTCCAAGTGTTTCCATCAGACAAACTTCCCCTTTTGTGTGGCGGAGGGGAGGAGCTTACTTTGGGTGTCTTTCTTGGTTTTCTGTAACTGCGGTATCAATGTGACAGGAATGCCTGCTGCAATGAGTGATGGGTAAGCCTCCCTGGAACTTTTTTCGCTGAGCCACTGGGGCATGCTGAGCATTTCCCTTGGGTGTTGTTATGCCCTACTCTCCGGCCCGCTGTTTGTCAGCAGGGCCTCCTCAGGCATTAATTACCACAATCTTCATCCCTAGACGCTTGGTTCTGGCCATATTTAATTATGTTGTGCCTTCACACATTCATTCTGGACTCTAGCACCTTGAACAAATAGAAGTCAGTTTGTTTTTATGCCTGGATCCATCAGTTCTATCAAGAGGATTATTTATTTACTTATATTTTTAAAAATTTTGTGTCTCACAAAATGTACACACACACACATACATCACACACACATGTATCACACACACACCACACACACACCACATACACACAGCACACACACACACCACACATACATGACACATACACTACACACACACACACACACACCAACACACACACATACACCATACACACCACACACACACACACACACACACACACACACACACACAGAGTATGCCTGAGAGTGTGCAGTGCCCAACAACAACAGCAGGGGGCGCTTGATCCTCTGGCACTAGAATTGCAAGTGGCTGGGATCAGAACTCACGTCCTCTGGAGGAGCAGCGCCCGCGTGGCATCTCTCTAGCCAAGACTTGTCTACAGATCACTTCCCACCCATGGTTTTTCCTCTCTCTCTGGCTCACCCTGGTATGCTTTTTCTGTCTGGTAGCTTGCGCTTGGATTGCGGGCATCATCCAGCGCCGGGTAGTTCTGAGCAGCTGTGATCACGTGTAGACTGTGTCCTGCCTTACGGTGTGACTGCTTTGGTTCTGTTGGATTTCACTTTGGTCACACACACACACACACACACACACACACACTATTTCTGCCTTTGTTAGCCTCCACAGCTCAGACCAACCCCACGTGCTTCCTCAGCTCACGCAGCAGAGTCCACTCTGACAGAACAGCAGCCTGGCAGTCACTCTGGGATGCACACACTCGTGGCTCTTCAAACTATTCCCTCCCGAGCATGTGGCCGCTGTCGAGATGAAGACCTGGGTTTTTCTGTGCTGCACATGCCAATATCCCCCCAGGCCCCGAGGAATCATAGTCCTCTAGAGCCTGGCACCCAGCATTCACAAGATCCTACTTTTAGGATAGATTTGTGTCTCTGTTTTCCTTCTCTTGGTCCACATCTAGTGCCTCCCCCTTGCCTTTTAATTTTCAAAGACACAATTTCCCAGTATAAAAATCGTGATTTGTAAGATTTTTTTTGTTGGGGGCTAGAGAGATGGCTCAGCGGTTAAGAGCACTGGCTGCTCTTCCAGAGGTCCTGAGTTCAATTCCCAGCAACCACATGGTGGCTCACAACTATCTGTAATGGGAACTGATGCCTCTTCTGGTGTGTCTGAAGACAGCTACAGGGTACTCATATGAATAAGATAAATCTTTAAAAAATATTTTTGTTTAAGTCGTTTATGATGTTTTAATTTTACCACATTCTTGTAGTTTCTGATGCAGAGTAAGCCTCGGGGTTTATTCCTCCGTGTAAGACCCTTTCTCGGTCTCCTTCCCCTCCGGGTTAAGCTGCAGAGGCTGCACTTGGGGTGCTGTGGGGTCACTCCCTGCCTGTACTATCTGCCTGCCTCTCTGACGCCTTGTTCCCTCCAAACATTCTTGGCCATGAACTCTCAGATATTTCCCATGCCCTGTTTCCTTTTCTCCCAGAATTACAATTCCACAAATACTCACTTTGGTATTTTCCCATAGTTCCTCCGTACTCTGGGATTGCTAGCTGGGTCTAAGGCCCCATAATTTCCATGTCCTGTCCATATTTGTACCCCCGACTCTCTCCTGCCTCCTGAGGCTCTGCCGATGAGCCTTCTGGTGCATGCCCCCAGCCCTGCCACCTTCCTGCATAAATCTAGCGTTTTAATCCCTCTGTAGTCGGGAAACAGGACGGCCATGGGAGGCGGTGGGGTCTTATTTTATACACCAGTGTTTGCTGCTCTATAAATGTGGAAAGGCTGTGGCCGTGAGGAAATACTGGTCTCCCCACCTTCCTGGGAGACTCCAGCAACCACTGGACGGCTTTCAGATTCCAGGGGAAGCCAAAGGTTCCAGCAACACAAAAGCAATTCTTTACCTCAATGGCCTCTCTGAGAGGAGTAAGGCTCTGTGTGCTCATGGGCGAATCCGGAAGCAGAGGAGGACATGGGGGTTGGGGGGCACTCAGCCGTGCTCTAGTTTGAACTCTGGTGCTGTGGGCAACATCTCGACCAAAAGAAACTTGGGGAGGACAGGGTTTCTTTCATCTTACACCTTATGGTCCTTCCCAGTGGAAGTCAAGTCCGGAACACAAGGCGGGCGTCGAAGCAGGCATCACAGAGGGAAGCTGCCGATGTGCTTGCTCCTGGGTTCATCCTTGACTCCCTCTCACACAGCCCAAGATCCCCACGCTCCCCTAGGAAATGGCACTACACACAGAAGGCCAGCCCCCCCCCCTACATCGACTGGCAATCAAAACAAGCACCCCAATAGATAATCCCACAAGCCAATTTGGTTGAGGCAGCCCCCACTGAGGGCTATCTCTTCCCGGGTGTGTCAAGTTGACAGCCAGTATTAGCCATCACAGCTGACTTTCTCTGTTCCCCCTTTTCGTCTCTTCAGAACCCTGGGCCATGGGATAGTTCCACCCACATCCAGCCCAGGTCTTTATCCTTCTGTCAACCATTTCTAGAAAAGCCCTCACAGACCCACCCAAATGTATGGGTTTGGTTTTGTTTGACTGATTTTTGAGACAGGGTCTTTTTATACAGCCCTTGGCTGTCCTGGAACTCACTATGTAGACTATGTTGGCCCCAACTCTCAAGATATCTGCCTGCCTCTGCCTCCGCCTCCGCCTCTACCTCTCTGTGCCTCTGCCTCTCTGCCTCTGCCTCTCTGCCTCTACCTCTCTGCCTCCTCCTCTGCCTCTCTCTCTCTGCCTCTGCCTCTACCTCTGCCTCTGCCTCTCTGCCTCTGTCTTTCTGCCTCTCTGCCTCTGCCTCTCTGCCTCTGCCTCTCTGCCTCTGCCTCTGCCTCTGCCTCTGCCTCTGCCTCTGCCTCTGCCTCTGCCTCTGCCTCTGCCTCTGCCTCTGCCTCCCAAGTGCTGGGATTAAAGGTGTGTGTCACCATACTTGGCTAGGTATGATTTGAAATTTTACCTTAACAGAGTGTGTGTGTGTGTGTGTGTGTGTGTGTGTACATAAAATGTGCGCCTGTAGAAGCCAGAGGTGTCCCTTGGAACTGAAGTTATAGACAGCTGTGGGTCCTCTGGTAGAGTAGTATAAGCTGCTAATGGCCAAGCCATCTCTCCAGTCCAATCTTTTTTTTTTTTTTAAGATTTACTTACTTTATGTGAGTACACTGTCACTTTCTTCAGACACACCAGAAAACAGCACCAACCCTCATTATAGGTGGTTATGAGCCACCGTGTGGTTGCTGGGAATTGAACTCAAGACTTCTAGAAGAGCAGTCAGTGCTCTCAACCTTTGAGCCATCTCTCCAGCCCAGATCTGTAATCAATGAACTGAGTTGCTACTGGCGTCCCACGTTGGTCACCAGTGGTAAGTGCATGGCTGAGTGATCACTGCTTGCTTTAACACATCTTTGCTTTTGTCATCTTTACACTGGCAGTGAAATGGAGCGGGGAAAGTGAGGTTTAGATGGAAGCTGCCATCTCCTGAGTGACACGGAGTCGCAGTGGCTTCGTCTTGGTTTCAGGACAGTTAACTGCTTCATTCTTAGGAGCCCGAGTCCCTCCAGCACCCGTGCAGGCCCAGAGCAGGAGGGAAGCCTCACTCTAGGGTAGACAGCTATGGCTCTGGATGGCTGCGTCTGTGTGTGTCCATGTTTCCGGCCAAGCAGACACTCCCTGAGTGCACAGTCCTGCTTCAGCAATGGGCCACTTGACGACTTCAGGATCTCTGTGGGAGGAATACGGCTTCTCCCGCTCGCATTTTGCTGAAAGTCCAGGGGTCGGGCTTGCTCGTTTTCCTAGCATCTAAATCCTGAGTTTTTCTGCTGTGGTAAGCATCCCAGAAGTGTGAAGGGCTGGGGAGTGAACTCTGCAGCCATCCCACCAGGGCACAGTGGGTAATCCTGCTGATACCATAGAAGGGCAGCAGCAGGGACAGCTTTCCTGAAACGACACAAATGGTGGGTCCCTTTACATATGGTGGCTTTCTCTCCCTCTGCCTGTGACATTTGCACATCTGCACAGCAAGGCTGATAGGTGAGCCTCATCCCCAGCACCCAGGTCCCAGAGGCTTCCCCTAGCAAGTTTCTGCCTAAGCCAGCCGGTTCCCCAAGGCCTCTGCCACACCGATCTTTGCTCCTTGGTACTTGCCCTCTGCAAGAGCTCTCTCCCCCTTGTTATCTGGCTGCCAAATGCTCTTCTCCCTGGACACCACATCTGTAATGAGGCTTGGTGCCGTCTTCTGGTGTGTCTGAAGAGAGTGACAGTGTATTCACATAAAATAAATAAATCTTTAAAAAAATTGGACTGGAGAGATGGCTTAGCCATTAACAGCTTATACTATTCTACCAGAGGACCTGAGCTTGAGTCTATGAGTCTGTGTTGGGTGGCCCATAGCTGTATATAACTCCAATTCCAAGAGGACACCTCTGGCCTCCACATGCACACATCTTGTGTGTGTGTGTGTGTGTGTGTGTGTGTGTGTGTGTGTAATAGAGTCTCTCCCCAAGTTGGCTCCAGATATCCTTTGTTCACACTGGCCTTTGGATCCATTCCCTCTAGCTTAGCCCATTCTGGATGTTGCCTCTAGATACCCCTTACTTACAGTCCTGAAGGCTGTGAGTTCAAGGCCAAGGTGTGAATGCATCCATGTCTGTGGTAGCATGACCTCGCAGCAACCCCAGAAGGGCAGCAGACAAAGGGTCAGAGAGCTGCGTTCCTCAGAGACAGCATTGAACTGAGCTTCTCATCCTGCCAACCAACCGACCTTTGTAGGTCCTGCTGCTAGGAGTATATGAAAAGGAAGAAGACAACAATGAGGTGATTTCAAAAAGGAAAGGGCATCTGGCCAGGCAGCCTGGAGTGAGGAGTCGCTTGTCACTAAACCCGACAGCCTCCATGGTAGAAGGAGACAATCCGCCTCTACCGGTTGTCCCAGAGTGTCACAGTGAAAGACAGCATGAAGCGACCAAGCAGCTTCCCTGCAGACTTCCGGAAGTGGGAGATAGCCAGTGGTGTGTAGTGGTGTGCAATGGTGTGCAGTGATGTGCAGTGCAGTGGTGTACAGTGATTGCAGTGCAGTGGTGTGCAGTGATGTGCAGTGGTGTGTAGTGGTATGCAGTGATTGCAGTGCAGTGGTGTGCAGTGATGTGCAGTGGTGTGCAGTGCAGTGGTGTGCAGTGGTGTGCAGTGCAGTGGTGTGCAGTGCCGTGGTGTGCAGTGCAGTGGTGTGTAGTGCAGGGGTGTGCAGTGCAGAGGTGTGCAATGCAGGGGTGTTCAGTGCAGGGGTGTGGGGAGGGTGCTCAAACTGGGGTGTGTCACCTCAGAGCCCTGGGAATGTGGGGAGAAACTGCAGCCCCTCCAGCTGCTGCACAGGTACAGAGCCTGTCCCCTGCTCTCGGGACCTCCTCGGAATCAATCGCCCTGCTGCCGACTGACTGAAGCAGTGCTCCTGTCAGGTGACCATCCAGCTGCAGGAATCGATCGCCCTGCTGCGGACTGACACAGTGCTCCTGTCAGGTGACCATCCAGCTGCAGAGCCCACAGGCTCCCCAGAGCAAGCAGCAGACCTGTGGCTCCCAAAGTAGGCCTCCTGGCCACAGAGGGCAGGACCGCTGCTCTCTGCACTTCCCCAGCAGAGTCCCTGCTGCGCCCTTCAGCTCCTCAGTGGCTGGCTTTCCACTACTTCTCCCAGGGCCTTTCTTCACCCTGGGGCTGAGGCTGTTCCCAGATCTCAGCCCCCCTGGGTAACTCAGTTTCTTAAAATAGGTTTTCTCTCAGGGTGGCACCAAGCCATTGCCCTTCCAGTCACACGGAGTAATAAAACGGGATTCTTGTCTACAACTAACCCATCCTCAGGGAGAATCATTGTCTAACCAAAAACAAGCACTAGACCTGAGGTCTGCGAGGTTTGTGGCCTTGTCCCCAGGGTTGTGGCCTTGTCCTCAGGGTAACACTTCCGCTCCTCCCATGGACCCACCAACATTTGATTGGAGTTTGAAAGAAAGATGATAGATAATGGAGGTCAGGAGAGAAGTCTTTTATGTGGCAAATTGAAAACACACAGGCTTAGAGAGGATGCACACGGTAAATTATTTCATCTCACTGAGCCTGTGTCCTGCGCAGGGGTGTGTTCAATGGAGACGCGTCTACACATCGAGTTACTGGGATAAATGCTGTTTAGGTGGCTCCTTCGAGCTGTATGAGCAGCCGTGCTCGCTGACTACATAAAGAAGGAATATAGATTTCTTCCTTTGCATGTTTCTATGCCCTGTCATCCCATTACACGCCCCGACTGCGACGACCTAACAATAACAGAACATGCAAGGACAAGGCTGGGCTCCAGAATACGCCCGCTGGGTCACTCGTGTCCCTGAGGCACTGTGGAAGCCCAGGTGGTACAATGAAGATTGCTTCTGTGGTGTTCCAGGCAAAAGCTCCGCACCATAAGAAGGAACTGCACAGAGACTTGAGTACTCTAAAGCAGGCTACATCATGCACTCTGGGCACTGGGGTAGTGGGAGCCGGGAATGTAGCCTGGGATTTGTAATGAGTTAAGTTCCTACAGTATGGACAGCTGCTTTGTTCTCTGCAAGATGCACACCACACACACACACACACACACACACACACACACACACACACGCATATGCATATGGACAGGCAGTGCTATGCATTTGGTATCCAGAAATCTGCTTCTTTTTTGAGACAGGCCCTTGCTGTCCTGGAACTCACTGTGTAGACCAGGCTAGCCTCAAACTCGGAGATCCACCTGCTTCTGCCTCCCAAGTGCTAGGATTAAAGGCGTGCGCCACCAGGCTAGGCTCAGAAAACAGTTTCTTGTACCTTCAACTTTCTCTTGCAGTTCCATCAGCAGAAAATGCAAGATGTATTTTCAGAGAAAAGGTAATGGGACCCTTAGGCAAGACGATGATGACTGGGAGGGCTTTTGCCTTCAGCAGGGATGCTAGGCACTAGTGACACCCACAAGCCGCAGCTCACAGGTTACCCAGGAAGCCTTAACACTGCAAAGTAGCCCCGCAGTCTGGACCCACAGGAGAATGGGAACACTAGGAGTCTCTCCTTTTAACCATGGAGCTCCAGTTGGTCTAGACCGACCCTGTGAGTCCACTCATAGATCTTCCAGGACTAGCTCAGAAGCACAAGGCTGAAATCAGGACAGCTACTTCCGTGGATGAGTTGCAGCAATGAACTAATGCTGCTGCCTCTGGTTCTCAGTCAGCCTCTCTGCTTCCCTGCTTCAGGGCCAGCTCTCCATAGCACTCCCCTGGGACTGCCCCCCTGGGAACAGCACACACAGCAGAACCAGATGCAGTCCCCCACACCCTGAGCTCAGACATTCCCAGGGAATGTGAACATGACTGGCAGGCCTGCACCACACATTCCCTCTCTGTGAAGCTCTTCCAAGACACAAGTATTCTGACAAGGCTTTCCATAAATAACGGGCTCCCTCGCCCGCCCCTGTTCCTGGAATATGCAAACACTCAAGTGCCTGACTGATTAAAGCGGTCACCGCTTCTTTTTGCAGTCGTTAAGGGCAAAGGGCCTGGAGACATCCAAAAATAATGTGTGTCCCAAAAGGCGAGGGGGGTGTGACTTCCCTTGAGTTCCCGACTTCGTGTGTCCCCATGGAAAACACTTTTGACATCACAGATGTGTGTTTTGTCTGTCTGGTTGGTTTTTTTTTTTTAAACATGATCTCAGTATAAAGCTTTGCTTCTTTATTCTGGAATTCACTCTGTAAACTAGGCTGGCCTCAACTCTCAGAGATCTGCCTGTCTCTGCCTTCCAAGTGCTGGGATTAAATGTGTGTGGCCTATGCCTGGCTACAGAAGTATATTTTTTTGAAGTCCTGCTTTTTTTAAAAAAAAAAAAAGAAACAGAGATTCCTTCCCTCTCCCTTTCCCAAATTCTGTCCCAGGGGACCAAGAGCATTGCACACTGTCTAAGTTAGGGATTTACTGCTGTGAACAGACACCATGGCCAAGCAAACTCTTATAAAGGACAGCATTTAATTGGGGCTGGCTCACAGGTTCTGAGATTCAACCCATTATCATCCAGGTGAGAGCAAGGCAGCACCCAGGCAGGCATGGTGCAGGAGGAGCTAAGAGTTCTACATCTTCATCTGAAGGCTGCTGCTAGGACAAGACTGGCTCCCATGTGGTTAGGCAGAGGGTGTCATTGCTCACCCCCACAGTGACACACTTCCTCCAACAAGGCCACACCCACTCCAACAAGGCCACACCCACTCCAACAAGGCCACACCTCCTAATAGTGCCACTCCCTGGGCCAAGCATATTCAAGCCATCACAGGCATAGACATTGTCATATAAAAATATGCTGAGACAATTCCAGGTCAGGTACACAGTGGACTGCAATGTTTTCTTCTCTCTCAGTTCTCATTGTTACCCAAATAAGTAAGTTTTCAATGGTGGAAATTAGAGAGAAATTAGAGAGAGAAAAGGTGTACCTGTTTTCATCTTTTGGGCCTCAAGTCACTGGTAGCTCAGGCCTCAGCCTTGCTATGTAGTTGTGAATGACCTTGAATTCCTGGTCCTCCTGTCTCTGCCCACCCCACCAAGTGCTGAGATTAACACCTAATTACCCTGTAGAATCTTGACTCTTACAGCTTAATTAACCAATCAGATTTATGCATCGATAATATCACAATTTACAAGATGTCAATACAATAATTTCAGAGCCAATTGATAATGATAAAAGCTTTATCCCGATATTTCTAACCTTATGAAATCATAGCTACTTGTGGCTGGAAAACACCACGCGGGTACACATCAGCAGCCATCTCCGTTCTCCTCTTTCAGACTCTCTCTCTCTCTCTCTCTCTCTCTCTCTCTCTCTCTCTCTCTCTCTCTCTCTCTCTCTCTCCCCCTCTCTGCAACTCTTAGCTCTGCCTCACTTTTCCCCATCCAATCACAGGCCTCCTCTGTACTAATGTAATTGGACAGGGAAAATCCTGTGACAAGTAACCAAACTTCTGTGGCACAGCTCTGTGTTCCTTCCCAAGTCTGGGTGCCTGACTAGCAAGTCGGCTTTTATCTTTACTTCCTACAACATAAATACAATGTGTCAATCTATGGATAACATGTAGCATGGATCAGCAAAAGAAGAACCAGATGGCAGGGGCTTCAGGCTCTGTGAGCAGATAGTCTTTGCTGCTGCGTGCACCAACAATAATATAGGTGAGCGGATGACACCAATGTGTTCTAATAAAACTTTATTTACAAGAACAGGTAGCAGGTTGAATTTGGTCCTGGGGCAGTATAATGATAACCACCGACGTGCACCATCATTAAACAAATGATGTCATGATATTGACACCACTCTACAGAACTATTCTTGAAGCAGCGTTCTGGAGACTTAGGCTCCGATGGGTGCCACTCTGCCTATTTCAAATGCCCTGTAGACAGGACAGGGCGAGAAGGGCCCCAGCTTGCTGCTCTGTCTGTCCTTTTATTGGGGGAGCCTGGATTATTCTCACCAGGAACAATACCAGCGTACTTCCATTCCCAAGAATAGAATTGTAATGATTTTCTCTTCCCACTTGAGGTTTGGTAGTAGGACTCAACTTTAGTCCTGCTTGCTTCACACTTCTGTGTCTTTTTCCTCCTGACACAGGAAATACCGGGGTGACCTGCACCCTTTCTTTGATGGTTCACCTTCACTGTCAATTTATGATTTAGAGTGTCCTACAAAGCAAATTGTGGGTGTGCCTAGGGTGTTACCAGAGAGGGGTAGCTGAAGGAAGAGCTCCCAGAAGGTGGGGTGTGGGCAGCACCGTCCCCTTGGCTTCCTCTGTTGAGCAAGGAAGAGGCTGGAGGAACAGCGTCCACGCCTCTCTGGTCCTGGCCGTGGGTGGTGCGGCCGCTCCATGCTCGCTGGGACGAACCCACTAGTAAACACTGAGCCAAAACACACCCTTGCTTTACACGCTGTAGTGGCTGCTCCTGGTTGTCAACTTGACTATATCTGGAATGAACTACAATCCAGAATTGGCAGGCTTACCTATGATCCTATTCTGGAGGCTCAGAGATACAAGTTTCTGACCAGATCTTGCATGGAAATCTTGAAGCATAGTGGCTATGAATTCCAGAAGATTAAGACAAGATGTCCAAATTCAGGGTCATCTGGGATTAAAGGTGCGCTGCCACATGCCTTTAATCTGGGCCACACCCTCTGCTGGAGACCTACTTAAGGACATTGGAAGAAGGAAGATTCTCTCTCTCTCTGCCTGCTTGCTTTGTGGGATTGAGCAACTGCTAGATCCTTGGCCTTCCATTTGCACCTGCTGCTGACCATTGTTGGGGAGTTGGACTACAGACTGTAAGTCATCAATAAATTCCCTAACTATATAGAGAATACCCATGCATTCTGTGACTCTAGAGAACCCTGACTAATACACATGCTTTCATCACAGGAATGAGAAAAGTAGCAGACACACCTCAATGTGTTGTTTTGTTGTTTTTTAAGACAGGGTCTCCAGTTGCCCAGAGGCTGGCCACAATTCTGTCATGGAGGATGGCCCTGAGTTTCTGACCCTCCTGCTCTTCACCTCTTGAATACTGGGATTGCAACCCAGTTTCTGGGGAGCAAACCCACTTTGCGTATTAGAGTAGCAAACTAGCAAAAGCTGCACCCCTGCCTTGCTCCGTCTCTCTAACATGCTCCATGTCCTATCTCCCCGCCACGTGCCATGGGCAGGGCAGTCACCACACAGCCTGTTCTCAGAATTTGGCCTGGATGCCTGGTCAGTTCCACTATGATTCAACCTGCACACTCACATAGTCCCCTAAACGTGTAAACGTGAGTTAACCACCATGGGGTGATGGGAAGGGGACAGGGCAGAGACTTCACCAGCAAATGTTAACCACGTAATGAAAGCAGCACAGTCCGTTTATTTTTGTTGTTACATTTTTTATTACCTTTCAACTTTTTAGACAATATATTTTTAATCATATTCTTTCCCTGCCCCAAGTCCTCCCAGATCCTTCCCCACCGCCATACCTACCCAAAGTCACGTTTTCCTCTTCCTACCTCATCCAAAAAAAAAAAAAACCCTAAAAAAAAAAAAGAAAAGAAAAAACCCAGAAAAGCCTACCAATAACACAAACACACGAGGTCCGTTGTGTGCTGGCCAACTGCCCCCGCTCATGACGTATGGTGAATATACCGAGTATTACTACACTGGAGGAAACTGAGTTTTCTCGTCTCACTAGGTACAAAAGCAAATAGCTTCCTGGTTAGGACTTTGAGCCCACTTCTCCTTTGTCACTTCTCCAACACACATTTGAGGAAGACCTATGTGTGTAAATACACAGAAATCCCACCTAGGGGTGTGGGAGTCTGTGATGACTTCAGGGGAGTTTGTGGGAATAAATATGATCAAAATACATCACACAAAATTCTCAAAGAATTATAAAGTCTTTCTTAAAGAGAAATACAATTTTCATAAAAATAAATTGGGGTTGGAGAGATGGCTTGGTAGTTAAGAGCACTTTTCGCTCTGAGAGAGGACCTGGGTTTGACAAGCACCCACGACAGGTCACAAAGGTACATAATTCCAGTTCTAGGGGATCTGATGCCCTCTTCTGGACTTCGAGGACACCAGCCATGCACAGCCATGCATGAAGGCAAAACCCCCATAGAAAATATACAGTTTTTAATTAAAAGAATACATTCGGCCTCACCACAAAGAGGGCCCCAGTTGTCTGTGATGTCAGCATATGAGGACACAGCCTGGAGCTGCTGAGAATGTGGTAGGAGAGTCATTCCTGGACATCACACGACAGGATGCTGCCAGGAAGAAAGCCAACCTTCTCCCCAGGTAAGACTACTTCCGGGTATACACATGGTTTCCCCAGTTCTACTGTTTGTTGATTTAGAAATCTTCTTTCCCACTCATGTTTAACTCCCTCCAAACCCCAGACCTTTCTCCACTGAGTGAATTTCCTATCTCTGGGGCTAGGGGTGTAGAACAGAAGGTCTGACAGCAGAGGGCGCCATCAGCACAGCGGCTCCGTGGGTCTGTCTGCTTCTGAGACAGCAGGTGTCCTACTACACCTAATGAAAGGCCCCAAGTGCACCTTCTGTCCATCTCTGGTCACTCCCACCTCCAAGTGTCCCTTCATCCTCTCCACGCCCAAGCAGCCCCAGTCCACACGGCCACACACACAAGGAACACACACCAGGGTGCACATGTGCACTGGGAGCCTGTCCCGCCTCCATCCCGGGGTGTGTGGAGAAAGGCAGCCCAGCTTCTCTCGGGGCCCCACTGCATCCATGGTAGGTCTTAGCGGGGTCTGGTAGGCAGTCTGTCCCTCTGCAATGCTCTCGTATCTCAATGCCACAGAGGACGAGGGGGATCAGGCTCGAGCCCCAACAGAGCTGACACAGCTGAGCTTATAGCGCGGAGGCTGCAGGGGAGGAACCTGATTAGATTAGACTCCCGAGTCCTGCAGTTCTTCAAGTTGCCAGGTGAGTCAGGGCTGCTGGCTGACAGTCCTGCCGTCCGAGGACGTATGTGTGTGGTTCTGCTCCCGACTCATGGGCATCTTCTGCCCACACTGTGACAGGCTCCCAGACCTTAGCACAACTGATGTCATGTTAGAGGGGCCATCAGAGACCTAGTCCATGGCTCCAGGAAAGGCCTTAAATGCACTAACCTTGCTTTTTGGCTTCTGTGGCTCTGTTTCTTGCTAGTGAAGTTTGACAACCAGGATATGTCTTTTGTGCATAAAAGGCAAAGTGCCAGGGCTGGAGAGAAGGCTCAGCAGTTAAGAGCACTGACTGTTCTTCTGAAGGTCCTGAGTTCAAATCCCAGCACCCACATGGTGGCTCACAACCATCCATAACAAGATCTGATGGATGCCCTGAAACAAGAGCTGATGCCCTCTTCTGGTGTGTCTGAAGACAGTTACAGTGTATTTATATATAATAAATAAATCTTTAAAAAAAAAAAAAAAGAAAAAGAAAAAGTGCCTAATGATCTTTACTCTGAAGACACAGCATGGAGAAGCCACTGGGGGGAGCACTGGGCCTGTACCAGGAGCCTGCACTCCTTTGGACACTGAGTTGATGTAATAGTAAGGAAAGGTTTTTTTGGTTTTTGATTTCTCCTGTTACTTAGGGTTTCTTTAGAAGCAAGTTATAGAAAATTCTTAAATCCCAGCATGTGAAAGGCAAGGCTGGTGGATCTCTGAGTTTGAGGCTAGTCTGGTCTACATAGTGAGTTCCAGAATAGCCACAGCTACATACAAACACACACACACACACACACACACACACACACAATTATCTCAAGAAAACCTGCAGCCTTTAAAACGTTGGTCATTAGGAATCTCTAACCCACGATCTGTGGGCTTTATGCATCCAGAAATAGTCATCAATGTCACCCAACCAAAAAAAAATTAAAAATTTAGTTAAAACAACATGAGATTTTTGTTGAAATTTCCTTTTTGATGACTCAGTTGTTCAGTTTGGGGCATGAACTTTATAGGCGACAATACCGTGGTTTCTTGGTGTCAAAAGACTGAACGCCCATGTAAATCGAAATACTGACGGGGCGAGTAGGGGTTCATTGTAAGGCTGCAGCCACAGCAGAGCGGCTCAACAGAGAATAAGACTACTGAGGAGACAGGGGCCCACGGGCACCCAGGGCACCCACTGGATGTGCCGATTTCCCTTCCAAGACTTTTTAATATCCTTCCAAACTGCTCTCCCAAAAGCTCACAGGGGTGTCCACGTTCCCTGGTGGGGACATTAACCATCCCCACCAGGGGACGTGGCACGTGATGGGCACATGATGGGCAGAGGAAGGACGACGCGTTAATAGTGTCGAGGTGAAGACCTGAGAGTGCACCCCCGGGGCTTACCGGATACGCCTTTCCCGTTCCGGATGTGTCTTTCGCGTTCCTGAGCGCAATCGCCTTGCTCTCCTGCAGTCTGGCTTGTTTTCCTTACAGCGCTAAACTCCTGTACCCATCAGAATGTTGTCATTGTCCCCACAGCACCCTGAGACTTTGACCCCAAATATAATCTCATGCAACTCGGTTTTCCCTTCAATTAAGGTGACTTGTCCTTCAGCATCTACTTTTACATTTACCCTTGCAACGACTTGATGTATTTTCTTTTATATATTTGGAGGAGGTGGCAGCAGGGTCTCACTATGTAACCTAGCTGGCCTAGAACTATCTAGACCATGCTGGCCTCAAGCTCACAGAGACCTGCCTGCTTCAGCCTCTGAGTGCTGGGATTAAAGACCGGCATGCTGCCCCACCTGGATTTTTTGAGATGAGATCTCATGTAGACAGGTCTCAAAGTTCTTACGCAGCTGAGGTAAGAAGGATCTTACCCCATCCTCCTGCCTCCAACTCCCAAGTGCAGGGATGGCAGACACAGGCCCTGTGACCAATTTACACAACGATGAGAACAGAACCCAGGGCTAGGTGCAGACTTTACCAACTGAGCCACATCCCAAGGTCCCCAATAGGTGTTTTTTTTGTTTGTTTGTTTGTTTGTTTTGTTTTGGACAGGGTTTCTCTGTATAGCCCTGGCTGTCCTGGAACTCACTCTGTAGACCAGGCTGGCCTCGAACTCAGAAATCCGCCTGCCTCTGCCTCCCAAGTGCTGGGACTAAAGGTGTGTGCCACCACTGCCTGGCAAGGCCTCCAACAGTTATCACAATCTTTTCATATTTCCCAACTGATTTTAATTATCTTATTATACTATGCTGATTCTTTTAAATGTTGAGTTACACATGAGAGTGGGGAATGACTATTAGCCAAGCGCGGTCTGTGTTGCAATGGCAAGCTGAAACGCACTGTGCTATCACTGAGAAGACGCCACGATGAGCTACATTTGCTTCTGTGCTACTCCGCTCTAGCTGTGTGTGGCAGGTGCAGCAAAGCTGTGTGGTCCCTGCTGACCGCGGAGGAGACAGTAGCCCAGCATAAACCCAGGGCCTCTCTCTCCTCTGCAGGAGTGGGGGCAGGGAGCAGGGCTCACACAGGACCCCTCACCATCAGACGGAACCAGCCAGCATCCGTATGCTCCAGTGCCACGCAGGGCCTCTGGCATCGGCCAAGGTCCTCTGTTGTTTTTAATTTCTAGACCTATTCCTGGACACTGCACGGTCACGGTGCTAATCCGTTCTCCTGTCCTCCCCCAGGCGCCGGCCACGCCAGACTGCCTGTCTTTCACTCTGGCACTGTGGCCGGCTCCCCACTTCTTCCTGAGCCTGGGCAGGGGTTGGGGTGGGGTAGGCACTGGAGAACTTTCCAGAAAATAAGTTGTTCTCTCTTTTTCCTCTTTTCTCTTCCCACCTATATGACCCATCTCCCTGGTGCCTGTGATGTGCGAGAACTGAATTCTTGCACTAGAAGAAGGTAAATTCACTGTAGACTCAAATACTCTCAAGCCCACTACAACTTTAATTTTTACTTCAATAATTGTGCCTGCAGTCTGCGGCTCGCTTTGTGACAGGACAGACTATTTGAGGCCACTCAGAGAATGGCGAGGCCCCATGCAATGTGGAGGAGACAGCACGTGGGAGCCCCAGCTCTCAATCCACATCTACTCCCTCTCCTGAGGCCATGTACTGGGTCTTCGGGTGCCCCTCACTGGAATTCCTAGGTGATGCTGGAGCATACTCAGTCAGGAGAGGAAGCAGGAGGGGGCAAAGTCAGCCTTAGACCCAGCCTCCCACAGACGGCCATGTGCCCTGTGTACGTGCTTAAGTGTGTGCAAGTGTTTGAACATAAGCTATGGAAGTTTAGACCAGTAAATAACGCCTGGACTTTAATGCCCCACGAGGGGGGGTGGAATTCTAAGTATCTCTCCCTCCCTCCCTCTCTCCCTTTATCTCTCCCTCTTCTGATCTTACCCCCCCCACACACACACACAGACACACACACACAAACAATGGAAACTCAGAGCAAATGCTCTATCATGAAGCTACAAAGCCCAGCCTTGAACATTCTAGTAACTTTTTTGAGACAGGGTCTTACCATGTAGCTCTGGCTGTCCTGGAACTTACTCTGCAGACCGGGCTGGTCTCAAACTCACAGAGATCCACCTGCCTCTTCCCATCCCACCCCCACCCCAAGTCCTGGGATTACAGGTGTGTTCCACGCTGCCTTGCCATTTGAGGTACTGGGAACAGAGCCTTGCAGATATCTGAACTCAAGAGTTGGAGGGTTGCACTCCCTCTAAAGGGCCTGGGAGGATACATATGCCCTCTGGATGTTGGTGAGTCAGGTCCAGTTCCTGCCTCTCTGTTTCCACACCCCGCCTCAGTTTCTACATTTGCTGGTTACCTAACAAAGACACCAGACACTGGATCAGAACCTGCTAGAATCAAATGGCTTATCTCCAAACTGTTAGCTGACCAAATAAAAGGCAATCCAAGAACTCTAGGAGTTTTAGTGGGATACTGTGGTGGTTTTCAATGAGAATGGTCTGAGGGGCCATATGTTCAAATGCTTGGTCCCAAGTTTATGGAAATGTTTGGGAAGGATCAGGTGTGGCCTTGTCGAAGGAGGTATGTCACCTGTGGCAAGCTGTGTGGTTTCAAAAGTTCACACCATGTCTAGCCTCTTTGTTGCCTACGAACCAGGATGTAAAGCTCTCGGCTACTGTCCCAATGCTATGCCTGTCTGCTTTCAACCTGGATTATGGACTGACCCTGTAAAACTGTAAGCAAGGCCCTAGTTAAATGCATCCTTTTATGAGTTGCCTTGGTTATGATGTCTCTTCAGAGCAATAGAACAGTACCTAAGACACCTTCCAACCCTGCTTATGATATAGAAATACTGTTGTCTTCAAGGCCCTGTGAGGCTGTGGGTATCTCACCAGCTGCTGTCATCAGCCACTGCTCCGTTAAGAGAAAGTTCTAGAGATACATCCCTATTGTGATGTCTGAGATCCTCCTGGCTGAGGGACCTGGACCCTCACTATTTAAGTAAGAGATGTCAAAAAGAGATGGGCACAGTACTGTCCACAATGTCAGTTCACCAAGTAACAATAAACACACAAGCTACGTTGACGTCATTGGCTTTAATTTACCAGGTACCACTGATTGCACCGACAGACGCTGCCACAGGTTCTTCTGTACCACTAGTAATGCTCACACATTACACTGTCTATAAACACTTATGTTACAGATTGTCAACAAATGGGTGAAAGAGGCCGCAGGGCTCGAAGTGTCCCTCCTGCAGGCAGGAGCAGAGAGCAAAGGGAGGCCGGAGGTGGCCAGATGTCAAGACACCTGCCCATGCGCTTGATTTAGACTGAGCTGGCTCAAGGACACACCTGGGGCTGGGTGACCTGGGTTAGGTGAGCCATGCCTGTCTCAAAGGCAGGGTCATGTGGTTAGGAGCCCCACGTATGGGTTCTGTATTGGATGCACATGAAGGTCTGATGACAGGTACTGGGTGAGGGTTAGGGCTATGTGGCAGGCGTCCCTCATTTATGTGACCCTGGATAAGCCACTGCACGCTGCTGGGGTGGGGCATTCGTAGGCCTGGTTTCCGGAAGTGGTTTTGGCATCTCCATGTTTGCACGCTTATTGGGTAAGTCTATGAATGGTCATACTTTGTGTGTGTGTAAATAAACGAGTCTCAGATGTGCCTTGTGGTTTGTGCAGGACAGAGGGTGGCTGCGTGCTCGTGCAGACAAGGAGCGGTGTCCTGCCTCGGCATTTACTCCCCGAGTGGAACACATTACTGCTTCATAAAGTAGAGTCCCACGGCCAGGCACAGCCTCAGAGCCACTGTCCTACACACAGGACGCAGCCCGAGCTCAGCAGCCGCCTCTCCTTCACCAGGGAGTCCGCCTCGAGGAGAGGCCACAGCTGTCTTCCCGTGATTCGGATGAGGGGATTTCAGTGGGGTGGGGGGGACACAGGCTGAGTGTGCTAGAAAAATAAAATCTGATGGTCCACAAGTGCCTCAAGCCACAGTAGGCCCAGCTGCAAAGGAACTGAGAACCCTAGACTCTGCAGAGTTCTGCTGTCTGGCCAGACACCCCCCCCCCAACACACACACACACACACACACACACACACACAGCCACTACCACCACCCCTGAGACCCAAATGGAGATTCAGAGTAGAAAACTGCTCACAGCCAAGCTTGCCTGCAATGTTCTTTATCTGAAAACCTTTAGACAGATGGGGTGTAAAATGTAGGGATGGTCCATTTTTTTTTGTTAAGAAAGATAAGACCTGGATGGCAAGAAAATTTTTCCTTCCTGATACCTCGGAAGAGGGAGGCCATGTGTCAGGGTTGTAAGCTGTTCTCTCAGTGTGCCTGCCCTGCCAGGCTAAGGCCAGGCCTTATGAGGTGAGAACCGTTTATCACAAGTTCTGCTCTCAAGCTGGGGCCAGCGGGGATGGGACCTTCTCACCAGTGTCAGACTCCTGTGTGCACCTAAGGTTGGACTTGGAGGCCGGAGAGAAGCCCAGGACCCCCACAGTCGTTCCAAATGAAAACAACAGGAGGCAACCCAGCGGGGGAAGCCAGCAGTGCCCAGCCCGAGACTACAGAACACTCACGCTGAGGTAAGTCCTAGGAACCAGAGGAGGTTCGAAGACAGGGCTTCAGAGAGGGTATGTGTGTTGGTGGGTGGGCAGGGGAGTGTGCAGGGAGCATGGACCCTCAGAAACCATCAGGTGAGGAACAGAGGGAGAAACCTACCCAGAAATCCCGGTGCCTCCCTGGCTGCACACAGACGGTTCTGTCTCGGTGAAGCAGGCCAGGTGTGAGGTAGGGTAGCTGGGAAGAGCTTGGGGGCCCTCACTCTCTGCAGCTCCAGTGCCTAGGAGGTGCCTCGGCCCCAGTGAGGCCTGTCAGGCCCGGGGTCATTGGTTTACATATGTGAAGCGCTGCCACAGCAGAAGGGAATTAAGAACAATGCATGGAGTGTGTGTATGAAAATGTCACACAGGCTCGGTGCAGCCCAGCTGTGCAGATTAACTGTAAAGAGAAGTACAAGAAGATGGAGCACGCAGGCCTTCGAACAACCCAGTGCTCTCCCTGGCTTTGGTGCCAGCTGCTGTTGTCTCTGGCACAGCCACAGCTTTAAGATATAACAACAGGTGGCAGGAAGTCTCCACGGGTTCAGGTCAGGACTAGGGACAGCTGAGCCCACCCTGCCTGCCAGAGGACCTGGGTTTACATCCTACAGCCAGGCCAGGGGCGGCTGCCAGTCTCCTGCAGACAGCAGTTTCTGTCACCAAAGGCCCTCCAGAAAGGCCAGAATGGGGGCTGCACATGGCGGTGTAACCTATAATCCCCAAATTGGGGGGGTAGAAGCAAGACCAGCCTCGGCTACATAGTAAGTTTGAAACCAGTCTGGGCTATGTGAGACCTTGTCTTAAAAAGGAAAAAGGAAGGAAGGGAGGGAGGAGGCAGGGAAGGGAAAGAGAGAGAAAAGGTGGGAGGGAGGGAGGGAGGGAGGGAAAGCCAGAACCAGAACTAGACTGGGACCAGCAAAGGAGAGCCTGCCACCCTATCACGAGGCCAACAGGGGCTTTCCTGCTCTCGGAGCTGTGTGGTGCCAGCTGGGCACTTGGCCAGTGGCCTCGAGGCTTGACAGCTGCTGCTCTGTATGACGCTGTGCTAAGGGAGCAGGGCTGAGTCAGAGGTGACATCAGCTGGAGCAACAGTAAAGAAGTTAGCTGGGATACATTAAAATTAGGATAGGAACAAAATTAGTTCAGATAAATGAATCTTTTTTACAAGTTAACTCTCCATCTGGGCTAGAGAGGTGACTCAGCAGTTAAGAAAGCCACCTCCTCTTCCAGAGGACTAGGTTGGGTTCCCAGCACCCACATGGTGGCTCCCAACGGTCTGTCACTCTAGCTCCAGAGGATCTAATGCCCTCTTCTGCCTCAGGGGTCACTGCACACACATAGTAGGCAGATAGAGAAGCAAACAAAACATCCATATAATAAGGGGTGGTAATTTACCATCTAAGACGATCGATTTAAAATCGCCTGGTTTATTCAATGGTTTGTTCTAGAGTTTGTTTCTAACATCTGTAGCTCCAGATATCAAAACCAATTATTTTATTCAAGTGAGCTGTGCTTTCTAGTAAAATCAGAGCTGTTGTGTGTGTGTGTGTGTGTGTGTGTGTGTGTGGTGTATACACCAGCAAGAGCTGGACTCCATGGGCAAGGAGCAACGTCTACATAAGGGCTCCATTCTAAAGGAGTCATGTCAAGTTGCTTTAGAAGCCTTCAAAGGCTGGGGTTAAGATCTAATGGAGTCTGACTGGGTGTTGAATCTGCTGGCTTGTCCAGCAGCAAGGACCGAAGAGAAAGAGTTAAAATGCTGTTGACAACTATCTGGAGACATCTATCCCAGCACCCCCAGATTCATCTCAAGACCCCACCAAATACTGCCAGCATAAGACTATGTTTCTCAGCAACTAGGATATGGAATGGGGGCTTCTCAAGGCAGGTGGGAAGGTCAGACCTAAAGCCCAAGATCAGAGGAAGGGATTCAGGTGGCACTTGCGTGAGAGACCCAGGAGCCCAGGGAACCTGCTCTTAGGGTTCCCACACAGAAGCATTTTAAAGGTTTATTGGTTTGTGTGTGCATGTGTGCATGCTTGCGTGCATGCGTGCACACGTGTGTGCATGTTTGTGTGTGTGTGTGTGCACGCGCGCACACACGAGTGTTTGCCTGCATGTGCACATGTTCACGTGCCTGAACTCCTGGAACCAGACTTAATAGGCCTAGAGTGAGGCTTCAAGTAAAATTACCACGTCTTGGCCTCAGAAGAACTTTTCAAAGAACAATTTGCAAAGAGTAAATAAACAAACAAGCTGACCGCCTTCCCAGCTCTGTGACTGTGGACATAAAAATGAGCAGTGAGCAAGGCGTGTCTGGAGTGTTGATCCCGGTAGCCCTCCCTCCCTCCCTCCCCCTCCAGCTTTGAGGACAGCAACACAATGGAGCCAACTCAGTGTCCAGGCAGCTGCAGGAGGGGGAGTCTTTAAATAGGCACAGCTGCTGCTTTCGCACGGCCATTTCTGGGAATGAGGCTCTAGTTCAGGTAAAGCCTATGAGATATCAAACAAGTGTCTCATGAGTCAGCTTAGCCACATGAACGTGTGTCTTAAGCCACACACAACGCCGCCAAAACATATGTTCAAATGGACTTACACATGACCCTGCAGCCATGTGTGGAGGAGACCTGTATCTTCTCCACAGTAACCAATCCAGAAGCCATACTCTCAAGAACAACTTCTGCAACAGTGCACTCAAAGCTGCCAGAGCTTAACACCCCAGAGCTTCCATCCCCAGACCAGCCGAAACCACAGGGGCTCCCTGGCAACTGCATCCCTGCACGCACTGACACTATCCTAAGGCCAGGCAGAAAGCCATGTTCCCCCAGAGGCGAACCTTCAACAGCTTGCCTGAGGCTGCTGTTGAAATAGTAAGTTGTTCAGGGATTCTTGTGAGCCAAGGAGGGGTCAAGCGAGGTCACCGCCATCACAGTGTCTCTTGAAGAGAGGGACCAAACCCAACAGTGAACATAGATGGTGAGTGGGCTCTCGGGGCAGGTTCAGAGGATGGAAGGGGGGCCCTTCAGCGGGGAAGAGGACTGCCACAGAGTAGACCTGACAGAAATCTCTGAAGGCAGGACGTGGTCAGACAGCACCTGGGAGAGGGGGAGGCTAAGTCTGATGTAAGATTCTACAGCAGCTGAAGACAGCAAACAGTGCAGATACGCACAAAAGCCCTAGACTGGGGTCGAGGGATGGGAGCATCCTGCATTCTGTCTTGGGACCTCATATTAAATATGGAGTTGCCCAATAATCTAGAGGTTATTTTGTGACATTGTGACATGACATCATCTACAAATTTCATGTTTGAAAACACTGAAGTCACAGAAGGAGGAGGAGGAAAGAAGGAGGAGGAAGAAGAGGAGAAGAAAGAGGAAGAGGAGGAAGAGGAAGAGAAGGAAGAAGAGGAAGAGGAAGAAAAAGAAGAGGAGGAGGAGGAGGAGGAGGAGGAAGAAGGAAATGAAAGCAAAACCAAGAAAGCATTGCAGTCAGGGCTGAAGACCTAGTCAATGGGCAGAGAGTACTTGCAGAGCCTACACAAAGCCCTGGGCTTAGCCCTAGCACCACACAACCCACACATGACAAGGCATGCCTGTAATCTCAGCAGTCAGGAGGTGCAGACAGAAAGGGCCAGCCTGGGCCTTGAGAAAAGAGGAGGACGGAGGGAGGGGGCGCAGTAGCATAACCTGGGGTGTAAAGCAGACACTCTCTCACTTTGGAGAATCCAAGGTAGTGGCGGTGGCACACGCCTTTAATCCCAGCACTTGGGAGGCAGAGGCAGGTGGATTTCGGAGTTCAGGGCCAGCCAGGGCTACACAGAGAAACCCTGTCTCGAAAACAAACTAACAACAAAACAAAACAAAACAAAACGTACAAAGTCTCTTTTAAAACCTAAAAATCTCTTTTAAAATTCAGTCTCTCAACTGTGGGCTCCTGTAAAATGAAAAATACATTATATATTTTCTTGTTTCAAAAGAGAAGAGCCAGGGAACATTTAAAATCTGAACAAAGGGGCTGGAGAGATGGCTCAATGGTTAAGAGCACTGATTGCTCTTCCAAAGGTCCTGAGTTCAAGTCCCAGTAACCACATGGTAGCTCACAACCATCCATAATGGGATCTGATGCCGTCTTCTGGTCACTTCTCCAGCTCCGCCCTCTGCTGCACACACAGCTTGCCTTCTGGGCTCAGGCTGGCTCCACTCCACCACTATTCTTGGTGGCCATCCCATAATACTGTAATCTCCAAAAGTGCTGGGGTCTTCTACTGCAACTGAGCTGCACTTTTACCAACAGCCTCTCCTGGGGTCTCTTCAGACCTTCCATACAGTGCCAAGCCTTGGCTGCTCTCCACAACTCCCTCACACCTTCAAAACCAGCACCACCTGCGTGACTCTCACACTACCATGGTCAGCTGACAGGACAGTGTCCAACACTGGCAGCTTCTGGAACACAGCAGCTTCTATGTGCTGACCCTGAGGAAACACTTCCCAGAAAACTTCGTCCCAGAAATAACATTGGTCTCTTCTTAACCACAGCTGATTCTTCAGCCTCACTGGCTGAAGAGTGGGACCAGCGTCCATTGTCCCAGCGATGCAAAGGTTTTACATTATTAGTTCTGGTATTTTGTCAATCACAGCTGATGATTCTTTAGCTTCACCTGACCAGACAGCATAGATTCTTCACACAGATGGCCCAGTAGAGTCTTTGCTTCCCTCTGAAACGTCACAAGTCAGGTCTCCATCGCCTGCCCTGCTCAGTCGTATCTTCCAGGCTCCCACAGACCAGCTCACTGAGCTCGCAGCAGCACTCATGCCCTTTCCAGTCCAAAGTCCGAAGTCCTCCCCAAAACAGTGTGCTCAGGTCAGTCACAGAACACCCCACTCCTGATACCAATCTGTCATAATTAAGGTCACCTCCTTTCAGGTGTCTCTTGCTTGTGCCAAGATGACATAAGACTACCCAGGACAGCATCCATGGCAGGGATGTCAGAGAGCAGCGGAAGCGGACATGTGAGACAGCACGTCCGAGGGGACTGAGACTCCCCAGCCATGAGAGTCCAGCAGACAGGAGAGGATGAAAGAGTGAGGAGCAGAGAGACGCCCTGCTACAAATGCACTCACATGGGTGTGCTGGCTCAGAGAACACAGTCTCAGAGGGACTCCATGGGGCACACCTACACACCCAGCCAGGAACGTAAGCTGAGCTGGCCATGACCTACCACTCCAAAAACAGCTGAAGCACACAGAACACGGGTCATGTCACAATTAAAGGAAGTATTTTTTCCCTCCCAAGTATTACCAGATGTTTGGGATGAACAGTAGAAGTGAGCTAGTTGGACAGTAAGCAGGGCTTATAGGTTTATTATCATATAAAGCAAAACAAAACAAAACAAAACCCTTGCACTTTAAAATGTTTCATTCGTGCCTTTTGCTTCTAAGCATGTATTAAAGAAGCAAATAGCATGGCGGTAACGGTGGGACTTTCTGTGGTCTGGGAGTGAAGACCTTAAGGGACAATCTTAGCCTACACAGTCCATCATCATTTGCTCAATGGCTCCCTTAACTTTTCTGTCCTGTGCATCATTCCCAGCTAATGGCTTAACAGCTAAATTTAGTGATGAACAGGACTCCTATTTATCAGAATCCTGAATCCATTGGGGGCAGGAAAATGATGTTCCCCGCAAGCGTGTCTAACAGTCTGGCAGGTGTACCACTCATCACCGACTCAGTAGCTCCTGGCAGTGTCACCGCAGCATGCCCTTCCCTGGGGTTTCATGGCAGGCTGAGGGGCAGACAGGTCATGAGCAAATAGATTTGGTCATTAACCGAAGCCACAGCAGCAGCATCTTGTGGAAAACAGAGAGGAACCCAGTGGAACTGAAGGTCAGGTGGAGGACCCAGTGATAAAGAGAAACACCAGAGCAGGCCTGCAGTCAGTTGTAGAGGACGCCACTCGCAGCAGGACTGTGTGGATACACACAAGATTTTTCTAACCCCCAAGGGCAAGATGAGACACTCAGAACCCCTGAGGGAATACGCAGAGGAGATCTGACATGTGACAGTGATGTACATATCCGTGATCTCCGGTGTTCTCCAGGGTGAAGGCCATGACAGACATGGGGGTCAATAAAGAATAGAGGCTCTACAAGTCGCCCACAAACAGACTCCATTGGTAGCTCAGCAGAACTCTCAAGACTCGGGAAGTTCTCACGACTTTAGTATTCACAGCCCCTACCTCCACCCCAAGACTAGAGAGGCAAAAATCTTTACTGAGTGAACTGCGAAATTTCCAGGCAAAAGGAGACTCGGGTGGAGCTGCCAGCAACTTGTGCAAGGAGAGCAAGATGAGCATTGGGTGAGTTGTCTCCTGTGCTGGGCCGCCTTGGGAGATGAGCATTGGGTGAGTTACCTCCTGTGCTGGGCCACCTTGGGAGATGAGCATTGGGTGAGTTACCTCCTGTGCTGGGCCGCCTTGGGAGATGAGCATTGGGTGAGTTACCTCCTGTGCTGGGCCGCCTTGGGAGATGCAGATGCTCTTGAGTCACCCCATGCTCTGGTAAGGAGCCCCAACAGTCTCACTGGCTCAACAGACCAGATTTGACCCGGGTGGAATTGTTTCTTTGGTTCGTCGTCAGTGCCCTGTGAAGTGAAGACATGCTTGTTCAAGTTGGCCTAAGAAAGTCATGCCTGTGACAGGACAGCATGAAGATCCAGATGGGACACGTGTCAGAGCCCCTTCTGAGGAGTCCTGCTGTTGACTGGTGACATTCTACTGGGAAACACTGCTAAGATGGGGAGACCTATCTGCGGCCTTCTTACAACTTCATATGAATCCATGGTCACCTCAAAATACATGTTTAAGCAAGCCTGAGCTAGGAGGTGAGGCGAGAGCACAGCTTCAGTTGTCACCTCAGCGGACACCTCAGGCACTCACACTCCTCACCTCTGATTAGCGATCTGCACACAGCAGAGAGGAAAAGAGCAATGCGGCCAGCAGGGCGGTGCAGCAGCCACAGCAATGGGTAAAGGTACTTGCAACCTGATGGCCTGAGTTCAATCCTCAGGTTGCTACAAGAGAGAATTGATTTCTGCAAGTTATCTTCTGACTTCTATACCACTGCCATGAAAACACACACACACACACACTTTAAAAAAAGAAAAAACTTTTATTAAATTTGTATTGAATTTCTTCTTCAAACAACAAAAAAAGAGACTAATAAAAATCAGAACCTGGCAAAGTCAAACTGAATTCCTTAAATACCAGCACAGACTTGTGTGGGTAAGCCTTAGCTTTCCTTTTTTGTTTGCTTGGTTTTGCTGTTGTTTGGGTTTTTCTTTTTTTTAAGGCAGGGTTTCTCAGGATATCAGCCTTTTCTGCCCTGGAACTTGCTTTGTAGCTCAGGCTGGCCTCAGACTCACAGAGATCCCCTACATCTGCCTGCGCAGTGCTGGGATTAAAGGTATTCAGCACCTTCCCTGGCCAGCCTTAGCTTTCTTAGGGAGGCTCAACTTTACATAGCCAAGCCCACAACCGAGCTTCCACACTTATTGGTTCTTAGAGTCAAGAGAGATGCCAATGCCTTGGGTTTTATTACATAGAGATTTATAGCCAACAAGATGCTTTAGGAAAGTTGATCTGAAGGCAATAACGGGCTGTGAATGAGTGCACGTGCACATGCAGAAAGGTGTTGGTGACATCCTTCCTCAGAGCCATTGATTCCCCAGAAAAAGTGAGCTCCTGGGATGTTTCCCTGTCACCAACGCTTGGTGCTTCTTGATGGTTATACCTCTCCTTCTTCCTTCCAGGTTTTCTGAGTGACAAAGTCTGTCCCTAGGACTGAGATGCCTGAGGAGTATGCGTCTGAAAGGATAGAAAATAATACAGCCTAACTCTAATGACTCCAAGAAATCAGGAGTTTAAAATGCTATCTCGTTTTGTTAGAAACTAGGTAAAAGGTCACATTCCAGAGCCCGCTCTTTGTTTAGACCTAGCAGAAAGGCCTTGAATAAGTGATAACTGGAAATGGGCTAAGCTTATCTTGCTTCTGTAAACTGCTTAGCCATTACCCCTATGCAGGAGTTCACGCAGCTATAGACATTTAAGAAAATAGGAAACTAATTGGTCCACTGAGCATGGACTCTGATAATTTAAACTGATTGGCCTAAAAACTATGGAGTGGTACAAATCGATTGGCTCGCATTTCATTTCGTGGGTTCTCCATGATAAGAAATGATTGGTTTGTGATTCACGAGCTCTGTCATAAACTTATAAAAGCTGTCGCAATTCGGCACTCATGGTCCATAGTCCTCTGACCCTGCGTGGTATATGGCTGTGGAACCCAGAATTCTGGAATAAAGAAATCCTCATGCTACTGCATCGAGACCGTTTCTCGTGAGTGATTTGGGTATTGCCTTCCGGGGTGCTGGGGCACCCTCGGTTTTTGGGGGTCTTACGTCCACTGGGACTCTCCTGCTCTACTTTCTTTCTCAACTTCATTTCCTTGTAGGAACAGATGGGGGTTCCACAAGCCAGTCCTCAAGTCTTTCTCCAAAAAGTGTGTTGGAAGTTGAGAGGAATCAAGTAAAATTTAAAGGACACTGGAGGTGCACTGTGTGGTCACTTACACTCCTGAGAAGCCTTCCAACATGTGAAGGAGATGAAAACAAGCATATGGAATTGCATTCTAACATTCTAACATGGTATGCTAGTTAGATTCAATTGCCTCAGTGAAGAACTCTCTACACTGGGTTGACCTATGGACATGTCTATGAAGTTGTCTTAAGTTAACTACTGATGTGGGAAGACCCAGTCAGTCCACTATGGGCAGCACCATTCCCTAGGCAGGGTCTCCTGAACTATATAAAAGAGTGGGGAAGTCGAGCTGCCCAAAGACATGTATGCATTTCTATCTCTCTGCTTTGGATTGTGTGTGTGAGCTGACTAGCTGCTCTGGGGTCCTGCTTCCTTGACTTCCACACATGATGGACTATAATCTGAAAATATGAGCTGAAACAAACACCTTCCTCTCCCAAGTTGCATTTATCATATTGTATCGCAGCAGCATAAATCAAACTAGGAAACATGGTGACAAAGAAAAAGAATGCTAGGCAAAGGTCAACCGCATCGACCACACAGAAGAACCATAACAGAAAGGAGGACTGGCTGATGGGTCATAAACAACAGGAAACCTAACATGCTAGAGAAAAGCCCAAAGATACAAATAATAGGGGCTGGAGAGATGGCTCAATAGTTAAGAGCACTGGCTGCTTGCTCTTCCAGAGGTCCTGCATTCAATTCCCAGAAACCACATGGTGGCTCACAGCCATCTGTAATGGGATCCGATGCCCTCTTCTGGTGTGTCTGAAGACAGTGACAGTGTACTCATATAAATGAAATAAATAAATTTAAAATAATAATAATAATAAATAATAATAATGCGTAGGTGTGGAAGTGCTTACCTTTCGTTCCAGCACTCAGAGGCAGGAGAAACTCTGTGACTTTGAGGACACCCTGATCTACACAAAGTTTCAGACCAGTCTGGGCTACACAAGGATACCCTGTCTCAAAACACACACACACACACACAAATACTAGAATAGAACTGCAGCCCAGCAGTAGTGGCACACACCTTTAATCCCAGCACTTGGGAGGCAGAGGCAGACAGATTTCTGAGTTCGAGGCTAGTCTAGTCTACAGAGTGAGTTCCAGGACAGCCAGGGCTACACAGAGAAACCCTGTCTTGAAAAACAAAAAACAAACAAACAAACAAACCCAAAAAAATAGCCGGGCGATGGTGGCGCACGCCTTTGATCCCAGCACTTGGGAGGCAGAAGCAGGCAGATTTCTGAGTTCGAGGCCAGCCTGGTCTACAGAGTGAGTTCCAGGACAGCCAGGGCTACACAGAGAAACCCTGTCTGGAAAAAAACAAATTAAAAAAAAAAAAAGAATTGCATACAGTATACAGTAACTGCCATGAAGTGGCTATGTTTGCAGGGTGTGCACAGTGCACAGGATGGGGTTCTAGCAGACTGGGATCTGGGGAAGTTCTTGGAGCGTGGGATTTGTTCCCTGTGAGATCCTGGTGAGCCATCCTCAGAGGACGGTTAGATGAACCTATACCACCCGGTCTTCCTGTTCTGAGGCATGGCCTTCCTCCTGCATGTGCTCCTGCATCTGCCATGGGCCCCTCACCAGAGCCTGCACATCGCTGGTTGAGCTTGCAGCATCTAAAACCTGTCTCTTAAGAAAGCTTTATAATATTAACACAAATTATAATATTACAAAGCAAGAGAAAACAATGGGCAAGACAGCTGCTCTGGAAACTGAGTGGCTCACTTATACAAAACCACAATGACTAGAGACCCATCAGAAAATGTTGGCAGACAGTGAAGGCCAATAACTTCAATCCAAGGAACGCTGGTGTCTCTGGATCAAGAAGCAAGCGGATGCCATGCACAGTCCCCACAAAAAAAACGCAAGTAAGAAAAGCATCTGAAGCCCAGCGGTGGTGGCACATGCCTGTAATCCCAGCATTCTGGGAGACAGAGGTAGACAGATTTCCGACTTCGAGGATAGCCTGGTCTACAGAGTGAATTTCAGGACAGCCAGGGCTACACAGAGAAACCCTGTCTCGAAGAAAAAAACCAAAAAACCACAAAAAAAAAAAAGAAAAGAAAGAAAGAAAGGAAGGAAGGAAGAGAGGGAGGGAGGGAGGGAGGGAGGGAGGGAGAGAGAGAGAGAGAGAGAGAGAGAGAGAGAGAGGGAAAGAAAGAAAGAAAGAAAGAAAGAAAGAAAGAAAGAAAGAAAGAAAGAAAGAAAGAAAGAAAGAAAGAAAGAAAGAAAGAAAGGCATCTGAAGCTACAGTGTGGTCTGACTTCTTGGGTCATACATCATTCATCTGAAAGCGTATGAGGAAAATGCAGTTAAAACCTCATTAAACTGCTGACCTTCATAACAAAGACAACAGTTCAGACAGCGAGAGCAGTGCTGGAGATCGGCCACCATACAGCCTCAGTCTTCTTCAGCAACATTCCAGATTTTCCTGAAGATCATGAAGGAGTAACAGAAGGGTTTGTGTTTGTTTTTATTAACGTGGAGCTCCATTACAAACAAAACATTTTCAACTTAAAGGAAAAGAAAGCCTGGTCCAAGTGTAGCATCCCAACCACCTGCCTGTCAGATCAGGAGGCAACAGACTCACAGGCAAAGGATTCCTGGATGGCGACGTCCATGAGGCCAGACTACAGCACACTGGCACTGACTTGAAGAGTCATTTGGAGAGGAAGAATACTGAAGTGGGAAGAGCTTTCAGGTCCCCATAAGAGCAATAAAGGGCAAAGGGTCCAAGAACCCTGGTGGGCACCTCACTGGGTCCTCCGGGTCCTGCGGGTCCTGCTGGCTTTGCATCCAGAATTACTTCATGGCCCACTAGGTATGAAACTATCTTAAGGTCAACCCACTAGTGCTCTGAACTAGAGGCATTCTGTATGGCCTCTCGGAGCCCTGAATCTGTCCAGAGATAGTATGGAGCACAGCTGAGTTAACCGAAGGACCACAAGGGAGATTTTGCATGATACTGAGGAAGAAAATGCCAATAGTCTTAAGAGGAAGAGCTGGAGGAAGACGATGGAGAATGTGGCCATTTGCTCTGCCTTGTGGAAACCTTACAGGGACAGAACTGGAATCAGATGCTAAGGGAGGAAGGAAAGGGAGGGGCGTGAGCTCCTGGAGTCTTCAGACCTTGAGCCCCATCCTTCAGGGCCCCAGAACTGCAGAGTCCTGGGCCATGTTCTTCAAGGACCCTGGATCTGCTTGTCCTGGCACACACCCTGCGACCCATCAAGTCCTCCATGTACTTTCAGCACATCTGTTCCTGGAAGGAGATGCACTGGGCTTTGACCTTCACGTCAAAAGTACTGACGGGTGCCTTACCTGGAAGGTCTAGGGACTGAGGCAGACACGGACGGGTTCTTAGGGGCAGTCAACTCCCATCAGCCTCTCCTTCTGAAGACCAGACAAGTACAGACCTACTCACAAGGAAAAGGAACCCTGATCACTTCCTGGCGGTGATGTCACAGGTCTCGGACATTCCACGTATCCGAGAGATCTGAAGACCTTCCGGGGAAGGGCCTCCTCCTTCTGCTGGAGGGAACATGACAGTGAATAGAGGAGCGAGGACCTTCTTATCTGTCTTCCTGCTGTGCTGCTGGCAAGACGTGCAGCCCTGGCCGAACCGAGAGCTTTCAGGTAGAGTTCCAGGAGACTGGCAGGTAGAAAATCATAGGCATGAATCAGGCAGGCGATGTGTTCCTCTGCTATTGTTTGAAAGGGTCCCCTTCTAAGCTCGAGGTGTTGAAATAATGGTGCCAGTAAGAGCTTCGATCTTTACGGTAACTAAGCCATGAGGCCCCTGCCAGGTAACCTGGATTAAGGCCTTCATATAAAAGGTGTGTGTAACACCCGATCGGTTTGCCTGGCCACTTCCTCCCATGAACATGCAGCAGTGCAGCACTGTTCTGGAGCAAGGGAGCAGCCCTCACTAGACAACCATACTTGCCTAACTGTGAGGAATAAAATCTATGGGCTTTGTAATGACACAGCCTCAGGTCTTTTATTGTAGCAGCACACGCGGACTAAGGCATTCTCCTTCCTGCCTAGGCAGACTTGCAGAAATGAAAGTTACCTTACCTAAAAGTAAAGGAGGGTTGCGGGGGGGTCTCAGGATGGGTGCCGGGAGCCCAGGATAGGTGGATGCTCTTGTATTTAGATGACTGTGCACACTTGCTAGTTGATTTGCTTTATCCCTGGGCATCTTTTGTCATCTTCTCTATATTTTTTTGAGACAGGGTCTCAAAAATCGAACCCAGAGCTCAGTGATTGGTTAAACTATCTGGGAGGTAGCTCAGGGATCCACCTCTCTGTCCTCGCCGTGCTGGGATTACAGACTCACACCACCACGCCCAGACTTTACACGGGTGCTAGGGCATAAGCTCAGGTTCTCATGATTACACGCAGGCGCTCTGCTGACAGTCACATCCGCAGCCCCGGGAATTTTTTAAGTGGTACCTTTAAAGTTATTTTTCACTAAAGTTTTCATTCTGCACATTCATCACGCATAACAAATTCCGCACAACACAGAGACAGTTTTGTAGAAGCATATAACATGTGCCAAACACATTCTTTCCCATTTCTTTCTACCCTGCTGTCTCCGCTTTTCCACAGCCCTGAAGAAACACCATAACCAAGGCAACTTGTAAAAGAAAGCATCTAATTTGGTGCTCTAAGTTCCAAGGGGCTAGAGTCCATGGTCATCGTGGCGGGGAGCGTGGCGGCAGTCATGCTGAAGTAGTAGCTAAGAGCTTATATCCTTATACCCAAGTAAGAGACAGAAAGAGAGCTAACCAGGGATGGCTGGGCTTTTGAAAACCTCAAAGCCCACCACAGTGACACAGCCCTGCCAACAAGGCCACACTTCCTAATCTTTCCCAAACAGTTCCACCAACTGGGGACCAAGCATACATGAGCCTATGGGGGCTGTTTTCACTCCAATCACTCCTGCCTTCCATTTAACCCCCTTCATTCTCCCGGAAAGTCTTGTTTTACCTTCATGTCATATACACATACACTGAGATTACATTTCATAAATCAGATTCATTTCCTTACTGTGGTCATCTCTAGATGTATCTCTTTCCTGCAAATGGCACAATGTCGTTGTTCGTTATGGCTGAAGAAGACTCAATCGTGTATATAACTGCATATTTTCCTCACCCATTCCTCTGCCCTCTAAGTTGGTTCCATAACTGGGGTATTGTAAACAGCAGCGTTAGTTAGATCCATCAGTTGTGATTTGAGGTCCTCTGGGTAAACATCCAGGGACTGTTTCTCCGAGGCTCTTGTTTGAGTTCTTTGAGGAAGTTCCGTCCTAAACTCCACAGTGAGTGGACTCGTTCACATTCTTGGCAGCAGTGAACAGGGTTCTTGCCTTCTTCCCCAGTGGCTGCCACTCTGACTGCGATCTCAGTGTACTTTTAATTTGCATTTCTCTGATAGTTTGTGGGGACAAACATCTTTCATGTTTAATAATCATACCTCTTATTTTGAGAGTTTTCTGTCATTTCATTGTCTACCTTTATTGGGATATTCGATTTCTTGATCCAATTTTTAATTCTGCACACCCTAGCTATTAGCTCTCTGACAGGTGCAGTAAGAATTTTGGTATCTTTAGAAATCACAGAAACGGGTGGGAGGACAGGGGAAGAGAAGGGGGCTTGCGGGACTTTCGGGGAGTGGGGAGCTAGAAAAGGGGAAATCATTTGAAATGTAAATAAATTATATCGAATAATAAAAAAAGAAAGAAAAGAAATCACAGAAACAGGAATGTGCTTTCATTTTAATGCCAAGTATGGGATGTGGAGCCGCCTCAGACCGTCTGCAGCAGCTGAGTGTGATTTGCCTCATGCTCTCACACAGAGGCATGATTATGCCAGATGCAGATAGTTTCTATGACTGTGTTTGGAATTCTGGGACTCTCCAGAAGGTATAAATAAGCTAGGCCCCTCAGGAATAGGGTTGTTGGTTGGTTCCTGTTGGTCAAGGTCTATGAAATAATCATGTACAAAAAAGAAAGAAGAAATTATGTATCCTTACAGTGAAGATCAAGCTTTCCCCAGGTAACTCAACATCCCTAATCAGCAGGAAGTAGTCTAACGATAACATCGCCCCATTCCTTTCTATCCTTTTTTTCTATCTAGAGTTAGGGGGTTGAAAGGGTGGAGGAGGGTGGGGGAAAAAGAACCCACAACATAACTAACACTGGCTACAGATAGGTGTGTAGCTAAGACTCTCTCCTACCTTGTAGGCTATCTCTTCATTTCATTGGCTGTGACTGTCTGTGTAGCTCTATAATTCCATCAGAAAGTCCTTGCCTAGGCTTAGAATTTGAAGTACTTGCCTGACTTTTTTGCTCTAACATTTCAAGTCTTTACACTGAACCAGTTGAAGACAGCCATGAGCCTATAGGGCTGAGATGAAAATTTAACTTACATGTCGATGTCAAGTTTCTCTACCATCATTTGTTGAAAATATTGTCTTTTCTACAATTAATATTTTCAACAGCCTTGTAGAGACTGAGGCAGCTGCAGCCCCATCAGTTTGTCTGGACCCTCTATTCTAGTCCGTTATGTGTCGGTTTTTGTGACAGTACCAGGATGTTTTTGTCACTGTGGCTCTGTGACAAACCTTGAATTTGGTTCTGGGAACACCTCAGATTTCCTCATTCAGTCTTGATTTATTTCTTTGTCTTAGATTTCTTGCCTATCTGAGGTCTTTTCCGTTTCCAAATTTATCTTAAGGTTGATTTTTTCCCCAGTGTCTGTGAAGAGCGATCTTGGAATTGTGATGAGGATAGCATTCAATCTGTACGTTTATTTTGATGGCTGTACTAGTTGCTCACTGCTGTGCTAAGGGATGTGACGAAAGCAATTAAAGAAAATTTTTTTGTCTTATAGTTCAAAAGCACAGCCTCATGGCGGTGGGCACATACATGGGGCAGCTTGTCCCAGAGAATCCACAGTCAGAATGCAGAAGCAATGAATATTAATGCTCATGTTGATTTTTCCATTTTATTCAGTCCAGGACCGAATTCCCAAGTACAGGGTCATCCATATTCAGGACAGGTCTTCCCATCTCAACTAACTTAATGTAAACAACTTACTTTTCGCAGGGCGGTGGTGGTTCATGCCTTTAATCCCAGCACTTGGGAGGCAGAGGCAGGCGGATTTCTGAGTTCGAGGCCAGCCTGGTCTACAGAGTGAGTTCCAGGACAGCCAGGGCTACACAGAGAAACCCTGTTTCGAAAAACAAAACAAAACAAAACAAAAAAACCCACACACACACATGCATTATTTTTCTTTATTTTTAAATTTTCTTTTATATTCTATGCTATGAGATTTTACAGAAAGGCCTATGGCTACTAAGAAGAATATATGTATTCTGCAGTTCGGATGTAAGGTTCTGTAGGTATCTTCCAAATCCATTTGATCTATGTTTACTTCAACTATTTATTTTTATTACCAAGTAGCATGCAGTGAAAGCAGGATGCTAATGTCCCTCACCCACAAGGGACACCACTGGTGTCCTGGCCAATCCGTGTCTTTAAATCGAGTAGTATTGTTTTATGAAGCTGGATGCCCCATGGCCACTGTGCATGTGTTTAGAATTGTAATGTTCTCTCCATACACTGATCCCTGCGTCAGGAAGAAGTGGTGCATCGCTTTTACATTGGTTTGAACTCTATTTTGTCAGACATCAGAAGACCAATCCCTGCCTGATTCCCTCCTCCAGTTCCCTGAAGTACCCTTCTCTATCCCTTCATACTAAGGGCAGATCTGCCTTTGGTAGACATGTTTCTTGGAGGCAAAGCATAAATGAATCCTGCTTTTTAATCCAAACTGCCAGTCTGTGTCTTCTGATTGAAGAATGGAGACCATTAATGTTCAGGGTCATTATTGAAAGGTTTTGAGATGGTTGGTCACCACTGACTCTCAACCTGAGAGAATCACCCAGGAGACCAGGCCTTGAGTTGTTACTGAGAGCGCAGGGCATGGTGCAAGCCACTTCCGCTGAGAAGGGAGAGATCCCCAAATTCCGTCAGTCCCTCAAGCTGTGCCCCAACATTATTGTCTCTGCTCTTTACTTGTGGTGGTTTAACTGTAATAGGTGGTCGACAGTTCAATTTTGATCAAGTCTATTTGGGGCTCTAAATGCCACTTTTGCCTGTATGTCTACATTTTCTCGAGGACTTTGTTATTTTTTTTTTAACTGAATAGCTTGTCGATCATTTACTCTGTACTTTTCTCCCATCTATTTTGATTATGGGTTCATTTAATCTTTTAATGACTGATTTTGTTTTGGTGTTCGCTTCCCTCCCCCCCCCTCCCCAAGATAGGGTTTCTCTGTATAGCCCTGGCTGTCCTGTAGACCAGGCTGGCCTCAAACGCAGAAATCTGCCTGCCTCTGCCTCCCAAGTGCTGGGATTAAAGGCCTGTGCCACCACTGCCCAGCTGGTGTCTGCTTTTTTGTTTTTAGTAGTGGTCTGAATAAGAGTGGTTCACATAGGGGCTGGAGAGATGGCTCAGAGTTTAAGAGCACTATCTGTTCTTCCAGAGGTCCTGAATTCAATTCCCAGCAACCACATGATGGCTCACAACCATCTGTAATGGGATCTGGTGCACTCTTCTGGCCTGGAGGCATACATGCAGGCAAAACACTGTATACATAATAAATAAATCTTTAAAAAAAATAAGAATGGTTCGCACAGGCTCATGTTTAACTGCTTAGTCATCAGAGAGTGGCACTATGTGTGAAGGATTAAGTGTGGCCTTGTTGGGGACTGTCACTGGGGGTGATGTGTGAGGTTCAGCTGGGGCCTGTGTGGTCTTCCTCATGCCTGCAGATCAGGATGTGGCTCTGACTACTTCTCCAGCACCACGCCTGCTATGTATCACATTATGTTCCCAGTCATGGTGACAGTGGACATAGTCTCTGAAATTAGAAGCAAGTCCCCGTTTAATGCTCTCTTAAGAGTCAGTGACTTCATAGCAATCAAATAGTGACTAAGACATTTTTGTTTTAGCGGGGCGGTGGTGGCGGACGCCTATAATCCCAGCACTCTGGGAGGCAGAGGCAGACAGATTTCTGAGTTCGAGGCCAGCCGGGTCTACAGAGTGAGTTTCAGGACAGCCAGGGCTACACAGAGAAACCCTGTCTCAAAAAAAAAAAAAAAAAAAAAAAAAAAAAAAAAAACATTTTTGTTTTGTTTTTTGGACACAGGATCTTACTTTGTAGCCCTGGTTGGCCCACAGCTTGCTATATAGACCAGGCTGGCCACTAACATACAGAGGTCAGCCTACCTCAGCTTCAGAAGTGCTGGGAGCAACAGCAAGCGCCACCACACCCAGCTTAACTGCTGTTTTGTGTTCTGTTTATTCTGCCTTTTTTTTTCTTCATTAGATTTCTTAGTGCGATTACCCATCCGCCTTGGCTTTGAGCCCCTGAGAGTCTCTTTTGCTTGGTCTAGTGTATTTTGTGACATTTTTCTACCATGTTCTTGTATGATTTTCTGGGTGTTTCTTTCCCAAGTGTCCAATCTGTTTCTTTCTTAGAATCTCCATCTGCTTGCTGGAATACTCTTCCATCCAACATTGTCTTCTGTCAGCTACTAATTTCAGCCCCTTTGAGTTTAAGCTCATTTTAGAAATCATTCTTTGTCATTTCATCATCTAGATATCTTTAGAGCTGGTCACAGGAGAGTCAGGAGATTTAGAGGAGTCATGTCACCCTGGGTTCTCAAGTATCTTGTGTTCCTGTGTTGACATCTGTGCACCTGTTGTGACGGATATTTGTCACACTGATATACATGGACCTTCTCAGTGAGACTACTCCTTTTTTTAATAATATTCTATATTCTTTCAAAGTTCCATACATATTTTCCAGCATGTACGGACCATGTTCTTCCATCACAACCTCCTTCCCACCCCACCTGTACCCCGACAATTAATTCCAACTCCACTTGCTGTTGCTTAAACACAGGAGTCTGTAGTGACCTGCTAGGCACGAGCAATCTACCAGTGGCCACACCCTCAAAAGAGTGACTTCCCATCTCTCAGCAGCCATTTACTGTGGGACACAGGGCTTCACTATCCAGGCTGAAATTTTAACTAGCTTAATCTTGTGAATGTGACCACGCTGAGCAGTCTGCTCTTGGTGTAGTTTGGAATCTTGGTTTCTTAGATGCCTCTCCCGTGAACCTATGGAACCTCATGGTTACATTCCAGTGTGGCTTTGGCTATGATGGATGGGCTTTGACACAGTCCATATTTTCTTTTTGGTTAGGCTCACAAGACTGCTGTCACTCTAGTCGTTCAGAAAAGTATAATGCCGTCAGCAGAAGGCATGGTGTACCCCACGTGTGGTGGTTTCTCCTCCCGTCTCTCCTACAGTGTATGAGCTAGCAGGACATGAGGTCTACCTACACTGAGGTCTTTACAGGTTCGGGTTCAGAGTCTCTGTGTTGTCAGTTCCTGCTACTGCTATGACGTGATTGTGTAGGCGTGGACACTCCGCCCTCTATGATTACACATACTTGGGTTATGTTGACTGGGGCGTTTCTTTTTCCTATTCTGTAAGTTAAAGAATCCATCCCTGTATGACCATGGCTGGTCTTCCTTTTTCTAAAGGAATATGATATGGGTCATTTAGATAGCAAAGCGTTGTATGTTGGAGGGAGTCAGAAGGATCCAGAATTGGTACAGGATGCTTGTCCTCACAAGTGTTTCTGACAGTCTCACCTGTCACCCCTGTGCACAACTCTTGACTAGGCCTGAAAATTCCTTGACTAGCTTGGTTAGGGTTTGCTCTCAATGATTTCTAGTCAATTTCTCCTAAGACCTGGTCAAAACTAGGATGCATTCACCATCTTCTCTAGCTTGAAATCTCACTGAATCCCTGTGTTACCCTCAGGATCTTTATCAGTTTGAGCATGGTCACCACAAGGGCTAGCCTGGGCTTAGTAGCACACACTTTTAATCCCTGCACTACAGAGGCAGAGACAGGCAGATCTCTGAGTTTCAGTTCCAGGATAGCAAGAGAAACCTGTCTCGAAAAGAAAAGAGAAAAGAAAAGAAAAGAAAAGGAAAGGAAAAGGGGAAAAGGGGAAAAGGGGAAAAGAGGGAAAAGGGGGAAAGGGGGAAAGGGGGAAAAGGGGGAAAAGGGGGAAAAGGGGAAAAGGGGAAAAGGGGAAAAAGGGAAAAGGGAAAAAGGGAAAAAGGGAAAAAGGGAAAAAGGGAAAAAGGGAAAAAGGGAAAAAGGGAAAAAGGGAAAAGGAAAAGGGAAAAGGGAAAAGGGAAAAGGAAAAGGAAAAAGGAAAAAGGGAAAAGGGAAAAGGGAAAAGGGAAAAGGGAAAAGGGAAAGGAAAGGAAAGGAAAAAGGAAAGGAAAGGAAAGAGAAAAGAAAAGAAGGAAGGAAGGAAGGAAGGAAGGAACGAAGGAAGGAAGGAAGGAAGGAAGGAAAACAAACCCTATAAGAGGTCTGGCTGTACCATGTATGACTCTCAAGGTCTCCCTAGCTTGAGATTTGGCCATAGCCTTACATGACCTCCAAGATCATCATCAGCTTGAGATTTGGCCATCGTCCTTTGTGACTCCCCCCAAACTCTTCCTCAGCTTGAGGGGACAATGAAAAGAGCTTTCCCACTGCCCTGAGAGAAATAACCCAGCTATCTTCACCCCATCCTGGGGTGCTCCTACTGCTTGCCAGGGGGAAAGCTGTGACTACAGGTATGTGTGGTTTCCTTATGGGGAGATGCTGTCCACTTAGGATAGCAGTTGATGTGAGCCTTGTGATTTTCACTCAATTAACCGGAGTGAACTCAAAACGCAACAGTCAACTTCCTGAAGCCAGAATGTGCTGATGTGGTCACTGAGGACATAGAAGTGTCCTGACCTTGCGGGTGTGCGTTATCTGGAATCTGTGACTCGCCCGAGGAGGTGGCAACAGGAAAAGTACAGTGAAGCAGCTACACTTGACAATGCAAATGAACAGTCACAGGCGACACAAGCATACACACCACGCATGTGCACGCGGCTGACTTGCACAATGCTCCCATTGTGATTACGGGACAGACGCGGGATGAAAAGAATATTTTTAACAAAGTGCTGGCGCTGCGCAGCTGTACCTATTTGTAAAGATCCATTAATGTCTCACGCGAAGGGAAACTGTACTGTGTGTTTGGTTTACCAAGGTCAGCACACTGAGAAGCAATTGTCATCACCGGCACAGACCTCCTTACATATTTCCCATTGTTCTGAGCCGTGCAGATGAGCACATTGGAATGCAGATTGTCCATCATTAGAGCCTTGGAGAACAGCTTTGTCATGGGTTTAGCTGCAACTTTAGTTCTCCCAGACAGAGCTCTGTGCCTCAGAAGGGAAGGTGTGGTGGCCCTGCTTGCCATCTTGGGGGTCCCAGGAGAAGAGGCCATCCTTGAGCTCAAACTAAGAGATGTACCAGATTGAGAGACCCCACAGCTCCTCATAAGGAGAGGTCACATCAGAAGGAGGGGGTAGTGGTGGATGCTACAGAGAAAAAAACGGTCCTCAGAATTCCCATGGTGTCCAGATATAGCTAAACCCCATACATCACAGATAAGAGCCCTGGACCCTGGAGACAACAGCCATCCAGAACCCTTGAGCCCACTCAAGACTCCTTCTTCTTCTTCTTCTTCTTCTTCTTCTTCTTCTTCTTCTTCTTCTTCTTCTTCTCCTTCTCCTTCTCCTTCTCCTTCTCCTTCTCCTCCTCCTGCTCCTCCTCCTCCTCCTCCTGCTCCTGCTCCTCCTCCTCCTCTTCCTCCTCCTCCTCCTGCTCCTCCTCCTCCTTCTTCTTCAAGATTTATTTATTTTATATATGTGAGTACACTGTCACTGTCTTCAAACACACCAGAAGAGGGCATCAGATCTCATTACAGATGGTTGTGAATCACCATGTAGTTGCTGGGAATTGAACTCAGGACCTCTGGTAAAGCAGATGGTGCTCTTAACCACTAAGTCATCTCTCCAGCCCAAGACTCTACTTCATACCTTCAGACAGATCACCCTGGAGGGCTCTCTCTGTTCATGCTGGAGGAATGAGATGACCAGTCTCTGGTCCACCCCACAGACGCTCAGGTATCACAAGTGAACGTGCAGGGCCACCCAAGGCTCTCAGAGAAAAACACATCTGAAGTGTCTTCACACAGAACAAACAAGTATTTGGGTGACATGGGAAGCCTCAGTGTCACCAGCCATGCAGGAGGCAAATGGAAGCTTCCTACAAACAAAGCATGTGGCCCTCTTCCTTCTTTTGTCCCCATGATAGAGCTGGGTTTTCCCTGAGCACGGACCCTGTCTTACCATCCCCGAGGGTGACTCCAGAGACCAGGAAGGCAGGTTCTACTCTACTCAGGGTGTCAGGGGAAATCCTGGTTTCCACAGACACAGCTGCTCCATGGGTAGTGCCTTTCCCATCTTCCATATGAGAAGTTCAAGTCCCAGATGGCTTCCCTCATCACCCAGGGGAAGGAGCGGCACCCCTCGCTGGGTCCTCTCTGTAGAGCAGACTTGGGCTGTCTCTCACAACTATCTGTTTACAGAGCGGTGGGTGAAAATCACGGTGGGTGAAAATCAATCAATGCTGTGAGACTATAGGATTGTGTTTTTATTTTGTTTTGTCTTCCTATCAGGTTCAAGTGATAAGCAATGGCCAAACTTAGAAACTCTGGATGATGATATAGCTACAGTGTTTGGTAAGGACTCTCCAGACGGAGCGCCTGGTCTGCGGTGAGGGAGGGGGTGGCACTCCCCAAGCCCTTTCCAGACAGTCAGGTGTCAGCCACAGGCACTTGTAGGAACTAATTTGGTTTGAGGTCAGAACCTCATTCTTCCGGCACACAGCTTTAGTGCTGACTAAATTCCTGAAGTCATAAAATAACCATCAGAGCCAAATCATACCTGGAGCTTTGCCTCTCAGTGTGGTGTCCAGAGACCTCTAGTACGTCTGTCACTCAGAGACTTGTTTCAAACACCCTGCATCAAGCTCTGCTCGCGCCTTTCACATCAGAATCCGCATTTAGCTGGACACACTGACTCAGTCCTTGTTCAAGTGAGAGGCCTGAGGCCAAGGAGAAGCTCCTCAGCCTCGGGAGCAGGCAGGACAGGCCCTAGGGGCGAGGACCTGGCTCTCCCCAGGGTTTCAGCCTTTGTGGCCTCACCTTAGGGTTTCCAACAAAACTCTGGTAAGGGCTCAGAGCACAACAGGATTAGGCCCATTGGTCTGACCCACACTGTCCCTCAGAGGCAGAGTGCAAACTGCAGATTTTAAGGCTAAGTTCTCTGGTAGCCATATTCCAAATCACCTGGCAGCACACCAGCATGTAAGCAGTGTCAAGTGACTGATGTGGTAGTCGGTCTTTAGCATCAAATCTACAAAGTCCATTGTGTACATCCCCCCAGGGGCCAATTCTGTCCAGACCAGCTATTACCTTCTGTGCCCCATGTCCCCAGGTCTGTCCTGTGAACTGTGCTCGCTACCCAGTGCCACCCTCACTTTACACTTGGTAAAGTAAGGCCTGCAGGAGCTTCCTGAGCAGAGTCTGACTTGCAGCTTAAGACCCTGGGGCATTTGTCTGCCCGTGATCACCAGTCAAATGGGGTCAGGAGTAGACTAAGGGAGGGCAGGGTTGAGCTGCTCTCACAGCTGAGTCTCTTCAGGGAGGTTGTGATGGGAATGTAGGTGACAGAGGCCCTTCCCATAAGGGTCTTCTTCCAGGAAGGTCAGGTCTGCTTGTTTCTGAGTCTGGGCTGGGGAATCCTTGTGGACAGCATGATTGATGGCTGATCACATGAATGAGTGAATGGATGTTTCCCAGTTCACCTGTGCTACCCCATCTACCCTCCTAAGCTCCTACTGTGTCACATACAGCAGGACCTACTTCCCACCATGCAGGTGGCCTCATCTTCTGACACCGAGATGAGCAGGTCACACACAAGCTTGAGGTAGCTTCTGAGCCCTGTCCCAGGATGGCCATCGTGCTACAGAGAAGGGGCAATTTCCAGCTGTTGCTTATTTAGCTCCCACTATGACACCCACACAGTGTGGGGTGCCCTAGGCCTCACACACAAGCACCCCATTTTATAGAAGGTACACTGAGGGTTAGAGACACAAAGACATTCATCCTTACTCAAATATGAGCGAGAAGAAAGCCAGAATGAGAGCTGGAATTGATTGGCTACAAAGTCCAGGACTCACGTAAGAGACTTCTGGGGAAAGGAAATAAAAGAAGAAAGACTGTCTGGATATGGTGGCATGTGCACGCCTTTAATCCCAGCACTTGGTGGCAGGCACAGGCAGATCTCTGAGATCAAGGCAAAACCGGGCTATCTAGTGAGTTCCAGGCTATCCAGAGTTAAACTATGCAGACACTATACAGTGTCTCAAAAGAAAAGCTGAATGTGTTTAAAAAATAAGAAAAATTGTTCTGCCAGTACCTTAGGGCAGAGTCAGGACAGAATGATAATGGACAGGAAGGTGGATCATGATCAGGGCTGGAGCTAGGATTTGGAATTGTGACTTTGAAGGGTGTGGTAGATTTTCCTCACTATGACAAAATGCCACGTATAAAGATCGAAGGTTTATCTGGGATCAGTTTTGGAGTTTCCAGTCCTTGTTTGGTTGGCTATGTTGCTTTGAGCAACTGGTCACATGTCATGATGTGAGTGTGTGGTAGTATAAAATATTTACTTCATGGCCAAGAAGCAAGAGAGAAAGGGACCAGGATCCCACCACCTCCCTTGTAGCTACCCCCAATGACGTAAGGCCTCCCACTAGACCCCGTCTCTTATAGAGCCCCCCACCCCCACCCCATAGCACCACTGAGGAATCGAGCCTTCTAAGACATGGGCATCAAGGGACCTTCAACATCTGGATTACCAGGGTGCCCAGAGGATACTCCAATGATCCTAATCTTCTGGAACTAGGGAGGCAGCAGTGTGGACAGCATCCAGAGTAAATTACCCAGAGTAATGCCACTGTCCACAAGTTACTTGAGTTTTCTAATCACAGTATTGACAGGCTACCTGAAGTTCAAATTCTTCACCGAACATCGACCCTACATCATTGGCTCTACACCATGTTTTTATGTGCTTTTTCCAAGATGAAATTCTAGTCCGGGAGATTCTGGAGCCAGGGAAAGCACCGTATTTTGAAAATCAAAGCCCATCAACAACTTCACAACAAAAAACAACAAAGGAAAAAAGCAAGTATAGCCTTTCACCCCTCAATTGCCAAGTCTCTTCAGACCTGTAGTGTTGAATACAGGACCCTATTTCATGAGCACTCAGTAGATCTAGCCCTATTTGGGCAGGAGCAAGTGGACACACAGAAAAGCCAAGGTCCGAGGCCACTGTCGCCTTCCTGAGATGGAGGAAGTCACCTCCAAGGCAGAAGAGGCTGGCTTCCCTCTGGGGTGATGATCTCTGAGTTCTATTCATACATGTTCTTAGGCCCAGGATAAGAATAGGGTTCATTCACTGCAGGAACACAGAATGAGCCAGATCACTATTAACACGTACCATCTGCTTGTGTTCGCCTATGTCTTCTAAGGGAAGTTCCTGTTATACCATGTGGTCAAGGTCCAGCATATAATGTGCCTAAAGCTAAGGACAACAGGGGCCAGAGGCAAAGCACATACTTTGCAAAGCACAGCTCTATACTGAGAGACTGTGCAAGCAGATGGGACAGCACAGAGCATGGAGGGTGTGACAGACAGTGGCAAGGGGAGGATCTTGGGGAAATGCACTCAGGGGCAGGAGGGCTCAACACTTCCTAGGAGATTTTTTGCGCAGATGTGACTAGATCATAAGGTTTGATCACCCTGTAGCTTTCTAGTCCCAAACCATCAGGTTCAAGGTAGTTGGATGACACCTGACTATTTAAAGATTTAACTTTCCAGCACACGATTTCAACTAGAATTTAAGCCCTGTGCCCACATCCTTTCAGCCCAGTGTTGAAAAATAGGATTTGGGCTAAAAATGTTTACAAACATGTAATAGGAAAACCCTTCCCTGTTTCTTTCAATGTTTTTTTTCTCAAAGAAGTCCACATGAAAGAATCCACAGCTTCTAAGAGACATCAGAAGCAATCATCTTCTGGGACCACGCATAGCCTTTCCTTTGACGGTAAATATAATCCCACAATCCCCTTCCTGGATGCAGAACCTCTCTCTTAGGGTTTTCATTGCTGTGAAAAGACACCATGAACAAGGTAACACTTATAAAGTAAAACATTTAACTGGGGGGCTGGCTTACAGTTTCAGGGGTTCAGTCCTTTATCATCATCGTGGAAAGTATGGCGGCATGTAGACTGACATGGTGCTGGAGGAGGAGCTGAGAGTTCTACATCTCAATCTGAAGGCAGCAGAAGGAGGCTGTCTTCCATACTGAGAAGAGCTTGCGCATAGCAGACCTCAAAGCCTGTCCGCACAATGACACACTTCCTCCAACAAAGCCACACCTCCCAAGAGTGCCAGTCCCTATGGACCAAGCATTCTAACACATGAGTCTATGAAGGCCATTCCTATTCAGGCCACCACAGAGCCTAACTGGGGAGCCTCAGCCAGCCAGGTGCAGAGGGACAGTTCTACTTGGAGCAGGGCAGAGATCCTTCTGCTGGAGCCTGTGGCTGCTTCACCTGGTTAGGTAGGTTTCCTACTATGTCCCAAGCCTTAGGATGAGCTCAGCATCCCACAGCTCCCAAGACCTGTCCTAGGCCTGCCTCTGCATAATCCAGAACTGGGTAGCCCAGAAGAAATGTCTTCTTGTGGAGTGGGCAGTTACCAGGAGGGAACACAAGCTGAGTCCTCTCCCAGACATCTGAGTCTGACTAGACTAGATTAGACTAAACTAGACTAGACTAGACTAGACTAGTATGACCCAGGCAGCTAGAGTGCCCCTTGGGGCAGGCAGGAATTGGGAGAAAGCCTCCTTCTGTCATGAGTTTCCTACCACTGACATGGACAGGAGACGCAGCAATTTGCTCCAAAGAGTAGATATAACAAAGTATACGTGTAGCAAAGGATGTACAAGTCCAATGTCTGCAGAGTGACCCCATGTGGGACCAGACTGTGGCTGCAGGTATAGGAGAGGGAATAATATATTAATATGGTGGTGCTGTATGGCCCTGGGAACCTACATTTCAATCCTGCATGGCTTCTCCAGCTGCTGAAGCTGGGAGTGAGCCAAAATGACAAATCCATGGCATAAACAGAGTATAGTTCTATTTAAAATGACTATCCTAACACCTCTGAGGTTGACCCACTCGTCGGTTTGATGACATTGCTGATGATGGTTCTAGAGCAATAGGTAAGAACCCTTCTGGTAGCTGCCGAGAGTCAGAGAGAGTGCAGGTAAATCCTATTGAAGAGACTTCCCTATACAAAGTGACAGGCAAAAGCATACTAAGAGACAGAGAATAGCCTCAGAGGTGACGAGAGCTGAGGCGACAATTCAGAAGGGAGAGGCGATCCTGAGGCACCACCCTGGCACTACACCCCATGGGACAACGTGCTTGCCCAGGCCACCTCATGAATTCCCTCTCCCTCAAGTCGTCCCTGAGCTGCTGGGACCTGATAAGAGACTTATTCTGGCCCCTGGGCACACAGCATCCATTAGCACCATTAGTACAGCTGAATCCTACACTGAAATTGTGTGATTACTAACCACCAAGCAAAGACCAGCTTCTGTGGGGTCTGAGTAAAACTGCATGAGTTATAACTTCATGACAGAAGAGACCAAGGGACAGCAAGGTTAGGAGGAGACTTGGAGACCACCGGAGACTAGTGTGCAGCCCTAGTAATGTGGCACTAGGGAATCCAGAAAAAGAAGGTGGGAAGCAGGGCCTAGGAGCTGCATGGTGTAGAGCCCTAGGCAGAACCTGAACTAGCTAGCCAGCATGAAAGAAAAGAAGGCCGGCTCCCAACAGCAGCAGTCCGGGCAGAGTCCCTGCTGGGGATCTGTTGCCAACCGATGCTGCCAGTGATGAAGGCTAGGTGGGTCTGGGAGAGCGAAGGCAGGCAGACCTCCATCCATTTTCTCCACACTCAGAAAAAGGATTCGGATCAACAACATATAAACTGGGAGGAGGTTTAATTAGCAAACATCTCACACACAGAACTGGAGAAATGGCGCAGCCATTGAGAGCAATTGCTGCCTGAGGACCCAAGTTCTCTTCCCAAAACCCACATCAAGCAACTCACAGCTAGAGTAATGCCTTCTTCTGCATGCATATCTCTCTCTCTCTCTCTCTCTCTCTCTCTCACAGACACACACACTCGCGCGCGCGCGCACACACACACACACACACACACACACGCACGCACGCACATGAAGTAAGTACACCTTCAGGAGTGATGGCTGGCTTCAGACAACAGCAGCACCTCACAGGCTTTGTAGCAAAGGGTTACACAGGTTGCTTTGACCTGGAGATCTGACAAGAACTGCACTGCTGCTCTATCTTGTCAAGGTGCATTCCTGCGGCACAAAGTTCATTCTGATGGATGTGAATCCTGCATCCTGAGTTTTTGCTCCTTTTCCTTTTTTTTTAAAGATTTGTTTGATTATTTAATGTAAGTACACTATAGCTGTCTTCAGACACACCAGAAGAGGGCATCAGATCTCTTTATGATGCCACCATGATAAAGTGATGGTTGTGAGCCACCAAGTGGGTGCTATGATTTGAACTCATGACCTTCAGAAGAGGAGTCAGTGCTGTTACCCACTGAGCCATTTCTCCAGGCTCCTCTTCCTGATCAGTCCCGACTTCGGGTCCCTAGGGCACAGGGAAATGGGTTGTGGCCAGGCACTACTTCTCCATGATCACATCACAGACTACACACAAAGTCCAAGTTTAGGAATCCGGTGCGAGTCTGTATCAAAGCAAACTGCAGCAGGCCACCTTCAGCTTCGGCCCACGGGCCCTCTGTCGGATCCCCTCCCTGGGAAAGGAGAGTTCTGGGAAAAGACACAGTCAAGCGGGTGAACAAGGCTGTAAGTACTAGCGCGCCTGGAGGCCCTGAGCTCCCAGACTCTGGAACAGGCAAGCGGGCCAGGCCAGCCTGCTAGCTGCGCCCTTTGTGTGGATGGCTGTGGCCCCTTGGTGTCTGGGCGATAGAGCAAAGCTGTATGTCCTGCTCAGAGCTGCCGCGGATGCAGCAGGTGTGCACTGTGCTGAGAAGAAGCACCCACCTTTCCCCACACATGCTCGCAGGGGAGGGGTCAAAGATGGCTATACTTGTAGGTATCTAGCACACAGCAGAGGCACATCCACTAGTATTTCCTCATTTTTGCAAGTGACGCTGTGCCCTCTGCCCAGAGCTGAGGACAGGAAGAACAGAGACAGATGTAGGTCTTGAAACCCTGACATCAGCCTCAGCTGGACCACACAGTTCCTAGTGTCAGCTTGATCTTCATGTGGACTTTTCTGGCCGTGCATCACACAGCCAGAACAGTGCATGCTGTGGTGAGCGTGTGCCAGCCTGCTAGAGGAGGCACGTTTTCCCGCCCAGCTTCAGTGATGTCCAGTGGTGATGTTGATGCTCTATGCTCCGGCTGAAGGTAGGGCAGGCGGGGAACCAGTCCCATGACTGTCTACTGCAGTGATTATGAGTGGCAGAGAGCACCTATGGCTTTTGGCTTTGTGACAGAAGGCCCAGAGGAAAACAAGAGGTAGGTGACCCATGGGCTAACCTGTTCCTCCTCCCTGCTACACACACACACACACACACACACACACACACACACGCACGCACGCACGCACGCACGCGCGCACAACAGTGTCTCTGAGGCTCAGAACACTGCAGTGGGTCTCTCTTTGGGAAGGGGATGAGAAGCTCTTGGCACTCTCCTGTCAGAGATGGGACCTTGAAGCTGTGGAGAAAGCAGGAAGGAGGCTTCAGAACACCCTGTGGTACCCACCACAGGCTAAGACGACCCACATAAACAAGGATGCATGCTTGCCGAGTGCTGTTGAGGAAGAGCAGAGGTCTGGCCTGCCTGCTACAAGTGTGCTGTTGTATGGTCATATGTTTGTAGGTGTTGCCTAGGAAACAAGGATCAGGAAGGAACCTAGAAATCAGAAAAAAAAATCAGAAAAAAGGGGGACAGGTTAAAAAAAGAAAGGGAGGCACTTAAAATAGCCCCATTGTGACATTATTTTAAGCTAACAAAAAAAACTTCACAAGTGTCACACACAAATGTGTATTTCCCAGCACTTCCAAGGTCAATGGTGGTAATCAGGGTGGGGCACTCACATTCATGAAAGCTCTTAGATGACCTATGAGCAAGCACATTAGCAACAGCAGAAACAAAGACACGGCGACAAAATCCCAGCTCTCGGCTCACAGGAGATAGTTGATTCTGGAGCCAAATATGAGTGTCCAAACCCCGGGGAACATAGATTCGGGTTATTCCAAATTTCTCAGTTCACAGGGTATAGGAGAACTTATTCTGGAGCCAAATATGAGTGTCCAAACCCCGGGGAACATAGATTCGGGTTATTCCAAATTCCAGGTTCAGACATGGCCACAGTTTCACTACGTTTTTATAGGAATGAAACAAAGTAAGTTGTAAGTCAAGATGCTATAAAAACACATTGAAAAAAACAAAAAACAAACAAAAAAACAAACAAGGCAGGCAGTTACAGCCCAGGAAGAAATCTCTATAGGCCTCAGATACGAGCTGATGACTTCCTTAGCTTTCAGACTGGCAAAAGCTAAGGGACTGTTTATACATGCCAAGGAAGTTAGGTCAGACACAGTGGTGGGACGGAATGGCTAAAGGCTACCTACTCACACTGTTATTGGATGACATTCTAACGGCTCCAGGGTCACTGCAGTCCTGACAATCAGCCTTGCAGAGGGTTCCATGCAAGGCAGTTTCCTCCTGGGAACCTCAGTTCTCACCCACACAGCCTATGCAAACATCTCCACCTCTCTACTGTGTTTCTGGCTCCAGAGCCCATCAGGACTCCATCAGTCCACTGCCTCGGTGTCCCCAGCATGGCTGATTCCTTGTACACCATGTCTCTGATGACCTCAAAGAACACTGACCTGTTCCTCTGTGGAATGGCTTTCGCTTTGGGTTTATGAGAATTTTCCTGCCTCCAAGAATCTGAAACATCCCATCTGGCCCTCCAGCATCATTTGCTTTATGGTGAATGTTTTATGGTGAATTAAAATTTGGCATAGCTATTTGAATTTCTTGTTCTTCATGTATTTGAACTGACTAAGCTCACTGCACTCCTGGCAGCCACAGAGCATCAGGCCACAGACAGACATGAACACAGAACATATGCTCACTCATATGCTCACTCCGAGACCCACATGGCCTGGTTTCAAAAAGCTCACAGTTAAACAGTATTTGTGGTATCTATTCATTGTCCTTAACTTTCCCACAGACACGCAGAAGGAAACACTTTTTCAGCTAAGAAGCCTTGAAGCTCTGGAGAAAATGATTGACAAGATTCGAAGAGCTATTGGTAAGCAAAAGCTACGGCATCCTCCCATGGGCTCAGGTCCTGGACCGGGCAAGCAGAGAGGCTAATGAGACTCAGCAGGTAACGGCGCATGCTGCCAAGGCTGGAGGCCTGACTCCCACCCCTGGGACCCACACGCTGAAAGGGGATAAATGAAAACCCAAGTCACACACACAGTGTTTAAAAATGAGAAAGTTGCTGGACGGTGATGGCGCACGCCTTTAATCCCAGCACTTGGGAGGCAGAGGCAGGTGGATTTCTGAGTTTGAGGCCAGCCTGGTCTACAGAGTGAGTTCCAGGACAGCCAGGGCTATACAGAGAAACCCTGTCTCGAAAACAAAACAAAAATAAAAATGAGAAAGTGAGCTAGCACCAGCAATGGTGTCTCTCTGCTTCCTGGCTGTGAACGCAGTCCTCCATGATGCCTCCAGCTCTGCCTCCATGATTTCCAGCCATGACTGTCCACCTGTTTGCACCTGATGTAACCTGAAGAAGGCACTGGTGGATCACACATGCCTCCTGAATCCCAACCAGAACAGAGAGGAGTCAATGCCACTAATATGTGACAAGGGTCTGACACAGACTGTGGTGACAGTCACGGTATAGTAATCATTACTTAAGAAAATCTCTCCCCTAACAGAAACTACGCTTAAGAAAAAACGGAAGTTCCAGAAAAGTAGAACCAGACAACTCCTGGAGAAACTAATCCAGCCCTAAGTACCAGGACTGGCAAGAGGGGCAAGCCACTGCCACACATGGGGACAGAGGAGAGTGGAAGCAGCCACCACCCACCTGTGTGAAGGAGAACTGTACTCAATGAGCACTAAATAAAATTAGCATATTTAAATATTAAGTTATCAGATACAGCTGTTTTATTTCTTTAATATTTTGTATTATTTTTCAAAATGGGAAGAGACAACTGGAATCGGAAGTCATGGGGAGGGGTGGAACCCTAGTGCAGTGATAACTCCTAGTATTGTACTAGGACTCACAGTAATGAAAGATACAGAGCCTGAACCATCCATCTTCTGTAACCAGGGGTCTTATGTCAGCTTGACACACAAGCTAGAGTTATCCAAGAGAGAACCTCAATGGAGAAGAATGCTTCCATTGGATGAGCTTGTAAGGCATTTTCTCAATTAGTGATCAAGGGTGGGAGGGTCCATTGTGGGTGGTGCCATCCCTGGGCTGGAGGTCCTGGGTTCTATAAGAAAGCAGGCTGAGCAGGCCATGAGGAACAAACCAGTAAGCAGCCTCTGCATCAGCTCCTGCCTCCAGGTTCCTGCCCTGTTTTTGAGTTCCTGTCCTGACTTCTTTCAATGATGAACAGTAGTGCTATGAAAGAGTAAGCCCGAGTTAAACCCTTTCCTCCCCAACTTGCTTTTCGGGCATGGTGTCTCATCACACCAATAGAAACCCTAAGACACCAGGCCAGGCTTCCGTTCTGCCTGTAAGATGTGCTGAACCAGTGGCGGCACAGAATTTTGTGGGAATGGCCAACCAATGACTGGCCTAACTTGAGGCCAGTGTCATGAGAGGGAGCCGGCCCATGCCAGCCAGACACGGCCTGGATAACCAGTGTATTAGTCAGGGTTCTCTGGAGTTTTATGGAATGTCTCTCTGCACTGAGGGAATTTATTGTGATGACTTACAGTCTGCAGTCCAACTAAACCAACAATGAACAGTTGTGGATGGGAAGTCCAAGGATCTAGTAGTTGCTCAGTCCCACAAGGCTAGTTGTTTCAACTGGTCTTCTGTGGAAGTAGGTTCCAACAGATGTGTTGGCAAGTAAGTGCAAGCAGGTGAAGAAGAATGCATCTTCCTTCTTCAATGTCCTTATGTTGGTCTCCAGCAGAAGGTGTGGCCCAGATGGAAAAGGGACTTGCTTTGTCACAGGCTGACCTTGAACTCAGAGATCTCCTTGCCTCAGTCTCCTGGGATTAAAGGTGTGTCCTACATTGCCTGGACATCCTGGAGGCAGCTCTGGCAGCAGAGGAGAGCAGATGTAAAGACCCACAACCAAACCGTAAACAGAGAGCCTAGGTTGGAGGTCATTGTTGAGGGAGCCCAGAGGAAGAGGGGTGGAGAGACTGTGGGAGCCAGAGGCCGAGGATGAGCACGACAGAAGAGCACAGCCCACAGAATCAGCTAAGTAGGCTGTATGCATGTTCACAAAGATGGAAGCGGCTGGTGGTCACGCAGCCTGCACGGGTCTGTGCTGGGGCTTCTGCATATATGTTACAGTGGGTAGACTTGGTGTTTTGGAGGTAGATTCTAGAATTTTCTGATAGTTAATATATAATATATTGACCATATTTCGCCCATCACATCCTTCCACATCCTCTCCACTGCCCTATGCCCCCACTTTAAGTTCTTTCTCAAAAAACAAACAAACCAAAAACCCAACAAAACCTAGAAAACAAAATACAAAACCCAAAATAACAAAACAACACAAAAGCCACAAAACTGTAACCAAATGAAAGCCATATAAATCCATTCTTCGCTGGCCAGCTACTCCTGAACATGAGACCCACCCTCAGGGGTACTGTGTCATGTCAGTGGGGAAAATGGTTCCCTCTCCCAGCAGGTATAAATCAGTTTGTTGACCCTCACCCTAGTGGCTAGATATTCATTCATTCATTTTAAAAAATATACAAAAATAAAATATAACTTAAAAAGAAAACTATCATCAAAATTTGACAAGACAAACCAACAGAGGGGAAAGAGCCCAAGAGAAGGCACAGGAGTCAGACACCCACTCATAGGACTTGGTGCCAAGCATGCATGCTGCTTCAGTCTCAGTTCCTATGAGCTCTGCTCATGTTGATGTGGAGTTTTCCTGTTACCTTGGTGTGCCGCGTCCTCTCTGGCTCTCACATTCCTTTCATATCCTCTTCTGTAGCGTTCCCTGAGTTCTGAGGGGAAAGATTTGATGGGGACATGCGGTGTAAGGCTGAGTGCAGTGTCTGACTGTGGGCTTCTATGTTTGCTAACTGCCTGCTGCAGGAGATAGCTTCACTGCCAGTGGGAGAACAGGTCTTCATCTGCTAGTGTAGGAGTCATTCTGTCACTACATGCTTTAGATCAAGGACCCTGGGTTAGTTAGTCTCAGGTTCTTGGGCACCCAAGCAGTGTTAGGCATGGGTTTCATCCTGTGGGGTGGGCCTGGAGTCAGATAAATTAGTTATTGGTTGGCTACTCCCACAACCTTTTGTGCTATCGTTACCTTAGCAAGTAGTACATCTTGTAGATAAAGGTTTTGTGGTTGGCTTGGAGTTTGCATTTCTCTTTTAAAGGTGTGCAGAGTACCTTCCTGTACCAAAGATGTTGGAACACAGGAGTGAAGGCTCCTGTGTTGGCAGCAGCTGGACCTCCCCATGTTCCATGAGTTGTGCAGGTGTTCACTTCTTTCAGCAAGGGGGCCTTGCTGTCAGACTATGGAGAGCAAAATATAGTGTTGGCAACAGGATGGGTTGTTTGGAAATTTTTGTGGGGTCCCTTTGGCCAACAATTGAACAACCCAATCCCAGTACTAGGAACTTCATTTGAGGATAAGAGATGACCAGTTGGGCCTGTCTCTCCCATTGCTTGACAATTTCATTTAGATTAAGTATCTCTCAGACATTTCAATTTCCTCTTTTGAGAAGTCTCTTTAGATCTGTATTCAATTTTTCAATTAACCAATTGTTATTGGTTTTCTTGATATCTTGATATCAGTTCTTCATATGTTTTGGATATTAGTCCTCTATTTGATGTATAGTTAGTAAAAATCTTTTCCCATTGATTTGCCTGAATGATGGTGTCCTTTGCTGTGCAGAAGCTTCTCAGTTTCCTGAGGTCTCATTTACTAAATGCTGATCTTAACGACTGTGCTAGCAGTGTTGTGTTCAGAAAGTCTTTTCCTATGACAATGAATTCAAAGCTATTCCCCACTTTCTGTTTTATCAGGGGCTGTATAATTTGTTTTATGTTGAGGTCTTTGATCCATTAGGAGTTGGAATTCTGTGCAGAGTGTTAAGTATGGACCTATTTGAATGTCCATGCATGTGGAGATTCAGTCCAACCAGCTCCATTTGTTGAAGATTGTGGCTTTTTCCCCAGTGTGTATTTCTAGCCTCTTTATCAAACCCAGGTTTCCATTGGGGTGGATTTATATCTGGGTCTCCAATTCAATTCCATTGATGAGCGTGTCTGGTTTTATAGAGATACCATGTATAAAGGGCCCCAGACCTTGGTAGGTTCCAGATCTTAGCACAACTGATACCATGATGGATGGCACTCAGGCTGTTAAAACTCGGCACGTAAACAGAACCAACAGCCAAAAGGAAAACAAACAATCCATAAAAGTCCATATAGTTCTGGGAAAGTCTCAAAACATACTTAACCTTGTAGTTACACTTATGTTAAACCAACTCAGAACATGGTTTTTGTGCCTAAACCTCTCTCCTCCCTGCCCTGAGAAAGGCTCAATGCTCCAATGCTAGGATCCTAAATACCCAGAGTAGCCAGTGACTAGCTAATAAAGACATTCTACTGGCTTAAAGCCATGTTGAAGCAGTCTTCTCTGGTGAATATCCGACAACACCATGATGGTTTTATTACTTTACTTTTGAATTACTTTTGAATTTACTTTTGAATTAAAACTGAAATACGAAAGTCTGGTAGAATTCTATGCTAAAACCATCTGGCCCTGGGCTTGCTTTGGTTGAGAAACTTTCAATGAACGCTTCTATTTCACTAGGAGTTACTGGTCTCTTTAAATCCTTATTTAATCTTAGTTTAACGTTGGTAAGTGGCCTGTGTCAAGAAAATTACTCGTTGCTTTTAGATTTTCCAACGGTAGAGTCCAGGTTTTCAAGACTGTCCTTATGACTCTCTGGACTTCCTTGGTATCTGTTATTTCCTCCTCTTCATTCATGACTCTGTTAATTTGGATCTCTCTCTCTGCCTTTTAGTTAATTTGCATGAGGGTTTGCCAGTCTTCTTACTTTTTTGAGAAGAGCTGACTCTTTGATTGATTCTGTAAGACCCCCCAAAACCGAGGGTGCCCCAGCCCCAGTGATATGACACCCATATCACTCACAAGAAAAGGTCTCAATGCAATAACATGAGGATTTCTTTATTCCAGAATTCTGGCTTCCACAGCTGTACACCACACAGGGGTAAAGGACTGTAGACCCCGAGTGCCGAATTGCAACAGCTTTTATAAGTTTACAATAAAGGCCGCGAATCACAAACCTATCATTTCTTAGCATGGAGAGCCCATGAAATGCGAGTCAATCGATTTGTACCACTCCATAGTTTTTAGGCCAATCAGTTTAAATTATCAGAGCCCATGCTCAGTGGACCAATTAGTTTTCTATTTTCTTGGAGTCTATAGCTGCGTGAACTCCTGGATAGGGGTAATGGCTAAGCAGCTTACAGAAGCAAGATAAGCTTAGCTCATTTCCAGTTACCTTGTGGGGCCAGGATCACCTATTCAAGGCCTTTTTGCCTAGCTCTGAACAAAGGGCGGGCTCTGGAATGTGAAGTGTTTGGGGCTCCTTAGAAGGCTGGAGTTAGGTTGTATTTTCTATTCTTTCAATTCCTTATATTAATTGTTTCTACTGACTGCACCTTCACGGAGTTTGATTATTTTTTGCAATCTACTCCTCTTGGGTCTTATTTCTTCTTTTTGGTCTACAGCTTCCAGGTATACTGTTAAGTTGATAGTAGAAGATCTTTCTAACTTTTTTAAAAAAAGATTTACTTATTTCATATATATGAATACATTGTAGCTGTCTTCAGACTCATCAGAAGAGGGCATTGGATCCCGTTATAGATGTTTGTGAGCCACTGTATGGTTGCTGGGAATTGAACTCAGGACCTCTGGAAGAGCAGTCAGTGCTCTTAACCACTGAGCCATCTCTCCAGCCCCTAACATTTTTTTAAAAAAAGATTTATGTATTTATTTATTTATTTATTTATTTATTTATTTATTATATGTAAGTACACTGTAGCTGTCTTCTGACACACCAGAAGAGGGCATCAGATTTCATTACAGATGGTTATGAGCCACCATGTGGTTGCTGGGATTTGAACTCAGGATCTCCGGAAGAACAATCAGTGCTCTTAACTGCTGAGCCATCTCTCCAGCCCAGTCCCTAACTTTTTAATGTAAGCAATTAGTGAGATGAATTTGCCTCTTAGAACAGCTTTCTTTCATTGTGTCCCATAAATTTGGGTATGGAGTGTATTCATCTTCATTCAATTCTAGAAAGTCTTTGATTTCTTTAACTCTGTCTTGACCCATTTTTTGTTCAGTAGAGAGCTGTTCAGTTCCCTGAGTTTTTAAACTTTCTGTTGTTTCCATGAGTCTAATCATGGTGGTCCAGATAGGATGCAGGGTGTATTTCAATTTTTCAGTATCTGTTGATACTTGCTTTGTGTATGAGTCTGTCGCTGAGATTTGGAGTAAGTTCCAATTTTGGAAGAGCTGAGAAGTATTCTTTTGTGTTTGGGTAAAATGTTCTGTGAATATCATTGCGTCTATTTGGCTTATAACTTCAATTAGCTCCCACATTCTCTGTTTCATTGTTGTCTGAATGACCCATCTATTGGTAACAAGAGGGTTCTGGTCTCCCACTATTGATGTGTGAGGGTCATTATGTGATTTACACTGAAGTGTTTCTCTTACAAACTTGGCTGCCCTTGTATTTCTGACATAGATGTTAACAATTGAAATGACCTTTTCGTGACTTTTTCCTATGACGGGAGTATGTAATCTCCTTCCCTACCTCTTCTGATTAGTTTTGGTTTAAAGACGTGTCAGACATTTAAAAAGCTTATTTCTTAGGTCCATTTTGCTTGGAATATCTTTTTCCAGCCCTTTACTATGAGGTGTTGTCTATCCTTGATGTTTAAGTGTGGGTTTTTTTTTGTTGTTGTTGTTTTGGTTTGGTTTGGTTTTTTTTTTTTTTTTGTATACAACAGCAGGATGGATCCTGCTCTCACCTCCATTCTGTTAGTCTGTGTCTTTTTTATTGGGAAATTGGGACTGCCGGTGTTGAGAGATATCAAATGTAAGTGTTATCTGTAGGGAAAGAAAGGCTTGCTCTGAACAAGCTCTGCTCTAGCGCTGGGAAAGTTTCCCCAGCTAAAGTGTTACAGCTCTACTCTGCAAGGTATCCTGGCAGATGGAAGCCAAAGAATACAGCAAAGTCACAGAGGACAACAAACCTTATGTAAGAGATTTATTGGGAGGGAAACCCCCAGGAGGGTGGCTGTCTCTGCTGGGTCAAGCAGCAGCAGAGAACTGGGCAGGATGCAGGGTTTATATAGGGTTTCTTGAGGGGCAGGAGAGAGGGAGGTGGTTTCCAAGGGTAGTCTGGGATTGGAGAGACTGTGTGGCCTGATTTTGGGGTCAAATTCAGGGATTAGTGGGATTTATTTTTGTCTTGTAGGGCGGGGCCTAGCCACTCTCCACGGGTGGTGGTGGCCCATTCCTTTAATCCCAGCACTTGGGAGGCAGAGCCAGGCGGATTTCAGAATTCAAGGCTAGCCTTGTCTACAGAGTGAGTTCCGGGAAGAAAGAAAGAAAGAAAACTACCCTTAGAGCAGTTAGGGAAGTCTAGAGGCAGGGCCTGGCCACTTTCTAGACTTGAAGGGCTGGAATGGCAGTTATAGTTGTTTTAACCTTACTGTCTGGGCTGCTGGAGCTCCTTAGGTGGGGCCTGGCCATTTGCCAGCATTGAGTGTCTACAAAGTTTACAAAGGGAGGCTACAGTGGGGAAAGCCTTCCCTGCCTCTTCAGTTGGTGTCAGTTGGTATTAATAGCCAACTTCAATATCCAATGATTGTTGGTTCCTGTGGTAGGGGGGTAGGGATGGGGGTGGGGGGTAGGGATGGGGGTGGGGATGGAGGTGGATTTGTGTGTGCTGCTAAGAAACCAGCCCACCTCCATTCTGTAATCGGGAGCCATTTTAGTTCAGTTGGGTTTCTGTTCGCTATAAGATATAAAAGTTCTGTTTCCGGGAATCCGACCTAACTGTGACCTGGCAGTTTAACTATAAACCTACCCTCCTCACCCTCCCAAGCCATCTGTTCCTGGAAGTATCCTGTGACCTTGTTCCAGGGGAGACTTTACTAACTGCCTGGTCTCCTATGCAAAACCTCCCGGTTTTGCCCTATAAAGGGGGCATGAGAAACTGGTTCACTGCTGGTCTCTTGGATCCTGCCAGATTCAACAGGAGACAGCTGGAAGTCACCTCCCATAGAACTTGCTTTCATTTGGGGGTAATTTGGGTTGGTGGTCTTTCTCCTCAGGTCCCTGGAGCTAGCACTTCCCTTCTTTTGGTTTTGTTCCTCTGGGATTATTTAGTCCCTGTGTTTTCTTGGCTGTACTTAATTTCTTTAGGTTGGAATTTACTTTTTAGGACTTTCTGTAGTGCTAGATTTATAGATATATATTGCTTAAATTCGGTTTTACCATTGAATGTCTTCCTTTCCCGACCTACGCTGAATGAAAGTTTTGCTGGGCATATTAGTCTGGTCTCAGAATTTACAGCACATCTGTCCAGACCCTTGTGGCTTCTAGAATCTCCATCAAGAAGTCAGGCGTAATTCTAAGAGGTCTGCTTTTATATGTTAGTTGAACTTTAATATTTTTTCTTTGTTCTTTATATAATAATCATAATAAACATTATAGGTGCCAAGGTAACTTTGTTTTCTTGTGACAATCAGTACTTTGTACTTGTACTTTGTACAGTTCTTGTACTTTGATAGGTATCTCTTTCTTAGATTAAGGAAACTTTTTTCTGCGCTATTGTTGAAAGTATTTTCCATCCATGCCTTTCACCTGTGTTTCTTCTCTATTCCTGTCATGCTTAGTTTTGTCTTTTCATAGTGTCCCAGATCTCTTAGATGTTTGTGACAGGATTTTTTTGGATTTGGCATTTTCTCTGACTGGTATATCGATTCTTCTATCAGGTCTTCAACACCTGAGATTCTCTTTCATCTCTTGTATTTTGTTAGTGAAGCTTGCCTCTGCAGTTCCTGTTCAAGTTCCTAACTTTTTCATTTCCAGATTTTCTTCAGTTTCGGTTTTCTTTATTGATTCTATTTCATGTTCGGGTCTTGAGCAATTTGCTTATTTCCTTTCAGTGTTTGCTTGTGTTTTCATACAATTCTTGTGAGATAAGAATTTATCATACTCTATCACATCTATCATAACCTCCGTCATATTCATAGACTCTTCAGGTTTTCTACTTGTGCTTCAGCTCTGCTGCAGTCCTTAGGGCCTGCTGTGGTAGGGTTGCTGGGTTCTGGTGGAGACATATTGTCCTGGCTGGTTTTTGTTTTCTGTTTTTTACTCTGGCATCTAGGCATCTGGGATTGGGAAGACTGTAATTCTAGGTGGTGATATATGGTCTTAACTTTTTCAGGTGGCTGTGTGCTGCCTGTGGGGAAATCTTCTAGGGCCTTGTTATGTGTAGGCTCTGGGGATTCCAGGTAAAATGTGTTCTTGATTTTGGGACCTGAGACCTAGGAATGGGGATGTGCTGGGGACAGTGGAGGGGCTTCACAGGGGACATGGAACGGCAGTACAAGAGGGAGGAAGGCTGGGTATTCCACCAGTATCTGCTTAGTCAGTCTCCTGGGAATAAGGCCAGGGAGTGAGGAGAGGCCACAGCAGAAGGTCTGCTACAGAACTGGGGATGACTGGGGGATTAGAGTTGGAGCAATGGAGAGAAGGGGGGAGGGAGGGGGAGGGGTAAGGTTCTGCAGTTAGCCTGCAGCTACTCCAAGGCAGGAGTAGCCTGTGGGTTGCTGTGGGGTGCCTGCTGGAGTTGGGTGCCAGGATGAAGTAACAGGAAGGGGAGGAGCAGGAGAGGGGGAGATCTGTGGGATCCACTGGCGAGGGCCATGGGGAGGGGGCGCTTCAGATGAGACTGAGGACTTGGACTTGGGAGAGTGGAAGGAGAGGTGAAAACCTGCAGTCACACCTCCTTCCAGGCAAGAGTGGCTTGCGTTTTCCCAGGGAGTGCCTCCTGGAGTTGGGGGCTGGGACGGTGGGAGGAGTAGCGGGAGGGGTTCGGTGACAGGGGAGGCACAGCAGTTTCCTGCAGAGCTGGCGAAGAGACTGGGACACTGGACTCAGAGGAGTCGGGGGAGAGGTAAAGCTCTGTAGTCAGCTGCCTGCTTCCCAGGAGAGAGCAGCCTGAGGGAGCGAGCCCGAGCGAGCGTTTGTGGAGAGTGCCTGCAGGAGGGTGGAGGTGGGGTCACCTGCAGGAGGGTGGAGGTGGGATCACCTGCAGGAGGGTGGAGGTGGGGTCACCTGCAGGAGGGTGGAGGTGGGGTCACCTGCAGGAGGGTGGAGGTGGGGTCACCTGCAGGAGGGTGGAGGTGGGATCACCTGCAGGAGGGTGGAGGTGGGGTCACCTGCAGGAGGGTGGAGGTGGGGTCACCTGCAGGAGGGTGGAGGTGGGGTCACCTGCAGGAGGGTGGAGGTGGGATCACCTGCAGGAGGGTGGAGGTGGGGTCACCTGCAGGAGGGTGGAGGTGGGGTCACCTGCAGGAGGGTGGAGGTGGGATCACCTGCAGGAGGGTGGAGGTGGGGTCACCTGCAGGAGGGTGGAGTTGGGATCACCTGCTTTTCCTTCATTGGTGATCTTGTTTGTGGCTCCAGCTGAGCAATCTTTGGTAGTCTAATGCCACAGGGGCTCCTCAGGTTTCCTGTTTCTTCGTCTGTGTGTGGTTCTTGTTACTGCTACAAACCCTGGGCTTCCTTTTCTTCATTATTTCTCCTCCTCCTCCTCCCTTTTTTTCTTTTTTTCTTTTTCTTTTTTAAATACAAGGTCTTGCTTTGGAGTCAGATGGGCCTCAAGCTCTCTCCTTTACTACCTCAGGCTCTACATAGGGTGCTGGTGTTTCAGGCCTTCCTGGGCTACTGTCCTTCTCAACCTTCTTCAATATCACTTTACAGAGTTGTAAGCAAGCTATGTATTGAGATCAGGGCTGCTCTTAGTTACTCCATAGAATTAAAAACCATCGGGCGGTGGTGGTGCACGCCTTTAATCCCAGCACTTGGGAGGCAGAGGCAGGAGGATTGCTGAGTTCGAGGCCAGCCTGGTCTACAAAGTGAGTTCCAGGACAGCCAGGGCTACACAGAGAAACCCTGTCTCAAAAAAAATAATTTTTTTTCCGGGGGCTGGAGAGATGGCTCAGCAGTTAAGAGCACTGACTGCTCTTCCAGGGGTCCCGAGTTCAATTCCCAGCAACCACATGGTGGCTCACAACCATCTGGAACAGAATCTGATGTTCTCTTCTGGTGTGTCTGAAGTTTACAGTGTACTCAAAATAAATCTTTAAAAAAAATAAAAAAACAGTGGGCTTTCGGGTGATGAAAACCCATTTGCCCTAAGACTATTTTATAAGCACATTTTATGCTTTTGCCTCCGTTGTGAGGATGGAGGGTGACCGTGCATCTGGATGGACACAAACACCATCTCCTGTCCGCGCCATCCATGCAGTGCTGACAAATGACTTATCCTAAACCAGGCACAGCGCCGCACACCGTTAATTCCAGCACTTAGGAAGCAGAGGCAGGAGGTTTTCTATAAGTTTAGGCCAGCTTTGTCTATGTATTAACTTCCAGGACAACCAGGACTACACCAAGAGACCGCAACTCAAACAAAACAAGAAGTGAGTTATTCCTGGGAGTGGAAAGGGTGTTACCCTGTAAGTTATCAATGTGAGTTGTGACTGTAGGAGCACATGATTGTATTTAAATCATAACAGGAAAAACCAGGCCCAAGAACATACTGGACATACCAGACCAAGGGACGGGTGTAACTCCCACACTTGTTCTCCATAAGGGACGGCACCAACACTGGATGGACTGGGCACAACATCACTCTTGACCTTTCATTTGATACCAAGTGTCTGTGTGTCAAAAAAAAAAACAGGCAAAGAACCCACAACTGTCCTGGGGCCTAACTCAGATCAATCCATGCTGCTGATGTGACCCAGTGACTTGTTTCTGTTGTCCTGTGGTTTGCCCATCTGTCCTACTGTCTGTCCTATCAACCACCCCAGCTCTGGGTCTGGTTCTCCCCTGCCACCTCTATCGCAACTCCACAGCTCAGTTCTCAAGGCTGTGATCCACAGTGGTCTGTCTCACAAGAGGAACTTCTTCCCTAAAGCTGTCAGAATGTACAAAATGTCAAGATTGCCAAGCTTCAAAAATCACATTTATCGTGTGTGTGTGTGTGTGTGTGTGTGTGTGTGTGTGTGTGTGTGTGAGCTTGCGCGAGCAGTCTCCGTCTACCATGTGGGTCCTCAGGCTCAGTGACATATGCCTTTGCCTGTGGAGCCACCTTGCAGGCTTCTCCATTCCAGTCTTAACCAGCAGTGTCTATAACAGTCAAACTACTCAAGACACTTAACAGAGTTGTGCTTATGAGGTGGAGAAAGCTGAAATGCAGGAAAGGGAAATGCACCCTGCCAAGCTGCTGGGTGGGTATTAGGTTAACAAGCCAAATCACAGAGGTGCCTGGATGTCTGCCAAGTGGCAGAGATCTCAACTGAGCTGTACCCAGGATCAATTAGAAGTTTGTTTCCTGGTCATCTCCTGGGCAGAGACTGTGATGAGTCCCCTAGAGTATCCTCTGACAATAATAGTTTAATGTGCTGTGTCTCTCTTTATATGTGCCTTGTGTATCTCTGGTCTGGTCTCATAGGTCTAATATATTCTATGTGTTGTCAATATAGAAACAGAATTCTGACCTCAAAAGGAATAAGAGATCATTTATTCCAGAGCCAATTATGAGTAACCTTGGCCCAGGAAGTTGGATTCATGGCACACCAAACACTGTGTTTCAGTGTGGTAGAAGTTTCATTAAGTTTTATAGTAACAGAACAGTGTTATAAATAGAGTAAATTTTCAAATATATTGGTGGGAAAATGTCAGGTAGGAAGGCAAATCTGTCAAGTCTATGCTACAGGCCTTGGGTACTATCTGATGACATTCTCAGCTTGTGGGTTGGTAGAAGCAGGAGAGCTACACAATTTAAAAACGATTTGTTCCTGATAGTTACAAGGACATTAAGCCAATCTCAGAGGCAGGTACTAACCTGCAACATTCCAGCTTTCCACAACCACTAAAGTCTTAATCAGTCAACCATGTGCTTCATGTCATTGCAGCACAAGTGCTGCCTTTTCTGGGAACTTCATTCACAGTGTCTCACATCCAGTGTGCCTTCACCTGTGTCCTGCTCAGTCCATGGAGCCCAGTGTGTGTAGTCACTCGCAGAATGTCAAGGACCAGCCTTGGCTTGGAGACCAGCATGTCAAGGACCAGCCTTGGCTTGGAGACAGGGTCTTAGGATGGGGGCTCAGGAGCAACAAAAAGAACTGGAAGTCAAATCATGGGCACAAGCTGACAGCCTGTGTTCTGCCTGAGACAGCTTCCTAAAGATCACCAGACAGCTCATCAGGTTCTCCCAGACCTAAGCCCAGTCTTTTATTTGCCTATCAATTCTGTCATTCACCCCAGGCTCCCCTTTGACTATTCCTGAATCAGCATCCCTGACCTCTGCCTGATTCTTGGGAAAAGACCTTTTTTTTTTTTCATTTTTTTCCCCTTAACTTTGCAGATGAATTCAGAGAGCTGCCTGCCTTTGTAAGAACAGACAGTAAGTTAGCGGGGTGGGATCTCACTCTGAGATGCCATTCCCACCACTCCCTAACCTCCCTCTATCCCAGGCTGACCTTGAATCTGTTTGCTTTTATAAGCACAAAAAATAAACTTAGCTGGGTGGGATCTTGCCCTATGGTGACCACTCCCTAAATCTCCTAATCTCCTTCCTTTGTATTTTTCTGACAAGCTGTCTCATAGTGTAGCTGCCTCTGTTCTTTTAGGTCTGTGAAGCTCCTTATACAATTCATATTGCATCCTTATATTTTTATATAATTGAGAAATTATATATTTTTGAACTTATATTTTCAGAGTTCTTTCCAATAGCTTTAAGGGCTGTCCTGAAGGTCACAGAACTTACCATTTTGCTAAGATATACCCTCTCCTCCCAGTCTCACGTTGCTCCTAATTATCATGAAGTCATTAACCTTGGCAGGGAAGATATTTCCTTATTCAGGAAATATATATTGTGTGTCAGTGTGGTGATCTCAGGGCAACCAGGCCAAGGAACAAAGCCGTGGCACTGAGAGGGACCAGGGACATACTCAGGAGCTGAGTATCCCAAGTGAGCAGACTTTGAAAAACAGAAAGCCCTAGAGACCTCCACTTTTATATTCAGCCTTTAAGGAAAAAAAGAAACAACAACTGCAGAAGAAAACACTGGTGACTGAGGTGTCGATGAGTTGTAGGGGACTGTCAGTCAGCAGCCAGTCTCAGTTGACCTTGACAATGACCCTAGCAGCTGGACCGAATAATAACTGTCCTGCTTTAATGAGTAAGAAAACTAAACCAGAAAGACTGGGAACTCTCTCCAGAAAACACTTTTCACACACACTATCCCAGTCTTTCCAAACAGCGAGGGAAAGGCCGACAGAGAGATTAACTGCCCCAGGAGAAAGCCCCGAGGGGAACTGCCACTAGAGCTGTTGTTTTCGGCGGCCTTGGTTCCATTTAAGGAGCCTCCCTAGGGTGCCAAAGAGACTGCTTTCAAGTTTAAAATAACCAGGAAGGGTAGTGGGAGGGTCTACAGTATAGACCTTATTGTGACAGCCAGCATTCAGTGACTTGGTCTTTATGCTCTGTGCTGACTCTAGTTGAGGTGACTAAGATGATCTTTGTAATGAAGAGTCCTAGTAAGTTAAATGCTGTCTGTACATACTTCTTTTAAATGTGGAGTCTCATGTAGCTGAGGCTAGCCTTGAAGTCCTATCCCAAGTACAGGAATTACACCAGCTTCCCTTAGTGTTCTTTTGTAGAAACGTGATAGTAGTACTTTCAGTTAAGGTCAGAAAGTGACAAATCACTTCAGTAACATCAGGTACAAGGGCTGGTCAGCTGGTGGCCAGGCAACAGCCTCTGCCTGGGCTGGGTGATGAGGAGACTTCCTAGTCTGCCGTTCAGGTGGTAGAAAACCCAGCATCCTTCAGGTCTGAGGCACTCCTGAATAGAAGCAATGACTGATGATCTAAGCAGACCAGTTGAAGACATTTTAAATGACTTCGCGGCTGTAATCCTGAAGTCCACCTGCCCGGCACCTTATCCCTCAGCTGCTTCTCAGGGTAATAACAGCACCTGATGTGCCTACAGCTGTCACCCCCATCCGCCACTCCTTCCACCCCACCACTCCCTATCTTCGCGTCTGCTATAGTTCCACGTCTCTGTGAGTGTTAAAGGCTTACTCCCCAAGTAGAACTGCTAGCAAAGGGACCCAGTAAGAAGGTCTCTAGGTAATGGGGGTTGGGTGGGGTTCTCCTGCAAAGGGAGCTGTGGGACCTGCCTCTCAGAAGGGCATGCCCTGCCACACATGCTTGCCATGAATTGCAGCTTGTGTAAGACCCGAACAGTCTTAAGCCGGGCGGGGGTGGCACAAGCCTGTAATCCCAGCACTCTGGGAGGCAGAAGCAGGCAGATTTCTGAGTTTGAGGCCAGCCTGGTCTACAGAGTGAGTTCCAGGACAGCCAGGGCTACACAGAGAAACCCTGTCTCGAAAAAAAAAACAAACAAATCCAGCCCCCCCCCCCAAAAAAAAACCCAACCAACCAACCAAACAAACAAACAAAAAAAAGAAAAACAACTTACGAGTTCCACCTTGGTCCACTTAGTCTAGAATATAATCTGGTTTCTGGCTTCCTCTCTATCCCTCCCTCCCCTGAGAGAGACACAGGTTCTGGTGAACAGAGCCACTAAAAAGATGGCTGGCTCTGCAGCACCCGCCATCTGATACTCTACATTGACTGACCCTTGCCCTGTTGTGCCAGGGAAATGTTAGTGGTCCCCAAAAAACAGAGAGCTGGTCTGATGCAACTGACACCATGGTCTTCATTCTATTTGAGCTAGCTCAGCACCCCCCCCCCCAATGCACCACCGTCACTGCAGGACAGTTTTGGTGGTGGGGGAGCCCCGAAAGTCTATGGGGCAAGGCTTTATAGTAAGCAGCAAGCTGGGAGCATGTGTGCAAGCATCTAACTGGAAAGCTCCTGTGTCCTTTAACATCATTGGCTGGTGCTGGGAGTCACGTCATAAACTGAGCTTCTACTCCCCTCTGCATTGGTGGTCGCTAAGCAGGGGGTTGTGGGCTTGTTACCTGGGGTGCAGGTTTGTTGGGGGAAATAACCTGGAGACCCTGGTCTTGTTGAGGGTGTAACATGGAGACACTGGCCATATTGGGGATTAGCCTAGAGACTGGAGCTAGGCTCAGGTTTTGTTAGGGGGCAACTTGGAAACTAACACTAGGTACCAGCCTGTTAGTCTACCTGAGTTCAAACTTAGGTTGGGTTCTCTAAAATGGAGTCTGAACTTAAAAGCTCTGGCATCTCAGCCCCACTAATGACTCCTCTCACGATACCATCTTTGGTTGGAAAAATACAATTCCAGTTTCAAAGGCAGGGCATTTATTTGTATTTTCTTTTACAACTACTGAACAAAACGTGGCGTGGTGTTACACAACCCAGCAGATGGAAAGCTGAGGACAATGAGTTCCAGGCCAGCCTGGACTGCACAGACCCTCAGGAAAACAAAACAAAACAAAAATAACAGTAACTAAGCAAACTATGGCTACCCACCAATTGGAATACTGACACTTGATACACCCAATCCACAAACCCCAGGAGCAGACACTGGGGACCCACTCATTAGAACACACACCAGTCTATGCACAGCTACAGAAATATGCATATTGTGTAAGTAATTGTACAAACCAGAAAGTGGTCTTGAGGAAAGATGCATTCTAAGAATCCTAAAATTACATTTTAATTTGACCTGAATACTGTATGCAAAATAAAATCCACAGCAGAAAAGCAAACCATGGGCCAGTGAGACGGCTCAGCAGGTAAAGGAGCTTGCCGCCAAGGCTGATGAGCTGAACTCAGTCCCACAAACCCAAGTGGTAGGAGCAAAACGTTCCCAAAACCTTTCCTCAAAGCCGGGCGGTGGTGGCGCACGCCTGTAATCCCAGCACTCTGGGAGGCAGAGGCAGAGGCAGAGGCAGGCGGATTTCTGAGTTCGAGGCCAGCCTGGTCTACAGAGTGAGTTCTAGGACAGCCAGGGCTATACAGAGAAACCCCATCTTGGAAAAAAAACCAAATCCAAAAAACCAAAGGGGGGGGAAAAAAACCTTTCCTCGGACATCCACAGGAGCCACGCTGCACACAAACACTAAATACAGAGAACATTTTTAAGGCAAACTAACGAGGGTTTGTCACGTGGCTCAGATCTGATTCTACACCCAAGGATGGGCTTTGCCTTAAGGATGGCCTCAGAACCTGGCAGTGGTGGCACACACCTTTAATCCCAGCACTTGGGAGGCAGAGGCAGGCAGATTTCTGAGTTTGAGGCCAGCCTGGTATACAGAGGGAATTCCAGGACAGCCAGGACTACACAGAGAAACCCTGTCTCGGCCTCAGGCTCACAGTGCCCAGAAGACAGGGGAAAGTGGAAAAAGCTTTGTTGGAAAAGCTGACACTTTCATTTTGCAAAAATGAGACTCCTGGTTCCAAAGCTGGAGCTTAAGGGGGTGTACTGAGATTAGGTCAATGACATGTAAAACAAAACCAATTTCTCAGTGAACAGAGCTGGAAACACCTTTTGGTGCAAACATTTAAGTAATACCAGAACTATTAAAATATATTCCTGCCTCACTGATTATGAACTTGAGACAGATTGCATCTCATATTTTCCATGCATTAGTCATTGCTTAGTGAATTGAAACATACTTTTCTAAGTAGACTGGAACATTTCTCAATATCACCTTCACAAGGAGTGTTTGTTGTTTGAATGGATGGCTATGTAGTGTGTTCACCCAGTTAACAATTTCCCTTTATCAACTTTCTGGTTTCTAATTACTTGCTTTGTACTACTTAATGTTGCAATGTAAGGTATGTGACCTGGTGACATATTTATTTATTTATTTAGGTATAGTATAGTTTATTCAGGGCAGAGGATGGGAGTTAATGGTATAGTAGAGGTAGAGAAAGGCAGAGAGAGAGAGAGAGAGAGAGAGAGTACAGAGTACAGAGTAGATAAGTGGAGGATGGCCATGACCACGTGGAGAGAGGGAGGAGGGGAGGAGAGCCCAAGAGGTGCAGAGAGGTGAGAGTGTGATGAGAGAGCAACATATTTATAATCCCAGCAGCTGGGAGGTGGAGGCAGGAGGATGATGAGTTCCAGGCCCATTTCCGCAATACAGTAATCTTAATCTCTACTATGTAGCCTCCTCAAGGATAAATATACACACAGAACAAATATATTTGGCAAAAGGAAAAAAAAAAAACCTTTAGTAAGTTTCCATAAAGTGTCCACTCCGTATGATTTTCAAATTTTAAGAAACCCTATTTTTACAGCCATAGACATTGTACCACTGGAAAGAGAATTCCGTAGTCAATTTTTCTCGATAATAAAATTTCTTTCACCATGTGCCCAGCCTGCTCACGTGACTCATGTTTTACAGATACAGAAGCCAGGGCCTCTCGATCCTCTCAGGATCGGTCTCCCGGCATCCATCCCAATTAAGGCATAGCGATGTAACAGGCTGCACCCTTGTTTTCGGGTTTTTAATGAGGAGTTGTGCTCCGCAGGCGCCCAATAAACACTAATTGGAGGAACTCAGGCAACCGCGGAAGCAGGCCAGGGCCGGCTGCCAGAGTCCTGAGTCCCCACTCGCGAGTGTGTCTGGCAGTGCAGCAGCTTTATTTAGAAGTTGCGCCTCAGGCATCGTCCTCAGCAGGAACCCGCCCAGCTCCACCGCTCCAGGCCACACCCACCAGTGTGAGGACACGCCCCGCTGCCCCAAGAATCCGCCAGAGCCCGGGCCCGCCCTAAATCCCTCCTTTAGTTAAGGCGTGGTTTTCAGCTGCCAATCAGAGAGAGTCCGGGCCTGGGCCTTGGGCAATATTTTCAGTTAGGTTTACTTCCAGTGTCCTAGACAGCAGGCACTAGGTGAGGTCTCAGGCGCGGCCGCCTCAGGCGTCAATCACAGCCAAGTCTCCCCTCTTACCCGTGCCATGCTAACGTGCAGACCCACCCTCAACCCCTGCACTTCCAGCGTTGGCATCAGTAGCGGCCTCTTCAAGCCGTGATCACTCCCAGCCCTAACTTCAACACCAGCCTCCTAAGGCTGCGTTCCAGTTCAGACCCTGAGGCCCCGCCCCGGAGCCAAGGCCACGCCCCACCCGGGGCGTCAGCCTCAACACCACTAGCGGAAGGCAGAGGTCAGACTCCGCCCACTCATGCCTGGCTCTCTAGGCAGCGCCCTGCCAGGGCCACCTTGTCCAGGAGTAGGCCACGCCCCACCCCGGGCGTCAGCCTGAGCACCAGCTGCGGGAGGCCTTGGCTCGTCAGGCCCCACCCTGCCGAGGCGCAGGCTCCGCCCTGGCGCCTAGGTCCCGCCCTCAGTGCTCGCCGCGCTCGGAGGCGGGTGAGACGCGGCAGCAGCTCGCCTGTCCTTTGTGTTCGAGTGGCGGCTGACTCGCAGGCCTTCGCCGACACATCTCTCTTGTAGATCAGTCGCGTGCTTTCCAGCGACCCATCATGTCGGCGGGAGCGGGCGCGGGCGTGGAGGCAGGCTTCTCCAGCGAGGAGCTGCTGTCGCTCCGCTTCCCGCTGCACCGCGCCTGCCGCGACGGGGACCTGGTCGCGCTCTGTTCGCTGCTGCCGCACACTCCGCGCGCTCACCTGGCCGCTGAGGACTCCTTCTACGGCTGGACGCCCGTGCACTGGGCCGCGCACTTCGGCAAGGTGGGCGCGGGCACTTTAAGGCGCCATTTTCCTCGTGGTGTTCTGTTAGGGTCAGAGCGCACCCCCACCGTGCCTGGAGAGCGCGGCGACAGCGCGGTCAGCAGCACCTGCGCACCCCTTGAGGGTTCCAGGGCGCATGTGCTGCAAAGCGCAGTCTGCGACCCAGGGGGTGGGGGCGCGGAAGCTGCTCCGGCGCCGCGGGCGCCTCGAGGGGCTCAAGGCGCATGTGCGGCGGTGCGCGACTCAGGACCTCGGGGGGCGCTGGGAGTGCTGGGAGGCGGGGCGGAAATGGGGTCGGTCTTGCCAGCTCCCCGAAGGAACCAGGGCGCATGTGCACACTTGTGGCTGTTCCGAGCGGGGCGGGCAGACTGCATTTGAGACGGTTTGCGCGGAGGCGGCCGGTCTTCGGAAGTCGTGTAGAAGGTTACTGCTCGTGGCGAGGAGGGAACCGGGAACCTCGCGTTCCTGTCTAATCGAACCCGGGTGCAGCGCGCCCTAAAGACACGAAGGGATGAGTGCTGCTCTCGCAGCCGGGGGTATCAAGTCTGCACCTGCTATTGCCGACGGCGGGGTCGCGGCCGGGCCACCCGGCCCCCTTTCTCAACCGGGGCCGCCCTGTGTAAGCTGCGCTAATTGGCCACATCCTCCTGGTGTTGAAAGGTGGCCTGCAGTTGGGTGCGGGTTGTTGCTGCCCTCGTGGTCGTCTTAGTTATGTGCATATAGAAGTGCTTCTTGCCCTAAAGCGGCAAACTTAACGTTGTACTGTTTACCAGAATTTGATCTAAAGCTAAAGGAGCCTTTTCACTTCTACTGAGAACGAGAACGAGTTGCAGACTTTGGAGACCAGTATTGTAGCTTGAGGCCAGGACGTTGTGGTTTTGAGCTTTCCTATCAGAAACCTGGATGGTCTTGTGATGTGGAACCACCTTGGAAACCCGGTCCACCTATCAAGGAAAGCTCCTCGAGGCGAAAAGGCGGAGCCTCTTTGCCTAGTCGGGCCTTGTTTTACTGCTTGCCCCTCCTGTAGGTTTCCAGCACGGTTTCCTTAGGACGTACCTACTAGGGGTGCTCAGGTTACCCAGTCATTTATAAGGCTTAATTGTTCCCGGAAGACTGGCGATTGTGAAGGCTAACTACCTTGCTTTTTACAAGATGCCCCATTTAAAAGTACCCTCCATGATCCCAAACCCAGTTTCCAAGGTTTAACATGGCATAGTTAATAGGTTCAAATCTTGGGAACGCTCCTCTTTAAAGGTTAACTAACCGCTCTTCACTTAACACCTGTTCCATCTTACTACCACGTTGTACTTCCATTTTCCCTTGGGAAATCTCCCAGCCATTAATTTCTAACACTGCTCTAAAGTCTGCTCGCTGCCGACTGTGCAAGTTTTGTAGCCTGCCAGTCAATAAAAACTCACACAAGTGTTTATTAAAGTGACCTGTCCTTTGTAAGGACAAGCTTATATTGCTTGGGGAGACAGATAGAGGGTTCAGGTGCTGTTTGTTCTCAGGAATTGCTTGCAGCCAAACACAGCTTCACTGCCTTGTGGTCAGGAGAAACAGACAGTCCAAAATTGGAGAACAAGTAAGTACCAAAGAAATTCCTGGCCACAGTGTAGGCACATGTTGAATGTGGTGGATTCATAACCAGCGGCCGACACAGCGGGATCTGGCTGTGTCTTGTCAGTGCTTGCCGGTCTTCTAGTCAGTCACCTGCTGGGTGAGCTCAGCTGTGGCATGACTCTTTTATTATAGTTAGTTATTTTGCATACTTTTCTTTCTGTTCAGCTTTTTTTTTTAATTTATATGAGTACACTTTAGCTGTCTTCAGACACACCAGAAGAGGGCTCTTGGATCCCATTACAGATGGCTGTGAGCCACCATGTGGTTGCTGGGATTTGAACTCAGGACCTCTGGAAGAGCAGTCAGTGCTCTTAACCGCTGAGGCACCTCTCTAGTCCATCTGTTCAATTTTTAAAGGATGAGGAAGTGATAGAGGATGAGCTTTGGGGCCGTTCAGTGAGGAGGGTTGTGCTTACAGAAAAAAGTCGGACGATAAAGAGTTTGATTTTTACAGCTTGCCAATCACCATGAATGTGAAAGCCTGGCTAGAAGGGGTGTGTGTGTGTGTCTGTGTCTGTTTTAAGAAGGTGCCACTCAGCATAAATGTTTTTAACAACATTTTGTGTAGTGATGGGACAAAACTAACTTACTGTGAGAAGAAAATAATGGTAACAAAAATGCCGCTGGTGACTGTTAGAGAATTATTTAGATTGTGAACTAGTAATTGGTATACTGACATGTCCTGTTCTTCCTCCCACCTGCATTTGAAGTTGGAGTGCTTAATCCAGTTGGTAAGAGCAGGAGCCTCACTGAATGTGTCCACCACCCGCTATGCCCAGACCCCAGCCCACATTGCTGCTTTTGGAGGACATCCTCAGTGTCTGGTCTGGCTGATTCAAGCTGGGGCCAACATTAACAAACCGGTAAGAAGGCCTGATTGACACAGCCTTTTGTTTGTTTTTCCAGTTCCAGTTATTCACATGATACAGCCTTAAATTGGGCCCTTAATTAGAGTCGAATGTCTTTACCTGAGGTGAACTGGAATCTGTTCCTTCACTTACTTGTGACTAATAAGCCCTTTCCTCTGGAGGCATGCATTCAGTTTATAGAGTGCTTTTACCTGTTATGTGGCTCGCTCAGATCTGGTTTGGTGATTTGCCCAAGGTCACAGCTGATAATAGAAGGCTGTTGGCCCACAGCCCAGATTTCCTGGCTCCAGCTCACTGCTGCCTTAACTTTACAGATACTGTAGAGACACATCCAGGCGTGCTAGTGGATGGCTTGTATCAGCTTCAGGACAGGTTTGCCCTTCACATACGAGTTGGGTGTGGCGACTAGGTATAAAAATGTCATTTTAGGTGTTATTTCCTTAGTGGAAGACTAAATGATGTGAGAAATTTGAAGCATACAGACTAGAGGTTATGTGAGCCAGATTTTTTTTTTTAATGCTGTATTTTTAGACTCTTACCTAAGTGTACTCCAAATCTATGTTTATGTTATTAGCCAGCCTATAGTAGAGAAGCATCCAGTAGATGGTCTGAAATGGAGCATCTGAATTTACTGCCTTGCTCTAGGGGGAATTGCCCGCTGGCAGCCGTGGTGGATATGATGTGCACCCTTTGTTCTATTCCTGTACTTTTTAAATGTACTTTTCCTTTTTAAAAAATTAATGTGTGTCTGTGTGTGACTATGTGTGCATGCCTGCTGAAACCAGAGGTGTTAGTATCTCCTGGAGAAGGTGGCTGTGGGTGCCATGATCCAGATGCTAGACGCTGGAAATGGAGCCTCCGCCCTCAGGGCCAGGGTTAGTGACCCTTAACCTGTGAGCCCCTTAAGTATTTTCCAGTTGTCATCAGCATCTTGTATGCAAAGGAACTTCATTTCTTCCCTTCTGCTTAGCTTATAGCAGCAGTGGTCCCTTTCCTGGAGATAACTTAGCTACTCACAGAAAATGGCAAGTGTGTGTTTGGCCATGGTTAAGACAAAGACAATATGAAAGGGTATTGTGCAGTTTCCTTCTCCTTGAGACTTACAGTGCGGTCTGTTTTTTTGTTTTTGTTTTTTTTTTGTCTTGAGTAAGGACAGTTTTAGATCCTTGTGTACTCCCTTTCCTTCTTTGACATTTCTCTCTTGCACTCTCACCTTGCAGGACTTGGGCATGTCTGTCCGCCTGCTAACATCAGGCTGTTGCCTCCTATCCCAGCAGAATGGGCCCTGTGGGTTCGAGTCTGGGTCCTCTGCTCACTCTGCGGTCTAGCTTTGGACAGGTCACTTACTAGACTGCTTCCAGCTCTACCAATGAAATACAGGTAGTAATTCCGTGAATGACAACAGCTCAGATTTGCTGTTCGTGTGGAATTTAGGTTCTATGTTAACGTTAGGTAGTTAACTATATGTCGTTTAGAAAGGTGTAAAGAAATTGGTTCTGTTTTTTGAGGCTTTTTCAAACAAAGAAAGATGTTCTTTCAGCTAGCATCTTATGTAGTTCATTGTTTTCAACAGATGCCAAGAACACAAGCTCAAAGGTGTGTCCCCATGTCCCCACTACTCTCTGGTATGCCTTCAGATAGCATCCCATGCTCTGCTTCCCAGAGCAAGTCTTCCTATTCTTGCTTATAATTTCTCAACTTAAGTGCTCACCTGGACCTGGAATGTCTTGGGTCCCCATTTGCTGGCTCTGGAGGTCACTGTAGACCCGGCAGTGACCTGCATACCGTTTGGTGTGTTGTGGGGTAGACAGTTTGCTCCTCTCTCACCTTGTTTGTGTCCACTTAAATTTCTTTTGGCATTGGCATATCAGCTGGCTACAGTTCCATGGTCAGGTTTGTATCGGCTTTCTTGACTGTCAGGGGAGTTGAGATGACAGGAACTGCTGTCTGGAGACTCAGCGCTGCAAGCTTTCTTTTTTTTTTTTTTTCTTTTTTTCTTCCCCCCCCCCCCCCAGACAGGGTTTCTCTGTGTAGCCCTGGCTGTCATGGAACTTACTCTGTAGACCAGGCTGGTCTCGAACTCTGAAATCCCCCTGCCTCTGCCTCCCAAATGCTGGGATTAAAGGTGTGCGCCACCATCGCCCTGCACTGAGAGTTTTCAACCGCGAAATGGAGCTAGTTTTCTTGCTGCTGTTATTTTAGTGCCATTATTGATAGCCTTGCTAAAGACTTGTAGATCATCTCTTGGTTTGTTGTAACCAGGCTTTATTGGACAGGAACAGCCCAAGGCACAGAGATAATAGTATTTTCCAGACAAGAGACAACATTTAAAAAAATAAATAGAGGTCTAAGGATTGGTGGGCTGGGAGTGTATGTAGCTCAGCGGTAGAGCATGGACAAGCATGCGGGTGAGCATTTGCTACATTTATGAATGACCCTTTCCCAGGGCCATGCACTTAGCATTTGCCACACCCCTGCCTTTTGATCTTTATCACAGTCTACTGCTGTTGGGGGGGGGGGTGATCCATTCAAGTCCTAGCCACACCCCGTTCCTTGACAGACAGTGGTCAGATGAGAGTCTCTGCCTCCTTGCTCACTTTCATCTGATTGCATTTACTGCTTTGGTTCTTACAACCTAGAAGCATCACACTAGGAGGGTTTTCTTGTTAAAACAGTAAAGCAAGTTCATCTTCCTCTCCCCCACCCCCCCACGCAGTGGCTCCCTGGGTGCTCACGTCCTTCTGTTGGCCTTTTGAGAGTGTGCCAAGCTGAAGGTCTGTCTGCTACCAAGCCTTCCTGCCTGGCTTAGGCTTTTTCCTTCTCATTATCCCATCCTCTGACTTGATCATCTTCTATCATGTGGTTCAGTTCAGCACAGAGAGTTGAAGACTCTCGCTCTTGTGTTTTACTGGCTTCAACACTATAGAAGCTAGAGGGATAGATGGGAAGTTGAACTTCTAAGTTGCTTGTGGGCTTTCTCTTATCCTGACTGTTTTAGTGTGAATTGTTTTTACTGGGCATAAGCTAGTTAATTTGAGTTTCTATACAACACATTTGTGCCAGGTTCCAGGATAAAATGATTAGTGAGTCAGCATTACTGGCACTCACACACCATCAGTACTGGACTTCTCCAAGGTCTTCCTTCATCAGTATCTTGTAGCTAAATGTTTTGGGTAGTATGCCCTGCTGCCTGGCTTTCAGCTTCTTTTCTCTGGTGCACTGTATTCTATTCTATTTTATTTCAAGGATAGAGCAAGGCTCTCTGGATTCCCTGCTTCTCACTGTGAGCATGTGGTGAGCCTAAACATGCGTTCTGTTTTTCAGGACTGTGAGGGGGAAACTCCCATTCACAAGGCCGCCCGCTCAGGGAGCCTCGAGTGCATCAGTGCCCTGGTGGGGAACGGGGCTCACACCGAGTAAGTGTCTTCAATTATTCCTCCCACTTAGAGATGTAGTCAAGATGTTGTATCCAGAAGGAGTGTCTAGAGCAGCGGAAGCCTTACAAGTCTTTATTCTAAAATTAGTAGAGTTGTGCCTGTTTGGTCAGGTGTTAGTGAGGAAGTTGTGTTAGAGTGACCACTAGCAGACGTGGCTCAGAGAGACGTGAGAGTGGAATGAGACGAACAGTCCTTCCTGAGATGTCAGTGCAGTGCCACCAAGCCCTCACTGTGGCAGGTCTTCACACCTGGTTTGCCAGGCTCTAATGGCAGACAGGGGAGGGGTTGGATTAGAGGACAGTGCTTTTGCACGCCCCTCTGGCCCACAGTCTTGAATTTCAGTCTAGTATTTCTGTCTAGTTTTCTTTGGCGATGAGAGGCTTCATATGAAGTCTCCTTTGACCTAATGATTTACAGCTTCTAGTAACCTGGAGCTGCACATGCAGAGACTTAGCATGCTTGGAGCCTTTGATGCTGAGGGGTGAATTTCCTCGGGCTGGAGCCCGTGTCCTCTTAGAGCATGCTAGTGTGTGAGCATGCTAGCTCAGAAATGTAGTCTGTGCACATCATTAGCTAGCCAAGGCCTTAGACAGTTATTAAGTATTATATTCATTTGTTTAACTTTTTTTACATTGTAAAAATTTTCTTCTGCAGTTCACAACATTAACAAATGGATGCAGTTTTTCATCCCTAAAATGTTGAGTGTAAGCTATAGAGAGCTGTAATAACCAAAATAACTGATAATACCAACTTTTAAATCTTTACTGTAACTTAATGAGTAATTTAAATTTTTTTTTAATTAGAAACCACTTTATTCTAACAGGAAATGTGAAAATCAAGACTTTGGATGAAATAAGACCCACAAAAAAACTTAGTTTAACCCTTTGGTTTCCATTTTGATATTCTGACTTCATATTACAGTAAATTCTAAACATAGGTCCTGAGTAACAAAACCAAGTATGTTAGATCATATGTCTGTCCAGAGCTCAGCTTAGTCACTGTCTTAGCTTCTGTTTCCTTTTTATTGCCAAGTTTGCCTTGAGCTTGGGCTTGGGTATTGATTGTTATAAACATGGCCTGTGTTGCCCAAGCATGCTGGCACCCAGGAGGCTGAGACAGGAGCGGACCTTTGAGGCCTACTTGTTAACATCTGAGACCCTTGTGGCTTATTTAGCTGGGATGTAAGGTAACTGAAAATCAACTTGATATGTGAATATGTATTATATAATCTTAAAACATTTAAGATGAGTCTCAATTGCTTTAAAGTTATAGAATCAGTTTTATTATCTGTATTTATATTTAAAGACTTAGACTTTTAATAACAATCTTTAATTATAAATACAGACATATATAACAGTTGATTAAATTATTTAATTATCATTTATGGAATTAATGGACAACTAAAGTTGGGGTTTTTTTAAATAGCTTACTTTTTTTCTAAATTATATTTTAATTGGTCCTGAACATTTTATTACAAAGATGTTTTAATTTTAATGGGTAGTTTAATCCTTTGAGCCATTAAATATCTGTCACTATGTCCTTTTTTTTTTCTTTTAAGTAGGTATCTTAAATGAGTATCTTATTTACAATTCTGTCCTTGGTTACAGGACCCTCAAGTGTCTCTTTTCTACCAGGTGTGCTGAGCACGGCCTCGAGTGCCAGTCTGTCCCCATCTCAGTACAGGAGCCACCCCCTCGAGACCCTGCACTATGGTGACTGCCCTGGACTGAGCTCTTACTTTTTTTTTGGAAGGAAATTTATCTTGAACTACCTAGGCAAAAGCAATTCTTAAAATTAGAAGTCTTTGGCCTGGATTTAGAATACAAGTAGTCATTATTTATTGCTATTGTATATGTGGTTATTTGGTTTATAATCTAGAGAAAATGTTGCATTTTCCAGTAAGCTAAATTAAAAGCTGCTTCTTGGTATCTGTTCTGCACATTTTTATAATTTATCCTGTTTGCTCTGTCTACATAGGCAGCTTGAATCCTCCCAAACAGCAGTGCCTAGGTCTGCAGTCCCTATAATGCTGCTTTCATGGCCAGATGCAGTCCCAGCACATGATAGGTCTTTTTTGCCCAAAGACCAAAGGTTTACATTAGTTTACATATTTAAAATCACTTAATATATTTTCCATTTCAGAATGGGTTGTAATTGTTAATTCATTTTATAATTTATAGTATTTAGGAAATTAAAAAGTTATCTTCTGTGAATAGGTTAAAAGCTGCCTCATACTGCTATTTTTTAAATTAATGACTTTGCTTTTAATTCCTACTCTGTTTTTTATATATCTACTGCATTAAAGTGGCCAAAGACTAAAGTTGTGCTTTTGTTGGTCATCAGGTAGATGAGGGTAACTGCTAAGTGTCTGTGGCTAGAATGGTTTGTTATATGACTGACTTGTTAATGTAGGTTGCAACTGTAAGATAACACATTTCAGCAGCTGTGCATCGTATTAAATTTTCTAGCACCACACGTGAGTATGTTGACAGACTTTTGTTTTCTTCTCTTAATTTAATTCTTGAGTTTTGGTGCCAAGTTATCTTTCCACATGAGCTTCTGCTCCCGGCTTCTGTGGCGGTTGCCAGTGCTTGCCTCTGCTCACTGAAGTCCAGATACTCCGGGTCACACATGATGTCTGTGTACTCAGGAACTCAGCTGTTTCAGCATGGTGAACTGTGGCGGCTCTGACTTCCTTACCTGTGCTAACTGCTGGCTGTCCTGAGAGTCAGTAAAAGGGCATGCACCAGCACAGGAGAGCCGCCCATCTCCTCTGCTAAGGGAGGAGCAGTAGAAGGTTGTGTCTGGCTGTGATTTTGCAAAAAGACAAAAATTTGCTATTCATGATTAAAGTCTTTTAGCATTTTAGGTAACTTTACTTTCTTGAGGAAAGGGATGCTTCTAAGTCCACCTGATACTAAAATTTTCCTAGAGGAAATTGTTTTTTTCTTCTAGGTAGAATCAAGGTAAGCACACACGCATGCATATTGTCTTTTTGTTTTGTTTTTTTGTTTTTTTTTTTTTCTGATTCAGTCTCATGATGTGGAAGGCAGGGCTGATACCAGTCTTCCCCTCTTTAGAACATGACTTGGTTAGAAGTTGTATGTTTTATGATAGATGTACTGGGCAACCTTTGAAGTACTTATCCACTGCTCACTAGGCAGCCGAAGAAGCAGCAATGGGTGGAGATAAGCAGGCCTCTGGCTCTTTGTAAAAAGCCTTTCCTCGTATGGAAGGAAAGGAGCTCAAGCCGGGCGGTGGTGGCGCACGCCTGTGATCCCAGCACTTGGGAGGCAGAGGCAGGCAGATTTCTGAGTTCGAGACCAGCCTGCTCTACAGAGTGAGTTCCAGGACAGCCAGGGCTACACAGAGAAACCCTGTCTCTCGGGAAAGAAAAAGAAAGGAGCTCAGCTGTCTCTGATGGAAGTGCCTGTAGGCCGCAGTCGCAGCTGCTGCAGGCTGTTAGGCCTTTGTACTTTGGAAGCAAGTGTATTTGTTTCACCTGAGAGGCAGGGCTATCACCAAGACAAACACATATCATGAACATATTTATTTAATGTGTTATGTCAGAAGCTCACTTGTAACTTTTTTCAGGACAAAACCAAGATTTACTGTTAGCCATTCACTTCTTTCTGATGCCTAAGGTTAATTGATCTTGATGTATCTCCTTCAGAACCATGATCCTATTAGATGTCTCTGCATCGCCAACTTAACTGGTCTGATGCTCTAGCACTCGGAGTTCTCTACCCTCACACACTGCCCCTCTCTGATGGTCCCTACCACAGAGTCTCTGCTCCTGCTGCTGCTCTCTCCTCCATCCAGGAACTGCAGGCTGGAGGCAGCTGTGGGTGCCTACAGGCAGAAGCAGTCAGTGTGTGATGGGCCCCAGAGGTGACAGGCAGACCTTAAATTACTTTATTAATAACCTAAATAAGAAATGGGTTTCACTCTTTAACTGTTGCTTTTATATTAGTGCTTTAAAAACAAACCAACAACTTTGACATAACAATTTTCTCTCTGTTAAATCATACTGAAACATGCTAAGTATCTTAATGTATGCAAACATAATTGTGATTCACTTGCAATGCTAAACATCCTCAGTAATATTGAACTTGAAATGAAAACTTGGCACCAAATTTATTCAGGTAGAAACTTATTAAAAATAGTTTCTTCCTATTACCTGAAGAGTGCATTGATGAAAGTCTTCATGATAATGTGTTTGGATACCAAAGGGTTAAAAATACACTTGTATTTCTTTTACTGCAATAACAGATATATGCTAATGTTTTGTCTGTACAAATGGACATTAGTAAATGTTTTTATTTTTAATCTTTCTTTAATGATTGCATTTATTTGCTTATTTCCATCTAGGAATAGTTACTAATGTATTTGCGATACAGCATACAAATTTTAAAGTAACCAGAATCGTGAGTTGATGGTTTTTAGTCCATACTGTTAAAATTTGTTGAAATATTGACATAAATTGGCTTCATGCTAAAGTTACCAGAGGTAACTCTTAAAGTCAGCAGGAAAACAGTCAAGGTGGCCGCACACAGCGGCTCAGCTCCGTGACTGCTCCTGCACCTCATGTGTGTGTATGTATTTTTAATCCAGTGTTGCCTGCAAATGTGATCCCTTATGATTGACGTTTCCTGTGTATAAACCATGCCCGTTTTAAGTCACGCAGAAGATTCTGAATCTGTAAAAACTACACATGTCAATGTTTTACAGCTACGTAATTCGAATTGACTTGGTTTTTTCAAGTAATCCTAGAAAGGGGGAGCATTCACATAGAAACTGCTGAAACTGCCACAGGTGCTTCTCCGAAACCTTACGGTTGTGGCATTGAATGCTCAGTATGGCTTCCCTTCTGCACACAAGCATACTGTTGAGGTATTTGTTGCGGTGATTGGTTTTAATGCTAATCTAGGAATTCAGATATAGATTCTTTAGATTTGCATGCTTTGCTTACCCTAATTTATGATATCTACCTTTTTATTTGTAAACTAACAATAGCTAAATTCAGATCAGAATTTTAACAGAAATATTTATATAAAAATTGTGGTTATTTTCTTATTGTCACATGGCATTAGCACAAAGAAAGCATAACCATGGTGATGTGACACCTTGAGTTCTGAAAACTAGCTAGTTCCTGATCTGTGACTATTATTTTAATTAAAGGAAACACTCATTGGAATGGCTTCTCTGTTCTGGTATTGTGACACTGTAAGTGGAAAATCAAAGGGGTAGCTGGTCTTTGTGACAGTTCTAAAGTTCCTTGTATATGTTAAATTTAACACTCCAAATATTCTTACAGAAAATTGTGTTTTATAACAGTTTGGTTCATTTTTGCCACTTTGGCAAAATATTTCATTTGTAGCTCCCATGTGCTAGTTTTCTGATTCTGAAAGGTTAGCAGGAGGGCTCAGTGGCGGAGAGCCTGCCTACCGTGCTCTGAGAAGAGGATAGCCTGGCCAGGGAACTGTTGTCTTCTTCTTGGGGACACAGAGAGCTGGGACTGGCAGGAGCATTGTTTGCTGGAGACTGAAAGTCTCATCTTGCCAACTTCCTTCTCAAAGTTGTTTTCAGAGTTTCAAGAAAACTAGAATTTCTTTTTTTTCCCTTTTTTTTTAAGATTTATTTATTATTATATGTAGGTACGCTGTAGCTATCTACAGATATACCAGAAGAGGGCATCATTTTATTACAGATGGTTGTGAGCCACCATGTGGTTGCTGGGATTTGAACTCAGGACCTCTGGAAGAGCACTCAGTGCTCTTAACCTCTGAGCCATCTCACCGGCCCAAGACTAGAATTTTTAATAGACTCCCTGTTTTTAATATTTATATGGGTATTTGGACCAGAGAGAGTGGATAAGATCATTTAGCCATTTCTCTCAGGTAATTTGTCTGTTGATACTTGATTAGAGTTTGTGTCTATATGACCTAGTCAGTCATAAAGCACTCTGGTAAACATGTTGGTGACTCACAGGCTGAAGGGGTGGACTGCTAGCAAGTAAAGTGGACATGGAGGTCATAAATGATTTGTTCATGTGCCTGCCTCCCATGGGACTTCAGCAACTAGGATAGGAAAGGTGAAAATGCCTCCTTAAACTGCAGAGGGGTCAGAGGTCAGTTAACTTGGAGTATTCTACTCACGATTACTGTCTCACCTGTTAAAACTCTAAAGTTGAAATGTGAGCTAATCAAGCAAGCATATGCGAAAAAAGAATTTTAAGACCCAAATTTCTCTCATTAAAAATTAGTATTTTAATGACTAAGGGTGGACCTCAAGGATAGAGTGCTTATTGCGTGTGTGGCCCAGGATTTGATCCCCAACAGTGGGAAAAAATAAACATGTTTTGAGGGGATATAAGTTAGTACCTACTCTAATTTTGATATGGAAGCCCACATACTTTTCAGCATCTTATAAATTATTAAGTTATTAAAAGTAGTTTGAAGACCTTGAGAGCAGCTCTTGCTCTGTGTGTTCCCTGGATTAGATGTCCCCTGGTGACCAGTTCAGGCCAGCTGCCATGCGGAGGTCTTTGATTTGAGTGGACATGAGTGAGGGCCTCTCTCTCACCCAGGAGTGGAGAGTACGAATGGTGAGTGGAGGTGAGCAAGAGAGGAAACGGGATGTCTGGATAGAAGACAAGTGGAGGGTGGTGGCTGTGTTTCTACTCTTCCTATACATAATTGCTTTTTATTTTTAAGAAAGTGCACTGATTTCTGGGATTCTCAAGTCTTGCCTCTTTGTATCTCATTGAGTTAGACTTGGGCTGGGGAGATAACTCAGTACAATGCTTGTTATGCAAGCGTCAGTCCCCCGGGTATTGGGAAGACAGGGAGATCATACAATTCACTGTATGAGTCAGCCACATCAGTGGATTCCAGGCTCAATGGGGGCCCTATCTGCAAAACTAAGATGGAGAGAGATTGAAGAAGACAGTCAGCCTTTAGTACATGCGCACCAATACTACACCCACGTGCACCACACACAAACTCAATTTGAGTCTGTCTTTCAGATATATATTTCCTCTCTCTTTTTAAGTAGATATATTTAATGAGTATCTAAAACTTTCTGAAGCTGAAGCCTCATGCATGTGACCACTGGCTGGAAATGGAGGACAGGGCTGTGATTATCCTTGTGAACTAAGAACCATTATTTGTCCCTGAGTCTATAGTTATTTTTAAGTTTGTTTGTTTGTTTGTTGCCTTAACAGTAACCCTGACAAGCGCAAGCATCAGGGTTTGGATTGCTCATCTCTGATACAAAGCGAGGCCTCCATTTCATCACGTCTTGGGTGGGCGTGAAGAGTAGCTGGCTGAATAGGTATGGAAGCTCTCCTCACCACTGTTATACCCAGCACCAGTTGACGAGCCTGCAACTAACAGAGTTGCTTCCCTGCAGCTGCCTTCAGAGCAGACGAGTACTTGCCTTCTGAGGGGCTTTACCGGAGCGACTTTCACTCCCTCAGTTTTCTTTTTCCTCTTGTTTACAAATTCAGCTGTTTCTTTCCTATTCGGCTCTTTGGCTTAAACTCTCCCAGTGTGTCTTTCTTGATGACTTTAGCGTTATTGCCAAGCGACACTTAAGTTCCTTTTGGAGAGTAGGCCTCAGCCTAGGGAACCTAGCTCCTGTGCCAATACTGCAGGGTTTTCAGAGATGTGTCCACCCAAGCGCTGTACAATGCCAACATGGTACACTTCTGCAAACTTTCCTGTGGAGGGCCAAATCTATTGAAATGTAGTTCACCTGTCTCAGGTGAGGAGCCAGTGACAGCTCACTTTGTCAGGATACCTTCTGAACTTCCACTTAGAGTGTCACATATCAGCCAAAAATCTGGCTTGTTGCTAAGCTGTGACTTTGCATTCAGGGAGTCACTTGATATGAATGCCATGGACAATGTTGTCAGTACATGCTTGTTTGTATGCATCTACTCAAGCTGAAGGATGGGTTTTAGAGTTAGGTACAGGCAGTACAGACTCTGCCTCAGGTGACGTCTGAAGTTAGAATAAACTTAGATTCTTCAGACTAACATAAGACACAGCTTTGAGAAGTCAAACAGGAAGATGCCTTTTAAGTTTAGTATATTGATTTTTTTTTAACTGTCTTCCAAATCAAATATATGCAAGGAGAAGTTAGTTACAGACCAGGCTGATTAACTGCTCCCTTAATGAAGATTTGCTGTAGATCTGTTATGGCCTTCAGATAGTTTAGTCAGCTTGTCAGGAGCAGACACCAGGGTCAAGTGCTGTGGGATGTAATTCATTGTTTTTGTGTCACACAGCCTGAGAAATGCCAGTGGCCTGACGGCAGCAGACATTGCACAAACCCAGGGTTTCCAAGAGTGCACCCAGTTTCTCTTGAGCCTCCAGCACCATCCACTGAGCCCTTTCCGTCCTAATGGCGCCCTGAGTGGAGCTCATGAGCACGTACATCCCAGTCCCATTAGCCTGGGAACGAATCGAAAGAGATGCTTGGAAGACTCAGGATCGGTGGGAGTGAAGAAAGCTAGAACCAGAGGTGAGACCTTTGGGTGGTGGGAAAAGGCAAGGGTCCTACCCTTTCTCTTGGCTAAAAGCAACTTTGAGAGGCACCTGGTACCAAGCAAGTACCTAGAGAGTCCTGTGTGGGGACACTAAAAAACTGACTGCCCTTGTCACACCGTAAGATAGACTGCTTGTCAGAAAGGGAGATGGAGGGAGAGAGACTCTCACAAATCTGCCCCAGCAAAACACCCAACACCACTGGCTTTTTAAAAAAAAAAACCCTTGAATTTCCACCCCAGAGATCATCATATATAATTCTAGAACTCCAAGCCAGAATGGAACAAGTCTAAAATGAAAGTTTGATCTGTTTGTTTATATATACCTAAATTTTCTATATGCTTATTAAAGTTTTTTTTTAGCCAAGTGTAAACAATGGCTTCAATTTTTGTCTACATATTTTATGTCTGTGGGTAGGAACATGTAAATGCAGGTACTTCACAAGGTCACAAGAGGCCTTCAGATTCCCCTAGAATGGATGAGATAGTGCTTGCTTCCCTTCCAACCCAAGCAGAGTAAACATGGGTCACTGAGACATCTACAGGCCGCTTTCTCAGATGTAGCTTAAATGGCTTCTTCAGCAGTGACAGAATACAATTACAAACACCACCAGCATGAAGGTGTGATGGTGCTCATATGGAATCCAAACACAGTTGTCCTTAGGATTGGGAGAGATCAATTTAATTCTGTGGTTTAAAAAGTAGATGATAGCCGGGCAGTGGTGGTACACACCTTTAATCCCAGCACTTGGGAGGCAGAGGCAGGCGGATTTCTGAGTGCGCATTTCTGAGTTCGAGGACAACCTGCTCTACAGAGTGAGTTCCATTCCCAGCACTTGGGAGGCAGAGGCAGGCGGATTTCTGAGTTCGAGGACAACCTGTTCTACAGAGTGAGTTCCAGGACAGCCAGGGCTATACAGAGAAGCCCAGTTCTTCTGTTACAAAAACTTTAAATGCTGAGCTGCTTTGTTTGTATTCTTTGACCCAGAAATAATTGTAGGTATTTATTAAAGAAATGTTAACAAAGATGGGCTTTTGAATGTTCTAAATGTGTTGTTTGTGAATGTACAGGAGGGAGACACCCCAGCCGAACACAGTGTAGTGGCCTAAGGTGTCTGTAGTCAGCAGTGAGTAAAAGATTCTGTTGCTGGGCAGTGGTGGCACACACCTTTAATCCCAGGTGGATCTTTTTTGAGTTCAAGACCAGCCTGGTCTACAGGGTGAGTTCCAGGACAGCTAGGGCTGCTATACAGAGAAACCCTGTCTCAGGGGAAAAAAAAAAAAAGATTCTTTTGAAGTAGTTAACATAGAAAATATTAGAAGCCAGTATGGTATTTTCATACATGTAATATGTGTTTTGTGTTTAATACCCCTGCTGCTTTCCTCTTCCTACTAGATTTTCCTCCCCCTGAGTCGTCCTGTGTGTGTGTGTGTGTGTAAAAGATCTCCATGTGAGAGAAGCAGTATTTGTTTTCCTGTGCATGACATTTTAGTCTTTTCTTTCCTTTTTTTAGTAGGTAGGTAGATTAGATAGATAGATAGATAGATAGATAGATAGATAGATAGATAGATAGATAGATAGATAGATAGATAGATAGATAGAGGCTACTCTGTAGCCATGGCTAACCTGGGACTTGCTGTGGCTTGCCTCAAGCTCAGAGAGCCACCTGCTTCTGTTTCTTGGTTGCACAAACCACACCTGGACTGTGATTTTCCTCTTTATGCTTGATAAACAGACTGAAGTGTGTGCCAGTGAAGCAATGTGTAGTAGCAATTCTTAGAACCATTTTTACCATAAAAGGGAAAAAAACCCATTCTTACTAAATTAGAGGCCTTTTGCTAGAGAGGAGCTGGTCCTAGCTGAGAGGGTTGTTAAGTTAGGCACAGGTGAGAGGGCTGAGGACGTCTGTGCACTTCCGCCCTCAGGCACAGAGTGGCAGTCTAAGCCAGGGGAGATGATGTGGCAGCAGCTCCTTTCTCCCGTACCAAACTGTGTAGTCCTTGCCTATGTACGTGCCTTCAGTCTTCTGTGTTGAGGAGTCAGACCAGACATTACAGGAGGGGAGCATGGGGGTGAGCCGTGCTTGGACGTCACCCTATCTGTAATTTTTAGTGGAATTAGTGGATGTATTTTAAATGACAAGATTGCTTTGAACGCTTTACATTAAGAACTGTCTTCAGTAAAATTTCATTAAACTCATTTGTAGGGGGCAGGTAATACAAAAGTTTATTAGTGATCTTTGCTTCTTTAAATTATTTGGCAGTTGTAACGCTTGTAGTGTAGATAAAAGTGGATGCAAAGCGTGCCTTTGATTTCTTTATGGACACAAATCTAAAACCTCATTTCCTGTGCAGTTCCAAGTCTGGATCACACCATGCCTTTAGCAAATGGTGAGGCTGAAGACGACGCCGACGGAATGCATGTGGACCGAGAGTTTGCTGCTGTATCAGGTGGGACTGGACAGTTTCCTGTTAGCTGCAACAACACCCCAGTGGTGGAAGACACCAAACAACAGGAGAGTGGTTCTGTTGGACCTAAAGAAATAGAGATATATACTGTTTCAGCAATGCAGACCCCTTGTCGTTGCAAGAATCAGTATGCTTACTATTTCTGAGTTCTCACTCTGCACTTTCTTGTCCAGTGTCTTGAAAAAGGGTTCTACTATAATTTATACTTTTTTGGCACTTGTACAGATGCAAGAATTAAGTGGTTTTGATAAATTCTACTGCTATGAGAACTAGTGCGATCTCCCTGTTGATTTGAAGTGGTTACATGGTGTGCCTTGCTTGTGTCTCACGAGCTCTACAGTCATGGTCTCGTGATGTGGCCTCGGGTGGCTCTGCACAAGATGTCGCTCATGTTCTGAAGGCACAACAGCAGATGAGCAGCTTGCTGTAAAAGCTGGAGCCATGAGAGTGGTGGCCGTGGCTTGTGACCCACTCCAGACAAGTCTGGGATGTCTGCCCCACACTCTTGGTGGCTTTGGTGTCTAGCGTTCCCTTGAAGACTGTTAGTACTGTTTTCTGCGCTGTTTGCATGTTACCATGTCCAGCATACTAAAATATAACCCTTATTTTACAGTTTCAAAGTCAGGGGAGCTGAGTTTTCCTAGACTTAGGATTTCCTGAAATGCTGTATTTATTTGGCACATGCCTTTTCCCCTTTCTTTAGGTAACAACAAAAACACCATCATTTAATTTTTTTATTTTTTTATAAAAATGTTTGTAACTGTGTTCATTTCTTCACTGGTAGTAAAAGGTCACTTGTGTGTTTCCAAACCCACCCCACAGGGAATATTTTCAGGCCCAGAACTTGCTCTGCTCAGTCATGGGTGGTGCTATCTTTGGCCAAATAATTAAATGCACTGACTGCTCAGCCATGGGCAGTCTGCTCAGAGAGCACCTTCAAACTTGAGGGTTTCTGTCTGCAGAGGCTGGTTTGCCTCACCGAGGAAAAGTGACCAGAGCCAGAACCCAAGCCTCTCGTGCACGGAGGCAGCACTGCCCCCTCCTGGTCCTGTGGGCAGCAGCTCTTCCCCCGCCTTAAGTTAACAGCCAGGCCTGTGCTGGACTTGAGCAGGCTTTTCTCTGAAGCCAGTTTGTCCTGGATGTCAGAAGGCCATGTGGGCCTGGTGTTCTCAGTACTGTGTGACTGAAGAAACATGTTGGGACTCCCTAGAGATTCTTGCCAATTCCTTGTGTGAAATAGCACCGGTGTCCACAGAAAGCCTGTGAGACAGCTACCACTGACTGCCCAGAGATCTGCACAGAAATAAGGCGTTCCTCCTTAAATACATCTACACTTTTTGAAAAGCTGGGAGGTGATCCTGTCATCTTTTTAATGTCCCTTGCCTGAGGCCCATCGTGGGTGGGCTTCTTCATCAGGTTGTCCAGTGAGCGTGGCTTCTTCCCGAGCTCAGCCTGGCTCCCTGTACCCATTGAGTGGTATCCAGTGGCTTCTGACCACGGCTGAGTAGTAGGTGTAGAGAGGAATCGGATGAGCTGTCGGACCTGCAGTCTCCAGCGTCTGCCCTTGATGGCAGCACAGACCCAGGCAAGGCTAGGCTGCCATCCCTTTGATTTTGAGATCCGTAGGGGTGGCTCACAACCCCCTGTCATGGGATCCAGTGCCCTCTTCTGGTGTGTCTGAACAGCTGAACAGCTGCAGTGTGCTCACATAAATGAAATAAATAAAGCTTTAAAAAAGAAAAAAAGAGATTATGTAGGGAAACTGATACACTTTAGCTGTTCATTAAATGGGGAAACTACTGTCTTCAGACATTGACTACTTAGAAACTCATCATGCTATTTATGAGTTATCACCTAAAAAGGTAATTTATATTTTATTTTGGGAAAAGTAATTTACTTTTCCCCATTGAGAATATCTTGTTTGTCTCTTTCTTTCTTTTTGTTTTGTTTTGTTCCTAGTCCTTGAAGTATTCATTTTCTAATATTGGATTGTTTAAAGAGAAATGCTGTAATTTTAGGTGAAAAATATCCTGAACATGTTCCAGTTTCTAAGTTATGATTACTTATAATTTGGGGAAAGTTGGTTGGAGGGATGCAGATATTTTGTGGCTTAGTAACCGAAGCCCATGACAGGACATAGGCAAAGGTCAGTGTGCTGGACGTGGGTCTTCCTCCACAGCCTGTGGAGTGTGGAGCTAGTGTTGTGTTTCTCTTAGCAGCCTGAGCATTGAGATAAAATTTACTATTAACAAGCAAGAGATGGCAGGATTATGTTAATTCCCGAGAGCATCAGCATTGACTCTGCTTCTTCTCAGCCTGGATGCCCACATTTTGTAATGGGCTTTTTTTCTATACCACGTCATCTTGTCAGTGGGCTTTTAGATTTGTGCACTAAATAATTATTCACACTTTTTTTTTAGCATAGATGGTTTCTGGAAATAACCGGTTGTGAGACCTTGGCTTTCAGGGTCACTGTTGGTCTGATTCAGTAGGAACTTCTCAGAGCTGCTCTTGATTAAGGGCTGAGAAGAGCGGCCAGTGTGGGTGTGTACGGGCCGTCCCTGCTGTAGCTCCATTCTGTGCTGTGACCTGCGCTGAGTGGCATTTGTGGGATTGTGTAGATATGGGTGCTGCTAAGACAAGGACAGTTCCTTCAGTAACTGTCTGTGCTTCCTGCACTGGCGCGTACCCGACTGGCACACGGGTTGGCACTTCCTCAGCAGACCCACTCTGTTTGCCTTTCCTCCTTGCCTAGAAAAGTTGTGTCTTAATAAAGAATATTCCCTTGGGTTCTGACGGACCCTTCAGGGAGTGACTTAAATTGTCCTCTGTAGATAACTATCTACTGCTCTGTGTCTTCTTTTGATGACAACTTGCATTTCAGAGCTCTCTCCCAGGCTACTGAAATAAATAAGTTTATACTTCTAAATCTGCCTGTGTGACCTTGAAAAGGGAACTGGTTTGTTCAGAAGAAAAAAAAATAAGCAACAGAACACAAACCAGAGTCGTATAATTGTGGCAAGAGTTGAACATATGTTAGTTTCTCCTTCCCCATTGGTCTGCGTTTTGGTGACAGGTGTATTTCTTAATGCAGATATGAAAAACAGTAGCTCCGTGTTGAATACATTGACAAATGGAAGTGTCATCAATGGACATTTGGACTTCCCCTGCGCGACCCAGCTCAATGGGATGGAGAGCAGGAGTCACCCGTGCTTAACAGGATCTAATGGAGTTAGCAATGGACAGCCCTTTTCCAGTGGCCAGGGTTCTGTCTGTGCTAATGGGACTGAGGAGCCAGAAAAGACCATGGGCATTAACCCCGAGATGTGTGGATCTCTCCATCTGAACGGGAGCCCAAGTAGCTGTGTGGCCAGCAGGCCATCCTGGGTGGGAGACATAGGGGAGAGCCTGCACTACGGACACTACCATGGGTTTGGGGACACCGCTGAGAGCATCCCTGAGCTGAGCAGTGTGCTGGAGCACTCGAGCTGCGTCCAGGTGGAACAGCGCTACGATAGTGCTGTCCTGGGTGCCATGCAGCTGCACCATGGCTCCTGAGTCCAGGGTGGCCTCTTCCTCTGCAGTACCAGCCTGAGAAAGCTGCATAGCCTGTGCTGTAGGTGCCTCAGCTTTCTGAGAGAGTCCTTGGATTCATTCACATAGCTCCCCGGGAGTGCTGCTTTGTGCATAGACATTTCTCATAGAGTGGCAGGCCTCCTGCAAGGTGTACTTTGGAGGGTTCTCTTGTTTGACACCAGCCTCTCTTTTTTTTTTCCCTCCCATACGGCACGAGACATTGCCACCTTTTTGTGAATCGTCTTTGATCAGGACAGTTTGGGCATCATTTCCGCTCACCGATACTGTTTGCTGTAGCACTCCTGATAACACAGCTACTCCCTGTCTGCGCAAGGACCCTCACAGCAGCATCGAGCAGCGACCCCGGGAAGGGGACTGTCCTTTGTGTCTTCACTGAAACTGCTGCAGGTGCGCTCAGTGGTCAGGGGTGTAGTAATCCCCTTCCCTCTCTGTGTAGACTGCTGCCTGGGGTTCCTTAGCAACAGCCTTTGCCCAGGATGTACTAGGTTTGTTGTTTTTACTCCACATTTATACTTGACCTCTAGACTTTTTTACCACAGACAATGGCTTTCTTTATATACAGTGGATGTTGCTGTTTGTAGGAACTGTCGGGTCAGAATATTTTACTATGGTGACCTATTTTTTTTTGTTACTGTTTTTTGAGGTTTTCTGCTTAAATATATGCACCTCTATATATTCAGTTAACTGAGAGAACTTTGGGTTTCTCTTATTAAGGCTGCATTCAATTCATGGTTTTATAGAAATTAGCTTTTGTTTAGGCAACTAGTGGTTATACTGCAAATACCCAGTGACTTCTGATTTTGTAATGAACATCAGTGCAGATGAACTGTGAGATAACAAAGCCAGTGTTTTAAGACTGTAGTAGCATTTTGTTTTCAAGCTGTTCTTTACAAGTTGAATAAAAAAGAAAGCTCGCTGCTGATCTGTCTCTTAGCCTGCTTTGTGGGTGGGGTCCAGGAGGTGTATGGTGGGAAAGATTTGGCATTGGGTTGGTTTGCTTTCAAGGTTTGTCTTCACGCCCCATATCATGGGTTGCTAGTGCTCAGCTTTGTGCCCCTCATTCTACTGAGCCTTACGTGAAGAATGTAGCCACTCCCCAGGGCGGTCCGAGAAGCTGCCTGTGTGACTGACATCAGGCTGAGGGATCGGATCGTCCCTGTGAACTGTGTCCTGGAGTATCAGACACGAAGCAGATACAGTCAGCAAGTTCATGGGTAACTCAAATTGTGCTATAGAGACAGAAATGTTTGACCCATGTTGAGAACTGCTTGGCACTATATGACTGTTAGGGATGGAGATGCTACATAGAATCTGTGGTGGGGCAGCATGCATGCTCTCTTCAGGTGGGTCACTAGCATGGGAGCCACCTCCCTGTCCTCTGAAGATCCCTGTGGTCCAGAACCACCCCCAGAGGCTCCTAGTTGATGTTCCTGGAAGCACCACTGCAGCTGTAGCTGGGGTGTGCCTGCCTCCTGTCCTGCTAAAGATGTGTTTGTGACCATTGTGGCTGACCGTCTTTCTGACAGTTCAAGGTAACTGAGAGCCAATTTTGCAAGCATGGTTCATGAACATGGCATTGAATAACATCGCAGCTTCAGGGGCTGGAGAGATGGCTCAGAGGATAAGAGCACTGATAGATTGCTCTTTCAGAGGTCCCCAGTTCAATTCCCAGCAACCACATGGTGGTTCACAACCATCTGTAAAGGAATCTGGTGCCCTCTTTTGGTATGTCAGAAGACAGCAACAGTATACTCATACATATCAAATAAAATAATCCCAGCTTCAGCATGTAACAGCAATACCAGTTCCGTATTTTGGGGTTCAGTTTGTCTCCCAGGGGCTCAGAGACTGGGAGAAAACTTGGAGCTCCCGAATCACCCTCTGGATTATCACTCCTGCCTTCCATGGGAGGCCATCAGTCTGGACCACTGTCCTTCAAAAGCCAACCAGAATAAAAATATGCAAAATCCTAGGAGGCCAGAAGGAAGCACGGGTGACCAAAGGTGAGGGAGGAGCTCTCCCTGGTAGGCATGGGCGGCAAGGTGCCAGGGACTCCTTAGAGCTGAGCAGTGGGGCTCAGCGCTAAGGATTCTGAACAGAATTTCACAACACCCATTTTGAGCAAGTCTCCATCACCAGTGCCTCAAAACACTGTGACCCTGCCTTCCATCACCGGGCGTGGTGCGCATTACTCAGGAGACCCCAACAGTATAGTGCCTGTCCTCACAGCTTTAGAAAGCTCAGAGCACCAGAGTCCCTTGCATCTGAGAGCGGAGCAACCATGGGCCTCCGGGAGTCCAGTGGTCCCTTGCTGACTGACCATGTTCCCTAACCCTGGTGAGGGCAGCAATGACATAGTGGGCTACTGTCCCTTCCCCACTCCAGCGTTGAACTGGGCTTTCAGCCTCTCTGCTCTGATAATCAGTTCTCAGCCTGTGAAATTCCTGGCCTTTGTTCTTTAGAGAACAATACAGCTCGCGGCTCTCACCTGGGAGCCTGGGAGGAGTGGGGTACTTTCAAGCTATACATTTACTAACATTAAAGTCTCAGGCTAGATCAGAAAAAAGTCATCCTGACTCAGTTCTCTTTCAGGTCTTGGGGTCACCTGTTGCTGCAGGCAGCAATAGGCTGCCCCAGGCCAAGCTTTGTCTTCAGGCAGTTTGTTTACTGCTGGCTTTAATTGTTAATATTTACCATTTGTTACATGTCTATATGTACACATGAGTGGTTCCTATGGTCACCAGAGTTAGATCCCCAGGAGCTGGAGTCACCCAACAGTGTTGGGAACAGAACTGAGGTCCTCTGCAGGACTTGTGTGGACTCTTAACCACTGACCAGTGTCTCAGCCCCTGGCTTTAATATTTAATGAGGTTTGAAATAAAAATACGTTTCTGCCCCCCATCCCCATAAACTGTGGAATGATCCTTCTGTGTTCCTTCTCTATCCCTTCAGGAAATCCAAGAGGACCCTGATAACCTCTGACAGAATGATAACCAAGAGGGTGGACTTCGTGTAGCCCATTTAGTGTCATGTTGTCTTAGGGTTTTATTGCTGTGAAGAGACACCATGACCAAAGCAACTCTTACAAAAGAAATTTTGGGGCAGGCTTACAGTTTCACAAGTTTAGTCCATTACCATCTTGATAGGAGACAGGCAGGCCTGGCCATGGTGCTTGAGAAGGAGCTGAGAATTCTACGTCCTGACCCACACGGCAGGGAAAGTGAACCACAATAGGTGGAGCTTGAGCATAGGAAACCTCAAAGCCCGCCCCCACAGTGACGCACTTCCTCCCACAAGCCACATCCAATAGTGCCGCTCCCTCTGGGCCAAGCATTCAAACACAAGCCTATGGTGGTGAAACCTGTTCAAACCGCCACGTGTCAACACGTGACTGCACCTTTCCCAGCCTTGGTACCATCTCTAGGTGTCCGCTGAGCACCTCCTGTATGTCTGCTGACCTGAGTGGTGGTTATCTCCTGTTTCAGGTTTTCTTGCAGTCCTCCACATCAGAGGAACAGAAAGCACCTGAGTTTCCACTAAAGCACAATTCACACCTCCCCCCCCCCATAGGTCAGTTCGTAAAAAATATTCTATTGAGAACTTAATGCAACATATTTTTGATCATATTCATCCCCTGAATCCTTCCCCTAACCTAGATCTGCTCCCACACCAGGTGACTTCTCAATTTGTGCTGCCATTGTACTCCCGAGTTTAGAGTTATCCACTGGAATGCGGTTCGCTTACAAGTAGCCCCCATGTAGTTAATGCACACCAGGTCGCACTGCCTTCATCACTATGTGAGCTGACAGGTGATGCCCTGGAGCTCCCAGGGACAAAAACATCAACCAGATAGTACACATGGTGTTACCCATGGCTCCAGACTCACAGGCAGCAGAGGATGGCCTTGTTGGACATCAAAGGGAAAAGAGGCCCCTGGTCCTGGAAAGGTTCGATGCATCAGTGTAGGGGAATACCAGGACAGGGAAGCAGGAGGGGGTTGATTGGGGAGCAGGGGAGGGGAGATGGTTTATGGGACTTGGGGGGGGGCAGGAAAGAGGAAATAATTTAAAATGTAAATAAAGAATATATCTGATAAAAGTAGCCACACCCTTTAAAAACCAGTGTCCCAATCTCCATTGTGTTAAAAGATTTCAAGTACTTTAACTGGCCCCTCCAGGGGTCAGAGAGCAGGACCTGACATTCATGTGCTCCTTTCTAACCTCACAAGTGGCAGTCACTTCCCTTTAAGTGGATTAGTGAATTCATGTCAAACTACCAGCAAACCAAGCGCTCCGTCCACCCGGGGACATTCTGTGGTGAGGCACTGTACACATGTCAGGTGTGCTGGTGCAAGCTTAAATCTAGAACTCATTAAGGTACTGCAAGTTCAAAACCAGCCTGGGCTACAAAACCAGTAATGGTTTTCGCTTTATAGAAGCTTTATGCAGACAGCTTCTGTAAGTAGCCAGTCTGACAGCCAAAGCTGTCGTTTCTGCAGATAGTTAACACATCTGCCAACAGCTGGCCCCAAACAGGAGACCCCGCCTTGGCTGGGTCTGACAGAGTAGCTGGAAGCAACTGCAAGTGAAAAAGCCACCGGGCGAAGGAAGTGCAGGGAACCTGACGCAGCTTCCTGGAGCCGATGTCACCTCCATCTGAGTGCGTATGGGAACGAGTCCACAGGATGAGGATAAGCCGGAGGCTGGCAGACAGGCTGAGGCTGTTGAATCTCTGGGTGGACAGGACTGCAGCCAGGTGCCTTCCCTCTCCACGATGCCTTCCAGCAGGGGAGCCTGTGTCGAGAGGCACAGTCTACAGAACTGACACAGGAAACAGCACCCTAGTGCCAAGACTGCTGAGCACTCAGCCATTCAGCAGACATAGACTGCTGCAGGAGCTATCCCTGGAGACATCCTGCCTCCTTTGGATGAAACAGTCAAATTCACAATCAGCAAAAGATTGAGATGGAACATCCAGTACCAGACTGAGGGTCGTGCTTCAATGCGATGTGATACACTGGGAGCCTGCTAATCCTAAGACCCTGCCTTCCATCCCCAGCACCCCCACAGTTACCATAACCAAGGGGGGCACAGTATGAGAGTCACAAAGCCATAGGTGGTTGAGGGGTGTTTGACGCAGCCCTGTGACCCTATGAACAGAAAGGATCCTCATTCTCTCGTGAAGAAAGACTACGGCACAGAGCCAGTTCTCCAGCATCTCCTGTAGCTTCAGTCAAATCCCCTCTGGGGGGAGACAGGTTTCCACGCAGGGAGAAAAGACAGAGCTGACCTGAGTAGACAGCATGCTCCTACCTGACCCCCTCTGCCCCGTGCTGAAGTTAGGCCATTGGATGTCCAAGGGTACCGGGTGACAGCTGAGGTCAGGTGTGCCTCACTGGCTTCTTAGTCCTCTCAGGAGGGTTTCTGGACTCCTCTAAACCCAACTGATCTAAAGAGAGAAAGCCTGGCCTCTTGGGACGCCTGAACTGTCCCCACCAGAGGCTGTGTGAGGAACTGTCACACTGAGCAAGTGCCACAGAATAGTAGGCAGTTGCGAGTCAGGGAGCTTCCTGCTGGACACAGGAGGCAAGTCCAGCAGTGTGGGAGAACAGCAGGGTGTCACCGTGCTGTCAGGCACACCTGTAGGACTCAGTTACGAGGTTGTGCATACATGATCATTCATCACAGAAACTACCTGGGAAGAAAATATTTGAACTACTCAAATTTCTGGTTTCCTGTACAAGTTCATTTCTCCTCCTCCCCTCCTGCCCTTCCCTGTCCCCGTGCTCCCCTCCCCCTCCTCCGCTTGTTGCTTTTCTACAGTTATTTTTTTTAAATACTCATTTATTTATTATATGTGAGTACACTGTAGCTATCTTCAGACGCCAGAAGAGGGAGTCAGATCTCTTTATGGATGGTTGTGAGCCACCATGTGGATGCTGGGATTTGAACTCATGACCTTTGGAAGAGCAGTCAGTGCTCCTACCCGCTGAACCATCTCTCCAGCCCCAGTTATTTATTCCTTACATGTGTGTGAATGTGCACATGCATACACATGCCACAGTACATGTGTGAAGGTCAGAGGACAACGTTCTCCTACCTTCTTAGAGGTGGGATGTAGGTTTTCAGGCTCACTGGCAGGTGCCTTTACCCCATGAGCCACCCATATGCCATGTACTATGACAGTAATGGAGGCAGCCATGGGCCTGCCCAAACACCCAGCAATATCTAATGTGCCCAGAGGCACACGAGCCAAGGCCGGCTTTAGAGCAGCCAGAGATGCACGGAAGGTGGTCCCCAGGTGCTGTCAGGACAGGAGCATCATGTGTGTGGAGTATATTGGGATGGCTGAAGCCCGGTTAATGAAATTAGGCTACTGTGATGGTTTGTGTGTGCTTGGCCCAGGGAGTGGCACTATTAGAAGGTGTGGCCTTGTTGGAGTAGGTGTGTGACTGTGGGTGTGGGCTTAATACCCTCACCCTAAACCAGGCAGTGGTGGTACTCGCCTGTAATCCCAGAACTCTGAGAGGCAGAGGCAGGCGGATTTCTGAGTTCAAGGCCAACCTGGTCTGCAGAGTGAGTTCCAGGACAGCCCAGGGCTACACAGAGAAACCCTGTCTCCAAAAAACCAAAAGAAAGAAAAGAAAAAGAAAAAAGACCTTCACCCTGGCTGCCTAGAAGCCAGTATTCCGCTAGCAGCCTTCAGATGAAGATGTAGAGCTCTCAGCTCCTCCTGCACCATGCCTGCCTGGATGCTGCCATGCTCCTGCCTTGACATTAGTGAACTGCACCTCTGAACCTGTAAGCCAGCCCCAGTTAACTGTTGTCACTTATAAGACTTGCCATGGTCGTGGTGTCTGTTCACAGCACTAAGACAGCTGTGCTTATAAGCACTACGGGGCTCAGATTAACAAAAGTGTCGGTGCTGATTTTTCAGCATTTCAACTCTGAATGGGGACAGATCATCAGACAGGCAGATTTGGAGGGTGAGTGTGGGACATTTTCTCGCATGTGAAGGGACTAGGAAGGGAACCGGCATGCAGGGACAGCATAGGGAATGAGAAAATACAATCAGGGCCTTATATACAAGTATAAAAACATTACACAAAGCCCATGCTTGTGTAATTAATGAGCTGATAATAAAATGTCTAATATGGATAATACAGATAAGAAAGTAACCCATAAGCCAGGCGTGGTGGCGCACGCCTTTAATCCCAGCACTTGGGAGGCAGAGGCAGGCGGGCGGATTTCTGAGTTTGAGGCCAGCCTGGTCTACAGAGTGAGTTCCAGGACAGCCAGGGCTACACAGAGAAACCCTGTCTCGAAAAACCAAATCCCAAAAAACCAAAAAACAAAAAGAAAAGAAAAAAAAAAAGGAAAAGTAACCCATAATAATTATAAAAAAAAAAAACAAATCAGAAATAAACATAACATGGCACAGCAAATGTATTCCTAAGTGCTATGTATATGAAATGAAATAAAATATAATGACTTTATTTAAAGATTTATTTATTTATTTTATGTGAATACACTGTCTCTCTCTTCAGACACACCAGAATAGGACATCAGATCTCATTACAGATGTTTGTGAGCCACTCTGTGGTTGCTGAGATTTGAACTCAGGACCTTTGGAAAAGCAGTTAGTGCTTTTAACCGTTGAGCCATCTCTCCAACCCCAAATGGAATGATTTTCTTTTCTTTTTCTTTCTTTCTTTCTTTCTTTTTTTTTTTTTTTTGGTTTTTTTTTTTTTTTTTTGTTTTTTTTTGTTTTTTTTTTTGAGACAGGGTTTCTCTGTATAGCCTTGGCTATCCTGGAACTCACTCTGTAGACCAGGGTGGCCTTGAACTCAGAAATCCGCCTGCCTCTGCCTCCCAGAGTGCTGGGATTACAAGAGTGCGCTACCACCGTCCAGCCGGAATGATTTTCACAAGTGTCCACAGTACACAGGAATAACAACAACCCGGTAAGGATGAGCACGCAGTAGAACAAATTAATACAGCGAAGACCATTTCAATCTCGAGTATCCAGTAAACGTGAAGATTTACAATGTGGGCCAGCAAAATGGCTGGGAAGGAAATGGTGCTTGCTGGCAAGCTGAACTTCCCCCCAGCCCACAAGCTGTCCTCCGACCTGTATGCCTGCTGTGGATCCTAACCCTCTTGAACCTGGGGCCTTAGATCAGGACTCTGACTGTGTCTTCCTCTACCAGTAGGGGGCAGCAGCGCCATCGTCCCAGTACAACAGGCCACTGGAGGAATCGTTTCTAGGATGTATTTTCAGCAGACTAACACTAAGGGTGTTGGAGCCTCTGTATGGACCCTCAATCTGGAAGTCAGAGGGAATTCTTATGTGCTTTATGCTGAGCTAAGGCAGCACAGCCAGGCCCCACTGGCTGGCGCGAGAGGGGTTTTGAGATCCTTCCCTGCAGCAGGTGACTCTCAGATGACCTCCACTTTATCCGACACTGTTGCACAGACAGGATTGCCCTGGACCGACAGGACGAAACATCTGCAGACGATCCGCAGAGAATCCCTGTGTGGGGGCGTGGGGGAGGATGGTTTCCAATTAAACAAGAAAACACTGTGTTCCTGACACCTAGCACGCTCAGTTTACACTTGTCGAAAGAGCTGTTTTCAACTTATTTAGACATAGTCTTTTATCAGATTTCTCTTTCGCTTGCCTAACTAGGAAAACAAGACAGAAGCAATTAGCTCTGATTTTTTTGTTTCTTTGGGAGCAGACTCTGTCTCCCAAATCTCTGCAGTGATCAGGCATACCCAGTCAAGCTCACGTGGCCTCAGGACAGGGCGATCGAGTCCCTACCGCTGTCCCTGCTGTGGCATCCACCCTGCAGGTGTCTGTGCAGCAGGGCTGGACTTAAGCCTACCGGGGGCACAGCTAGGTATCCTGACTCCAGAGGGTACACAGTGTGAAGACAGCCTCCAACCCACCGCGCTGAGTCTGCACCTGAGTGGAGGTGTGCATGTGTGTGTGCATGTATGCATATGAGTGCATGCATGTATGTGTGCATGTGTGTGCTCATGCATGCATGTGTGTGTGTGTGTGCACGCGCACATACATGCACAAGTGTGAACATTTGTGTACCCAGTCAGTTCTCCCTATCATGAGGCATGAGAGCAGATAGGAAGACATTCACAGGTGTGTGCCACCACTGCCCGGCTAAATAAAGAGTTTTTAAGAAAGGAAACAAGGCTGGGTGGTGGTGGCACATGCCTTTAATCCCAGCACTTGGGAGGCAGAGGGCAGGCGGATTTCTGAGTTCGAGGCCAGCCTGGTCTACAGAGTGAGTTCCAGGACAGCCAGGGCTATGCAGAGAAACCCTGTCTCGAGGTGGTGGGGGGGGGGGAAAAGAAAGAAAAAGAAAGGAAACAAAATGGGCTGGAGAGATGGCTCAGAGGTTAAGAGTACTGACTGCTCTTCCGAAGGTCCTTAGTTCAAATCCCAGCAACCACATGGTGGCTCACAACCATCTGTAATGGGATCTGATTCCCTCTTCTGGAGTGTCTGAAGACAGCTACAGTTAATAAATAAATAAATCTTTAAAAACAATAGACTCAAAATGAGATTTTACTTACTAAAGCTAAGTCGTGACCCTCACATTATATGGGGAAGATGAAGGGCCAATTGCAGGTAAGATCTAAGGAAGAACATGGGTGGGGAAGATGTCCTCTGAAGGTTAAGGTGAGAGCAGGTTACCTGGGCTTGTGGGTGTAGCTATTAGTATGGGGGAAACGGGAGGCCAGAGCAGCTTGACTTGATGCTAGAGGTGCTGTGTTCTGTGGAATCAGCCACATGAGTATGCAAGCAAGTAAGTGGCGAGGAGACCTGGGGACAGTGACTAGAGAAAATAGCCCCCATCCTGTAGTCTGAATGGGGCCCATCATTCCCCCACCGCTGGTGCATCCGAATGCCTGATCTCCATGTAGGGGTGCCATTACGGGCTGTCGTGAGGACTGACTGGTGAGGGCAGGTCACGTGGGCTGGCCTGTCAGGGCTGTAGATTGGCTCCACTGGTGGTCCCGGTCCACCAGTATGACCCACCTCAGCAGTGGCCACGAGCTTTTCCATGCCTTCCTCACTACAGCAAATGGAAACCACCAGGATCAACCCTTGCTCCCTATAGCGTTTCCAGTAGGCATTTGTCACAGCAAAAAAGTAAGGCAGCCTGGCCTGGTGGTAGTGTGTGTCTTTAATCCGCACAGTCATGAGGCTCAAGACGGGCAGATGGATTTCTGTGAGTCTGACGCCAACCCAACAAGCGTAGTGGGTTCCGGGTCATCTAAGGATACGAAGTGAGACCCTGTCTCAAAACAACCAAACAACCTTGGCTCCTTACTTCTCAGGTCTCAAAAATCAATTCCATTTAGATTAAAGATTTAAGTGAACTATAAACACATACAGGTGATGTAGAGACTATTTCTACAGCTTCCCATTGGGTGGGTCTGAAGACCCATCATGGAAAAACTGAAATATTTCTAGCATACTAGAACTAAGAATGGCTACCAACCTGGTGGTGGTGATGCATGCCTTTAGTCCCTATACTGGGGAGGCAGAGGCAGGCAGAACTCCGTGGGTTTGAGGCCAGCCTGGTCTACAAAGAAAGTTCCAGGACAGCCCGGGCTACACCGAGAAACCCTGTCTCAAATGAACGAATGGCTACTCAATCAAGTGACATTATCAGGAGATTAACAGGCCAACAAGTAGGGAGAGACTCGGGCAGCACACTATCCCAGAAAAGACTGTTTAGAAAATGGGAAGAATTCATGAAAATCAACAAAATAAGCTAAAATCGGCCAACAATCACTGTCAGGCAGTTGACAGAAGAGGTGGGAGATGTGCCTCCTAAGTTACGATGGTCTCAACTGGGTTAATAGTCAGAACGTCAAGGTGTTATACCTAAGAGCCAAGTGGAGCCCAAAAGCTGCTAGATTATACTATGGAAATGTTTTAGTCAGGGTTTTACTGCTGTGAACAGACGCCGCGACCAAGGCAACTCTTATAAAGGACATTTCATTGGTGCTGGCTTACAGGGTCAGAAGTTCAGTCCATCATCAAGGCGGGAACACAGCAGCATCCAGGCAGGAGGAGCTGCAAGTTCTCCATCTTCATCTGAAGGCTGCTAGCAGGATACTGACTTCCAGGTGGATAGGAGAGGGTCTTAAAGCCCACACCCACAGTGACACACCTACTCCAACAGGGCCACACCTTCTAATAGTGCCACTCCCTGGGCTGAGCATATACAAACCATCACAGGAAATAAAGACCCTTTACACTTCTTCCATTCCAGGGAGGGTGGGACTGACGTAGCCACCGTGGACAGATCAGGTTCCTTCAGCCACGACTCCTCCTACAGCCCAGAAACTCCTCTTTTTACACACTTGGGAAAGCAGGCACATGGAGAAGAATGTCCACACCAGAGGGAGGACTGACTACCGTGAGAAGCCACGGGCCGTGCAGGCTTCTCTCTGAAGGCAGCACAGCGCTGTGTGGTTGTACTCTGCTCAGGTCACTAGTCAGTGAGCGTGAAGACTGGAAGGGGCCTCTGTCAAAAAGACCGGAAGAAGATGCACAGCCTGAGATGTTTGTCTAAACATCCAGAACAACAAAAAACCAATAAATGTACACACAGTCACACATGGCAGCCGAAAGACCAAGGAGAGTAAGGAGCAGTTCGCACAGCAAGGCAGCAATTTCTTCCGCTGCGTGGTCAGTTCTGGGACCAATGGGGACTGGGGTGACCATACGAGTGGGCTGTTGAGTCAGTCCCTTTCGTTGGACTGGGTACAGATTCTGAATAGTCTTTCCTATGGGCATTCTCACTTCACAGCCTAAGAAGACAACACTCAGTAAGAAATGGTAGTGTCCGTTCCTACTGATCCTTGAGGACCCTTCACAAACCCTTGATTCACAGAAGAGGAGGTAGGGAAAAAAAGAAAAAAAAAAAAGAAAAGAAAAGAAAAGTTGGCCAGGCGGTGGTGGCGCACGCCTTTAATCCCAGCACTTGGGAGGCAGAGGCAGGCGGATTTCTGAGTTCGAGGCCAGCCTGGTCTACAGCGTGAGTTCCAGGACAGCCAGGGCTACACAGAGAAACCCTGTCTCAAGAAAAACCAAAATCCAAAAAAAGAAAAAGAAAAACAAAACAAAACAAAAAAAGAGTCAGATAATCACCATTAGGGGCCACTTCTTTCCTCGCCCCTTGTTGGGGAAAGGTGTGACATATTTCTACAGCACTGCGCACACTCCAGGCTGGCTGGTCCCGGACAGTTTGTCCACTCTCCCGTCCCGTCCCTGTTGGAGTGCTGGAATTACGGATGTGCATCATGGCACCTGAGTTTCAGTGTGGGTTTGGGGGACTGAACTCAGATTATCAAGCTTGTGACACAAGGCCACGTACTTACTGAGACACCGTGGCTCGAGCCAGTCGTAGACGACGATTCTCGCTTGGAGCCTGTCTTATCCTCACTGGGTTTCCATCCATGCTCCTGGCCTGTCCTGGAGCTATGACGGAACACTCACAGTTCTCACAATCGAAGATGCCTCTCAGGGCTGGACAGATGGCTCAGTGGTTTAAAGTGGCTCTCATGCTGGGCCCAGGTTCATTTTCCAGCATCGTGTGGTAGTTCCTAAGTCTGTTACTCCGGTTCCAGGGCATCCAATGTCTTCTTCGGCCTCTTTGGACTCTTGCACACATGTGGTCTCCATAAACTCAGATAAGCACACACACACATACACAAAACAATAATTAATTAATTTAGAAACTGTTGCCAGAAACTGCCAGACATCCTCCTAAGTGGCAAGTTGCCCTCCCAGGAGAATCATCCAAATGGAGATGGTCCTGGCACTGTGAATGTTTTGTTATGCAAAGCTGGGATTCTGTTTTAGTTTCCTGAAAAGTGATGGTTTTTCCATTTTCCATTTTAACTTTGTTGAAATCAAACCACAGACTCAGTGTCTGTGTACCACATGCATGCCTGATGCCTTTGGAAGTCAGAAGAGGGCATTGGATCCTCTGGAACTGGAGTGACAGACAGTTGTTAGCCACCATGTGGGTGCTGGGAATTGAACCGCAGTCCTCTGGAAGAACAGCCAGTGCTCTTAAGCACCAAGTCATATTTCTAATCCTCCTAGCACTCTTGTTCTTATCTGAGTTGTTTGACATCATTCCAAGAATGTTCAGTTCAAAGGTCAGCTACATTTGGGTGGTTTATGCACAAAGCCTGGTCCTTCCCAGCACTCTTTCTTTCTTCCAAATTTTCCCATTGTGTCCCTGAACAGCATTAGACCCTCAGGCTTCTGCTAGAGAAGCTCCCATTCCCTGCATTTCTCCAACCTCTATTGCCACTGCTGTGACTATAGCAAGGACGCAGGTTCCATCGCGTTGGGAAAGGCACGAAGGATGTGGAATGAGATCTGGGCCGGGCAGTGGTGGCGCACACCTTTAATCCCAGCACTTGGGAGGCAGAGGCAGGCAGAATTCTGAGTTCAAGGCCAGCCTAATCTATAGACTGAGTTCCAGGAGTGCCATGGCTGCACAGAGAAACCCTGTCTCAAAAAAAAAAAAAAAAAAAAAAAAAAAAAGCCGGGCGGCGGTGGCGCACGCTGGTAATCCCAGTACTTGGGAGGCAGAGGCAAGCGGATTTCTGAGTTCGAGGCCAGCCTGGTCTACAGAGTGAGTTCCAGGACAGCCAGGAGTATACAGAGAAACCCTGTCTCGAAAAAAACAAATCCAAAAAATCAAGAGAGAGAGAGAGCGAGCGAGAGAGAGAGAGAGAGAGAGAGAGAGAGAGAGAGAGAGAGAGAGATCTGGACAGGAGAGAAGTGAATGCTCTGCTTACCCCCTTCTCACTCAGTCTGGGTTGCCGGGCTACGGGTGATGCTGCCTGAGATCAGGTGAGTCTTCTCTTAATTACACTTCTTTGAAAACGCCCTGCACGGTCTCAGAAGCTCATCTTCTATGTGACTCTGAATCCAGTCGAACTGGCAATCAGCATGGACCATGGCAAGTCCTTGTCAACTTGACACAGGGTTATGTCACTTCAAACCAGGGCAGGCAGCCACACCTGGCCACAGCACATCTCCCTCCAATGTCTCCCGTGCTCCCACGTTTCCTCCGTGTGCCCTTGAGTGAGCTTAAGAAACCAGAACTTCAGCCCAGGAGTGTGTGCCTCCCCTCGGCCCTGAGGCATTCCACTGAGGGGCCTGTGGTAAGCCTGCAGCCACTGGAACAAGCTCCTTCCCTGGAAAGGTCTTGTGTGTACCAGAGCCGTGCGCTTCGGTGACTTCCAACAGGAAACCCCAGGTGCTTTCCTGGTCAACACCAATACTTTGCTTGTTTGCAGAACGCTGTCTCTTGTTTCCCTCTAATTGGACCCCAGTTCACCGGTCACCACCGCTGTCCAGGTCTCTCACAAAGACCCTGTGGCTTGGACAGTACCGCACAGTTGTGTCTTGGAAAGAACACCATGACTTTTTGCCTGAGAGTGACTTTTTATGTGGTGAAATTCAAGCATGTGGCTTGTCCTTGGCACGACTTCCTTTGGTCACGGTTTAATGTAGAACACGTTGGAAATCTCCAAAGTGAAAGATTTTACTTGTTTTTCTAATTCTCTTGTGAGTGTGGAGGGTTATGTGTGGTGCACATGAGGGTGCGCCTGTAGAGCCCAGGAGAGGGAAGTATCCTCTCGTTCTTAGACTTGCTCCTCTGAGGCAAGATCTCTCCCTAAACTTGGAAGCTTGCAAGTGGCCTTCCTGTCTCTGTCGCCCTCAGCACTGGGGCTACGGGGTGAGCATGAAACCACATCCAGCTTGTCACTGGGGTGCTGCGACCTGAACTCAGGTCCTCACAGTTACACGTTTGGTGTGCTTAACCACTGAGCCATCTCTCCAACCTCAGAGTGAAGGAGGTTTCCTAGTAATAAACCATTGAAAGAGGTGACAGGCTACTCACACATCCTGACCAAACGAGGTCCCTCTCTCAGCCCTGTCACCCTTTCCGAGGGATCTTGTGTCTTCAGCAGAGACTCTAGCAGCCTGTGAGTAAGCTGGAGATCGACTGGTCATCAGAGCAATTCATAGGTCTGTGGTTGGAGCCAAAAAGCTCTTGGCTGTCTTGAGTGTGAGGGAACACAGCCTTTCCCACTCAGTCACAAGTACACAACCTGTCTATACACCCCACCCTTGCCTGGGGACCCTCCGTGGGCTGCACTAAGTCCTGTCCAGTCCCAACCAGGCAACCTTCCACTTTTTCATAGGCCTCACATGTTCTTGGTGGCCACACCCCAATATATTCTTGTGGGGATGTGGGCTAGTGTCCCGTGTCACTCGGGCTGACCTAAAATTTAATATATACTTAAGGATGACCTTCAATGTATGACCCTCCGGCATGCTGGGGTCATGGGTGTGCCCCACCAGACCTGATCCATGCTGTGCTGGGGATGGTGCAGGGGGAGTCACTCACTGTGTTCCCAGTAGTCCACGCTCCCAAGATTAGCACCCCGGGGATGAAAAATCCGAGAAGCAGGTAGAAACATTCCCTCTCTCAGGCTGACACGGGCAGGTTGTTCCACTGCTCCTGTGACGGAGCATGCTTGGCAGGTTTGAGTTTACAAATCCCTACCATCTGTGGCCAGTGGGCACCACCGGGCACACGATGCCATTAACATCTGGAAAAATACAGGGGACGTTACCCTTCCAGCCCCAGATGGGGGCAGGTCCAGTTCTGCACAGCGCATGACACCCCAAGACAGTTTCCTCCCTGAGTCACGGCGATGTGGAGAAAGAGGCGCAAGATCTGATTTTCAGTCTGGAAAATCCTTTATTTTCAAACCAACACTCTATTTCATAACTTTTCACATTCTCGAGGTTCCTGAACTCAAAACCAGACCTACTTGTCACCCATCCTTGTGCGGTGGCAGACGACACATACACAGAGTCTACCCGGACACCTAAGCTGAAAGCATTTGATTCCTTGTCTTGAACACAGACTAGGCCAGTCTGATCACACACACTCACCACACTCATCACACCGTCCTGACACAAATGTATACTTAAGCGTTACCTGTGCAGCGGGCATGTGGTGCCCTTGGTACAGTGTGTGCCTCCCATGCATGAAGCCCTAGCTTCAATCTGTAGTGTAAAGCAAACCGCGCAGGCATTCAGCAGGTAGGGACAGGAAGAATAGAAGCTCTAGGTCATCCTCAGATGCATAGTGAGTTCAAAGCCAGCCGGAGCTACTTGACACTACACCTCAAGGCAAGGCAAAGCATTCCCAGGGCCTGGGAAGAAACATGAGTGCCCAGATGGAAGCCAAAACACCAGTCCACTTCCTCCATCGACCCAGGCTTTGAAGAGGCCGGGTCAGCCCCACTCTGCTCTTGCCCTATACTCCTCCCCTCCTTCCTTAAGAACATGATTTGACCAATCTCCAGGTCTCTGTACTTCAACCAACCCGTGTTTCCAACACGCCAACCCGTGTTTCCTGCTAAGCTGTCTCTCTAGCCCTTAGTGTCTATTTTTTTTAAACATACAGCCAGAAGCATTTTGCTAATAGCTTAAGCTATTCTGGGCCACAATAAAATCTTAGCCCATCTGTCTTCAGAAGGCTCCCTCAAATGTCTTTCCAAAAGATGCTGATTTTCCTTGTTACTTTAAAAAAACAACAAATCACCTTTCTCTTGAAAGTACAAATTAACAGTGTTGTGTTATTTTTTCAATGACTGCCAAGAACTGTGCATCTGACGGCCGTTTGCCTTCCAAATGGCATGTGAAAAATCTTGAACTATATTTTCTTTTTTAAAAAAACTATTTAATTCACCTTGGGCACGAGGTTCTTCTAACTACCTTGTTGGAAGTTAGCTAAGGTAAATTTATGGACTAAAAGGGGCTTTATGTCCTGCCCACTCCAAAGGCTATCTATCAGTAGCTTTCTCTACGTGATGGTCTGGTTTTCTTGTTTGTTTTTTCATCTCTAGGTCTCCAGAGTCACCCTGGACAGCTCTGGCTTGCCTAGGGAGGCTGTGTGGCCCCTGTGCTGCAGTCTCTGTAACCTTATTCCAAATCAGTCTTACGAGGTGGTCACAGGTTTCCCCGACAGATAGAGTGGCACTTTAAGAAACAGGCCACTGACAGTGAAGCACAGAGAGCTCTCCTCAGACACTCAGAGCTTTTCCAGAATTCAGTTTTGATCCAAGCATGGCAGTATACGCCTGTAATCTCCGCATTTGGAAGGTGCAGGCAGGAGAATCTGGAACGGGCCAGCCTGGTCTACCTATCGAGAATTTGTGCCAATTATCATCATTGTCATCTATAATAATAAATTTAAGACATATAGCAAACGCTATTAGCCACAACACATTGGCTATACATTTCTTTTCCTTTTTTTTTTAAGATTTATTTATTTATTATATGTAAGTACACTGTAGCTGCCTTCAGACACCCCAGAAGAGGGTGTCAGATCTCATTACAGATGGCTGTGAGCCATCATGTGGTTGCTTGGGTTTGAACTCACAACCTTCAGAAGAGCAGTTGGCGCTCTTAACCGCTGAGCTGTCTCTCCAGCCCAGGCTATACATTTCTAATAATGTATACACTGATTAGAATGTGCTATATTTATAGGCTCAGTGTCTTCCCACAAGATAAACTGAGGAAGCACAGTCTCTTTATAGGAGAAAGCCTACAGGGCCTTCTGAAGCTGCCATTGGATCCACGGTGCGCTGACCTCACTTGCCGTGTGTGGGGAGATGGGTGGCCGCACCCCCTCCATGGGATTCCTGCCAGAGCTGGGGAGCCTCTCTCCATTCCTGCAAAAGATGCCATGCATCCCCGAGGGAGAGGCACCCCGAGAACCACGGCTCAGAACTCCTCCCAAGGGTCAAGGTTGACGGACAAGAAGATGGAGGGGCTGTCTCTGGTGGGAGAAGCCGCAAAAGACACTGCACACACGTGGTGCTCACACGTGGTGCTCACACGTGGTCCTGAGAGTAGCAAACTCTAAACTTAAAAGTACAATTGTCCGGGCCGGCAAGAGGGCTCAGTGAGTGAAGGTGATTGCTGTCAAGTTGATTATCTGAGTTCAATCCCTAGGACCCACGTGGCGGCAGGAGAGACCTCACTCTGGCTAGTTGTTCTTTGACCTCTACACACACTCTGTAGCCCAACAACCAACCAATCAATCAATCAATAGAAGTAAAAAAAAAAAAAATTGTTGCACTTAAAAGTACTTCTCAAAGAAATAAGGTCCAGGTAGAAATTAGTCACTGGGAAGCTCTGTCTGCACTGACTAGCTTTTAATGTCAGCATGACACAGGCCAGAGTCACTTGAGAAGAAGGAAATTCAATCGAGACAATGCCACTGTAAGACTGGATTATGAGCAAGTCTGTGGGGTGCTGCCTTAATAATTGATGTGGGAGGGTCAGCTCACTGTGGTTGGTGCCACCTCTGGGCAGGTGGCCCTGGGTGCTATACGAAACCAAACGGAGCAGGCCATGAAGATGGAGCCAGCAACCCCAAGTAACGAGCGTTCCTCCATGACCTCTGCATCCGTGACCTCTGCATCCGTGACCTCTGCATCCATGACCTCTGCATCCGTGACCTCTGCATCCATGACCTCTGCATCCGTGACCTCTGTATCAGCTCCTGCTTGAGTTCCTGCCCTGATGCCCTGGATGATGGAGTACAAACTGTAAGATGAAATAAACCCTTTCTTCCCCAAGCTGTGTTTGGTCATGGTGTTTTACGACAGCAATAGAAACCTTAACTAAGGCACATCTAAAAATCAGCCCAGTGTCCCCCAGGAGCTGCCTGGTTCCAAGGCTTGTGCTGGGTTAACCTTAGTGAGGAGTGTGGGGATATGTGCAAGGCTTGTGCTGGGGTTAACCTTAGGGAGGGGTGTGGGGATATGTGCAAGGCTTGTGCTGGGTTAACCTTAGGGAGGGGTGTGGGGATATGTGCAAGGCTTGTGCTGGGTTAACCTTAGGGAGGGGTGTGGGGATATGTGCAAGGCTTGTGCTGGTTAACCTTAGGGAGGGGTGTGGGGATATGTGCAAGGCTTGTGCTGGGTTAACCTTAGGGAGGGGTGTGGGGATATGTGCAAGGCTTGTGCTGGGTTAACCTTAGGGAGGAGTGTGGGGATATGTGCAAGGCTTGTGCTTGGGTTAACCTTAGGGAGGGGTGTGGGGATATGTGCAAGGCTTGTGCTGGGTTAACCTTAGGGAGGGGTGTGGGGATATGTGCAAGGCTTGTGCTGGAGTTAACCTTAGGGAGGGGTGTGGGGATATGTGCAGGGCTTGTGCTGGGTTAACCTTAGGGAGGGGTGTGGGGATATGTGCAAGGCTTGTGCTGGAGTTAACCTTAGGGAGGAGTGTGGGGATATGTGCAAGGCTTGTGCTGGGTTAACCTTAGGGAGGAGTGTGGGGATATGTGCAAGGCTTGTGCTTGGGTTAACCTTAGGGAGGGGTGTGGGGATATGTGCAAGGCTTGTGCTGGGTTAACCTTAGGGAGGGGTGTGGGGATATGTGCAAGGCTTGTGCTGGGTTAACCTTGTGGTGGCAGTGGTGGTGGTGGCAGTGGTGGTGGTGTTGGTGGTGGTGGTGGTGGTGGCAGCGGTGGTGGTGGTGGTGGCAGCGGTGGTGGTGGCGGTGGTGGCAGCGGTGGTGGTGGCGGTGGTGGCAGCGGTGGTGGTGGTGGTGGTGGTGGTGGTGGTGGTGGTGGTGGCGGTGGCAGTGGCGGTTTTCCCACATGTGCTGTGGCTGTTTTGGATTTCCTCTCAACACCTGCTACTCTGTACCTGGGCTGCTTAGACTTGACCGTCTTGGCGTCCATCCTGGGACTGGACTAAAGCTGCCCCTGAGTTAGAAGTAGACTCATCACATACTGAGTTTTGAGAATGTCCTGTGACTTAGGGTCCGAAATGGTAAAAATGTCTCCATTTTCCAGTGTCTACCTGGTTCTGTATCATTAAATGACACTTCCAGGTTCAGCAATGCCATGGGTGAAGGGTGGCATGGATGTCTGGCCCGCCGCTCTGCAGGTTTGCTGTCAGCCTTGACTAGCCACTAAGGTTTTAACCTGCGCTATGGCCGTAGTGATATAGATGCAAGTCCTGCCTTCCTATCCTGTTTTTCTTGGGCTCGTTTCCATCTGACATTTGAGGCAGGGTTTTCCTTCTTTCCTTCCTTTCTCCTTTCTTTCTTTCTTTCTTTCTTTCTTTCTTTCTTTCTTTCTTTCTTTCTTTCTTTCTTTCTTTCTTTCTTTCTCTCTCTCTCTCTCTCTCTCTCTCTCTCTCTCTCTCTCTCTCTTTCTTTCTTTCTTTTTTTTTTGTTTTTGTTTGTTTTTTTTTTCCAGACAGGGTTTCTCTGTGTAGCCCTGGCTGTCCTGGAACTCACTCTGTAGACCAGGCTGGCCTCGAACTCAGAAATCCGCCTGCCTCTGCCTCCCAAGTGCTGGGATTAAAGGCGTGCTGTGCCACCTCCACCCAGCTCTTTCTTTCTTTCTTTCTTTCTTTCTTTCTTTCTTTCTTTCTTTCTTTCTTTCTTTCTTCCTTCCTTCCTTCCTTCCTTCCTTCATTTCTTTTGGCTTATGATTTCCGAGGCTCCATCCCTCACAGTGGGCCCTTGCTCCGCTGTCCCTGGGCTTGTGGTGAGGCAGGGCACCTCAGCAACAGGAGTTATGGTAAACTGCGATTCTTTACCTTGAGGGAGACAGGATGGGGCCAGAGGAAGATAATGTCCCTAAGGAGCCAGGTGTGATGGTGTCGCCTTTAATCTCAGGAGTCAGAGGTAGGCAGACCCCTGTGGATTTAAGGCCATCCTGGGCTACATTGCAAGTTCCAGGCCAGCCTGACTAGTGAGACTGTTTCAAACAAAGAACCCTAAGGTGCTGTGGACTATTCAGCAGAGAAGACTGCCCAGACATGGGTTTAAGTCTATTAGCCAGCCGGCAGCGACTACACTGGGTGTTCTCGCACAGCCAACCCTTGTGGAGAGGTTACTCTCTGCTAGGTACCCACCCCAGCTGTGCAGCCGGTCTGCCTCGCCTCAAGCACCACGCTGCCAGGCACAGATAGGGAGAGCACAAGGTTTGGAAGGCTTTCTTCTTGACTAGGCCCTTTCCCAGATGCTGATGAAGTGGAGTAACCCTTGAAGCCCTTGTCAGCTCTGCTGAGGTGGTGGTGGTCATGGAGGATATATGAGCTTTTGAGTCAGCTTGGAACAGCTCATGCCTTGCACATGTAAAAAAGACCCACAGTGCCTTGGGCCTGCGACCCCATAAATCGGCCCCTGCCTGCAAGGAAGTGCCAGCACTGCTTCTGCCTTTCATCACAGGGCTGCTTATTAAGATGTCAAGAACGTACAGCCCTTCGTGGAAACCCCTTAGGACGGGCAACTGGGAGCACACGTGGGAGGAAGAGGAGGTGGGAGGGAAGAGGGAGTGTAGGGCTGCTGTTCCAGAGAGGCCATGGGCAATAGGCCGGAAGAGCCCGTGGTCAACTTCCTGGTGGCTGAGAGCACTGGGCTGGAGATAAGTTTATCAGAAACCAGCTACGGTTTCTGATGAAGAAGCAAATGTTACCTTCCAAAGCTTGTAGAATGGTGCCAGTCAATCCACGGGGTGGCTGCCCGACCCCCAGCTGGCACGTACCCTCGGAGAGTCTCTGGTTGCCCAGCAAGGCCAGGCCCTGAAACGCCAGCTCCGGTGGGAAGAGAGAAACTCACAGGCTACTGCACTGCAGAGAGTAAGGCCATCACGGCCCGGTCCCTCCAGGCACAGAGCAGGACTGTGTGCTCTTGACTGAGAGCACTGAGGCTCGCAAACCTGGAGAAGCAGGCAGCTGAGTCGTCGCCAGGGCAATGCGGGGAGATCTATAGCTCGCTTCAGCCACAGGAAACGACATCTGTTTTTACTCAGAAACCAAGTCATACTTTTCCAAGCCTGTCTCAGCACCGGCCTTTCTTTTACTGGCAAACCAGAGTGGCTTCTTGTAAATCTGAAGTAAACACTTTTTAGTAACGTATTCCTTCTGAGGACACACTTGGGGGGAGGGGGAGCCTGCGTCGCTGCCTCCCTGCATGGTCCTCTCGGCCCTGAGGCCTGGATGAGGTCCACATGCTCCAGGAATAGGACTCTAAAGTTCACCAGCCTGCGCACCTGTGGGCTGAGGGGACAGCCTGGTCCCTCTGTCCACGCCCTGCATTTCCTTTCCTTGGATCAAAGCAAGATGCCCAAATTGAGGAAGAGCCCTGTTCACCCCACAGGGACAAGAGGAAAAGCAAATCCTGCTCCACACAATGCCTCCTTTATTTATTTTTCCATCGCTGTGATAAAACACCACTGCAGGCCAGTGGTGGCACATGCCTTTAGACCCAGCACTTGAGAGGCAGAGGCAGGTGTATTTCTGAGTTTGAGGCCAGTCTGGTCCTCAGTTAGTTCCAGGACCACCAGGGCTATACAGAGAAACCCTGTCTCAAAAAACCCAAAACCAAAACAAAGCACTATGACCAACACAACTTATAGAAGGAAGTGTTTAATCTGAGCTCATCGTTTCTGAGGATTAGGTCCATGACAACTTGGAGCAAAGGGCCTGACGGCAGAACTGCTGAAAGTTCACATCTTGGCCTGTAAGTGGGCAGCAGAAAGAGTGTTAACTGGGAACAGCTCAAGTCTTTAGAAACCTCAAGCTCACCTCCAGTGACACATGTCCTCCAACAAGGCCACACCTCCTAATCCTTTCCAAACAGTTTCACCAACTTAGGAACCAACTAAACATACATACCTATAGATAGGGGAGGCAGCATTATCATTCATACTACCTTACCCAACTCCCCTTCTCCCCCTCCCTCCTCTCTCCCTCTGATTTCTGTGACAAAGCTTTGCTATGTATCCTAGACTGGCCCAAAGCTCACAGCAAGCTTGCCGATTCACCTCCCGAGTGCTGGAATTATAGGTGTGAAGTGGAAACTAAAGGGTTCTCTGCAAAGCCAGTTGTGTTGGATGGTGCTTTGTTGGGGCAAACGCATGGAGGAGTGTTTTCCTGAAGTGGACAAAAGTGAAAGGGTGTTTTGCCAAAACAAGCACGTGAAAGGACACGTGGCGAAAGATTCTTCACTAATGACACACATGCGTATTAGTCCACCTTACATTTCGTAGTTGAGCTCCATTTGTTGGGACTCCATAGAAAGAAATGCACCAAATAACTTGTAACGGTGTAGTGCGGATTTCTGTGCCTCTGTGGACTTGGGCCGATTGGCAGAGTGATATCAGCTGATACACATGGAATCTGCTAAGTCAAGGTCACGTGCTGAGGCAACACCTGCGGGGAGGCAAGAGTCATGTAGGACACGTGATGTTTGGAGAGAGTGTGAATAGGATGTAATGACAGTGACAGAGGCTGAGCTTGACTAGTTTGCATAGCTAAAGCCTTGTTGGTCTCCCGACTTCACTGATCTTTGCTTTCCAGAGAGAGGCACAGCAGAGAACTTTTCCAGACGTTACTGTTGATCCTGATTCCTCCTGCTCGCCTGAGGCCTCCCTGTTCCTGCTAGGTCATGCCGCCATCGCTGCTATCCAAACACTACCCAACTGGACTGCTGGTGTATCCATGAAGTGTTTGCAAGTGGATCGAGCTACTGCTGCTGCCCTGTGAACAGAACTGTTGATTTCCTGACAAAGCAGATGGGAGTTGCTCCAAAGAACCATTTCTAAACAGGTCCACATCCCCCATATCCTTTCTTTTCCACTACCTCTGGTGGGTGGTGGGTTAGAAGGGAGGTTAAAGCATTTAAGAATCATCACTAAAAGTAGGCATCGTAAAAATTAAAGTTACATAGGTGTACCACCACGCCCAGAGGAGAGTATTGGGAGCTGAACTTGGGTCCTCAGGAAGAACAGCAGATGCTTTTAGCCCCAGAGCCATCTCACCGTCTGAGCATGCTCAGAAAGACTCAGTGAGCTTTCTTTGTCTTTGGATAACAGCACTCACAGATGTCTGCCTAGGGCAGGGGACATGGGACACTTTGAGGGGAGAATGGAGCTGTTTGTCTTCTTCGTCAAGGACCGTTCATGCCGCTTCTCATGCGGCTTCTAGAGACATGTGCCCAGCTGCTTGGTTGACAAAGGGATGAGGCTGCCTTCCAGCTCGCTACCACCCTGGCAGCAGGCCTGTGAGACACATACATGTTAGGCTCCGAGCACTGCTTTCTCCAGTTGGCGGACTTTGCTTTTAATTATATTTTGCAGACAGTTAATGGTACTCTTCCACGGGGATGTTTCTGAGATTTATTTAGCCAACTTCATTAGTGCCGTCTCACTGGCTTCGACTGTCAATACTTAAAGGTCAGGCTTGCTTTCCTCTTTCAACAATTTATCTTTTTATAACACTGTTCACACATACTCATAGCAAACCTGGGATGTATATGAGCTGGAAAACTATATGCTCTTGAAGCTCGCTGGGAAGCTGGCTCTGAGAGAAGGCGTGATCCCTACATTTCAGACTCAAACATGTTTATATGAAGTATCCTCCAAGACCCTAGGTTGGAAATGGGTCATCCCCCTACCCAGGACAGACAGGGAGAGAATAGCAAAACAGTCCAAGAGTAAAGCAAAGATCCTTGGGAATAAATGGAAGGTGAACTTTTCCTAAAAGAGGATACAATAGTTTATTTATCCTGATATAAAACCTATGGTCATAACGGAAATCATAGGGCAGGTCCTTGGGAAGCTGAAAAGGTGGGATATACTTCAAGAGCCACTGTACTGCTCTTGGGTGTTGTGATGACGTTTTAGGTGTCAACATAACTGTATCTGGATGAACTGCAGTCCGGATATGGATGGCACATTTGTGAGAGAGATTCTGCTTGGCTGGAAGTGGGTGAATCTTGAGGCAGAGAGACACGCCTTTAATCTGGGCCACACCTTCTGCTAGAAGTCTGTGTATTGTATAGATATCTATAGTCCATAAGGTCATGGAAGAAGGAGTTTTGCTCTTTGGCTGCTTGCCCTCACCACTAACACATCCAGCCCTTCATTGGCACTGAAGATTCTTAGTTCTTTGAGATTCCAGCATATACTGAAGAGCAGCTGAGACATCCGGCCTTGTGGGACTGATTCTTGTGCGACTAGATTCTTGGACTTTCAATTTACACGTAGTCTTTGTTGGATTAATTGGACTGCAGCCTGTAACTCATTGCAATAAATTATCATATATATTATATAATATATACAATTAATATAAAAACAATGTTCTTATTATATAGTATATAGTGTATAGTATATGTACTATATATACTATATACTATATAGTATATAATAAATTAATATAATTAATAAGAATGCATTATATTATATATTTAATGTATAAATTATATATATGAGAACCTTGACTAATAAAGGCATATTCCCAAAGGACTCTGCATTCTATTGTGAGATATCTGATCATATGTGTCACCAAACAGAGAGAATTGAGCTTCTTCCCATGTTCTTTGCCGCTCTCTTCATAATAGCCAGAAACCGGAAACAGCCTAGACATCCATCCACTGATGGATGGGTACTGAAAATGTGGGATGGTCATGTAGCTGTTAAGAAAAATGAATTATTAATTTTCAGGTAAATGTATGGGTTTCCAAACAATCATCCAAACCCAGAAAGACAAATATTGCATGTTTTCTCTCTTACATGGATCTTAGATTTCAATCTTTAGATATTGTGTTTCGATTAGATAACTACAAAGGTAAGGGACCAGGTGAAGAGGAGGGTCTTCCAAGGAAGGGAAATAGAATAGTGTAATAAAGGAATAAAGAGGAAACTAGGATAGAGGGTTAAATGAGACAGGGATGGTAGAGCGGGGTAAGGAAGGAACATGAGGAGGAAGAGCTGATGCTAAAGGCCTTTTAAAAAGCCATGAACAAAGTCACTATTGTAGAAGCTTCCTATAACATATGAAAGGGATTTAAACCCATTCTTTTTTTAAGGATTTATTTATTTATTTATTTGTTTGTTTGTTTATTTATTTTATACATATAATATACCACCATTGCTCTCTTCAGAAACACCAGAAGAGGGCACCAGACCCCATTACAGATGGTTGTGAGCCACCATGTGGTTGCTGGGAATTGAACTCAGGACCTCTGGAAGAGCAGTTGATCCTTTTAACTGCTGAGCCATCTCTCCATTCCCAGGAAAGGAATTTAAATGGAGTAACTCTATAATGAGGGTGATAATTCCCCAACTACACATCACATGCTAGCAAGTAAAACCCAGTACTAAGAACGGATTACATCTGTTGAATCTTTGGATGAAGGAGTCCCATAGACCGTTCCCCCCAAACATCACAGGTTATTGCCAAGGCTATTGGTTACCCTCTACAACATGATAGTGAGGTCCCATGGCTGAAGATTCTGTGTACATACGTAGGGTGAAATATTAAAAAGGGCACCATCCCACGCTATCCCCTTCCCATGCCATCCCCAGCCATTCTCTGACCCAGTCGGTCTCGCCACCTCTGTGGGTCTCGCCCCTGCAGCGACTGCTCATCTTGTGGTTCTCCTGCTGTAGATTCTGCTCACATTCCCAGCCATCCGCCCGCTGTGGTCAGTCATCACAAACTCTAGAGGCTTGCAATTTATCAGTCAGATTTACATTCGTAAATTCTCAACCCACAAAACGCCCACACAGGTGAACTCAAACTCAATTGATATAAACACAAGCTATACACCTAGATGGGACAAATGCACCCTATTTATTATTTAATTGCCTATCTAAGAAATCCCCAATACTATGGCTCCCAGGACTGTGTAGGTCTGGCTCCTCTTCCTCTCCTAAAGGCTCCATCTTATCGCCTCCTCTCCATCCGTTCCTCTGCCCCTGTGTCCCTCTGTACTCTAAAATTCTCTGTCTCTAAAATTCTCAGCCCACCTTCCTTTTCTACTGCCCAATCACGGGCTCTCACCTTATCTTGTGCCTGCCCTCACCTGCACATAGATAGCCATCCACATACGTATGCCACCAGAGAGAAATCCAGCTGGTTTCCAGCTAGAAGCTTTGCTCTTACCGACTGGCATTCATAGACCCTATCAGAGAAAAACCATCAGTCTCACCTAGCTGTGAACCCTGCAAATCCATAACGGTGACCTGCCTGCAAAATACAATGGTGCAGTCAGTGGTGGCACAAATGTCATGGGGGTAATCAGCCACTTTCTGATTGAATGTAAGGCCCACTCTATAAAGCCCAAACCTCACACTACTAAAGTGACCGAGAACCTGAGACTAGGTGAGACATGGGCCTCAGGGGAAATATCCTGCAATTATCCTGCTAAAGGAACACAGCAATAAAATGACTATTAATGGCATTGCTGTACCCATAGATCATCATGTCGCTCAACCCTCATCAGTGGAGCATCTTCTTGTAATAGAAGGGAATTAACATAGTGTCTTAGTTAGGGCTCTATTGCTGTGATGAAACACCGTGACCAAAAGCAGCTTGTGGAAGAAAAGGGTTTGTTTTGCTTTCAGTTCCATATAACAGGTCATCATCGGAAACAGTGAAGGCAGGAACTCAAGCAGAGCAGGAGTCTGGAGGCAGGAGCTGATGCGGAGGCCATGGAGGGGTGCTGCTCACTGGCTTGCTCCCCATGGCTTGCTCAATCTGCTTATAGAACCCAGGACCACTGCCCAGGAGTGGCACCACCCACATGGGGCTACATTCTCATATCAATCACTAATTAAAAAGATGCCCTACAAACTTGCCTACAGCCTAATCACAGGAAGCATTTTCTCAATTGAGGCTCCCTTGTCTCCAATGGCTCTAGCTTGTGTTAAATTGGCATAATACTAGCCAATACAACTGACCCCTTGTCAGCTTGACACACAAACACAGCACTGTTAAGCCACAACATCTCCTCTCTTATTCATCTCCAAGATTGTAAATTATTAAAGACATCACAATATAAAGCATTTCACAAACGTAAAGTTTCACAGCCTTTAAAATTCAATCACTTAAAATTTCAGTCTATTTAAAATACCCAGTCTCTTTTATAATCCAAAGACTTTTAAAAATCTGATGTTAAGAAAAGACCAGCATGGCACATTGATGCTGGTTAGATGGAACTAAGAAATTAGTTCTTAATTTCTGATTAAGAAGAGACCAGAATCACTGAGGTGAGATCTAGGAGTTTTTCCTAAGAACCAACCATGGGCTTCTATAAAATAAAAAATAAGTTAAATACTTTCGTACTTCCAGAGGGAAGAGCAGGATACAATCACAATCAAAGCAAAGCAAAATCAAACTTCATCTGTGTGAATAATTCACATTCAGTGTCTAGGATCCAGCTGTGATCTTCTGGGTTTCCCCAAAGCTTTGGTCAAGTGAGTTTCTGGCCTCACCTTCGGCAGTACACAGGCTGTTGATAAAGTTGTCAGCCCCTACAGGGCACATATGTCCAGTGTTAGCATTTCCTAGCTCTTCCTCAAGATGGACAGTTGAAGATAACTGCTCTACTTTGTGTTTCTATTGTGGTAAAATACCCTGTTATGGTCTGTATCTGCTCAGCCCAGGGAGTGGCACTATTAGAAGGTGTGGCCCTGCTGGAGTAGGTGTGACCTTGTTGGAGTAGGTGTGGCACCGTGGGTGTAGGCTGTAACACCCTCATCCTAGCTGCCTGGAAGCCAGTCTTCTCCTAGCAGCCTTCAGATGAAGATGAAGAACTCTCGGCTCCTCCTGCACCATGCCTGCCTGGATGCTGCCATGCTTTTGCCTTGATGATAATGGACGGAACCTCTGAACCTGTGAGCCTGCCCCACTTGACTTTTATAAGAGTTGCCTTGGTCATGGTATCTCTTCACAGCAAGAGAAACCCCAACTAAGACACTCCCTCCCCAAGGCTTTATCAGCCTGCTTTCTTAAAGAACCCAGGACTGCAAGCCCAGGGACGGCCCCACCCACAATGGGTTGGGTCCCCCATTGTAGGAAAATGCCCTACAGGCTTGCCTACACCCCAATCTTAAGGAGGCATTTTCTCAATTGAGGTTGCCTCCTCTCCAAATACTCTAGCTTGTGTCAAGTTGACACGAAACTTGCCAGCACACAGATCCATACAAATTGGACATTGTGCAGAGAGTGGGAAGTCTTGGAGTACTCAGTCCTACAGGGGATGTCTCCATCAATCCTGCCCTGTTTTAGTCGGGGTTTCTAAAACTGCAATGAAACACCATGACCAAAGGGCAACTTGGGAAAGAAAGGGTTTATTCAGCTTACACTTCCGGATCATAATTTATCATTGGAAGAAGTCAGGACAGAAATTCGAGCAGGACAGGAACCTGGAGGCAGGAGCTGACGCAGAAGCCATGGAGGAGCACTGCTCACTGACTTGTTTCCAGTGTTTTGCCCAGCCTGAGTTTTTTCTATAACCTAGTAGTACCAGTCCAGGGATGGCACCATCCACAGTGGGCTGGGCCCTCCCCCACTGGTTGGTAATTGAGAAAACGCCTGACAGCTGGATCTCATGGAGGCATTTCTCAACTGAAGCTCCTTCCTCTCTGAGGACTCTAACTTAAGTCAAGTTGGCATCCAAAAAAACAAAACAAAACAAAACAGCCAGTACATCTCCTCAAGTTGGAGGGATTTGCCAGGAAGTGGTGGCCCACACCTTTAATCCCAGCACTTGGGAGGCAGAGGGGGGCAGATTTCTGAGTTCGAGGCCAGCCTGATTTACAGAGTGAGTTCCAGAACAGCCAGGGCTACACAGAGAAACCCTGTCACAAAACAAAACAAAACAAAACAAAACAAAAAAAGATGGAGGGATCTTTGAGGAAGGGGAGGTGAAAGAGACTATAATGGCCAGAGGTGATGAATGACTCCAAGGAGATGGCCTCTTCCTGAGACAACAGGATGGATGCACATGAGAACTCAGTCTTGTGGCAGCAGGCACAAGACCTTCACGGGTTCAAACCACACAAAATCCCAGCGGAGAGAAGGGGACATGGACACAAGGTTCTGCCCCCTACCAGGAAGCTATCTGATTCCTGCTGAGCTTTCTTCAGCATGTCAACCTCTCTAGAGCAGGCTCCGAGCTCAGGAGGAGTTAGTTAGCCCATACAAAATGGACTCCATGTTCCTCTGTGTGCTTTTTTTGTTGTTGTTTTCATGGTTTCTGTCTTTTCGGGTTTGGTTTTGTTTTCTTAGTATTTTTGGTTGTTTTTTGTTTTGTTTTGTTTTTGTTTTGTTTTTTGAGGAAGGGAGAAGAAAGGAACATGAGTTGGGCGGGGAGGATCTGGAAGGCCTTGGCGTGGGAAGCCATTAGAGACCCTCGCTTCGGCTGATATGGCAAAGGTCCTGAGTAAAACAAAGGAGAGCCTCTCCGGTAATTGTGGTGGAAGGAAGTCCTGAGATAACTGCGGTAGACTCCAGCCTGTGCAAACACCAGATATCTCCACGGAGGACCCTTATCTCTTTCCGCTGAAACTGCTAAGATTGCCCTTCCTTCCTTTGTCCTTGCTTTGAGGCATGTCCCTCCCGAAAGCCTTAAAACCTGTGTACCCCAGAACATTAAACGAGACCTCGACAATTGAACCCCCTCTGCCTGGTCTCCGTTCTTCTCCCCCCCCCCCTTTGACCCGCAGGTAGTGCCCCTTCGGAACCCTGGAATAACTGGACCTGTCGGACGGGTTACAGTGGCGCCTGAACAGGGACCCGAAGTATGGTCAACTACCAGACGATGGAGCAGAAACCCCAGGAAGAGGATTCAAGGACCCCACAGACCGTATCGCTCGTGCGTTGCTGGAGGGGCAGGTGAGTGGCCAAACATTGTCGTCCGATTGTCATTGGGGAAAAAAAGAGGCTAAAGAGGCTTGATTCATAGGAGAAATCAAGCATTAATTCAGGGAGAGAGGAATAAGAGTTAAGAAAAAGGATTTAATTCAGTTTTTTTGTTTTGTCATGAGAAATGTCCTTGGTTAATTTTAAGTGGACCTGACATTCACCCGCTAACTTGAGATAAGGTTGGTAAAGAAATTAATAAGATTTTGAAAACAGGTACAAGTGAACCAATGTCTGATACATTCTTTAGTTACTGGGGGCTCATTTAGAGTGCGAACAAGGACCCTGCTGAATATTGCCTTCGCCCTTTGTCTTGGGCAGCTTCTGTGACCAAGCCTCGATTTCCCCTAAAAAGAACTCTCTAAAACCTTCCTGGGTCGTTATAGACAGGTCTGAGTCCCTGCCAACCGATCCTGTAACTTCTCTTTATCCTCTGCTCCCAAGGGACCCATCCCCTGCTGATATGCCATTAAGTTAAGAGACCTCCCCCCTCCCCAGGGAGAAAGCCAACTTGGAGGAGAAAAGCTGCAGAGAGCAAGTAGCCCTCTTAAAGGAGCTACAAGGGACAAATGGTCACTCTAACTTCAAGATTTATTTCAAAGTCAAATGCCTAGAAAAAGCCAGAGCCAAAACAAGCCCCTCCACGTGGTCTGCCATCCTATATACCCAGCGATAGGCATGCAGCGCGGCTCCTCTCAGCCAGGACCCTCAGACCTTAACTGGGTCCAGGCAATCACTAGAGATCGTCCTATACTCAGCCTTAAAATAAGTGGTAAAAGCTTTGAGGGCATCTTAGACTCAGGTGCCGATTCTACTGTGATCTTGCAATGTGCTTGGCCCACTGCTTGGCCTTTGCAAGCCTCTCTGACCGAAGGTAGCCGTCTTAAAGACGGGCAACTTCCTCCATCCCCTGACCAACCTAAGACACGGGGCCTTGAGGATGACAAGGTAACCCTACGACGGGTAAGGCGGAGGGAAAGAGAGGATGATCCTAAGACAAGAGACGGCTACACATTTTCGGTCTGGCCCCCTTGCCCAGTATTTCCCCCAAACTTTTCCACTTCTAATATAAGGAAAGGGAGGACCTTGGGGGAGGGGTGAGAATACGATCAGAATATATTGTATGCCAATTTAAAAATGTTTCAAATGTAATAAAAAAAAAAAAAAAAAAAGAAGAAGAAGAAGCCAGAAATTCAGCCATGGGAGGCTCATCCACGGAGAAAGCTCAGCTGAGGAGAACTCTAACTGACTGCCTCCGCTCCTCTGCTTGGTGACATCCTCAGCAGCTCCTGCTGCTTGGCCTTGCACTTGGAGGCCTTGCTGAGGGGCCACTGCTCGCTCCTGGTCAGGAACTCCGGGTGCTTGCCTCAGCACGTTTCCAGGTTTGCTGGATGTTTATAAGCCCTGACTGGACAGCCTGAGCGCCAGGCTGGATGTGTCGCTGTCTGTCACCTGTCCCCGCTCTCTAGCTGTCTGTCCCTTCTCTCCTCACTGTTTCTGTATTACTTTTAGCTTGTTATATATGTAACAAACTCACTCAGATCCCACAGTGCAGCTACTGTAGGCCATTCTCTGGACCGTGCAGCGCAAGACGAAATGAGCTGGAAAAGGATGGATGTCTGTGGAAGTAGGAAGCTTTCCCACTCCAGAAGCCTCTGCTGTCACTCCCCACAGTGTCCTGCATAGCCCAAGTGCTGGTGGCTTCCTCTCTCCCCACTTTCTCAAAAACTAGTCAACACGAGGCTCTCAGCCCTGGCCACACCGTCCTCATCTTACGAGAAGCCTAACGACTCAGCAGAGTCCCTTAAACATAACAGTAGAGTGGGAAGACCAGCCCCCTCCGTGCCAGGGCTGCCCTTCCAGTTTCAGGTTTTTGTCCTTCAACTCACAAATCATTTTACCTGCACGCGGAAAGCTCACGAGTCCTCGAGCTGCCATGGCTTGGGTTTGCTGATCTTCTTTTCATCTTTCTGAATGCAGAGTTGAGGGCCTTGAGCTGAGGAACATGCTGAAACCTCATCTCCAGATTTTTTTTCTTGGCTGCCCTGAATAAAATCCAAGACCTTATATATACTCAGCGAGCACCTGCTGCCCAGTTACTGCCAACACAGCCCAGCCCTGGATCTCCAGATGTTGACAGCTTGCAGCTGACACTCAGGATTTACTCCAGATCTCCCAAGGAACAGGAAACACATGGTCTCTGAAAAGAAAATGCGATTGTGCAGCCCTGATATGTGTTACCTAAGAAGAGACCTCCCCCAAAGGAAGAGTTTCTCAGGAAATGAATTAAGGTTGTCACTTAGAGACCAAGAGATAATGCAGAGGGTGTGGATGGCCCACCCTGCCAGAACACAGCCCCCTAGTTCTTTATTAAGCGCCATGACAAAGGTGACTAGACTCCTCCATTGGGAATCTTCTTTTGCTGTTCCGAATGTCTCTTCGTCCCTCAGGCTGACCACACAACAGGCAAAAGGAAGAGCATGCTTTGGCTGTACTCTGCTAGGCCCACTGGACAATCCAGCTTGGCTGGGCCCAATCCTGTGCCAGAGCTGTGGTAAACATCAGGCCCCTGTGTCTGGATCCTGAGCTCAGGGTGAGTCCCAATCCTCACAGGTCAGCCCTGCAAAGCGGTGGCTTTCAGACTGGCTTCCTGTTCCACCAGTGCACCCACCCCCTACTCCTAACCTCTCAGCTCCTTCCTGCTGCGCTGCTGGAGGGGTTTCTTGTCACCTCCCTGCAGCCCCTCCATAGCCTCTGGCAGAGGGTTCGGCTCAGGACCCACGCTGACCTGGGGCATTCTGAACAGGAAACACTCACCTCAACACTCTCTGCACCCTGAGGTCTGACTCTTGAGTTGAGTGCCTGAGGGTTGAGCTGAGTCAGGCCAACAGGTCAGGAACAGACAAGAACCTGGCTGTCTACACAGGAAGCAGATGCTTGTTGGGACTCAGAAAGGCAATAGAAGCAATGGAGGGCGCAGGTATGACCATCAAACATGGAACTCCCAAAGAACACAAGTCAGGTCTCAATCAGGTACCTGTGAGCCTGAGTCCACGGGGCATCATTCAGGATAGCCCAAGGGCAGAGGCAACTTGGGTGTCCATCAACAGACAGCGAACAAATACAAGATGCGTACACATGACGTATGACTCAGCCTCGAAGGGGAAGGCGGTTACGATACATTCTGCAGCTGGAATGAAGCCTGAAGGGGAAGGGGCTTCACTCCATCTCTAGGGAAGTCTACAGACATTGGAAAGAGGCCTCAGCCCGGAAGATGATGGGACCAGGTACACAAGGCGTTAGCTGAGGAAACACTAAAGGTCCATCTGCACGTGGTCGCTGTCTCCAGATGGTCAGAACCCCTTGGCAGCCGTGCCCTGGGCTGTGTTGGGTTGAACAAACATGACCGATGAGCCCCCAGTTTGACCTGCAGCTCAAAGATCTAAGGGAAGGATAACCCGCTGCCACCTGTCAGCTTGGTTTCATGGAGCTGACGACTTTAGCTGGCACCATGCACCATGAAGAAACAAGGAAAAAATGATTTTTTCTTTCCTGAGAAAATCCTGAGAGTTTTTTTTCTACAGATGTGAAACATATACTCAAATAAAAGGCCTCACTGTGGGATGTGGGATGGGGATGTGGTGGGGGTGGGGGTAACAGTGGGAAAAAAACAGCTTCTTTTTAAAATGTTTGTTTTGAGACGATAGGATTTCTCTGTGTAGCTGTGGCTGTCCTGTAGGTCGCTTTGCAGGCCAGGCTGGTCTCAAACTCAGAGATCTGCCTGCCTCTGCCTCCAAGTGCTAGGGTTGAAAGTGTGCCATAGCTGTCTGGAAAGCAAGCAAGCAAACAAACAAACAAACAAACCTTCTGTCTGTGGTGGCTGAGAGCAAAGTTTATCATCTTTCACTGCAGGAGGCAGAGGTCTGAGTGCTTCACCCGGCTGAAGTCAAGGTGTCAGGGGTCAGTGCCTGGGACACTGGAAAGTCCCCTTTCTATCCTCTGGGCTTCCTTCCATCTGTAAGTTCCTCCTTGGACACTCTTGTCTCTCCCAGAAGGACCCCCATGACCTCAGGGAGGTATCCCGGCCTCGGCCTCAGGGCCTTACTCACAGGGCTTGCCCGACACACGAGGCCTCCGGGTGAGGAGCTTGGAATGGGCATTGCTCTGTGTGTGACCTCTGATCACTAACCCACAGCACAACTCCGGGAAGAATGACCCTGGAGTTTGTGTGTCTCCAAGCCACAGGAATATAAGGCTTATTCTAAACAGAAACCCAGGAGGGGGCCTTCAGCTGGGGTCTTCTGAGGGCCCCACAGCAGGTGACCAAATCAGCTGCTCCTAGAAGGGACATCAGATGTTGCATCAGCTGCCACCACAGATACTGTGACAGGGTCTCCAGGTCTCTCTGCTTGCAATCTGCCCTTGCTTGGCCCCTGCTGTGCATCCTTCACTCTGGGCCTCAGACCTGCCCCTCTGAACCCGCCATCGTCTCCTTCAAAGCCCACCACACCGCGGAGGATCAAAGCGTGGATCTATGTTATCCGGTGGGAGCAGCGGCCGTCATCCTCTGTGCTGTGAATCCAGAGAGGACTTTTCCTGCATTTTGTCTCCTTTTAGATGGTGTATCCATGCAGTCTAGCCTGCCTTGAGCCAGTTCTTGGGGCTCTTTCCCCAGCATCTCTAGGGCTGGGATTACAGCACGTGCCACCGGCTCCTTATGACCATTCTGTCATCGGCAACCCTCACCTGCTGGCTTGCCCTGAGGAACCTGAGGGTTGCCTGTCTCTTGAAACCATATGTCCCATCGATCCTCACTCAGAGTCAGCTATGGGGAAGACTGCTGAAGACCCTGGTGACCTTCCTCTGAGGCTGTTCAGCCTGCTGCACAGACCGTTTACTAAAGGGCCTTGTCCCCTGTCCCCGCTTTTTCTCCTGCTTCAGGCTGCTCTGAGAAGGAAAGGGTCAGGCTCACCTCTGTGGCCCTGCAGTGGCAGCAGGGACATATGGAATGATGGCGGCCATTGCATGCCAGGCAGCACCTGAGGGGGCACTCCTCTGTTGCTGGATGGAGAGCAACATGGAGGAGACCTCAGTGTGAGGAGCCACAGAGACTGATAGCAGTATCAGGCTAACAAAAATTCCATACAGTCTCTCTCTCTCTCTCTCTCTCTCTCTCTCTCTCTCTCTATATATATATATATATATATATATAATATATGTATGTGTGTGCGTATGTATGTATATGTACATATATGTATATACATATATGTATATACATATATATATATATATATATATATACACTTTCTTAAAAATTTTATTTTACATGTATGTTGCCTGTGTTTATACACATAAACATTTACTTGGTAGAAATTTTTTGTTGTCGTCAACAGATTATATTGAAATAAATTTGAGTGTACTTGGCCATTTCTCAGGGGATGGGGATGACAAACACATATTTACAAAGCCATAGTAAGGGATAGCAAGATGTTGTGGGGAATGGATAACATTTGCAGTGTGGACAGACTCGTGACTGCTGAGCACTCTTACAGGATTTCAGAGTCAAAATGACCTAGAGGCAAAAATGTCTACAGCCCTCCAGGTGGTGGTGGCACACGTCTTTCATCCCAGCACTTGGGAGGCAGAGGAAGGTGGATCTCTGTGAATTCAAGGCCAACCTGGTGTAAAGAGCGAGTTCCAGGATAGCCAGGGCTACACAGAGAAACCTTGTCTTGGAAGAAAACAAAACAAAACAAAAAACCAAACCAAAAATATTATCTGTAGCCCAGGACCCCCAGCTGTTTAAACAGGTGCTGTGGTGGCCACTCCAGGCTGATTCAGACTGTTCGCACTCAGTGCAGGGAGGGCGGACAGCACATGCCTTGGGTAGTCTCTGAGGTTTTCTCTGTGTGCTGAAAATATCATTTAAAAAATCAACACTTTGGTAGACCCTGGGGAAGGTCTATTTTGTTTGTGGTATTGTGTGTGCACAATGTCTGACCCACTCCCTCAGTCTCTCAGCTGGACACCTTTTCCTTAAGTTCTCACATATAGAGAAGGCAGAAGTAAGATTTCCATTATAGCCAGACTTAGTGACTCATAATTAAATTCCCAGGAGGCCTAGACAATTTTTGAGGCTAGCCTCGGCTACTGTAAGCTCGGAGCTCCAGAAAGCAAAACCAACAGAAAGAGAAACTGCATGTATTTCAGTGGCCCCTTGTGTCTCTCAGACATTCACCTCACAAACCTGACATTAGAAGAGAACCTTTGCCAGGTGGGGTGGCTGTAATCCCAACATTTGGAGGTGGTGGCAGGAGGATCCAGAGTTCAAGATCATCCTTGGCTAGAACGGTCATCGAGGCCAGCATGGGCCATATGAGACTCACTCAAAAACAAACCACAACCAAAAACATCATTTTGAGAGGATTTCCAAGGCACAGGAAGGCCATTAACAATAAAACACAGGCATCTTCCTGGTCTTCCTTGGCTGTTGGCATCTGACCATGTGTGACTTAGTATTCCCTCTCTGTATCTCTCTGCTTCCTGAGTCATTTGAAAGGAGGTTTGAGACTTGTGGTCCCAATGATTCTTCAGTAGAGATGAAGTCACTGTCCTAGCACTTGTGACACAGCCCACAGCACAAAGACATAACCATGTCTGCTGTGCTCTGTCCAACAGTACAGGGTGTCCTAGCATCCTGCACAGAGCCAGAATCAGACCCATGACCACAATGCATGTAACTGTCCTGTCTCTGTAGTCTCCTCAGTCTTGGGAAATGGTGAAAAGAGTTGCTGAGGGCTGTGAACACAAGAGCACACCCAAGATAGGAGGGGTGTGAACACAAGCACACCCAAGCCATGAGGGGTCTAAATACAACTGCACACACAGCTAGGCAGGCTGCTGTCAGGCCTGCATCTCCAGGTGCCTCTGCTGCACCTTGGAAGGGTTTAGCACCAGAGTCCAGGAAAGCTTGGAGGCAGAGCCTGTGCTGCCCTCACCTGTGCTGCCTGTTCAGGAAGCTGAACTGGGAGAGATCCACGAGCCAGTCTGAGGTGATGACCAAGGTCAGCCGAGGGAGACGTGAGCCAAGGGGGACTGGGGATCATGTCTGACGGAAGAGGCAAACCATGTTGCCATCACTTTTCTAGAATTCTGCCATCCGATTCCTGTAATTGGGCAATTTACCCACTCTGTAAACGACTCCGTTCTCCTGCTGGAGTGGCTTCATGTGGTTTAAATTAAGGTACAACTGGGCCACTTCCCAGTTAATCCCATTAACGCAGATAGCTCCTGTGAATAACCAACTTCCCAAGAGTTCCTTAAGCCACAGGGAGGTGTTGAGTTACAGGATCACAGAGTCTGGAAAAGGAAATCGCTTTGATGGCTTTTAGAATTTCAAACTAATTACTCGAACTTGAAATGACTGGTTTTGGCATTCATTCAAACCGTGTTTCCTGTACACACAGGTCCTAGGAAGTAAAAATGAGTCAGTCTTTGTCCCTGGAAGTCAGGTGTGATGAGCGGGAGGGCGTGAGGAGACTTCTGTTCCCAGCAGCACAACAGGTTGGACACCCTGGAAATCCCTCGTAGATCTTAATGCTGGGGCCCCAGTTGGTGGAACTCTTTGGCAAGGATAAGGTGTAGCCTTATCGTAGGAAGTGTGTCACTAAAGGTAGGATTTAAGGTTTCAGAAAAACTGGCTCCAATCTCAGTGTCTTTCTGCCTGGTGCTTATGTATCCAAACCTAAGCCCTCTGCTACTTCTCCAACCACACACCTGCCTGTTTGCTGCTATACTCCCCACTGCCTTGGTCAGGGACTCGCCCTCCAGAGCTGCAAGCCTGAATAAACTTTCTTCACTAAATTGCCTTGATCATGGTGTCTCTTCACAGCAAAAGAAAACTAAGACACTGGCCTTGAACTCATCCTCCTGCGTCAGCCTCCTGAGTGTTGGGAGTACAGATGTGAACCTTTAGGTGTAGCTTGAAAATGTTTTTTAAGTGCACTGTTAAGATGGTCTGAGGTTCAGAGAAGGTCACAGAGGCTGAGAGCTGGGTGAGCACTGAAGCCCTTAATGCGAACAGGCTAAAACCACACAGACCCACCCAGATGAGTTCAAAGTGGAGACAGCTTTAAAAGCTACTGGCAAGAGCCAAGCAAGATCACACTGAACGGTGACCCGATGCACTGGTGATTCCGCCGAGCACAGCACAAGCTGAGAGTCAGTGGAAGGGCACAGCATGGAGGCTCTGCCGGCCTCTGCCCTGAGCGGGTGAGATATGTACTTACTGCATTCCCATGTAAGCTTAAAGAGTAAGTTGGACTTCATCAAACAGTGTGTGTATGTGCGTGTGTGTATGTTTGTGTGTGCAGTTCATTCTCTAGAGTAGCACAAAGTATCTCAGTTACTACTCTACCGCTGTGATCACACACTGCGATCAAGGCAACTTGTAAAAGGAAGAACTTCATTGGGTGCTGGCTCACCGTTTCAGAGTGTGAGTCCGTGACCATCATGGCGGGGAGCATGGCAGCAGGCAGACACACGCGGGAGCGGAACAGTAGCCGGGAGTTTACATCCCATCCACCAGCTGCAGGCAGGCAGACTGTGCCCTGCATGGGCTTGACACCTAAAGTGACACACCTCCTCCTACAAAGCCACACCTCCTAATCCTTCCTGAACAGTCCACCAACCGGGACCCAGACATTCAAGTCTGTCAGGTTCTGGGAGCTGTTGTCATTCAAACCACCACACGAGGTACATGAGGTAAGTGACAACCTGCCAGCAAATGAAAGCAGAGTGCGCACTGACCCCAGCAACACAGCTTAAGGTTGGGGTGGGAGTGAAGAGGAGTCGTCATTTTCCCCGGTCTGAGAAAGCAGTGTTGAGCGTTCCTTTGTTCGACTGTTCACCGGTCTTCACTCTGCTGAGGTAGGAGGCTGGGTCCCTCGCTACTGGGCTTTCTCTTAGCTTTTGAAACCACTGGCAGGCACTGGAGAAGGTGAGGCAGCTCGTGGTGACAGCACGAGCGGCACCAGCACCTGTGACCACACCTGTTGCTTATGGCAAACAGCTTCCTTTCAGCCCTATTCGCTGGCTATAAAAAGGGGGGAGGGGCTGAGTGAAGTGAGGACCTGCGTCTGGTTCCCAGCACCCATGTCACGTGGCTCAAGACCACCTAGACACAACTGAATAAATGAGTGTTTTGCTTACACATGTGTATGTGCGCCACACTCATGCCTGGTGCCCGCGGAGACCAGAGGGGTAAGAAGGGCATCCTGTCCTCTGGAACTGTGGTTACAGATGGCTATAGCTGCCATGCAGCTGCTAAACTCTAGTTACAGTGGACCCGATGCACACTTCTGGGCTCTGTGGGTGCTAGGTATACACACTGTGATGACATATATACATGCATACACATTCATGCAGGCAAGACACTCATGTGTTTAAAATAAAAAATGAGCAGATCTTTAATAAAACAATAAAACCCGGGGCTGGAGAGATGGCTCAGTGGTTAAGAGTACCGACTGCTCTTTCCAGGGGTCCTGAGTTCAATTCCCAGCAACCACATGGTGGCTCACAACCATTTGTAGAGGGGTCTGTCTGATATCTTCTGGTGTGTCTGAAGACAGCTATGTACTCATATACACAAAATAAATCTTTTTAAAAAATTTAAAATAATTAAATAAAACCAAGGCTTCTGTACAGCAAAGGAAGTGAAAACACAACACTCAGAATGGGAGACAAGATATTTATCTGACGGAGGATTGATATCCAGAATATACATAAAGGATTTAATAAATTAAGCATAAACAAAACCCCCAATAATCCAATCAATCAGAGGAACTGAATACAGTTCTGTGAGAGCAAGCAGAAACGGCCAATGAATATATACTCCATCTCACCCGACCAGAAAAGCTATCAAGAAATAAAGACATTCGGGTGTGGTGGCACATGCCTTTAATCCCAGCACTTGGGAGGCAGAGATAGGTGGATCTCTGTGATTAGAAGCCAGCCTGGTGTGCAGAGATCTGCCTGCCTTGTCTTAAATCCCTCCCCCTAAAAAAGAAAAGAAATAAAAACAGCAGATGCTGGTGAGGAGGAGAGGGCTGTGTGAAGACACCTCATACTCTGTTGACGGGAGTACAAATTAATGTGGCCATATGGAAATCTGTGTCAGCTTCTCAATAAACTAGGCATAGAATCTTTCCCCAACCCACTAGACCACTCCTGATATCCCCCCAAAGGAATCCAAGCCAACGCACACCAGAGGCACGAACACACCCACACACACACTGGTAGGTTATGGAGTTGGACTGGGTGCCCATCAGCGGACGGATACAGAAAGAGTCGTGAGCACAAGGGACGGTCGGATCTCCAGGCCTGCAGAATCAAATGGTATCACTGCCAGGAAATGGCAGACTCAGAGAGTGGGAAGGGGAGTGTCTGGGACATGAGGTCACCATCATGGAAGCTGGCGCATGGACGGCTTGCCCCCTGGCAGAGGGAGGGCTCCGGCTCAGTTCCCACTGCGGACGCTGGGAGCCGAGTCCACTGCAAGAGCAGCGTTTTCGACCTCTGCGGCATCTTCTCCACGCCTTTATGTTTCAATTGTGAGTGTGTCTGTGTAGGAGATTGGGAACTAAACTCGGGTCATCTGGAAGAACACTACCCGTGCATTCTTTAATGGCTGAGCCAACTCTTCAGCCACATGATAACGGTTTTTAAAAGGGTAAAATACTGACTCTGGCAGCATGTAGCAGAGACAATGCGACACACAGGTCCTTGTTTTTTCCATCAAACTGGGAGCAAGAGGGGTTGCCTGGAAATTACTTCCCATGGGTAGTCATGTGTGTGACTGGTTTCTTAAGTATATAACTCACTGTTAAAGCAGACAGTGCAAAGACCTGGAACTATGTTGAAAATCTTGTATGTGGACTGTGGAACAATTATTAATTTCGTGTCTCTCACCCACTAGATGTTTGTTTACCTTAAATTACAAAATTTAATCTCCATTGGAGAGCACACCCCAATTAATAGGAAAGGAGCAAGAATGGATCCAAGATGGGTGCTACAGTGCTAATAACTCATCCACCTGTCCGTCCGTCCATCCACCCACCCACCCATCCATCCACACTTTCAGCAGTCCTCCTGCATCAGCCTCCCGAGTCCTCGGGATCAAGGGTCAAGGTGTGTTTCACATGTCTATCTTTTATGTTTTAAGCATGGCTATCCATCAGGCCAAGGAGTTACTCCAAACACAGTGTCTGCTAGTCCAAGATAAACCCCACAGATGCCTAGTGTACCACCTGCTGCCCAGGGCCAACACTGATGCCGCGTGGGTGTGTCTCTGGATGGCTGTGCCTCAGAGGGCATCCTTCCTAGATACCCTGGAATCTGAGACATCTTTTATCTTCTTTTTTTATGCTCTACAGTCAGAGGCCTCTTACTTTTCCTTACAACCAGATGTTAAATGTATCAGAAACTAAATAATTATCAAGAAGCTTCTTATCCCAAATGAGCAATGTAGGAGGTATAAAATAACTTCTGGTCAGGCGTGGTGGCGCACACCTTTAATCCTAGCACTTGGGAGGCAAAGGCACACAGATCTCTGAGTGTGAGGTCAGCCTGGGCTACAGAGCAGGCTACAGGACAGCCAGGGCTACATAGAGAAACCCTGTCTTGAAAAAAACCAAACTCTTCTGAAAAAAAAAATTAGCATCTTTGCAAATGAGCAGTTATATTTTATACACAATTGTTTACATTTTATAAAGCTTTTATAAAAATGTTGTGTGATCAAAATCTAACCATATTTAAGAGATGCAGTAGCAGGTACCCGTCATGCCAAGGCAGGGGGTGTGGGTTTGAGGAAGTGCTTACTGGTCTACAAATCTCTGTACTTGTCTCAAAGTCAAAAAACAAAAACAAAACAAGGGCTACACAGAGAAACCCTGTCTTGAAAAAACCAAAAAACCAAACCAAACCAAACCAAACCCAAAAAAACCACCTTGATCTAAGCACATTAATGTCCCAAATAATCACTGCCAAATATTGCTTCCTGACAGCCTACACCATTTATATAGGAGACTTCTCTCCACACAAAGCAATTGCTTTCAAGCATGAATATAGAACTGGATTACAAAGTCCTCTTCCTCGTGTGTTTGCTTCAAGTGCTCTGGTCCCCCATGGAAGTAGATGCAGGAAGACCTGGCAATGTGAGTATAAATCTTTTCCTTAGCCAGGCAGTGGTGGCACACACCTTTAATCCCAGCACTTGGGAGGCAGAGGCAGGCGGATTTCTGAGTTCAAGGCTAGCCTGGTCTACAGAGTGAGTTCCAGGTCAGCCAGGGCTACACAGAGAAACCCTGTCTAGGGGAAAGAAAATCTTTTCCTTTCTTGTGTGTGGTTGTTGGATGGGTAACTGCATACTAGGTTAACTGCTACCAGAGCCACATCCCAGAGCACTGGGGAAAACCTTAAATTCTTTGTGTACCAGAGCTTCTAGCCAGGAACTCACAGTAGCTGCTATGCCACAGGACTGGTCATGGCTCCTAGCTTGATCAATTAACCTCAAATCAGCACCAAGGCTGACTGACCTTCAGGAACAAGGCAGTAAATGCTACAGAAGGAACCACGCCAGGGAGCCACAGGCGGGTGTGGCCTTGTGTGAATCAGGTCCCTCCCTTCACCTGAGACAGAAACCCCAAAGTAGGTGAGGTCCGTCAGTCCTTCCACAGGAGTCATGTAAGACCATTGGAAAACATATTTACGTTATGATTCATGCCTGTAGCAAAAGTAGTCATGAAGTAGCAATGTAAACAATTTTACTGTCAGGGGTGAGGGGGGGTCCCACAGCAGGAGGGTTGGGAATGCTGCACCGGAGTTTTGCTATCTGTTGCCTTCCTGGGGACCTCCTACACATTAAGGGGTTTAGATCCTACATGCCCTGTGCCTCAGGAAAGCAGGCAGAGTAGGTTTCAGATAGAAAAGCCCAGATCCCATCAACTCTCAAGCTACATGGCCACGGGAAATCCTGAACATTAAAAAATGGAGACAGTAAGTTAAGACAGGTACGCACAGCTCTACTCATGCAGAGGAGCCAATGTTCCGGCAGGCAGGACCCTGTGATGAGGCAGCATCCCTTCCTAGAACCTGGAGTATGAGCCCTCAAGTCCCCAAACCGCACCTATCCAATCTATCATTTCCTTTGTTTAATTTAAAACAGGTGGGGCTGGGGATAGCCCACATGGCTCACAGGCACTCCAAGGGACCCAGTGCCCTCTTTTGACTTCTGTGTGTAACAGGCACTCATGCAGTGCAGTCATCCATGCTGCCAAAACACCCATACACATGAACAACAAAAGCAAAAAACCAACACAATACCAACAGTATTGCATCATAGAGAATACTGTGGACCTATCTCAACTGTGTTCATGTCTCAGTACTGAATAGCTAGAAGGTGTTGCTTCATGAGACGTGTCCAGCCTCGGTATCGACCTGGGTTTTGGGGCTTTCCTGCGTCCTATGATCAAAACCCTAAATCCACAGGTCAGGGTGCTTGTCTGTGGCTTTGCTACTGCCCGCTGGAACTGAGTCAGTCAAGCATAGTAACACTTGTCTGAGGCAATGCCGTTATGTGCACATGCAAGATCCGGATGCAGGCCATGAGTTGCTATAGAAAGCTCTCAGCATGGCTCATTCCATTAGCAACAGCTTTACTGGAGTAATTAATCTCCCTTAGTTCCCCAAACCACTCTAAGGTGAAGCAGGCACTGTGAAAGTGAAGAACTTTGGACCAGGAGTTAAGCAGTGTTGAGAAGGGGGCACCAAAAGCACAAAAGTGAGATCCAGTTACAGTGATCTCTTTCCCCACCTCACCCAGTTGTCTGCACCAAAACTTTATATGTAAGTACACTGTAGCTGTCTTCAGACACACCAGAAGAGGGCGTCAGATCTTGTTACAGATGGTTGTGAGCCACCATCTGGTTGCTGGGATTTGAACTCAGGGCTTTTGGAAGAACAGTCAGTGCTCTTAACTGCTAAGCCATCTCTCCAGCCCCAACCTCCCCCCGCCCCTTTTCTTTTTAAAGTTTTGGTTTTTTCGAGACAGGGTTACTCTGTGTAGCCCTGGCTGTCCTGGAACTCACTCTGTAGACCAGGCTGGCCTCGAACTCAGAAATCCTCAGAAATCCGCCTGCCTCTGCCTCCCAAGTGCTGGGATTAAAGGTGTGCACCACCACCTTTTCATTAGTGGCTTAAATAGGAAACTCTCAAACGACTATGGGTTTTTACCATTGTTTTTCCCCCTTTGAGTCAAGGTCTCACTGAGTAGTAGCCCTGTGAAGACTGAACTTCACTATGTAGACCAGGCTGTCCCCAAACTCACACAAAGATCTTTGCCTAACCATGTATCAAATTTTTACTTTGTTAACTTTAAAACCTGTTTTTATGTCTGAGTGTTTTGCCTGCATAAACGCAGGCACACCATGGAGGTGCCCATGGAGACAGAAGCCATCAGTCCCTCTGAGCCACGTGGGTGCTGGGAGTCAACACTGCCCTTAACCCCCTGAGCCTTCTCTCTGGCTCCTTTGATCAAGCCTTTTCATTATCCTCTATTAAACTCTGGCTCACTGTAAGGAGACGTTTTTTCTTTCTTTTTTTTATTTTTTTGAGACAGGGTTTCTCGGTGTAACTGGCTGTCCTGCAACTTACCTCAAACTCAGAGATCCACCTGCCTTTGCCTCCCCAAGTGCTGGGATTAAATGTGTATAATACCACCATACCTGGCCAGAAAACTGAATTTATGCCCAGGGTAAGAGAAGTTCTCAAAGGCAACCCAGCAAACAGCTACGACGTACTCTATAGATAAAACACAGGAACCACAGTGACTCCAGTGACCAGGCCTGGACCCCACATACTCTGTAACACACTTCAACACACTCAGATCTCGAGCAAGGCACACAGCTCCCAGGGATGAAGATATGGCTCCAGGAAGTGGGCAGGGAAGGACACGTGCCATCGGCGGGCAGCTGGCGTCAGTGGTCAGCAGGTGATTTCTGCAAAGAGCAGGTCTGTCTTACACAAGCAGCCACAGACAGCACATAAGGAACTAAGCATGGCTGTGTTCCAATGAGTCTTTATTTATAGACACGCAAATCTTCATTTCATAGGACTTCCGTGTATCATGAAATGTGATTTTGGAAACCACTCAGAAACATAAGAGACCATTCTTAGCTCACGGGTCATACAAAAACAGATGGTGGGGCTAGACCTCACAAGCACAGTCACTTCCTAACCTCTGCTCTAAATACTTTTGACACGGATTTGCTGGCATGGACATAATGTCTACTTCCTTATTACGTGAGATCAATAATATACAATTTGCTTAAGGCTTTGTCTAAACTGCTGGTGTATAAATTTTTAAGACAAAAATTTAAAATTATTTGTATGTTAAAATTAAATGCTAAAGAAACGTACTGGCCAAGTTTCATTTATCTCCTGACGCAGCATCTATCCAGCTCACACACACAGCAGGAAACGCACCTTGGCTTCATAGAGGCACCAGGCTGCACTTCCGGTTATGATACAGCGGGGGCAAGGTGGCTGGGAAATGTACATTTATACACTTCATATAAGTTAAGGGTGGCTACACCATGACCTAGGGTAGCAAAGGCAAGACTCGGACCCACTGCCTGGACCGTGTGTGTCTGACCTATTAAAAATGTACCCAGTCATTAAAAATGGCCAGTTGGGGAATAGGCCATGTATAAAATATGTCATGTAAAATTTACCCATTTACCTCTTTTAAAAAATAATAATATTTAGACTTCGGACCACCAACTTGCCGTGTGCACACATCATGGCAGTGAGAAGAACACTTGCCGTGAGTGCTTCAGCAACCTGGCCAATTTGTTTTTTTTGTTTTGTTTTGTTTTTTGTAAACTGTAACATTTTTGTTAAAACAGCCAAATTAAGTCTCTTCTTTATACATTTGTTAGGTTACTTCCAAGTCACTCCCCAACCCCAAAAATCAGTCTGACACTTGCTGACGTGTTTAATTCGAACCTGTATTTGTAGTTTCTAGACTGCTGATCTGCATACCCGGTCTGGTAACAAGGTACACCATGAAGACAACAGGCTGTTTCCGCCATCCCGAGGAGAGGATCCATTTCTCTAAAAATACTCATCTGACCGTCCTCATACTTCCGAGAAGGCAGCGACATCATAAATACACTGGTGGGTTTTGTTGTCGGTGGCCGGTGAGTGTCCACTAACTACCTGTTATAAGCCCTTTCTTTCTTGGACTTCTCCAAGGCTTTGTCCATTGTCTTCTCACTCTCCCCACGACATTTGGGGCAGTACCACTTGCCCTTTGGTTTATGGTTGAGTCCCACGCAAGAAAAGTGGAACCACTCGATGGGGCACTCATCATTGTCACAGCCAATCATCTCTCCGTAGGAGACCTGATTGCACAGACAGTACGTGGGCTCGTTGGGGTCAATGGGAAGGTCTGCGGGAGATGCCTCCCTCTCTGCTTTGGCCTTGGAGCGTTTCTTCTTCTTTGAGGTTTTGGCTTTCTTCTCCTTGGGCGTTCCTGAGGTGATGTCGTCATGGTCATGATTGTTGGATGCATTCTCCCGGTTCTCGTTGTTCCGCTGCCTCCGGGACCGCTTGTTATTCGGCCTGTCCGCCTGTGTGATCGCCTCGCTCTTCGACTTGTCCTGTCCTGCCTTGCCGCCGCTACCGGTGCCGTCACTGATGTCCTGGTGTGCTTCGAAGAGCTCCACGTGACTGTCCACCTGCCTGCTGCGGTTCTCCACCAACTCCACCATCTGACTCACGATCTGGATCTTCTCATCGCCCAGCTCCTGGCTCCGGATCAGGGCCCTCTGGATGCAGTGCAGCACCCGCCTCTTCTGGGTGCCGTCCGTCTCCCGTTTGAACTTCTCATAGTAGTCATCCAGCTCCTTCAGGATCTCTACAGACAGAAACAAGATGCGTTACGACCCACTAGGAACTGCGGAGAGACCCAGCATCAGCTACCAAGGCCTTTTCTGTAACTCATCGCAGGGTAGGACAGTCTAGCCAAGTTTCCCTGACTGCTGTAAGTCACAGCTCCCACTCAGCAAGGCTGACAGGCTGAAAAACAGTTCAACGTTTGGTAAAGGGCTGCAGCCTAAACCTTTCCTTCACCCACCATTGCATTTCCATAATTTCTGTTCAAATATCTCTGCAATAACTTCAAAATCTTTATTCTGGATTTCTTTGTGTTCAAATATTGCTGTCCACCTTGTTTGAGACAGTCTCACTGAACCTGGAGCATGAATGAGATTTCACTTTACAATATATAATACTTTAATCTACTGCTCATAAGTTTCTAAAACTGTCTCTCTGGGTAGCCCTGGCTGTCCTGGAACATACAGAGGCCTGCCTGCCTCTATCTCCCAAGTACTCAAGAATAACATTTTGAAAACTAAATACTCCTTAGGAAAACTAAAAATAAGTCTGCATGCTTAGAAAATGTCATTTGGTAAATGCAATTAGACAATTGCTCAAGAAATAAAAGCTGAAGCTGGGCACTGGTGGTGCACGTCTGTAATCCCAGCACTCTGGGAGGCAGAGGCAGGCGGATTTCTGAGTTTGAGGCCAGCCTGGTCTACAGAGTGAGTTCCAGTACAGCCAGGGCTATACAGAGAAACCCTGTCTCAAAAAAAATCAAATCAAAAACAAACAAACAAACAAAACCAAAACACAAAGAATTCAGCTCAGTATAGTTCCATAATTCCAAGACTCATATGCACAGAAGGAGCCCAAGTATGAGGACAGCTTGAGTTACATGTCCCATGTTTCAAAAACAGAGTTTTTCCTTTGTAGAAAGAGTCTCTCGGAGGCTTGGTGCTTTCTCAACTTGGCTTTGCAGTAATTCAGTGCCACAGCCTGAGAAGGCACTTGTGTTTGAGGGGCAATGGGCATTAACAGTGCTTCACAGGAACAGCTGGTGACTGCCGAGACTGTGGAATTTAACACTGTCAAAGCCTTAGAGGAGCCAAGCCCCTTTTTGTGTGCTTATATTTAAGTATGACGAATCTGTGTGTCAAGTAGGCAGAGACCCTTTGTCTAAGTCTGATAAAAAACTAGGGAAATGGGTAAATGCTGACAGGGAAACCCCTGGAGAGTGAGTGGCTGATATGCTGTGCAAAGGCTCTGGGGCCAGAGATGGCAAAGAACACTCCAAATGCCAGAAACTAACAATTACATTATGCCCTAAGTAGATGACCACAAAGCCAAATTGATAAAGTACCCAAGCCTCCAAGAAAGTCTGTGTGCAAAGGAAAAACTATTTCTTTTTGAAACATGGGACATACCAGAAAATTCCTAGAGTTATTTCCCCCCAATAGTAAATGGTATCAGATTTTTCTCAAGATCTTTTTGCCATCTCTTAAGGGAGCTACCGGAAATCCTTGTGTGGGCAGGCTGGCAGTCAGAGAGGATACTAGAAATTCACCACCCCAGCCTGCTCTGTGCTCTTCTGACAGGAAACAGGAATTCAGGCAGGGGCCAGACCTCTTTAGAGTTCCAGACCAGCCTGATTTGTACAGGCCAGCCAGAGCTACATATCAAGACCCTTTTCCAAAACAATCAAAACAACCCCCCCACACACACACACCAACAAAACCCTAGAAGACAACACAAGGCCTGACACTGAAGTATCTCTCAACAGACAAGGTTCTGCAGGCATTCACAGAAGAACCACAGACAGTCACTTCCCCACACAGGAGGCATGCACAGTCCTATATCTAAAAGGAAGTTTCTAGGGTAAGTCAACTGATTTAACTTACTAAAGGCAACCTGAGTATGCACTTTGGGGCATGATGGCAGATACTGTCAATACTAGAAGCAGAGGCAAGTGGATCTTTAAGAGATCCAGATCAGTGAGAAAAAAATAACAAAACCAATAGCAAACTGTTGTGTTTTGAGATCCATCCTGAGTTAAAAGGTATACAATTGGAACTGGTAACCAGGCCAGCTTGAGCCTCATGGTATACAATCGGAGCTGGTCTTACTTCCAACTATAATTATTGGCATGTGCCATTACTCCCAATAATGTTTCAAAAATTATTGTATATTGGTATTTTACCTAAGAGTAATTCTATCCATTACTAATTTAAATGTAAACAATTGCTTCTTTCAGCTTTAATCTAGGTGAAGCTTGTGGTGAAAAAAATCCCATCAAAAACTTACCATGAAGCTATTGTGGAGCCCACACAATAAGGCATATTTTCAGGTACCCGAAGTAAAATATTTGATCAATGAAAACAACAAACAAGGACAACACTGCTTCCACATAGGGAGGCACCGGTCAACTCAGCCTCAAACTGCTGCTGGGCCACCATTAAGTACCAACAAGGAGCCGGGCAGTGGTGGCACACGCCTTTAAGCCCTGTATTTGGGAAGCAGAGGCAGGTGGATTTCTGAATTCGAGGCCAGCCTGTTTTACAGAGTGAGTTCCAGGACAGCCAGGGCTACAGAGAAACCCTGTTTCTAAAAACAAAAAACCGAAAACCCAAAAAAAGTACCAACAAGGATAAAGGTAGTAGAGACTTAAATGGGCTTGCAGTACCATTTGTCTAGTTACTTTAAGCCACTTTAACTTTATATAAGGTTGCACTTAAGTTCTTAAAAAGACATTGCTTCCAAGGAGTATTTCCTATATTTGAAAAGTAATTCAGGCAACAAACTCCATTTACAACAACCAAACCATAGACCCTCCTTCCTAACTCTTCTACATCTGGAGCACCAGGTGACCGTCAAAAACTGAGTCTGCAAGAGCAGTTCTGAGCAAAGACTTAAAATATTCTATTGCCATTCAGACAAACGAGACCGCATTGGCGGGGGCTCCAGGAGGACAGCACCGACATACCGACCCGCAGTCCCGACGGAAGCACTCCCGCTTACTCAAGCCTACCGGAAACGCGAGAAGCGGTAAGAGCCTCCCGCGGGGAGCCAAAGCCGAGAAGGCAAGCGCAGCAGCCTCCCGGAGGCCATCGCCGCCATGGCCCCTCGGCCGGAAAGTGGCCGCGATCCACTCCAGCCTATGAGACGCAGGAAGCACGCTCCGCCCCGCCCAGCCCCGCCCCACCCGAGGCCTATGTGAGTCGAAGACGCTGAAGGCGGAGACCAGGAGGGACACCAATCAACGCGCAGAGACAGCGAGAATGGCCCGCCCCAGCAGCGACAGGAGCCAACCCGAGGCCAGAGGACGGCCGACCCAAAGACATTCAAATCAACTCGCCTCCTCCCTCCGCCCGGCCCTCTTCCACAGAGAAAAAAAGCAGAGAGGAAACGCAGACTGGAGCGAGTCCCGAGCAAAGCCCGCCCCCATACTGCCTCCCTCCCAATGACTCCGTAGCACAATGATAAGGACATTCCACGGGGGATGTTGCGACCAATCAAAGGGCCGCAGAGGCGGAACGTTCCGCAATATGCTAATGACTCCCCTATAAAGTGAGCTACGAAGCTGCACCTCGGATAGAGCGCGCAGGGGCGCTTTCCCCACAATGTTCTTGTATGTGCTGAGCAGTGGCCCTCCACCACCCCCAACTCTTCCGTTTCCCTGCTGCGCAGTTCTGTAAACAAGAGTAAACTCCGAGCGGCCATCCACGTTCAAAACAGAGCCCCCTGACCTCGCAGCAAAGTTTCCCTAACAGTTCCCGGCGGGCACGCAGGCTCCGCCTCTTCGCCACTCTGGGCAGCCTGGGTCTTCGGGAGGGCTGCAGGTCCCTCACCTGCCCCGCTCCTCTCCAGCCAGAGCCCAGCTCGCGCCCGCTGATCGCAGCGCAGCCGTGCACCTAGTCGGTTGCGATCCTCCCTTTCACCCTCTTCCTCCGCAAGACACACCGCGCCGGCGCCCCTCGCAGTCGGCCCGGAGCTGTGTCCTGAGCCAAGGGAGGGCCCGGGAGAGCAGGGCCTGGGCGATCGTGCGACCCCGAGTCCGGACTGCCCGGTACTTTATGTAACACTTAGATTCAGGACCAGGCTGGAGGCGGCGACTCTCCGGACCCGCACACAGGTCCACGAGAGTACGGCCCGCAGCCCTCTCTCCAGCCGGGTGCCCGCGCCCTGCGGCCGCGGCGCCCGCATAGCACTCCACCTCGCGCGGCCGCCTTCACCCCCTCCCCGAGGACGCGGCCGAGCCCCGCGCCCCCTCCCCCGCAGCACCGCCTCATCACTTCACTACAAAGAGCGCTTTGGTCGCGCAGCCTTGCAGCCAGCCGTTCGCGCTCCTTCCTTCTCCATGTCCCGGAGCTCGGTACACAAGGACCTCGGCGTATCAAAGGCGCTCCAGACCTTTTGTTCCTAGCCCTCCGAGGACGCTACCGGGCGCTCCGGCTCCAGTAGGACCGGTCAGCCTCGCCGCCGGGACCCAGGGATGGACGCGGCCGCCCCCGCCCATCCATCACCCGCCGTACCTTGGTATTTGGCGTCGATCTCCCGCATCAGCGAGACGTTCCTCTGCAGGTCGAAAGGCAGTGACTCGATTGAGTCCAGGTAATCCTCCACATAGTTCACCAGGTGGATCTGCTCCCCGTTGGCAGGACTCAACATGGTTCACCCCGGAGGTCCCCGGCGACTCGGCGGCTTTCCGCTTCCTCCACCCCCCGCCCCCCTCAAACAGCACTGCAAAATGCAAAGCTCTCGCCCTCCCGCGCCCCCCCGCCGCTCCGGCCGGGCTGGCCGGCGGCTACATCTGGCGCCTGCCGCGCCGCCTCCGGGGCCGCGGGGACCCCGGCGCCTGCAGGCGCGGGCCGCGGCGACCGAAGCTCTAGCGCACACCCCGCCGGCCGTGCAGGCCCCCTCCCGGGTGGCGGGCGGCGCGGGGGGCCGTGCGTACGAGCGCGCACACACCCAAAGAGGGCCGGCCACCGCCGCCCACCCGCCACCAGCGTGGAGAGCGGAGAGAGCGGGGCCGGCAGCAGGAAGGGCGCGCTCCGCCGCCCGCCTCGCCGCACTTGTCCAACGTGGAAAACCCAAATACCAGTTTCAAACACTTGGGAAACATTCAGCCCCGCGCGCAGCGCGCATGCGCCTCGCCACCCCCCCTCCCGGAGGCGGCCCCGCCCCCACCGCATTCACGCCCCTCACCGTCCCGGGCCGGGGGGCGGCGGGCCGCGAGGCCGGCCCGCGCGGGGGCGTGGCCTGTCACTGTCGCTGGGGGCCAGGGTCGCGGAGGGGACAGAGGCAGGGCCGCCTGGGCAGGGGAGGCCAGCGACGCGAAACTTTACTAGGAGTTTGGCACTCGGTGGCGGACCTACTGGGCGGAGCCGCACGCCGGCCGGGAACCGCGGGGTGGTGGCCTGCTCCTCGAGACACGCCGGGGCCGGTCGAGCCTCCAGATTGCTGCCTTCAAACCGACTAAGCAGAAAAGAGCCAACCTCCTCTAGGTTAACTGCATTCCCCCGCCTCCTAGCGCGATATAAATAGGGCCCGGAACAGAAATGGCAACGGCTACAGCCAATCCCCTCGCGGCTCTTACCTCTGCGGCCAATCTGGACGAGAAGGAGGTGTGGTGGGGCCGGCAACGCCCCCCGCACGCCTAGAACTAGAGAGCTGTCCTCTTCCCGGAGTGCCGAGCGGGCGGGGCCGAGCGAGGCGGAAGTGAACGCGCATGCGCAGCTCCCTGGCGATGGATGCAGACCCGCGCGGGAGGGCATCTACCGACGCGCAGAGGGACCACCACTCCCAGCATCCTCGGCGGTTCCCCGCGCCTGCGCCTTCCGCCCCCACCGTCCCTTTGTGTCGTCTCCCGGTGCTGAGTTTGGAATGGCCTGGAGACAAAGGGGCCCCCGAGGGGGTGCTCTTTTCAGCACGGAGATCTACGGTGGGCGGGCTGGCGGGAGCAGCTCTTCCCTGATCCTAGCTCTTCCCCTGCCGCACCTGAGGCTGCCCGTGTCCTCGCCACAAAGAGGAGGCTGTGGGCACCCTGGTGCGTTCCCGCAGGGTATCACATCCTTCGGCTCCCCGTCCCGCCCTTCCCCCACGCCTGCCGGATTTAGGGCTTTCTGAAAAGCCCGGGCAGAGCGAGGGGTTGCCTAGGCGACGGGCCCCGGCGGTCCCGCCCTCTTCCTGCCTAGGCGCCGCCCTGGGGCGGAGCCTGGCCTGTGGTCTCCACATTCGCGCCTTTGTATCGCCAGGGTGATGTTGTCGCTGTCCTGCTTGTCCCCTCTAAGTCCCAGGTCCTCGGTCTTGCTCGACTGCCTGGGCGACACTGAGGGATCCGGCGCTGTGGCCTCAGATGCGCAGGGCTGGTGACGGCGCTTTGACTCGCCTGCGATGTCTCTGCCGCGCCAGGTCAGCTCGCGGTCTTCAGCCACCTCGAGTTTGCAGTGTTTCAGCCTCAAGCATTCATCCTCCCGCAGAACAAGACTCACCTCTTCAGAACTAGAAGATGTAATATGAAAGGATTTGGAACTGATATCCTAACCCCTCGGCACTCCATGTGTGAAAGTACTCCATGCAACCCCGTGACATCTACGACATTTCCAACAGCAGTATATCTAAAATAGAGTATTGACGAGTGTCATAAGAATGCAGCAGGAGACTGTCAGTTGAGTTAGGTCGTTCAGACTGGGACGTTGCTTGTGAAGCACAGGGCAGTGCATTTCTGCAGGAGAAAGTTCGCTTGGATGTCTGTTGCTGGTTTTTATTAGCACAACCAACTTGTTTTCAGCCTTAGTCAAAAACAGAAGAATGAAGTTTCCACGTAATTGCCAGAAGAAAATAGTTGCACAAAAGGCCAACTATATGGCTTGAGAACACGACATGAAATAGTGTGGAGAGGGGTACAGAACTGAATATAAAATGTGGCCTTTTCCTCAGAGGTCTTATAACCAGTTTAAAGGCACAATAGCAATTAAGAAACAGGTATTTTAATCGCAGCATGCGTTGGACGATGAATGAACATTTATCTAGGTTTAATGAAGATTAAGAATAACAGACCTTTTTCAAAGATAACCAAGCTGGAGTTTGAACCTGGTTGTCTTTCAGAGTTACAATACTCTTTGAGTGTTTTTTTAAAGAGTTATTTATTATGTACAAGTACACTGTAGCTGTCTTCAGACACCGCAGAAGAGGGCATCAGATCTCATTATAGATGGTTGTAAGCCATCTTGTGGTTGCTGGGATTTGAACTCACGACCTTCAGAAGAGCAGACAGTGCTCTTAATCGCTGAGCCATCTCTCCAGCCCTACAATACTCTTAATAACCATTCCATCCAGTTTATTGAATTCATGGACACACAAACCCAAAAGGTATTTTATTCAGTTGACTAGAATTATTTCACAAGTTGCCTGCCACATGCTAACTACAGTTACATTCTGGAAGTAGAGTGGTGACTGTGTACTAATTAGCTTTATAAACTGGCTTTCTGAGCAAGCTCAAAAGACCAATTGATAAAATGAAATTAACTTACATCAAGCTTTTTAAATATACTGTATAAAAAAGCAAAGGCTTGGAAGATGGCCAAGTTAACCTGAATTAACCCCTGAATCTACATGGTAAAAGGAGAGATTGAACCCAGATCAGAGAGTAGGTCCTGTGGGCTCCAGTCAGCACTTTGTCCCATGTCCCCTCTCACCCTATATGCACTGAATATATAAGTACAATTTTTAAGAAAACCTCTGTCTGTACAGCAGAGACTAGGGAAGCAGTAACCACCAGCCTAGAGTCAGTCTGGCAAACCATGTTTGAGAGACCCCTTGCAGTGGTTTCTGGTTGGAGGTGTCTCCTTAGGCTCTGGGGACACTGGGCACCTCCCTGCTAAATGACAATTCCCTTTTCTCACCTCAGGGAGCCTGAGCTCGGCTTCCATTCACAGCCCAGCCTGTGGCTGTATGCATAGTTTTGTTTTATGGGGTTTGCTTGTTTGTTTGCTTGTTTGTTTGAGATGGGTTTCTCTGCGCAGCCTTAGCTGTCCTAGAACTAGCTGTATACCAGGCTGACCTCATACTGTATGCAGGCGTTTTGATTTTATGAGAAACAGGCCTGGGGCCAGTAGGATGGCTCAGCCAGAGAAGACAAGCAAGCCTGACAGCTTAAGTCGTCCCCACGTGGTAGAAAGGAACACCCCAATGTGTCTGTCCTCGGACCTCCACATGTTTGCTCTGGCATACATATATAAATAAATGTAATTTGTTTTTAAGGGTGGTGACTTGAACAGGGTTTGAGGTGATAAATGTCCTGGTTACTTTCAATTCACCTTAACAGTCTTATGTGCAAGCGGGTGGTGGTGGCGCACGCCTTTAATCCCAGCATTTAGGAGGCAGAGGCAGGCAGATTTCTGAGTTCGAGGCCAGCCTGGTCTACAGAGTGAGTTCCAGGACAGCCAGGGCTATACAGAGAAACCCTGTCTTGAAAAAAACAAAAACAAAAACAAACCCCCCAAAAAACAGTATATGTGCAGAAGTTCAATACACAGGAGGATTGCACGTTAACAAATGGATTATATTTATCATTTTCCGTTTTTATATTAATTTATTTAATAATCTCTGATGGGTGTTTTGTCTGCATGTATGTCTATATAGCATGTGCACGCGGTGCCTGTAGAAGCCAGAAGAAGGTATCAGATCTCCTGGAACTGGAGTTACAGGCAGTTGTGAGCTTCCATGTGGATGCTGAGAATCAAACCAAGATACTATGGAAGGGCAGCCAGTCCTCTTGACTGCTGAGCCATCTCTTCAGCCCATATATATATTAAAGATAGGTTAATACTTCAGGCTGGACCAGAACTCATGTCAACGCTCACGCTGGTCTCAAACTCCTGAAGAGCCTCAGGTTGAGCTGCCCGAGTTCTAGGATCACAGGTGTGAGCCATCACACACATCCCACAAATGTCTGAGTGACTCTCAGAAGGCTTAACAGGGAGTAGACTTGTTGCCAGTTAAGGTGGAACACATGAGAGTCTGCTTAGCCGCAGACAGAGAACACCGTTGTTGGTTTTGAAATCATGATCTCCTGTGGCCAAACATGCCAACCATTCAAAATCATGGAAGGCTTGGCTCCCAAACTTCTAGAGCTGTTTTTAAACTGTCTGCTCTGTCTCTTCCCTGGGTTTCTGCATTCTGGCCTGTGGGTTCTGTGTTTTAAACAGACATACCTCATCAGATTCAAAGCTTTCTCTATCAGGGATTTCACTGCTGCACAGGAAGTTTTTGAGGGACTTTCTTGGGCAAGCTCCTTGCTGAATTTGCAGGCAATGGCAAGGAGGTTAAAAGAGTTTACAGTTACATACATCGCTTCTCGGCCTTTTAGCTAAGATCAAGTGTAGTTTACAGTCACATACTGAACAAGAGGGACAAGCTCACACTTGTAGTCCCCAAATCGGGGGAGGCTGAGGTGGGAGGGGTTTAAAGTTAGGCTAGAGACAGCCTGGGCTACTGAGTGAAACCGGTGCTCAACAACTGGGGTGTGGGACACAGAAAGAGAATTTCACATTGCGACAGAAGTGAGACAAATAAGTGCATACACATTTGCAGTGACAACATGCCACGAAGGCAGGTAGCTGTGAGGAAGAATGGTATTCCTGGAGAACCTGGGACATTTGGAGACCATGAATTTGACTACTATAAGGCATAGAACACAGTCTATAGTGGAAGTCTAGCTTCAGGCAGGCAGAGTACAGAATCTTCAGAAAAGTATTCTAGGAACAACATGTCTGCCTAATCATTTGCCTTTCAAAAGAACATTAAAAAAAAGGGGGGAAGACCAAAAGACTGAAAAATCTGAGCCTGCTCAGTGTTGGCTGGACTTGACCGGACATGCAAAGGAGTCTTTACTTTTGTAAGACACCAGCAGGGGTGCATTTGTGGGGGTAATTTGAATGTAACTCAGAACAGTTCTCAAGAGATGAATGACAGACTTGTCATGTTGCTTTTGTTTGTTTTTAAGGCAGAGTCCCTTGTAGCTGAGGCTGGTTTTGAACTCACTGATGCTCCTGTATCTCTCTCCCAAAATCTTTGATTATAGATGGATGCCACGATTTAAATCTAAATTTTTTTAAATGATTTATTCTTAAATGTAAGGGTATGTGTCTGTGGACCACATGCATGTAGTGTCTGCTGAGTTCGGAAAAAGCCTCAGACCGGAGCCATGCAGATTCTAGGACTCAAACCTGGGTCCTCTGGAAGGGCAGCCATTTTTTCCAGCAGATATTCCAGGTACATACTCTTGAGAAAAGGGTCATTTCCTGGTGTGGTTCTTGAAGTATGCAAATACTGTGTGTACTGCGCTGCAGATGGCAGTTTGGTATGTAGTATTGATCTACATATGCTGATTGTGGCAAGGAACATACTTGCAGACATGCTGTAAGTATGACGGGATACAGTGTGTGTTAAGACACACATAATGAGGTGTTTGAATGAGGACATGATGACCGCAGCTGTGGTGTATAGTGTGTTGGAGTGGTGAGCACATATCTTGTGCTCCCTTGGGTACAAACTGTATTGCGGGGCACACCAGGTCCCAGCAGCAGACACAAAGATGTACACCGAGACCAATTTACCCCATAAGGAAAGGCGGCGAGACTGTCGCTAAAAGGGGAAGGTCCCTTGAGTTCCAGCCTCCCTTCCGCTGCCACCTTGCCCAAATGCCCAAACACTGGCAGACTCCAGGCAAAGTGTAGCCAGTTCCGGGAGTGGGCGGAGCCCCGTAAGGCATGGGCGTGACTTTTGTTCGCCGGGCGGGACTTGGCCTTCGTGGGCGGGGCCTGGCCTGCAGGCTCTTGCCTTCCGCCTGTTCGCTGGATCTGTCCCCAACATGCTGCGGGCGCGCCGTCCTGGGCCGGGCGCTCCGCTGCTCCGGGCCGTGCTGGGTCTCGAGCGGCGCGGGCTGGCATGGCAACGGCCGCAAGGCCAGGACACCGGCGTGCAGGTGCATAACAGCCTCACAGGCAGGAAGGAGCCGCTGATCGTGGCCCGCTCGGACGCCGTCTCCTGGTAGTGCGCCGGGAGGGGCGGAGCGGGGCGGGGCGGGAGAATGCGCAGGGACAAGTCAGTCCTGAAAGCCTGACTTGTGGTCCTCAGAGAGCAGCACCTAATTACCGCGTGTCTTCAGTGAAGGTTGTTAAGGGAGGCTTAGGGCTCTTGCAGATCTCATTCATGGTGGATCTTAATATGTTCCCAGGTATAGCTGTGGACCGACTGTGTACGACCATGCACATCTTGGCCATGCTTGGTGAGTTTCCTAGATTTGAACCTTTGACAGAGTCAGAGGGTTATTTATTGTGCAAGGAGTAAACTGTTAGCTTGTTTTATAATCTGTTAAGTGAACTGAGTGATGATTGCATTCTGGAAATTGTGAGACGCTGGAATGTTAGTCTCTGGTTTTATAGCTGTTGGGAGTTGCATACCCATTGCTCAGGTTTGGACACTCAGGGAGTTGTGAACGAATACTGAGTGACCCGTTTGCGAATTAGATGTTTCTAAGGTTGGTCCAGAGACCCGAATCCAACCGTGGGGCATCATCGCTTGTCCTTGGACGGGTCACTTTCTTGCTGGAGTCCTGGTTCTTATTTTGAGTGAAGACAAATGACAACATGGCATCTTCTTGGCAATTTCTGGAAATGTCTATGAAGTGCCGCTTAACACAGCGCCCCAAGTGTTCTAAGTTCTGCACTTCTCTGTGTAGTCTTGGCTGTCCTGAAACTCACTATATAGACCCGCCTGGCCGCGAACTCAGAGATGCACCTGCCTTTGCCCGAGTACGAGGATAAATTATATGCCCACTCCCTGACTCTTGCAGGTTTTTGTTTTGTTTTGTTTTGTCTTGTTTTGTTTTACCGTCTCCAGAGCCGCGCGCCGCCCCTCGGAGCCTACGGCCTCTGCCATGGCGAGGCTCTGGCCCCCTCCTGGCCCGCTCTTGCACTTTTTTGTTTGTTTTTTGTTTTTTTTCCAGACAGGGTTTCTCTGTGTAGCCCTGGCTGTCCTGGAACTCACTCTGTAGTCCAGGTTGGCCTTGAACTGAGAAATCCACCTGCCTCTGCCTCCCAAGTGCTGGGATTAAAGGCGTGCGCCACCACCTCCCTGCTCTTGCACAGTTTTCATTGAGTATTTTTAGACCTAAGTTAAACATAAGTGTAGAGGCCAGAGGACATCCTCAGATGTCATCCTCAAGTGCTATCCTGTTTTGAGACAGAATCTCACTGGCTTGGAAGTCCACAAATAGGCCAAGCTGGCTGGGAAGTGAGTGCCCAGGATGCACCTGTCTCTGCCTCCCAGCACTGGGATAATATGGAAAATCGGAATGAACAAGAATGGTAAAAAGCAACTGGGCAGTGATGGCGCATACCTTTAATCCCAGCACTTGGGAGGCAGAGGCAGGCGGATTTCTGAGTTTGAGGCCGGCCTAGTCTACAGAGTGAGTTCCAGGACAGCCAGGGCTACATGGAGAAACCCTGTGTTGAAAAGCCAAAAAAAAAAAAAAAAAAAAAAAAAAAAAAAGCTAAAAAGCTCTTGTTGCCAGTCAATGGTGATGTACACCTTTAATGCCAGAGCTCTGGAGGCAGAGGCAGGTGGATCTCTGTGAGTTCGAGGCCAGCCTAATCTACAGAGAAGCTCCTAGACAGCCAGGGCTACACAGAGAAAACCTGTCTTAAACCAACAAGAACAAAACAGTCTTAACATTTGACTTTTAGCAGTGGTGGCGCACGCCTGTAATTCCAGCACTCTGGGAGGCAGAGGCAGGCGGACTTCTGAGTTTGAGGCCAGCCTGGTCTACAGAGTGAGTTCCAGGACAGCCAGGGCTATACAGAGAAACCCTGTTTCGAAAAAACCAAATCCAAAAAAACCAAGAAAAAAAAAACCCAAAAAAACCCAAAACATTTGACTTTTGTATCATAGGAATTTTTACACATTTAAGATTTAAGTAGATACACAGTCATTCAACAGTTGTAATCTTAAAAAAAGCGATACAGTATCCTGAAACTGTTGTAGTTGTTTTTGTTGCTTCTCACAAGGCCCTTCTGAGCCTTTAGGTGGGACCCAGTTTGTAAGAAAGTGCTTAGCTTAGTTCCCTATGAACCAAGCATCAAATGTAGTACACACTTTGGAAGTTACGTAGTCGAGTGTTACTTCTTTTCTTTTTTTTCTTTTCTTTACTTTTTTTGGTTTCTTGAGACAGGGTTTCTCTGTGTAGCACTGGCTGTCTTGGAACTCACTCTGTAGACCAGGCTGGCCTCGAACTCAGAAATCCACCTGCCTCTACCTCCGAAATGCTGGGATTAAACGCATGTGGCCCCACTGCCCAGCTACATTTCTTTTCAATAATAATGATGATGGGGGGCTAGGGAGATGGCTCAGTGGTTAAGAGCACTGACTGCTCTTCTAAAGGTCCTGAGTTCTAATCCCAGCAACCACATGGTGGCTCACAGCCATCCATATTAAGATCTGGTGCCTTCTTCTGGTATGTCTGAAGACAGCAACAGTGTATACATATAGCAATAAATAATATTTAAGAACAAATAATGATGATGGGGCCCACAAGATAGCTCACTGAGTCAAGGCCCCTCTTGTAGGAGCCTGATGACCTGAGGTGGGTCCCCAAGATTCATTTGGTGAAAGGAGAGAACCAAGTCTCAAAAACTGTCCTTTGACCTCAACATACATTCTGCACATCTGCCTTCTAGTGCACATGTGCGTGCACACACACACACACACATACACACAGCAAGCACACCACACTGTTGTTGCAGTAGTAGTAGTAGTAGTAGTAGTAGTAGTAGTAAACATTGGGTCCTGGAGAGATGACTTAATGCTTAAGAGTACTTGTTTGTAGAGGACCTAAGCTCCTCCCATCGCCCACGTGGTGGCTCACAGACATCAAATACACACATGGTGCACATACATACACACAAGCAAAACACATGTACATGAAATAAAACAAGTTAATAAAAAATAACCTAATTTTTAGAAGCTGGCAGCAGCGGTGCATGCCTTTAATTCCAGTTGTTGAGAGGCAGAGGCAGACAGGTCTCTCTGAGTTCGAGGCCAGCCTGGTTCCAGGACAGCCAGGACTCTCCACAGGGAAACCCTGTATGGAAAAACAAAAGCAACAACAAGAAAATTAGGTTAAAAATAAAACAGTGGTTGGGCAGTGGTGGCACACGCCTTTAATCCCAGCACTCAGGAGGCAGAGACAGGTGGACCTCTGAGTTCGAGGCCAGCCTGGTCTACAGAGTGCGTTTTAGGACAGCCAGGGGCTGTACAGATACATAGAGAAATCCTGTGTCGAGAAGCCACAAATAGAGCAAGTGAATTAGCGCTGTCGGTTCTGTGCGTTGCAGACCATCCAGCACTGCTTTCCTTTCAGCTCCTATGTCAGATTCGACATTATCCGAAGGATCCTGACCAGAGTGTTCGGATGCAATGTGGTCATGGCGATGAGCATTACCGACGTGGATGACAAAATAATCAAGAGAGCTAACGAGGTAAGCACCGCAGCCTCACTCCGACTGGCTAGCCGGCAAGCTGCTGGCTGAGCCGCCTTCCCTGTGGAGTCTACTTTCTTTCTTTTTCTTTTATTTATTATATATAAGTACACCTTTTTATTTGTTTGTTTGTTTGTTTGTTTTGAGACAGGGTTTCTCTGTGTAGCTCTGGCTGTCCTGGAACTTACTCTGTAGACCAGGCTGGCTGCCTCTGCCTCCCAAGTACTGGGACTAAAGGCGTGCACCACTACTGCCTGGCTATATATAAATACTTAATATTTATCATCAGAAAATGGCATCAGATCTCATAAATGGTTGTGAGCCACCACGTGGTTGCTGGGATTTGAACTCAGGATCTTTGGAATAGCAGTTAGTGCTCTTAACCATTTTTCCAGCCCTCTGTGTTATGGTTTGTTTGTTTGTTTTTTTTTTTTTGTCTTTGTCTTTGTTTTTGTTTTTTCTTTCTTTCTTTCTTTCTTTCTTTCTTTCTTTCTTTCTTTCTTTCTTTCTTTCTTTCTTTCTCTCTTTTTTTTTTGGTATTTTTGCAAGGTTTCATATAGCCCAACAGGGCTTCTCACTCCCTATGTAGCTGAAGATGACCTTGAACTGTGACCTCTACCCTCTGACCTCCCACCTCAGAGTGCTGGGGTTACAGGTGTGAGCCACCATACCGCTGCTCACTTTTACACCTGAGGGTTACTGTGAAACTACCCAGTCCTCTGTGCTTCTGTAGCCTGAGGGATAGTAATACCTCCCCTACTCTCTCTTCCCTTCTTTATTTTGAGACAGAATGCTTGATATGTAGACCCGGCTGTCCTGGAGTTCCACCTGCCTCTGCCTCCTGTGTGCACACCGGCTTTAATTTCCTTGTCTTGAGTCTGGTGGAGTTCTGAGGTGAAGCTGAAGTGAGAACAGGCCTCCCAGAAGGAATCTTGGGAGACCTTTGCCCCTTGGAACATGTGTGGAAACCCCTCATGAGACTTACCCTGTGTCCAGCTCCGCAGTGGGCAGCTGCTGTCTCATGCCCTGGCCTTTGTGAAGAACACCTCCTGGGTAACAGGCTGGGGCTGCCAACTGCAGCCGATGGGAACACTGCCCGTTATGATCTCCAGACCCAGCCATGTTGTAGCATGAGTTAGAATTCTCCTCCTCTTCTTCTTCCTTCCCTTCCTTCCTTTCTTCTTCTTTCTCCTCCTGTTCTTTGTTTGTTTATTGTTTTTGAGACGGTTTCTCTATGTATTCTTGGAACTCGTTCTTGTTCTGTAGTCCAGGCTGGCCTCAGAGTCACAGAGATCCACCTACCAAGTGCTGAGATCAAAGACATGTGCCACCACTACCTTTCAATAAGTTTTTGTTTATTCGTGTGTATATGCATATAAACACATGTATGTGTATATAAATGTATGCGTGTGTATGTACGTGTGTTGTATGTGTGTCTTCTCTGGACATAGCCATTACTGTAGGGAACAAGAGCAGCCGGGATCACCTTAGCACGGGACCCTCGTAAGATCATCCCTACTAATGTCCCCTTCTGGGGGAAAAGGGAGGCCCTCACATCTCATGAGATCCTCAGGTCTCTCACCCTGAGATTGTTGGCTGGATTGTTGACTCTGGACAGTAAGTTATGCAGGGGATTTCATAGTTGCTTGGTGAGACAACTGTGGTCCTCTTAGGAGCCTCCGTAAACTCACTGGCTCACCATGGACTGGAATGTAATCTTCCCTTTGGCCCACACCTTCTCTGTAGAAGACACATGACACTGTGTGTGCATATGCATACATGCACAGGACTGGTGTATGGGAGGTTATATGCATTATCCCAGGCAGACAGCTTGCTGGGAATTAAGGTGTCTGTGCCCTTCTCCCTAGAGGGTCCTTTGTCCCTCCCTCCTCCCCTCTTCCTGTCCGCCTCCCATGTCTACAGCCCATTCTGCCTTCCATCAAAGGCTGCTGCAGTCAGGCACTGTTGTACAGAGCGTGAATAAACAGATGAGGGAACATAATACGGAGCCCAGAAATACACAAAGTAATTAATGGGGATTTGTTTTATGATAAAAGATGGCATTTCAAATCACTGGGGTTGGGAGAGGTGTATCATTCAGTAAATTGTGTTGACAGTTGTGTAGCCATCTGGAGAAAATACAAACCCAAGTTACTAATGTATCTAAACCCAAGTTAGATACATTCCACATAGCCAATTTAAGGCAGATCAGAGATTCAATATAAGAAGGTTGGAGCCCTAGCTTTGTCATAGAAATCCCAGGGTGTTTCTGTGGCTTCCCGTGGGGAACCGTTTCTCAGTATGTTTCTGAGTGCAGATCCATTAATTTAGGAAGACTGAGAAATAAATTGGAAAATATAAACCAAATTTTCAGCATGCTGTGAATGACCACACGGCTAAAACCCTGGAAAGGAGGAGCTGGAGAGATGGCTTCGTGCTTCAGAGCACTCGCTGCTCCTCCAGAGGACCATGGTTTGACCCCCAGCACCCACAGTTCCACCATCTGTAACTCAATTCCAGGTGATCGGACGCCCTCTTTTGGTCACCTTGGGCATTGCATGCATGTGCTACACAGACACATATGCAGGCAAATATCCAGAGACATAAAATTAAAAAGTTAAAAAAAGCCAGGCGGTGGTGGCACACGCCTGTAATCCCAGCACTCTGGGAGGCAGAGGCAGGCGGATTTCTGAGTTTGAGGCCAGCCTGGGCTACAAAGTGAGCTCCAGGACATCCAGGGCTACACAGAGAAACCCTGTCTCAAAAAAACCAAATCCAACAAACAAACAAACAAACAAACAAAGGCATGGCGGTGATGGCACATGCCTTTAATCCCAGCACTATTGGGGTGGCAGATGCAGGCAGATCTCTGAGTTTGAGGTCCAGCCTGGCCTATAGAGCAAGTTTCAGGACAGCTGGGGCTACACAGAGAAACCCCGTCTAGAAAAAAGAAAAGAAACTTAAGAGAACTGATGAGAGATGAAAGGTATCAAGATCAAAATAAAAATGAAACTCAATAGAAATATGTGTAGATATGAACAGAAATAGCTCTGGCTGTGGACTACCACAGCGGGTCAGTAGGAGAAAAGTCAATAGAAGTGGACTGGTGCCTCTGGGCATGCAGGGCTTACTCAGAATTAGGAGGGGTAAGGATCAGATCAGAAAGCTCTTGGGGAGTGTGTTGTACCCTACAGAGGGTGCGTGACTGCACTGGGAGCCTGGGACTCCATCTCTTCTCAGCAACTCTGCAGTGACTCTGTCTGTCTTACCGGGACACTCCATCCTCCCAGCAGCCTAAGGGGCTGTGGTAAACCACAGGCTGGGCGTCGTGGCCCAGTGAGGGCCCTGGGGCCACAGAGTTAGAAAGAAGGGTGAAAACTCTCCGGCCACCCACTGTCCTTGAAGTCAGTCTCAGTGGTTGTGGCTACTGCATTAGAGCCCTGTCTGTCCCCGTTGGTCACCAGGCTTCCCCAGTGCCACTGAGAAACCTGACAGAGGGTCTTGATACTCCAGAGCAGAGGAGATGTGTTTCATGAGGTAGCTGGGTGTGCTTCAGGCAGGCCCAGCACACAGTAGGTGCTGCGTAAGCACTTGCTGAGTGTAGGTAGACTGTGGATTCTTGTACAAGATGTGTATGAAGCCTGCTTTGTTTTTGTTTGTTTGAGACAGTTTTGCTATGTTGCCTTGGTTGAGGTGGAACTCACTATATAGACCAGGCTAGCCTTGAATTCAGGCTAGCCTCTGCCTGCCTCTGCCTCTTTCTTCCAGGGCTGAGATTAAAGCCATTTACCAATAATATTTAGCACTTACTTCTTTTTTTTCTTTTTTAAGATTTATTTATTTAATGTGTGTGAATACACTGTCGCTGTCTTCAGTCACACCAGAAGAGGGCATCGGATCCCATTATAAATGGATGTGAGCCACCATGTGGGTGCTGGGAATTGAACTCAGGACCTTCAGAAAAGCAGTCAGTGATCTTAACCGCTGAGCCATGTCTCCAGCCTTAGTACCTATTTACTTTAATATAAAATAAACTATTCTTTGACAATTATATACATATATACATACATACACACACACACACACATTCATGCATCTTCCCTTTGATGTTCTTGGTTGTTTTTATAATATACCGAGTTAGATAGTGCTGCATTTATGAGCATGCCACAGCCCTGTGGAAAAAACAACTTCAAGCAACCCTCAAGTTGCCAGTAGCTCCTCAGCTGGGGTGGAGCCTCGCTTGCCCCTCCCCCATCCGTTCTAAGATTGTTTACAAGCACTCTGCTTCTGAGCCAGACCTTCAGTGTCCCCTGCTCTGATCTTAAGAGACCCAGGTCCCAGCACTAAAGGTCTGTGTGCCAAGATGTCCTACTGTGGCAGCCTCCTGCAGCTTCGGGAGTTCAGGATAGCCCCAGTCCGAGACGTCGGTACATTCCGTGTCCTGTTACTTCCAAGTACTTCTCTAAGGCTTTTTCGAAATTGTATTTTATGTTTTAACCATTTCTTCCTGCTGTAGGGAATGTGAGATGGAACTCATTTCTTGTCCTGGGGAGTGGATGCTTGCTGCACTCGTGGAGAATGGGGTTGGTTTATCATGTGCTAGAAAGGTGCTGTTACTCGCCCGCTTTTCTCTGTACCCAGAGGGCAGGACCCGGGAGCCCTTTGACTACTGAGCTCTAGGGTAGATTCAACACCTCAAATGAACACTCAGATCTTGAGGCCAAGCCCCAGTGGGGCATGTGGGCACCACCCTGTCTGCAGGGGTAGCCTGGTCTGCCCAGATGGGACTGCGGGTCTTCCAGATGTGCTGATGTCCTTGTCTGACCTTGTGCAGATGAACGTGTCACCTGCTTCTCTCGCCAGTCGTTTTGAGGAAGAATTTAAACAAGACATGGCAGCCCTGAAGGTAAGCTGTGGTTTCCCCTTCGTAAAGGGTCAGTGGTGGCTGGCCCACATGATCGGGAACAGTCGGTTGCTAGTGCCTGAGTACAGACCCCATGGTGTCAAGACTGAAGAAAGGGGAGATCTAGATCTGCAGAGAGGGCCCCCCATGCTGAGCTGAGTGGGCGGAGCTGGTCTCTGAGTGGCAGGATGAGCTGGTCTCTTCTCCTTAGGGCCCGAAGAAGCCCGTGTGAGTAAGTTAGCCTGTATTCCTGCCAGAACACCCTGGTTTATCTTACATTCCCATCAGAGTCAGGCACATTCCTGGCACCGAGGTCTAGCTGTCTGGCTCCTTGTTCCCCTCCAGTGCCCTATGGAGAGTTGGTAGGGAAACCACGCGGGAAAAGCCAGCTGGCTCACTGGGAGCATCACTGCGATCGTGACTCAGGATGGCTGCCGCCGCGTCTTGCTGAGTCTGTGCATTGACCCTGAGCTCGAGATCACCCATGGCGCCCGTCTCTGCTTCCTCCTCCCAGGTCCTGCCCCCGACCGTGTACTTGAGAGTCACTGAGAACATCCCACACATCATTTCTTTCATCAAAGGAATCATTGCCCATGGCCATGCGTACTCGACAGCCACAGGTCAGCATGAAGGTTCAAACTAACCCTCTAACCCCTGGGGGACGCCTGGGAGTTGTGAGGTGCAGGGAGCTCTGGTGTGGGAACTATACTTGGATCCTCTGCCTGAGCAGAGGCCACTGATCTCTCCAGCCCGGGTCCATTCTTTTTTTCCAGATTTTGTTTTATCTTTTTAATTATGTATCTCAGGGTTAAGGGTGTGTGTGAGTGTGATAATCATGTGTGTGCAGGGGCCTGTGCTTATATACACACATGCATTGTGATGTCAGATGAGGAGGTCTGGTGTCTTTCTCTATCAGTCTCCCCGTTTTGTGTGCACACGCACTTAGTGTGCATGTGTGTGCACGAGTGTAATGTAGGTTTGTTAAATGCTATGAAAGCAAAGTATACTTATTCAGCCTACTCAGCCAAGCACTTAGAAGCAGAAGGTTCAGTGCAGAGTCTTCACAGTCTGCAGAGCCACTTAACCAGACACCAGTTTGTCTTAGTGAGGGTTTCTAATGCTACAGCGAAACACCATGACGAGAAAGCAAGCTGAGGAGGGAAGGGTTTATTCAGCTTACACTTCCTTATTGAAGGAAGTCAGGACAGGAACTCAAGCAGGGCAGGAACCTGGAAGCAGGAGCTGATGCAGCGGCCATGGTGGAGTGCCACTTACTGGCTTGCTCAGCCTGCTTTCTTATAGAACCCAGGACCACCAGCCCAGGGATGGCACCACCCACAGTGGGCGGGGCCCTCCCCCATCAATCACTAATTAAGAAAATGCCCAATTGCTGGATCTTTTTTTTTTAAAGATATATTCATTTATTATGTACACAGCAGTCTCCTGCATGTATGTCTGAAGACCAGAAGAGGGCACCAGATCTCATTACAGATAGTTGTGAGTCACCATGTGGTTGCTGGGAATTGAACTCAGGACCTCTGGAAGAGCAGCCAGTGCTCTTAACTGCTGAGCCATCTCTCCAGCACCTTGTTATTTTTTCTTTTTTTTTCTTTTTCTTTTTTTTCTTCAGAGATGAGGACCGAACCTAGGGTCTTGTGCTTGCTAGGCAAGCGTTCTACCACTGAGCTAAACCCCCAACTAATCTAATGGAGGCATTTTCTCAACTGAGTCTCCCTCCGTTCAGATAACTGGCTTGTGTGAAGCGGACATGAGGCTAGCCAGCACACTGAATAAAGACAACCGAACATGGTTTTAAGCAGTTCCTCCATTTCAAGATGGTCGCCTGCCCTGGTTGGTGGTCATCAGGCTGGAGAACTGTGGAAGATGCTGCCCTCGCCTCCTGGACACAAGAGGCCTGGGCACCAGGTTGCCTGCCTGCGTGGCAGTGCCCAGCAGCTTCCCCAGCCGTCTGGGAGCTCCTAACCCAACTCTTCCCCCGCAAAACAGTTTCTGGAGATAGACTCCTGGATGGCTGCCCACTCTCCTCCCACATGTAATATGTGGAAAAGCAAGGGTAACCGTGTCCTCGTTCCCACACGTGTGTGGAGGGCGCATGTGGTTAGGAGCTAACCACACGGCTGGTAGGGTTCCTTTCATCGGGGAAGTAGCAGCATTTCGGTATTGGCACTGAGGCACCGCTCTGCAAAACCAACTTAGCAGGGATGACACCAAAGTCCCATGCCCGTGGCTGAGCGTGTCCCTTAGGAGCCACCCGGCATTTGTTCATCCAGACTTAGGCAGCAGAGTGGACCATCAGACCGCAGTTTGTAGAGCAGGGACCTGTGCTCTAACTGCGTGTTGGTAGCCACTGCTCCCTTCCACCCTGCTTCTTGAGAGCGTCTCTCACTAAGCCTGCACTTAGAGTCTCAGCTAGGCTGGCTGGTTGACTGGCGAGCACCCAGGATATATATGTCTTCACCCCAAGCACTGGGGATACAGGCATGTGGAGCCATATCTGAGTTTTACGTGGATGCGCGGGATTTGAACACAGGTCCCTGCTTTCCAGCAAGCACTCTTACCACTGGGCCACCTTGCCGTCTTGTCTTTGTTGAGGAATTTCCGCACAGCTGGAGACAGGGCAGGGGTCCCCTGGGGACTGTCCCTTCCTATTGGACTGGTCATCTCCAAGCGTGCCTTGTGTCTTACTGCTGTGAACAGACACCATAACCAAGGCAACTCTTATAAAGGACAACATTTAATTGGGACCGGCTTACATTTCAGAGGTTTAGTCCGTTGTCATCAAGGTGGTAAGCATGCAGAGAGACACGTGATAGAGAGGTAGCTGAGAGTTCTAGGTCAGGGTCAGCAGGCAACAGGAAGAGAGAGAGAGCCCCTGGGCCAGGCCTGAGCTTCTGAAAACTTAAGCCCACCCCCAGTGACACACTTCTTCCAACGAGGCCACACCCCCTAATAGAGCCACTCCCTGTAAGCCTCTGGGGGTGTGTGTGCATTTTTATTATAACCAGCACACCTTGTTTGTCACAGAACAGAGTTAGCCACTCCTCCCGGCAGCATGAGTGTCCAAATAGACAGTGCTCCAGTGCTGTTGTGAAACCTGGCTTAGGTCCTTCTTGGTGGCCTCCCTGCCCTCTGCAGGACGGTGTCTGTCCATATAATGGAGTCAAGACACTTGTTAGTGGTCATGGCTTTTTAGAGCCTCCCACCCTGAGTCCCCACTCCTTCCTTGTGACTCACAGGCACTTGAGTCCTACAGCGTAGTTGGTGCGACCGCCTCCTCCCGCTTTGCCTTACGTGTTTTCCCTGCGTCTTGGCAGTCTATGCTTGGCTGTTCCTGTGATCGCACGCTGACCTCAGCCATACCTTCCCTGGCTTTTTTCTCTCATTTGAGATGGGGTCTGTTGTATCCCAGGCTGGTCTTCAACTTACATAGCTGAGGATGACCTTAAATGCCCGATCCTTCTGCTTCCCCTGATCCTCCTGCCTCACGGCCTGGATCCTGGGGTTACAGCTGTGCCTAGTGCACCTGACCCATGCAGTGCCAAAGCTCTGTGCGTGCTTGGCAAGCCCCTGCTGCTTCCCACGAGCCCTCCCAAGGACGGGCTTCTCACTGGCCCACCACGGCAGAAGGCGAGCTTCCTGCTTTGCGGTCTCCGCTTCCGTGGGCAGATATGGCCACGGATAGCCTATCATGTTCCCTTCCAATATTTTACTCAATAGCTCACCACCGCTGCTAGGCTGCAGGTACAAAAGAGTTGAGGTGCTTGTCACAGACAAAGGGCCAAGTATGGAGCCGGGTACTTGTCCCTGGGCACATGTCCCCAGAGCCCCATCTCACAGTGGAGGTGACATGCCAGGGCCTATACATAGGGAAGCACTGAAGTTTCTATGTTGTCTACTTTGGTATATTTGGAATTTGTCCCCAAAGAAACCATTTGAAAGAACTGAGGTACCATTCCAGCTTATCCCAGCATAGCGTGATTGTTGTTGGGGGGTGGACAGGGACTGTGCGCTTCTGCTTCGGAGAACACAGGTGTTCCGTGGCTGCTGCTCTCCAGGAGCGAATGCCGTCTGCACATGCATGCATGCATCCATCTGTCCGTCCGTCCATCCTTTCATCAAAAAAGCATCTCACCGTGTAGTTCTTGCTGTCCTGGAGCTCATGGAGGTCCTCCTGCCTTCCTTCAGCCTACCTCCGAAACCTCTGCTGGGACTAAAGGCGTACCATGTGCTAATGATGCCTGGCCTTGGGTTGCAGTCCTGCATGTCACTGTAAATTTAATTCAGAATATCTTATATTCACCCGAACTGCAGTGACGTGGGCTTTGTGACAGTTCCACAGGCCTTAGCTGCAACGTGATCTTTGAACTATTTGTGAAAACAGCCTATTCAGCAAATTGGTAACCTCAGCGAGGCAAACGAAGGACGCTGCCCGTCTGCACGGCGGTTTCTCTTTGAGCATTTCGGAGTGTGTGCGTATAGGAGGTAGTGCGCCTGGCCCTAGGCTCTCCCATCTCCCCTCTGCCTGCTTCTTGGGCTCGTTGGCCCGGGTGTAAGGATAGGCGGCTAGCTCCGCAGTGGACTCTGCATGTCCAGAGCACTAAGGGGCAGAGCAGGATGCTACTTGGTTAGCTGGCTGTGCTTTCTAAGCCACCCGACCTTCTCCCCTCCCTGCAGAGACCACTGTCTCCCTGGAAGCTCGGAATGAAGCGCAGACACTTGGGGCTGCTTGTGTCTGCCAAGCACAGAGCTGCCTTGGTCTTGAAACATGGTGTTCTGAAGGCCAGGCAGTGACCCCAGGAGGACAGTGCAGTAAGCACAGGCTGATTGAAAGGGTGGGAAGAGAAACACCTGTATGGGTGAGAATTGCTCCTGTACATGTCTTCTAGTGACAGTCATGGATGCTGGCCTTCAGATGACTTCAGGGAGCACGCTCGAGGTGCACGGCTTCCGTCAGCACACACCAGCTGGGAGCACTGCCCTCCTGGGAAGGAGCTATATTACAGGCTGGGTATGGGAGCAGTTAGTGCTGTTGCCGGCTGCAGCTCCCCCGGCCTCTAATCTCCCGTCTCTGGAAGTTCACCCTGGTCTGAGGCTGTCCTGGTAGAGGGTCTTACACTCGGTCTGAAGAGGTGGACCGTGATAGGCATCTCAGCAGATCATCGTGGGGTACATGAAGAGTGTAGGCAGTGGTGGTGTAGAAGATGATGTCTGGGGAGAGATTAGTGTCTTTGTGTCTATGTCTGTTGTGTATAGCGCTCTGTGTTGCATGTGCATGCATGTGTGCGTGTGTACATGCACACACGTGAACACACACACTTACACATGTACACACAAGCACACACCTGCACACACACCACACAGGTGCACACACACATGTGCACATGCATACACATGCACACTCAAACACGCACACACATGCATGCACACAATGCGCGCGTGTGTGTGTGTGTGTGTGTGTGTGTGTGTGTGTGTGTGAGAGACAGTCGCTCACAGAACCTGAAGCCCATTGGTCACCTAGCTGGCTGCCCAGTGAACTTCAGGGACCTCCTGCCTCCACCCAGCCCTGGGCTGGGGTTACTGGCACACACTCTCCATGCCTGAGTTTGTATGTGGGTACTGTAGATTTGAACTCAGGTCCCCATGCTTGCTTAACAGAGACTTTATTGACAGAGCCCCAAGGACAGTGTCTTTAAATTAGCATGCAAGTAAAAGCTAAAGAATTGAGTGTGGAGTTTTTATGTTGTTGTTTGTTTGTTTTTGTTTTGTTTTTTCAAGTCAGGGTTTCTCTGTGTAACCTATTGTTCATTGTGTTGTAATGATGGGGGTCTCTGTGTAGCTCAGGGTGGCTTTGAACTTGTTTTCCTGGGATTATTGGCATATCCTTTAAGGCTTTTTATTCAGTCCTTCCTTCCTTCCTTCCTTCCTTCCTTCCTTCCTTCCTTCCTTCCTTCCTTCCTTCCTTCCTTCCTTCCTTCCTTCCCCCTACTAAGAGGACTTGTGGAAACCTTTTGCAGAGAGCTCACGTGTGTCCTCAGCCCTGCGCCTGGTCATGCTGTGCCCAGATAATGTTAACTAGGCAGTACTGCTCTTTTCAGTTCTGGCCTGATGGGGCCCAGCCCCATCTTCTGTGCTGAGCTGTAACTGTCCCTTACTGTTACTATTAGACTTCTCCGATGTGCTGCCCTGTGTGGGGAAGCACCAAACTCACAACTGTCTCTGTCAACCAGGCAGTGTCTACTTTGATCTGCGAGCCCGAGGGGACAAGTATGGCAAGCTGGTCAACACGGTCCCCAGTGCAACTGCAGAGCCAGGTGGGTGATAGCAGTGTCCCTGTGGGCCTCCGCCTCTGAGGTGGGTGATGGCAGTGTCCCTGTGGGCCTCCGCCTCTGAGGTGAGTGATGGCAGTGTCCCTGTGGGCCTCCGCCTCTGAGGTGAGTGATGGCAGTGTCCCTGTGGGCCTCGGCCTCTGAGGTGGGCTTCTGAGAGTTAGGTCTGGAGCCGGGAGACGCAGACGTGGGCTGCCTTGGGGTCCTCGGCCCCGCTGTGGGGTTAATCCTGGGGTCAATCCGTTTCCATGAACAGGTGAGACTTGCAGAAGGCAGTTTGAATGCAAGCCCAGCATGCCCTGCCTCTGTCTTGCTCTGCCCCAGCCATGCTGTTTGCTCTCTCCTCTGGGATTTTCTTTGCATGAGACATGCACGCATGTCATAGTTTGGCCAACATAAGCTCCCAACATAAGTCCCTCTATTCCTGTGCCATTTGTGCTTTAACAGTGTGTTAGGTCAAAGTGGTTATTTTTAGGAAGAAGAAATAATAAACTTGTAGAACTAAATTTAAACCATTAAGGACCCTGGGCATGGCAGCAAGTGCCTTTAAGTCAGTGCTGTAACTTGTGACCTGCACTTCAGTCCCTGGCTACTTTGACAAACTTTTTTGTTTGTTTTGTTTTGTTTTTTCCCCAAGACAGGGTTTCTCCGTGTAGCCCTGGCTGTCCTGGAACTCACTCTGTAGACCAGGCTGGCCTCGAACTCAGAAATCCACCTGCCTCTGCCTCCCAAATGCTGGGATTAAAGGTGTGTGCCACCACTGCCAGGCTACCCTGACTACTTTGAATCCCCAAATCTTTTTTTTGTTTGTTTGTTTGTTTGTTTTGTTTTTTGTTTTTTGGATTTGTTTTTTTCCGAGACAGGGTTTTTCTGTGTAGCCCTGGCTGTCCTGGAACTCACTCTGTAGACCAGGCTGGCCTCGAACTCAGAAATCCGCCTGCCTCTGCCTCCCAGAGTGCTGGGATTACAGGTGTGCACCACCACCGTCCGGCTCCCAAATCTTCTCTAACATTTCTCCTCTACTCCTCCCCCACACTGCCTTCTGCCATTCTTCTGAAGAACTGTCTCTGGACCCTGTTTGATCATGGAGACTTTTCCGGCTGTGTTACCTGGCTTTCCTCAATGCCATGTGCTTCTTAATTGGTAATTAATTTACAGGTTTAGCCTAACTCTGAGTGTCTGTGGATAGAGACTGTGGATGCCATATTCATCACTAATCTAGTTTTGAATTTTTATTATTTACTTTTGAGACAGGGTTCCACTGTGTAGCCCTGGCCATCCTGGGACTTGCTATGTAGACCTGGCTGCCCTTAGAACTAACCAAGTCAGGCCAAGTGCCAGGAATAAAGGACATGTACACCATACTTTGCTTAATTAATTTTTAATAGCCTTGTTTATCTGGCTCTCAGAAATCATGTTACTTTTACCCAATCAATAGCTACCTGTTGCGCCCCCTCTCCAACAAAGCATTCTGGGATCATCGTATCTATGAATGGTGGTTTAACACAAGCTTGGGTTATCCCCCCAGGAAGAGGGCTTTGGGAGAGTTACAAGTTTTGACAGTATCAAGCTAGTTTTGTTGATTTGAATTTGATTGTGGGGAAGTCCTTCTTGTAACCAGGCTAACCTGGAATTTGCTGCACAGCAGAGGGCGACCTGGCCCTGCAGATCCTGCTTTTCTCCCCCAAATACTGAGACTGCGGGTGTGTGCCTCCAGGCCCAGCTTTTGATTTTGTTTCCATGGGCTTTGTGTTTTCAGTGCCACTGGGGTTCATAGCCCAGCACAGGGAAGGTACAGAATTCCTATTTGACCTCTTCCTGCTCAGTCCCATCATCCCCTAGAGCAGTGGAGACGTCCCAGGAGAAAGCGGCATCACCCTAGTATGTAGCTCATGGTAGCTCGCTCGCCCCTTGGTGTGGATAGTCTGTACATGTGGATAGACACCTCATGTGCTGTTCCCATGGCCCAGTCACATGCAGTGGTTTCCAGCTTCGAGACCATCTGTGCTCAGTTCTCCTGTCTCTGCCACCTCAACCCTAACCAGAGTGGCCTTTTCACTACTCAGAACTTTAACTTTGTTTCTCCAGAATGTTGCAAAATTGTACACATTCAGCCCTGGCCTTTCCAGGTCGTCTTCTTTCTGCTAGTAATGGGCTTTTGTGGCTTGCTTTCTGGAGACAGTCTTGCTTGATACTATGTAGCCCAAGGTGGCCTTGATCTTGAGGGGGTCTCCCTTCCTCAGCCTCCTGGGGACTGGGCTTAGAGGCATGGCCACCATGCTCCCTGGCAGTATCCTTTCAGGCTTTGTAGATCTTAGATGCTTGGGTAGAGGGCTCTCACTGATACTGAGTGGTGGATGCCTACTGTCTGTGCCCACTGGAGTTTCTTAGTCAATCCATCTTGACTGCATCCATATTTGGGCAGTTAGGGATCAGGCTGTGTCAGGCATCCATGTACAGGATTTTGTGACTGTTTTCATCATCTTGGTTAAACACCAAGGAGTGTGACGGCTGTGTCACGTGGAAAGCCTGCTTGGTCCCGCGAGGCTCCCAAAGCAGCAGCACCACCCTGAATCCCCAGCAGTGAGTGACAGGTGCTCCCTCCACCCCGCCCCCCCCCCTCTCGCCCACCTGCTCGCCCGCCCACCCCCACCCCCACCCACCCGGACTCTCACAGTTGGAAATGCCTTATTCAAAAGCACAGTGTGAGTAAAGGGTCGGAAATTGGGGATTAGTGTTTAGCAAAACAAAGGCGCTGGGCCCTTCTGGCTCCACTGCTGGGATCTTGTCATTTTAGAACAAGGCTTTTCTCTTCAAATTTTGAATTGTAGCAGTAACTCAATTGGCAGGGTGGAGAAGTGGGTCCTGCTCGTGACTTCTCCTAGGTTGCAGTCCTGTGGTCACCCAGTGACGTGGCCCTGGCCTAGGGTGCTTGCATAATAATTTTGTGTCAGCCCTGCCCTACCCGGCCCTGGTTGCTTGGTAACAACCCTTCCCTGTGACTGTGCTCACCTCCCTCCTCACCAACCCAAGTGCCTGACTGAGGTTGTCTCTGGATGCTTTGTATTCCCAGGTCCTCTAGTCCTTCACCCCCCCTCCCTTCCCATCCTCTTCCATCCCCAGCCCCTGGCTCACTGGGATTTGCAGGCTGTGTTTCGTGGCTTTCCCTTCATGCCACATTCTTCATACAGGTTGGTGATTTAATTTACAGGCTTAGCACAGTTGTATCTACAGATGTGGGTAGTACACTCATCACCAGAAGACGCAGAAGGCCTCATGGCCTCCTTTTACGTTCCTTTAGCCATCCTAGCATACATTCTTGACTGCAAAAAGGGTCTCTGTGACAGAGGTATTCCAGCTCTGTGGTTTTCTTGCTTGCTTCCTGGAGTACTTTACATAGACAGGCTGTTACTTGGTTATTTCGTAGAACAGTTTATGTGGGAACGGTGGAGTGTAGGGGAAGGGCTAGAAGATGGCTCAATTGAAGGACTTTCGGCACCAGGATGAAAGGGCTTAAAAGGGGGGAGTATGGGGGTTAGGTGAGTGTGGCTAGGCGGCGTGGGGGAAGGTGTCCAGGCGAGCCCTTGCCTGGGCACCTCTGCCCCTGAGGGACCACACACACACAGACATGGTATAGAATAGAGTTTATTGGGAGTTAGTGGTAGAGAGAGAGAGAGAGAGAGAGAGAGAGAGAGAGAGAGAGAGAATAGAGAGAGCGGAGGCCGGCCATGACCATGTGGAGGGGGGAAGAGCCCCAGGGGCAGAGAGGTGAGAGAGTGTGGGAGAGCAGAAAGCAAAGAGAGAGAGGAGGAGCAAGTAGCCCCTCTTATAGTGGGCCAGACCTCTGGGGCGGGGCATACCTGGCTATTGCCAGGTAGGTGTGGGGTGGAGCTTAGACAAAACCCCAACATCAATGTTAACAGCTTTGGCTGTTCTTCCAGAGGACCCCAAGTTGATTCCCAGCACCTACATAGCAGCTCACAACTCTGCATAATCCCAGTCCTGGGAGATCAGACACCCTCTTCTGGCCTCTGAGGACACTACAAGGGTCTAGATCAGATTTCTGTTTTCTGCCAGTGAAAGAGTTAAAAGGCAGGAAAAGTCTTGTGTGACAGGTGACTGTTGGGAAATTCTCTCGATCACAGAAGGAGCATGTAAAGAAAGGCCTTTATTAGGGGTCAGAAGACACTGCACATTGACAGAGGAAAGCAAGCCAGAGCCAGCTTCTCCTTGAGGACCCGGTTTTGTCTTCCTTTTCCTAACTTAGGGTTTGTCAGTTTGAAGGAAGATGGGATGGCTGACTAGCGCACAACTGTTGTGTGACATGTCCTGGTGCAGTCCTGAGCTTGTTGGACCAGCCCGTTAGCACAGGGCCTGTGGGGGGGGGGGGCGGGGGACAAAAGCTTACAAGAACATTGTTCTAAGATGTGATGCTTGTCTCAAGTCAGGGGGGGGGGTGCAGAACATCGTCAGCACCTCTCTCCCTATCTGTCTGCTGATCAGGAATCTGTCTAATCCCTAGTCCCTCAGTCCATGCAGGCAACACACCGCCACACACAAAATATACAAAAAGAAAAGAAGAAAGAGTTGGTTCTGATCAAAGCCGCCCTTGGTCTTAGGAACCATTAGGTGCTGGTTAAATACGGGCTTCTTGCTTTCTTCCATAGTAAGCTGTTCCTTACTAATGCCTGAATTGCTCTTCCGACATTGGGGACTTCACCAGGCTCCGTGTCACCCTCTCTCTCTGATGTGGCTGGGCACTCTGCTTAGTTGTAGAGTGAACTCCCTTCACACTCGAGGCTCCGCCATTCCTCTAGTGGGAAATGAACAGAGCGGGCGCTAAGCCCCTCACAGCCTCTCTTTTCCACCCCTCTCAGCAGGCTGAGAACCTAACTGTGTATGTGTCACAGTGAAGCGAGTGTTGCCAAGGTCATGAAAACTGTCTCTCGGCGTTTGGTGGACCCTTTCTGTTCGGGTGCCAGTCATCATTACGGTTACTGAGCTTGTCAGGTGGCCACTGGCCTCTGTTGGTCCAGCAGAATGCGTGGTTAGGAGGCTCCTTTGTGTTCCTTCTCCTGTCATTCCGATCGGCTGTGTGTGTGTGTGTGTGTTGGCACTGGCAGCCTTGGGCTTCACCCTGCCTGTTGCCTGACTTGGATTTATTTCCAGCTGTTTCTGGGACAGTCTCTGCTTGGGGACATTCCTTGGGCTTCCTGGGCCCTACAATAGCAGTATTCTACCACTTTCCTTTGAGGTCAGTGTGGCTGGACATAACACTTGTCCACAGTGTACCCTGGAGCCCACAGGCCACTTTCTCCTCAGGGTGTGTTGTCAGTGAGGCCTGACAGCCTCCATTCTCCTGTGCCTTGCTTGTGAGTCACCCTGCCTGCCTGGTGCCAGCAACTTTACCTTTTTCTTTGAAGTGCAGTTGTTTTACAAGATGTAGACATATCTGAACCAGTGTATACTGGAAAATCCATTGTCCTGAGATGCCCAGGGCTTCACACAAGCCTGCATCAGTCTTGCAAGCAGTCAGGGTGTTCAGGGGGTAGTCGGGGTGTTCAGAGGTAGTCAGGGTGTTCAGGGGGTATTCAGGGTGTTCAGGGGGTATTCAGGGTGTTCAGGGGGTAGTCAGGGTGTTCAGGGGTATTCAGGGTGTTCAGGGGGTATTCAGGGTGTTCAGGGGGTAGTCAGGGTGTTCAGGGGTATTCAGGGTGTTCAGGGGTATTCAGGGTGTTCAGGGGGTATTCAGGGTGTTCAGGGGGTAGTCAGGGTGTTCATGGGTATTCAGGATGTTCAGGGGGTAATTAGGGTGTTCAGGGGGTAGTCAGGGTGTTCAGGGGGTAGTCAGGGTGTTCAGGGGTAGTCAGGGTGTTCAGGGGGTAGTCAGGGTGTTCAGGGGTAGTCAGGGTATTCAGGGGGTAGTCAGGGTGTTCAGGGGGTAGTCAGGGTATTCAGGGGGTAGTCAGGGTATTCAGGGGTAGTCAGGGTATTCAGGGGTAGTCAGGGTGTTCAGGGGCAAGTAGGGGTGTTCAGAGGGTAGTCAGGGTGTTCAGGGGGTATTCAGGGTATTCAGGGGTTAGTCAGGGTGTTCAGGGGCAAGTAGGGGTGTTCAGGGGCAAGTAGGGGTGTTCAGGGGTAGTCAGGGTATTCACGGGGTAGTCAGGGTATTCACGGGGTAGTCAGGGTATTCAGGGGCAAGTAGGGGTGTTCAGGGGTAGTCAGGGTGTTCAGGGGCAAGTAGGGGTGTTCAGGGGTAGTCAGGGTGTTCACGGGGTAGTCAGGGTATTCAGGGGCAAGTGGGGGTGTTCAGGGGTAGTCAGGGTGTTCTGGGGTAGTCAGGGTGTTCAAGGGGTAGTAGGGGTATTAGGGGGTAGTAGGGGTGTTTGGGGGTAGTAGGGGTGTTGGGGGGTGGTAGGGGTGTTGGGGAGGTAGTAGGGGCATGGGAGGGTAGTAGGGGTGTTGGGGATTAGTAGGAGTGTTGGGAGGGTAGTAAGGGTGTTGGGGGGTAGTAGGGGTATTGGGGAGGTAGTAAGAGTGTTGGGAGGATAGTATGGGTGTTGGGGGGGTAGTAGGGGTGTTGGGAGGGTAGTAGGAGTGTTAGGAGGGTAGTAGGGGTGTTAGGGAGCAGTAGGGGTGTTAGGGGGCAGTAGGGGTATTGGGGGGTAGTAGGGGTGTTGGGGGTAGTAGGGGTGTTCAGGGAAGCTGTATGAGTAGAGCCAGCCCTGTATCAAACTAGAGATTTGGGGACATAGGTAATCCTGCCTGGGCCAGCCAGCTTCCTAGAATACCATTGTTGGTCATTTGCTTTTGCATGTTGCCTCTGCGCAGACTGATCTCTTTCTTGGAATAACTAGTGCTCTCTGCTGCTCCAGCCAACTCCTGTCTGTTCCTGCCAACTTTGTTCCCACATCAACATGCTGAAACCCAGTATTTCTCTGGGCCTCTTGTGCCCATGCCAGTCCACTGCTAGCCTGCAGTTCCCAATGGGCCTCACCTTGTACCGTGCTCTGTCAATGCAGAGGTCCAGACTGACCCAGTGACCTCATTTGTCAATGTGTGTAAGTAGGGACAGCAAGTCCACAACAGCCATGAAACTGCGAGTTGAGTATGACTGCAGCATTTAAGAGAGGGCGGAGTTTGTCTAGGGGACTTGCTGAACTCTTTGGGGTCTGTCCCTGGGTCTGATACACCTCCATTTGCCCTTTGCCCTTTTTGCTTTTGTCCTCTATCCTAATGTCACCTTTGCCCTCTGGAGGATTGTCGTTATTATGGGAAATGTCATGTAGGAACTCAGTCCCTCAAAAGTGACTGAGCAGACCTGGCCAGGCACTGGGCTCTGGTCCCTGGCAGCAGGTGCCCTGGTGTTCGCAGGCTCTGGATGCTCCAGCTTGCTCTGCTGACCCTGTTGGCATGGAGGCGTCCGTCCTGCTGGCCCACTGGTTACGAGTGGAGCACAGGAGGAGGAAGGGTGAGATTTGTGAGAAGGAAGATACACAGAGCAGACATGCCATTGTCATGGCCAGGCTGTGCATGTGGCGAGAGCTGCACTATGGTTCCTTACTCAATGACTAACTGTCACCAACAGTTGACTCTGATAAGCGGCACAGCAGCGACTTTGCCCTGTGGAAGGCAGCCAAACCTCAGGAGGTGTTCTGGGCCTCGCCATGGGGAGACGGCCGGCCCGGATGGCACATCGAGTGCTCTGCTATGGCCAGGTAAACCCCAGAGGCTTCCAGGCTGCAAATGCTCAAGCCAGGTGTGAAGGTGTGGCCTGGCAGAGGGAAAGAACAATCAGGAGGCTGGAGGGGGCTGCTGGGGCCATGGCGGGGGTGGGGGAAGTGGGGGTGGGAGTGGCAGTGGGGGGGTGCCCTGCCTAGCCCAGGTGTGCCTGGCCTTCCTGTTTAGTTTAGCCTCCTAGCAGAGAGATGCCTACCATACAGCAAGAGGTACCTCATGGTCCCTGACAGGCTGCTCAAACCTGAGAGTGTGTAGGTGTAAAAGCCAGACAGGGAGGACCTCAGCTAGACGTGGCACCTCAGAAAAGCCATTTTGAGGACATATATGTGCCCATGCTGTGGCCAGCTCACCTCTCCAGAGTGCTGAATCTACCGCTGTCTCAGGAGTAGCCCCTCTGCCAGCTAGGAGGGTGGTACTACCCTCCCTGTTCTCAGGCAGCCCTGTGCTTCCCCAGGGTTCTGACAGCCCCAACAGTTGGTTCCTGCTCCCCATTGCCAGCCCAGTAGATCTATGTGCAGCTGAGCAGAGACATATTTTATGGTGTGAGGAGGGCTGCTGGGAATGAGAGTGCGGTATGGAGTCTGCTGTGGAGGTTGCTCACATGTGCGTGCCCTCTGCCCTGCAGTGAGGTGTTTGGAAGCCAACTGGACATCCACACCGGCGGCATAGACTTGGCTTTCCCACATCATGAAAACGAAATAGCACAGAGCGAAGTCTTCCACCAGTGTCAGCAGTGGGGAAATTACTTCCTGCATTCTGGTGAGCCTGACTTGAGGCAAACGTCTCTCCTTTGTGTCTGTCAACTCTGCCTGTGGAAGTCCATAGCTCTACTGGCAGGGCGGGAAGAGAAATTTGACTGAAATCATTGCTTGGGTCTTTGTAGAGTAACTTTTCTTTCTTCTTTGCTAGTCTATGTATACAATGTATCTTGGCCATACAGATCACACCACATTCCGGCCTGTCAGGTTGTCTACTCTGTGTCAGTCTTGTGTTGGTAGCTCTGGCTGCAGCGAGGTCCGAAGGGGTTGGGGGGGTGGGGTGGGCATTGTCTGCTTCTTAGTCTCTTTCGAGTCTTTTTTCTGAGAGGTTCCTTGAGGTTTGGGGAAATAGACTTAGGACTGAGCCCTCGACAGACAGTTATTTACCTCAGCGCTTTGTGAGTCTGTGTGACTGCTGCCCACTGCAGAAAAAGGCTTCTTTTGCGGACACTGAGAGCAGCGCTGACCCCTGTGCATAAATATTTAGAAGGCAGTTTGATACAGTGTTGTTTGGCAAAACTACAGTAGTAGGCTCCCAGCTAGGGCCTGTCGCTCCTGAGCCATGGGCTTTTGACCAGGTTTACAGCACCAGGCACAAATTCCCTTCTGTGGAGCAGACCTCAGATCCAGTCAGAAAGTGGTCACTACACTGGTTAAAGAGAATCACAGAGGCACCACAATGCTTTGATGTTACAGCAAGGAAAGAAAACTCAGCACTTCCCCTTGATTCACTTAACCAAGAAAACTCCCGTGTTTGAATTCTCCACCTCTGTTCCCATGACCTTCGTCTGTCTGTCCCTAGTTGGCAGTTTTTGGCTAGTCCGTCTATCATGTATCTTTCTGTGCTCCTGGATGTCTGAGTAGGATATCTGTGTCTTGTGTGTCCACCAGAGAACTTTGCTCTAAGTTTATTGAATCTCATGGAGGAGTGAGGGCTGTATTACAGAAATCTTTTCCCAGTTTTACAAGGGAGTGAGTTATTTACTCCAGCCAACCCCAGTTGACCCAGGAGCACTTGGTACAATAAACACCCCATCATAAAGTTATATGTGTGCTATTTTCAACATGTGTAATGTCTTTTTATTGAATGAAGTCCCTTTTGACCTGCTTGCTCTTTTAAGCAAGTGATTATTATAACATACACGTATTCATGCATGCATTTCTCCCTGTCAGGGGCATGCTTAGTTACTGCTTACTAAAGCTGTGCATCAGCTTAGGTTGTAAAAGTTGATTACATGAGAAATCCAAAGCAAGTTAGTGTGGGTTTGACATGTTAAAGACACATTAAACCAACAGGCTAAGTAGGATCAGTAGGATATCAGCTGTCTTAAGTGACCTCAAGGTATGACATTAACTTGGCTGTGAGGTCCAATAAAAGTTCCAGTGTCTCTGAGTGAAGGTATATTTGGAAAGGGGAAAATCTGTCTGGGACAGAAAGGCCCTCCTCTGGAGACAAGCTTTGTTGAGACACATCCCACATTAGAAGTCCCCTGCATGGCTTTGGTTTTCTCCTGCATTGTATGTACCTGTGAGAAAATGACATACAGCTATGGAGAAGCCTGGGAAGACATCTGAAGCAGAAAAACTGACAGCTACACCCCAGACTGTGGCTAGACAGGAGACTAGCCACTTAGGTCAGCGATCTGGGACAGGATAGGGCAGTGATGCATGGGATGTGTGGGCCTGTGATCGCACCCCGACTCTGCAGTATTGTCCTGGAAGGCTGCTCACAGCACACACTGCAGGTGCAGGTTCCTGCAGGTGTGGGTTACTGTCCTGTGTCCTGGGGACACACACGCCTGTGGCTCCACCGGCCCAGCTGCGTCTATGCTCAGGGCAAAACATAAAGGTTCCCTTCTGGTGTCCTGTCATCTGTGCGTGGGTCTCCCCACCTCAGGGTGGGCAGCCTCAGCTGTGGCCGGCTGGGGCTGCCTTGAAGAGGCTGTAACTGTCAGAGGGTCTCTTCACCACTTTAGAGGGGTCCTTGCTGTCACCCAGCTCAGAGGGGATCTTCTTTTGTTTCAGGCCATTTGCATGTGAAGGGCAAAGAAGAAAAGATGTCTAAATCCCTAAAAAACTACGTCACCATTAAGGTAAAGTACGCAGTGTGCACCGCTGCCTGAGTGGCTGATGGCTGCGGTGTGGCTTGGGGCTTCTGTGGGGTGAAATCAGTCACCGGACTCATGGTCTGTCCGAGCCCTACATGGGCTGCCACCAGGGGGCGACGTCTCCTTGTCTCAAGGTGCATGGCACCTCCTTCAGGCCTGTGGATCTTCCCTCTCCGCTTGCTTCCTTCTTGAATCTGCCTTTCATCTTGCCTTCCCAGAGTACATCTCTCCCTTCTCTTTGCTTCTCTCTCTCTCTCTCTGCCTAACTGCCTGCCTCTCTCTCCCCCCCCCTTCCTCCCCCTTTACTCTCCATTCTGTAAATTTTTAAGCTTTATTTATTTATTTATTTAGGTTTTTCCAGACAGGGTTTCTCTGTGTAGCCCTGGCTATCCTGGAACTCACTCTGTAGACCAGGCTGGCCTTGAACTCAGAAATCAACCTGCCTCTGCTTCTCAAGTGCTGCGACTAAAGGCGTGCGCCACCACCGCCTGGCTAAAAGAGTAACTTTAGAGAGTCCGTTCTCTCACACTTCTTTGGTGGCACGCACTAGGATTCAACCAGGGCTCCCCTTCTAGGATCTCTGCAGCTAAACCACATCCATAGCTCATTCTTGGTTCTTATTCTGACCTCTACACACTGCAGCATGCATGTGCCCACACACATATGCACACTGAATATATGCGTGTAGCTTGCACATATCTCTCCATAGATGCCAGAAGCTGTCCTAAAGACTGCTGGTGTCTGATACATACACAAGTGCTATGCACATCATTGCTACACACTCTTGTTCAGGGGGATAAGGGAAAGAAAGAGAAGTCCATGTGTCCTCAGCACACGTGCGCTCTGGTGTTGCAGTCTGTGAATGGTTGTAGGCATGGGCTGTAGGCATGGAGCCCATGGATGCAGAAGGTGGGATGTAGTGACCTTTATGTAGATGACACGTCAGAGGTCATGCACGTATGGTATGCCTGGACATAGCTCTGGCAGTGAGCAACAAACGGAGCTTACCTGAGGACTAAGCATCCTACTGTACTCAGTGGAGCACCCAGCTTTGACATCTTCTCTAGTGTCAACAGAAGACTTCTGGTCAGACTAACGACATCGTTCCTGTGCTTACGGAATAGCAGGTGGATATTAATTGTGTTTGTCTATTAGCTGTGTGGAGTTTTTCTCCCCTCTCCTGTAGTTGTAGTTAAACTGCTTTGGTTCCCAGCAGGTTGCATGCATGCACTCACGCAAGCAGGCACGCACCCACCAAGAAGCTATCTGGATTTACAAATGAAAGGTTCATGCGCGCCTCCTGTCCTTGGCAGCCTTGGGTGGGTGTCTGGTGCCCTGGATCATTGGTGTGGCCTTGATGCGTGATCGCCATCCTTAAGCAGTTAGTGGGCCTGGGAGCCATGCCTTACAAATGCAGACCATCTACCCCCATCTCTGCTGAGTCCTTACTGTGACCCAAGTAGGTCATGGAACCCAGGATTAGGGACCAGCCAAGTGGCCTCTAGTGACTGCCACTGCTGTTTGGGAAGTCAATGAAGGTGGAAGAGTTGTTGGGAGGTTCCCATCTGAGAAGGCAGACCAGAAACCCCTCTCAACGTCAGGAGTCGCATCAAAGGTTCTTTTTTCTGTGCCTAGGAACAATCATCCGTGTACACTCCTATGGAGGGTGATGGGCAGGGAGGCCCTGCTCTTCCGGAGAAGCCAGTGCAGCTGTGGGACCGGAGGCTAACCCCCCAGTGCAGCTGTGAAACCAGAGGCTAACCCCCCAGCACAGCCTCCATTTCAGCTTCTCTCTCGTTCTTGGTTTCATGGCCTCTTTGTCTTTGTTATGGCCTCCTGTGTGCATTTCTAAATCTATGGCTACAACTTGCTCAGTCTGTATGTTGCTTATATGTATGTTTTCAGGGCTGAGACCGTTTGTTATTAGCCAGCTGGTGTGCTTTGCCCCGTTACTTGTAGTTCTTTGTATATGGTTGGGGTCTCCTGGGTTGCCACCTGTCCAGGTTAGCCTGTCTGTTGTCCTTGTTCAGACCATGTTGTTACAGTCTTGTTGGTGAGACTTCATAGTTGCAGCTTCTATGGTGTTTCTAGGAGACTCAGTCTCACAGCAAACTCCCTTTTCCTCCAACTTTTAAAACCTTTCTGTCCATCTTCCACAGTCATCCCTCTTGGGGGCGGGAATCGAGTTGGAGATGGATCAGTTGAAACTGGACCCTTCTTTTCCGGTTTCCATCTGTGGCAAAGATACATTTCCTCGATGAGGGATGAGAACTGCATTTGTCTGTGGGCATAAGGATAAATATTTAGAATGTAGTTAGGAATTATGCTGGTTTAACAAAGTGGTGGCAGTAGGTTCTTCTCCAAAATCTATGACTTCACTAGCCATAGGTAGTTGGCTAGGTTTCCAGGACCAAGTGGGCCTAAGTCCAATTAAGGAGAGTTGTTGGATAGCACCAAGGTCCGGCTGTTGTTGTTGCACCCTCGGGGTTCTTGTGGTCCACGGGCAACACAGCTGGCTTCCCGCCCTTGGAAGCCTGCATAGCACCTTCTGGTACCAGGAGAGCTGGTCTTCAAGGAAGAGGCTTTCAGGGCAGATAAATAATTTCACGAGTAATCTGCAGGGAGGTACCTGCTGAGGGTCACAGCTCAGAGCATCCTCACTGTTCAGGACACAGTGCTATGGCATGGGGTGGGCAGAGCCCTCGATCCTCATCTCATTCTGAACCTGAGCCTGGATGTCAGCCTTGACTGAGCTGTTATGCTCTCTTCCCCTCCAGTGAGGCCAGGTGCAAACATGGCCTCTCTCTTCCATTGTGCATATTGTCCCTGTGCACTAGGCCTCCTGGTATCAGGTGGCAACACACACACACACACACACCCGTGTCCATGTCAGGTAGGGCCTGATCCGCAGGGGTGTTGGATGTCCCTCAGCCCTCCCGCCATGAAGATGACCAAGAGAAGGATGCTGGAGATGCTGCTGGGAAACCAGCGGTGAGGGCCGGGCACAGCAAGGCTTGGGAGAACACCCTCCACGTCTCGCTGCATGTACAAGCCCCGCAATCCCGACTGACAGCTGCCTGTCTTCCCTTTCTAGGACTTCCTGCAGACCTTCTCCCCTGATGTCTTCCGTCTTTTCTGCTTGCGCACCAACTATAGGTCAGGTGAGCTGGCTCCTGTGTGCCTTGGGCTGGCAGAATGCCAGCCTGGGGTAAGCCCATCCAGGCAGTGTGGTTGCTGCCTTTCTCTGGGGTTGACTGGAGACATGAGACCGGAGGAAGCCTCTTTGGGAAGCACACCCAGTTTCTGTGCCCAGGTGAGGCTGCTCTTCCCAGAGTCCACCGTCATGTCTGCCTATCTACATACATGTCACTGAAACAAATGAGCCCTGGTGTCCAGAAAGCTCTAGGACAGCATTGGGTGGAGCCTGTTCAGGGACAGGGCCCATATGCCCAGACAGCCCTTTGGCCACAGCGTTGTGTGCAGCTGGGTTCTCAGGTGATGTGCTTCGGGTGCACTAGGTGTTTCCTCAGTGACCATCTCTTCCCTTGCAGCCATTGAATACAGTGACAGTACCCTGGTGGAAGCCTCGCACCTCTTGCTGGGGCTAGCCTCTTTTGTGGAGGATGCGCGTGCCTATGTAAAGGGGCAGCTGACCTGTGGCCCTGTTGGGGAGGATGTGCTGTGGGAGAGGTAAGCAGTCATGAGAACTCACCGCCACTCTGGGGACAGGTGACCAGGATGCAGAGGTCAGCAGGAACTCCCGAGCGAGGAGGGTCCCATGTAGCCTCCTTACCTGCCAGGTGTCACCCCCCACCACCCTCTGGTCCTGAGTCCTGCACAGGCTGCGTTCACCTAGAGCTGGGCGCGTTTCCTTCTTGTTCCGGTAGCTCAGGATTGCCACAGTTGGTAGGCAGGGGCCTTCACTTCTGTAGTTGACTATTACAAAATCACCTGAGTGGGTACTGTGCCCAACAAGTGGGCAGGTTCCCTTCACTCAACAGTTTTTTTATTTGGTTAGGGTGGTAACTGGTATTTTGTTACAAAACCATAAACACAACCTAGGAAGGGTCCCCGAGTTGATATTTTTTTTACTTCTTAGGAAAGGATATTTGTGTATCCAAGGTTGGAGCCAGGCCAGGCTGGGGCGCCTGAGAGCCCCTTACCTGCCTTCTCATCACAGGTGACTCCCATATCCCACTCCAGGCTGGCGAGCACCAAGAAGGCCGTGAAGGCTGCTCTAGCCAATGATTTCGACACCCCGAGGGCAGTGAGCACCATCCTGGACCTTGTGCACCATGCCAACAGGCAGCTCAGGGCTGTCTCGAAGGTAACTTGCAGGGGGCTGTGGATGCCAGGGCGGGGCTTGTTTTAAGGAATGGATGCTGACTCCATCAATCTTCTGGACTCCTCCCAAAGCTCCCTCATGTGGGACTTGACAAGCACAGCTTGCGGCACATTTAGGTCCCTTCATTCAGTAGTAAACATGTGAACCCGCAGCAGGTGCATCAGCTTGTGTGCAGATGGCTGTGTCGCATGGCTGACACCATGAGTGTTGAGCAACCTTCCTGATGGCTTGGCAGCATGTGGAGGGGCTGGTGATTTTGAAACAGGAAGTTGGGTTGGGGTTTGCCAACTTCAGTGATGAAGTGTTTGCCCAGCACAAGCAAGGCCCTGAGTTCAATCTCTAGGATCCATTGTGTTCCTTCTCCAAAAAGAAAACAGTCCCCAAAACAATTAGAAGTTGTTGAGACCTGGACTCAGAGTCCACCCAGCTGGGTCTCGGTCTCCTGCTGAAGCACCTCCGGGATCTAAGTGAGCACCATAGGACGGTGGCGAGCACTCACCGTCTTCCCTGTCTGCTCTGCACTCGGTGCTGCCAGGGTGGAGGCAGGACCTCCTTTCTCCAGGGCTTACACTCCTGCACCTCAGTGTCAGGAAGTCACCAACCCTGGGCCCTCTGGTCCCAAGGCTCTCCAGAGTGTTGCCATGGGAGCAATGGGAGCCCCTAGGTGGCCATGCAGGTCATAGGAGCCCTTTCCTGTGGTGACACAGGGCTCTAGTACTTTCTTGGTTGGTGCACTGTTGTGGTGAATGGCTCCAGGTAGCCATGAAGTTTTGGATGCTTGAGTAGATTCCCAGATTTGACACTGTCAGTAGCACAGGTGGGCAGTCTCCTGATCAGAGCTCATTTCCACACAAGGCACCAGACAGACCATGGTGCCTTTCTACTGAGTTTCCTACGTGGTCACTGAGGGTTCGAGCATTCAGCCCACCCTGCCTGAATTGTTCAGACTGACATTGTATGCACCAGCAGGTCCCCCACCCGTACTCAGGAAAGCTGGCTGTGGGTGGGCCTGGAGTGCTTGGATGGCAGCTGCCAGCTGCAGCCTCCCCTTAACTTCCCAGCGTCCCCTCCAGTGAGTCCTACAACCTGGCCACCTCTGCGTGAGCGAGCTCAAGCTGATTACAGCACAGGGACAGGTTGGCACCTGCCACTGCAGGAGGCTCACGTGGGCCCACATCAGTGACTGAGGCCCAGCAGACTTCCTGAGACCCGCAGCTCCCATCCCCGACCTTCCCATGCCCATGCACTGTCCCCGTGGCCATGCTCAGCCTCAGCTGTGCAGGTACAGCCACGCTGTGACAGGCAGGCGTGTTACCAGCATGGCTGCACTGTAGTGTCCGGTTTGCCAGTGAGCCTGGCTCTGCAGAGCCCACTGAAACAGAAGAGAAATGCGCTTACTTCACATCCATGCTCTTGCAGGAAGCTGGTGGCCCAAGAAGCCCCACTGTGTTTGGGGCCATCATTTCCTACGTTGAGCAGTTTTTTGAGACTGTTGGGATTTCTCTCACAAGTCAACAGGTACATCCATCTCTTTCAAATGCTTCCCCCTGAAACTGCCTACTTGTTGCAAACTCTCCTTTGGGAAGTGTTCACTGAAGGACTCACTGGAGGGGCACAGTACCTGTTAGCTCACCTTCAGCACTGACGAGCTCACAGCAGAGTTGGCGCCACCATTCTGGTCCATGGCACAGTATGGTGTGTGTGAGGATGTTTCCCCCCAGCTGTGTAAACGGTGGCAGTGGGCATGTGCTGCATGGGAGGTCCCGTCCTGTCGGCTGTGTATTGTTCGCTCTGTGTCCCTGGCAGGGATGCTAGGGCCAGACTCTGGCTGTCCACAGGACACTTGCATTCCCTGCCCCTTCCTGTGATGTCCAGTTGTACCAAATAGAAAGGGCAAGACTGGCAGGCCCTTCTACAACCCTCTCCTCCCTCAGTTCCAGTTCAGTAAGGTACATGGCTCATGGCATCCATGGGGCTGGCCATGGTCCCTAGGTGTGACCCAGTCCTTTGGATGTCACTGTAGAGTTTCTGGGTTAGTGTCTATGCAGGTCTCAGTGCTGGCTTTTAGAAAAAGGTGCCTTCTGCTCCAACAGGGGACTCCCTTTTGGCCCCTTAGCCAGTTTTGTACAGCCAGGCAGACAGCTCGACAGCCCACTTCATGGGATCTCAGTATGCACACACGTGCACATCCACACCCACACCCGCGGGCCACTTGACATCAACACTGGCTTACATGCTTGGCTATGGCAAAAAGGTTTGTCTTCATTCATGCTTAAGGCTCAGGCTGCTACATTATCTGGAGATGACAGGATTCTGTTGACACTTGTCACATTGTACAACTGTTGCTGAGGTCTAGGTGAGACAGGGTCAAAGTGGGTGTTACCAGCTTACCATGAGCCAGTCAAGGCATGTGTCTTGCTGAGCTGACCCTCCCCCACATATTCTCTAAAAAGGGCAAGCATCTGGAAAACTGATAATGACTTCCAGGTCTCCACTCAGAACCTAGTCAAGTGTGGTCTCCCAGGCTGTACCTGGGGTCCTGCTTGCGGGGCAGACTCATTTAACAGAGTCCGTGGCTTAGTGTGTTTCAGGAGACAGCAGCACGGTAACACTGGGCTGTGTGGTAGATGAACTAGTGCGCTTCAGGCTGAAGGTCCGTCAGTATGCGCTGGCCACACCCGGGGCTACTGGAGAGGCTCGGAAACAGCAGCTCCAGGAGAGGCAGCCCTTGCTGGAGGCATGTGACACGCTACGCCGGGACCTCGTCACCCATGGCATCAATGTTAAGGTGAGCAATACTGCCAATACAGGGGAGAGCAATGGCACAGGAGACAGAAAGGGGCAGACGGCAGCTGGTCACCCAGGCCCCGAGACCCGCTTGGGGCAGACGTGGAGGGCTGGAGGGGGTGTGTAAGCCAGAAGAGCTGTGAAACTCAACCCTGTGGGCGAGGGGCTGCCCTGTCAGGCCGTGCCACCCCCTTGCCTCTCTGGCTCTGCTTTCTGACCTATCACCTTGACTAAGAGGATGTGACGGACGCTTTCTCCTTCAGGACAGAGGCAATGCAGCCTCCACATGGGAACTGCTGGACCCAAGGACAAAACACCAGAAACCTGGGGACCGAGGGTGAGGCAGCTGCACCCCACAAGCCTTCACGCCATGACATATGCTTTTTTGGGATGAAAACTTTATATTAAAGTTGTCAGTTGTGGCTGTTTAGCCAACAGTAAGATGAGCCTGTGCTGTCCACTGGTGTGTATTTGGGACGGCCTGGTACCAGACGGCCACATTTTCAACATTCCCTTCAGTAAGTTCATATCTGTCCAGGAGACATTCCTGGACCTGGTTAGCGCCTGTGGTTAGGTGGCCCTTGTGCCCAAGGATTAGACAAGGGGAGCTGGAGAGCAGACCCCACTGACGAGGCACGCAGCTAGCAGGTCACCCTCAGGAGGGGGGCCAGCAGGCAGAGCGCAGGAAGCAGACCTGTGGCATCTTGGCACGCCATGCCATGCTTAAATGCCAGTGACACCCAGGTGCCCTGCCCTTCCCACAGGCCTCTAAAAGATCTGCTCTGCGAGGCCACTGTCTATTCTGAGCGACTTCACTAACATTGCATTCAGTCACTGAACAGAAAACTAGAGGGCCCAAGAATGCCCATGGCATCCTGTGAGCCCCAGTTAAAAACCAAATCCTGCACTCCCCAGCCACCAGAAGACTGGAGCCCTGTGGGGGTGACTGTCTATAGTAACGGAAGGGTGGAGCCCCGTGAGGGGTGACTGTCTATAGTAACGGAAGGGTGGAGCCCCGTGAGGGGTGACTGTCTATAGTAACGGAAGGGTGGAGCCCCGTGAGGGGTGACTGTCTATAGTAACGGAAGGGTGGAGCCCTGTGTGTGGTGGGGTGACTGTCTAGTATCGAAAAGGTAAGAGAAGCAGAGAACAACCACAGACTCCAAATGTCCTGCCTCAGAGCAAGCCCAGATTCAGTTGGGCTGCTGGGAGGAATTTTATTCTCATTTTCTTTTCAGCTATTTTTGAGATGCCAAGAAAACCATGGAAGACCAGATAGTGTGGTAGTTGTCATCCTGACATTAGTCAGGATAGACAGCCATGTCCTAGCCCCGTCAGCTAGATGAGGCTAAATCCATCAAGTACCGAGTGCTGCTGAGCCCGAGTCTGGGCATACGGAGGATTCAGTCTGTGGAGCCCCAGGCTGCACTGGCTCAGGTCGTGAAGAGCCTGCTGAAGGCAGTTCCTACCTCGGCGATCATGTCGGTGGTGGTGGTGGAGCGCCCATACTTCTGGAAGGCCTGGTGGTTACACTCCCTTGTGAGTGTGCAGGCAGCCCAGGCAGCCACCAGGAGAGGGCTGCAGCTGCAGGAGAAGAGCACAGTCAAAGGCTTTCGAGCTGCAGGCCGCAGTGAGGGCTCAGGGCTGAGTTGTCACCCTGTTTCTACCTTCAACTCCCAAATAGCAACCTCAAGCCAGCCGGGTTCCCAAGAGGCCACTTTACTGCAGCTGCGCATTGGCAGGCACCGGGCATGCTCACTAGGACTGGGGTACGGTGCAGTGGCAGCGCAGGCCTAATGCGCACTCAGAGGCCCTGGTCCCATTCCTGGAGCTGGCCAGAGCCCACAGAGGGAAGAGTTCTCCAGCTGTGCGGTGCCTGTTGGGGGCGGGGAGGGGGCTTTAATGGTGCTCACTGCTGTTCTCGGAGTGTGGTAGAATGCCCGAGGCCTGCATGCAGCAGACCTGCTGTTCCATTGCACACTCCGTTTTGAGCCACAGGACAGACCAGAAGCGCCTCTGCACCACTGGTATGCATATCTGATCTGGAGACTGTCAAGGCCACCTGAGACACGCCCCCTCCAGCCCCAGTGGTAGTGTGTGGCCCCAGGAGCTGCACATCCATGCCCAGATGTATGGCCATAATGGTCCACAGGTCAGAGATGTGGGCACGGCCCGTGAGCTTAGCATCCTGCTGTCCCAGAGACTCCCAGCCGTGAGGATGAGTGCTCTCTACCCTCAGTTTACAGACACCCCCGCTGAACTCCCCACAATGGTGTCAACCAACCATGGCTGCTTGGTTAGCACCAACGCCAGGGCCACACCTGCAACTGGTAGATTTGTGTGGCAGGTGTGTGTAGAGCTCCTGTGGCAGGGAACCTTGGCTTCTAACGTCTCCCAGGGCACTGAGAGCTCCCCAGGGATATTACGGAGATTGCACAGAGGAACAGTGTCAAAGCAGGGCAGACAGAGGCGCGCCATACCCGTTAGTTTTCTCTGGTCCGGCACGGAGGGCCCAGTGCATCATGACACCCAGCGAGCCCGACAGGAGATCGCCTTGCCCGCCACACCTGCGGCTGCTGCCTTCCTGGCTGCACACAAGCACTGCACAGAACAGACACCATGAGCTGCTCCTCCCTGCTTGTTCCAAGGAGGACTACACCTCAACCCACGGGGCTCAAGCCCGGGAACAGCAGCCAGCATGTCACGTCACCACGCCTCCAGGGTCCCAGCAGCAGCATCCCCACATGGACACCCCAGCCACCACTGTATACCTCTGACATGGGAAATGTCCTGAGAACATTCTGTGCATGTCCTGGCTTTGCGTGGATACTCATGGTCTCACAATGCACGACCTCTTCACCTCAAGGTTTTGGTTATTTTTTTGTTTTTTTGTGTTTTTTTTTTTTTTTTTTTTTTTTTTTGGAGACAGGGTTTCTCTGTGTAGCCCTGGCTGTCCTGGAACTCACTCTGTAGACTAGGCTGGCCTCAAACTCAGAAATCTGCCTGCCTCTGCCTCCCAGAGTGTATTTTTTTTTAAAAAAAAATAATAAGGTGGTTTTTATTATTGAGTAGAAACACACGATACCTAACAGAATTAGATAGTAGGTCCGAGAGGAGTTATAGGACTTAGAGATTTTAGAGTCAAGGAGCTAAGTCCCGAAAGACCCACTGCTGGTACGAATAAACCCTCATCTGTAGCTGCCTTAGAAATTAACTGAACTTTGTGAACAATTACAATAAGTTTCTTTTCATGAGCTTCATCTGTGTTACTCTCTGTGTCTGTCCCTGGTGGCTCGTGTCTTCTTTCATCTCCCTTGTATCCTTGCTTCTTCAGTTTTATTTTCAAATAATTGTTAAAATGCACGTATGCATCGCTCCAAATCTTCTCATTTAATGTTACAGCACTGCCAGCACAACACGTAATAATATTTCCAGATTTTTCAGATTGAATAACATAGGATAGTTTTCTTGTCATTTGTCTTAAAGATGTATTTTATTTCTATGAGCACACTGTGGCTGTCTTCAGACACACCAGTAAAGGGCACAGGATCCCATCACAGAGGGTAGTGAGCCACCATGAAGTCGCTGGGCATTGAACTCGGGAACCACTGGAAGAGCAGCCAGCGCTCAGCGCTCTTAACCGCTGAGCCATCTCTTGGGGTTCTAAGAACTCTAATTTCAGGTCCCTGTCAACAACTGCGTCTCGCTAACAGCTTCTACTGAAGAATGCGATGGCCTGGCCGGCTCTGCACACTTACTAGGGACACCTCACAGTCCCTGCTGCCACTCTGCTCTCAGCTGAGCACCCCTAAGCTCCTGAGGGAGGCAGCTGGCATTTCCAGTTCATGCCGACTCTGAGGTTTCCTTCACTTCCCAGTTAAGACAAAACACAGCAAAAGACTCAAATGACTGTTCTTATGTGTGGGTGCCTGGGTGAAAGAGGTGACGGGCTGGGGGAGTGGCCTAGGACCGTGCAGAATCTCTGGCTCAAACCTGCTTCCAAAAATGTGGAGTTTTTTTTGTATGTTTGTTTTCTTGTTTTTTTTTGTTTGTCTGTAGGAGATAGGATCCCTCTATGTAGTTCTGGTTATCCTAGAACTCACTATGTAGACCAGGCTGGCCTTACAGAACAGATCTGCCTGCCTCTGCTTCCTGAGGGCTATGATTAAAAGGTGTGTGTGTGTTCGCGAGTAAAAGCATAACAACACTGTGAGCCTAAAAATACGTCTGTGATCACCACAGCCCTGTGCAGACCTTTAGGAGTGAACACAAGGCCTTTAAAGCTGTGGCTGGCAAGTTCAGTGTATTCACTACCATGCGAGAAGGAACGAGTGGTTTCCAGACTCACCCACCCCACCACGGCCTGAGTGACATGCAGAGTCCGTCCTCACTCACCCTGCTGGCCGTTGGACATCAGGTCCTGTTCTCCTTTCTGGACCACTGTGACGTTCCCCAGGGCCTGGCTGAGCTTCAGCGTGGACTCACTGAGATTCCTGGAGTCCACAGGACTACTGAGCTATAACACAAGACAACAATCACAGAAAATCAAGTCCTTCTGACACAGGGCTCACTGGTGGCAAGGTGACTACCCAACCTGTCCATCCAGAGTCTTAGATGGTCATATCCACAGAAATTGGGCACTGGTTAAGGGTTCAGGGGGTAGAAAATGGCCAGGACGTCATTGGCACCAAGCCCTCAAAGGGACCGATGCTAGCACAAGACCTGGCTAACCCAGGTTTGTGGACACAACACAAATCTGGATAAAGATGATGTACACACCCCTCTCACACTGCCCAGGCTTATGAGACGGCTGCTGTCAGGATCCATGGTTTCACATTTTAGAGATTCCCACACCCCATGGAGCAGACTCGCACTGCAGCACACAGTGAGCGCCTTGGCCTGTGAGCACAGCGGGCAGTCCCTGGCCCAAGCCTGCCGCACCACATTCATCCAACAGAAGTCACACAGGAACTACAGGAGGCCCAGGAAGCATGCATGGTGGATCACAGGCAAACACCTACAAGTCAGTCTCCTTGCAGACACAGGCCATGGCCTGAGATGGGCACAACTCTGAGCCATTCCACCCCAGGTCAGGGCAAGAGGCTACGTCCCTTCTCCCCTGCAGCCCATGCACTCACCACAGCTTCCCAGAGTCTGCTGAACTCCACGTGGTTGGGGGTGAGAATGGCCTTCTGGTAGCCGTGGATGAGGGCTGGCTGCTGGGCAATCAGCCACAGCCCATCCTGTGCAGAACAAGGGCACACCTTCACTGGCAGGCCTCAGAGACCCCTGCTGACTGTGGGAGGTGAGCCCACACTCACCGCATCAATGACGACAGGGATGTCCCTGGCCTTGGTTGATTCCAAAATGCCCTGCAGAAAAGCAGAGAAGCTGACCAGTGTTGGAGGGCAAAAAGGCCGTGTGCAGACAGATCCGCACCGGAGAAGCAGGAAAGTCTAACACAGCCTACCTTCCTTCAATGGGACAAGGTGCTCAGCTATTCCTCATGGAATGCTGGGAAGGATGGAGTTTACGACCTGGTGCCCTTTGCTGTCTGGTGAGCCAGGCTCTGCCCATTTCTCCCAGGATCTATGCTTTACTTCCCTGAGACCCTTCCCCTAGATGTTACGCATTGCTCCTAGGCCATAAACACACCATTATGAGTGACAGACACATCACTTGTGCATCATCACAACCGCCTAAGTGACTTCTGTGTTATCTTAGGACCAGGGCAATGCTGACACCATAAGCATTATGTTTAACTCAGTCTCCACAGACCCTAAATCTTGGGCACCATCTCTGAGTTCACACTACCCATTCTTGTGTAAGAAGCCAGACACACTCTGTAAGAATCTCAGGGTAGCCAGGCAGTGGTGGCGTGCGCCTTTAATCCCAGCACTTGGGAGGCAGAGGCAGGCGGATTTCTGAGTTTGAGGCCAGCCTGGTCTACAGAGTGAGTTCCAGGATAGCCAGGACTACACAGAGGAACCCTGTCTGGGGGAAAAAAAAAGAATCTCAGGGTAAGCATGTCTTCAATGAATTCTGTTTTCTAGAATTGTGCTGTGCTTAAATATGGTTAAAGCCTGGCCCAGGCTCTGAGAAGTCTTGGCCCAGCGCCAGTTACCACAGTCAGGCCCATGTGAGCGCCACTCTCACCGCACTGATCGTCTGCCTCCCTGCCTGCTCTAACGCCTCCTACAGAACAACTGCATCCCCTCAAGAGGCAAAGAGTAGACAGTGCTTCCTTCCCGGTCACAGGGCACGGGCAAGCAAACCAACCAGTGTGGGCGGTTATAAACCATCAGGGCAGACCAGCAGGCCTGCCCATGAAGACCACCTACCACTGCCACATACCCAGCTCACATGACACTTCAGGACTTGAAGGCTGAAGTTTTAGGAATTCTCCAAATCATCAGTTATCCATTTTCCTTACCATTCCATTTACATGCTTTTAAACAGCAAGTAATTGTAACAACAGTGGACCATTTTCCCAATAGAACTATACCGTGATCCTATACTGAAAACTTCAGGTTTCCTGTTTTAAAGTACTGATACACATGTAATCATAATAGTTGTTAATTATCAACCAATGTACTATGAGAAGACCACAAGGCAATCAGATGAGCTAGTAAAGTGGTCAGACTGAAGGTGCCTGCTGCTCATCGGAACTGACTCCTGCAAGTTGACCTCTGACCTCATCCACACTTGGTAACGTGCACACATATTTAAATTAGAAGAAAACAGTGATGGACAGGGAAAACATGAGGAGACAAAGTAACTGTAACTGGAGCCTGAGACGCTTAGTCCTTTTTTCCCAAAGGTCCAGGTCAGGGAGACTGCTGCCAGGAGGAAACACTGACAAAACAACCCGGAGAGGAAAGAGTTTATTTGGCTTATACTACATCACAATTCACCACTAAAGGAAGTCCAGGCAGAAACTCACACAGGGCAGGAACCTGGAGGCAGGAGCAGATGCAGAGGCCATGGAGGGTGCTGCTTACTGGCTTGCTGCTCATGGCTTGCTCTGCCTTTCTTACAGAGCCCAGGAGCACTCACAATGGTTCTGTCCCTACCCATCAATCACTAACTAGGAAAATGCCCTATAGGCCTGCCTACCACCAATCACTGCCTAAGAAAATGCCCTACAGGCCTGCCTACCACCAATCACTGCCTAAGAAAATGCCCTACAGGCCTGCCTACCACCAATCACTGCCTAAGAAAATGCCCTACAGGCCTGCCTACCACCAATCACTGCCTAAGAAAATGCCCAGGCCTGCCTACCACCAATCACTGCCTAAGAAAATGCTCTACAGGCCTGCCTACCGCCAGTCACTGCCTAAGAAAATGCCCTACAGGCCTGCCTACCACCAATCACTGCCTAAGAAAATGCTCTACAGGCCTGCCTATCGCCAGTCACTGCCTAAGAAAATGCCCTACAGGCCTGCCTACCACCAATCACTGCCTAAGAAAATGCCCTACAGGCCTGCCTACCACCAATCACTGCCCAAGAAAATGCCCTACAGGCCTGCCCACCACCAATCACTGCCTAAGAAAATGCCCTACAGGCCTGCCTACCGCCAGTCACTGCCCAAGAAAATGCTCTACAGGCCTGCCTTCCGCCAATCTTATGGAAACATCTTCTCAATTCAAGCTCCCTCCTCTCTGATGACTAGCTTGTGTCAAGCTAACATTAGACTGTCAGCACACTGACAAATGTGCCTGGGTAAGAAGCATGTATCATGTCTGGTACTGGCCCAAGTTCAAAAGCCCCCTAAGCAAGGCCTGGGTACAGGAGCCTCAGAGAAGTCCATTTCCTTCCTTAACAACAATCTGCCTGCGTGCTGTGCCTCTGGCTTTACTGTTAACCAAAAGTGCTGCTATTCAGATCTTAGATCCATTTCTGATTTCATGGTCTTTGGCACAGCGACACTAGGGGCTCTGCTAGTCTTCCCTGATACAGCAGAGTAGCAGCCAAAGCTAACGCTTGGACACTGGAGAGGTTTGCCACAGCAAGCGAGCACAGGAGCAGAGCCTGGTGAAGGTGTGTGTGTGAACATAAAACATCACTCAAAGACACGGCCTGACAGCAAGTACACAACTCTCAGAGAGCTATTGAAGTTGTTTAGACATGAGAGATACAAACCTACGCCAGGCAAGTGTCTCTGGGACCCACAGGGCAGGCTGCAGAAGAAGTGTGGCGTGATGAGAGCATTCCAGATAACAGGTCTGAACCAGCTTGTGAACAAGAAGCTAACTGTGAATGCAGCAGTCCTGGGAGCTGTATTCGAGCGTGTAGCGCTAGGAGGCTGGGAACCCTGATCTACAGCGTCAGCTTCCACAGCCCCAGCCTCCTCTACAAATCAAGGGACTGATCCTATGACTGGGGAAAGCATGGACTCCATCAGAGCCAGACCCAGACCCCGTTACTTAGGACCCTGGATTCCACCAGGATGCTGACTGATGCGGGAAGGAGGAAACACCTGACACACTGCAATATGAACGACAGATGCGACAACCTGCTGCCCAGTCACAACAACACAGAATCCATTCCTGTGGCAAGCAGGTTCACACTAGAAGGGTCGTCCAAACCTCATGTTTGCTGACCTCTGTGAAGCCAGGCGGAAATGTCATGCAACCTGTGCTCTCTGCAGCTGCTCCTGAGAAACCTCCAGAGCAGAGATGCTAGTCCGCCCGTTCGGGAAGCCCCTCACCACTCGTGGCGTCCTGTCCTCCCCTCTGCCCCACAGCACATCCCCACCCGCTTCCAAAGACCGGCAGCAGCAGTACTGGGCCTGGGGGACAAGGGAATGCTACCCCTGAGGGACAGTGCTTAGCAGGACACCACTTACCCTCACATTGTTGAGAAGAAGGTCATCTCTACCTAGGCCAGGTCCCACGACAAGGGCATGCAGCCTGGGGAGCCATTTCTCCACCTCCTCAACAGCATTAGAACTGTCACTAATAAGAGAAAAAGGCAAAATGGTTTTCTCCAGGCTTTCGTTTGTTTATCTGAAACCTCGTTTTGTGTGTGTGTTGGGGACTGAACCCAAGACCCTGAACACATATGGAAGTGCCCTGCTCTAAACCATTTTACTGTGAATAATTTAGGTGTATAGTGAATATGTACACTAGTACAGAAGTTCCCACGGGCCCTCTCCCTAGCCACCGCTCATGGGAACATCCCACACACGCACATTCCGGACGGAATAGCACAAGAATCAGGGCTGCCTCAGCACCGGGGACTCAAGGGCAGACTGTTGGCTAAGAACTGACCACAGCCCTGTGCTTTCCCTCCCCAGGATGCATCTGACCTTTGCATCTCCTTGGTCTTCTTTACTTTTGCTCTAGCTTTTTAAGACTGCATTACTCCATTAAATATTTTCTCCCCGCACATATGTCTGTACACTACACGTGTACCCAGTGCCCGCAGAGGTCAGAGGGCACCACCTCCCCTGAAGCTGGAGTTACACGTAGATGGCTGTGAGCTGCCATGACCTGGCTCCTAGGCACGAGCAGCCAGTGCTCTCAGCTGCTGAGCTGCTCTTCAGCCCACAGCACTGGTTAAAGTGGGGCACAAAGAACATGCTCCCGAGCTCCCTAGGCATGTCCCATGCTTGGTGACACTGCTCAGGGACACACGTGGGCCCCTCATCAATGAAGCTCTGAGGAGCCCCTGGAGCACACACTGCTCAGCCCGGAGCTGCCCACGGAACCCTACAGAACCCTACAGAACCCAGGCACTGTGAGCATGTGCCTCAGGCCACCTTACCTACACAGGCCCCACAGGACGCCGAGACTGAGTCCCCACACAGCACGGCATCTGTTGCTCCTGAGCCCTAGGTCTATCCTCTATCCTTCAGCTGTCTCATGCTGATGTGAAACAGTGGCCTCACTATGGCTTGCTTTTTGTTTGTGGAGCTAGGGGTCAAACTTCCACTTGGAGAGTTACATCCTAGATACTTTGACAAGTTTCTTTTGAGACAGGGCTGCTGTCCAAGCCGGCCTCCAATTTGCAAGCCTCTGGCCTGAGCCAGCCTAAGTAGCGGGGTAACAGGTATGCACCACGAAGCCCAGCAGACACAGAAGTGTGACAGTGCTGCGCAGGGGAAGACACCCGTTCTACACACTCACAGGACTGGGTGGACAATCAGCTCTGGGCTGTAGGACTTGATCACTGGCGCGGCCTCCCTGGCACAGAACACGTGAGTCAAATCTGCACCCTGAGAAGTGAGAGTTGGGCTCAGAGAAAGCCATGTTCAACTGGACCACACACACACACACACACACACACACACACACACACTTAAATTGTTCATATGTAACTAGAGCAAATGTTCTGTGATAGAAATTCAGTAACGTCATGGGGAAATGGCGTGCGCTCGTGTATGCCTATGTGCTGTGCACTTTGTACCCAGAGGCAGGAGGAGGCATCAGGAGGCTTCCTCGTCCTCTGATGTATTCCAGAAGCAGGGTCTCATGGAGCCTGGGGCTGGGCTGCTGGCCAGTGAACACAGACCCTCATGCCTGTGTTTCACATGTCCTTATATGCAAAGCCAATTCCCCAAGTCCCTAAACAACCCAACTTTTAACCAGAGAAACCCCAATGAAAGACTCTGAGGTAAACCTACCACTTTCAGAGCTGAGATTCCTGCAAAATATGGTGCTCCTGTGTACCTGAAATGGAAACACTGGAATCAGAACCTCAGCGAAGCAAACACATTTGCAGTAATATGTCACCAATACAGGCAGGTAAGAACTATATGTCAACATATATGAGTTATCAACAAGTGATAGAGACTCTAGCTCAAAACACAAACTCAACGCGGAGATGACTCAGTAAACATTCACACAAGAACAGAATTAGAGAGGTGTCACGTGACATCTGTGGTCAGCCCTCACCACTGGCTTGTGCACGAAGGTGTCCATACCAGGTACAGAGGAGAGCTAGCTGGCTACAGGCTTTCGTCAGGGAGAAGGAGGAGATGACTGCCACCAGTCAGCAGACACAGGTCCTCAGAGACGGAGACCCTGCCTTCTCTGAGTGACATGCACAGAGGCCACAAAGGGCCACTGGCCACACTAGTCACTGCACCGCTGCTGTGTGGTTCCCAGCATCCCGTCTGGGCTCTGATGGCACAGCAGACATCCTTGACAAGGTGTTCAAGTACAGAGTCACTATGCTCATGGCCGCTGGTATGTCCTCTCCCCCAGAGAAACAAACCAGGGGCAGATAGATGCTGAGTACGCAGAACCTGAGACTGTCCTCCACATGTGACCTGCTCTTCCACAGCAGTGTCACCAAAGTGGGTCCAAATCACCACCACAGAAGACCCACACAGGCCCCGCCCAGGCTCTCACTTCCACACAGGGACGTGCTTCATGACAAGACACTACAGAGCAGAGAAAGGCTGCTCAGGCCACAGGCACTCAGAGTCCTCCAGCACTCGGAAGTCCCTGGGATGGAAAGGCGCTGAGGTGGTCACAGACACCAACAGACCAGGGGAGAGTTACACCGGACTGATGGGGCATACCAAAACCCACACAGTGAGATCCAGGCTGGCCAAATAAAGGGCTTCTAGAGCACATGATTCGGGTGAGTATGAAGTGAGCAGACAGGACTTAAAGCTCAAACAAACTGGGGTACTGAAGGCGTGGGGCTCCAGAGTCCCACAGCTGCTGCCCACCAAGCCCACAGCTGGCCAGATCTCCAGATTACCACGGCTGTTGGCCAGCACGGCCACAGTGCATCAGGAACCTGCGAGGAGGCTTACCCGCTGCCAAGGAAGCACAGGGATAGCAGGAGAGCAAACACAACCCACAAGACACACAACCAGCTTCACCAGCTAACAGTTCGGCTGCAAAGTCTGAGTCCAATTAGGAATGAAATTCAGAGGGAAAAGCAGAGCTTGTGGCTGGAACCACATGGTGGCTCTGTCACCCAAGCTCTCCACAGCTGCTTCACAGCCTGTGAAGCACAGAGGCCCAGGGAACAAGTGACTGCTGGCTGAACTTCCTAAGGAAGGCATTTCAAATTACACCAAAGAAGAGCTAAGAGAGGAGAAGGAAGCATGGGTGAGACAGTGAAGGAGCGGCAAGGCCAACACACCAGTGATGCCAGCATCTGGGGCGATGAGACAGGAGGATTCCAGGTTTGAGGGTAGCTTGGTGGGAAACTATCTCAAGAAAAACCATGTAGCCGTGTATTTACAGAGGTGTGACGTAAGTGCAGGCAGAAAGTTAGCAGGCTCTCAAACAGGAACCAGGGAAGAACTGGGGCCAGAGGCAGACACTGAGGCCACAGACAAGGTGACAGATCCTTACATAGTAGAGAGAGAGAGGAGAGAGAGAGAGAGGGAGAGAGAGAGATAGAGAGAGAAAGAGACGATAAGATGGGTCTCAAGCTAACAGACTACAGAACGCCATGCACGACTTGGAAACCTCCTCCCCGTGCACAGTGCACTGGGGCCTGCTAAGTGCTCACATGTGCAAAAACCCGTTGAGAGGGGCTCCCCAGGCCCACAGGAGCTCGAAGCCCACCTTCTACACGGCACATGGACACACCACTAGGGTGAGAGGACCCAAAGCACAACAACAGAAACACAAACACTGGTGGGCGAGCCGTCCGGGCCCCTCAGCCTTAATCTGGGTCAGAAAGGTAATCACTGAGAAGTATGTTGCATCCTTTCAGACTGCATTTGGAAACGATCACTGCATTTGGGTGAACAGACAGATGGACAGACGGACGGGGAAAGGTAGGTGCACAGAGGAAGGTAGATGTGGCTGGACAGGCAGGAGGGAAGGGCCTTTCTGAAGAGGTCTTCAGACAGCACTCACTCTTGACAGCCCCCGACTATGCCTATTCTTCCATCTTGCCCCTTGTGTTTCTTCAACGTCAGAGTAGGCACAATGTTTCTCACCAACTGAAAAAGGTTTTCCATGTCCTCTGTTGCATGCACTGTATGGAGGGACAATGCTCTTTGTAAAACTGCAAAACAGGAAAATGAAGTCATTACAGACCATCCAACATGCTTCCCAAAGTTGACTGTATCAACTCTCAAGTTTACCAGAAGTTTTTTAGTTCTTGGAGAAGTGATGGTCAGAAGTGACAGGTTAATAGTAGCGCACTGTCCACCAAACTTTCTGTAATGTGCCAGGCAGTGTGTGTGTGTGTGTGTACAAGTTTACCAAGCTTTCTTTGATGTGCCAGTATGTGTGTGAAGACTGACTTCATCTTCCACAATTTTATCAACCTAAAAATATAGATCATTGAACACCTTCTCTTTCATTTCACACCAATCTTCTCTGGAAAACCAGCTCCCTTTTACAACCTTCCGTTTAGTCAGAAGCCTGATGGAGCCGTCCTGTTATCCCCGACTGCTTTTCCACACTCAGATACTAATTAAACAGTAACTGGGGAACGCTCTAAACATAGCACATCTTCCCCCTTCCCTTCTCCCTCTTGCCCCGCCCCATAAGTTTTTTATTTGTTTCTCATTACAGATTGTTGTGAAGTCACCATGTGGCTGCTGGGGTTTGAACTCATGGACCTCTGGAAGAGCAATCAGTGCTCTTAACCGCTGAGCCATCTCTCCAGCCCCACATAGAACATCTTAAGGTGGCACCGTGGAGCAGTGGCACCTCCTTGAGTGTTTAATTACCTCCATTTTAATTGCCTTTCTTGAAAAGCTTCCTGTGGATGTGTACTTTGAGTATTTATGACAGCTCAGCTGTAGGGGAAGAACCCTAGGCTTATATTCTCTAGAATCATAAAGCACACGTCTGTATGCACTATCTACACAGTCTATAGAACCTACGGATCCCTGAAGACAAACACTATTTTCCCAAATGAAGTTGCCACTCAGGTCAAAGCTCCCTCAGCTCCTTGGAGGAGAGATTTCAGTTCAGACTTTCCTAGCCTGACTTTACTCAATAAAATGTTCCACTACATTCCATGGGGTGTGGGTAGCATGTGCACATGAAGGCCAAAGGCCAACCTTGGAACTGTTCTTCAGAAGTAGCCTATCTTGTTTTTCCCCTTTGTGTGTATTTGTGTAGAGGTGGGGAGTGTGCACATGTGAACATGTGTGTGTATGGAGGATGTAGTGAGTGTACACACATAAATCTGTGTGTATGGAGGGATGTAATGAGTGTGCACATGAGAACATGTGTGTGTATGGAGGATGTAATGAGTGCACACATGTGAACATGTGTGTATGGAGGATGTAATGAGTTCACACATGTGAACATGTGTGTGTATGGAGGATGTAGTGAGTGTGCATATGAGAACATGTGTATGGAGGATGTAGTGAGTGCACACATGTGAACATGTGTGTGTATGGAGGGGTGTAATGAGCGTGCACACATGTGAACATGTGTGTGTGTATGGAGGATGTAGTGAGTGTGCACATGTGAACATGTGTGTGTGTGGAGGATGTAGTGAGTGCGCACATGTGAACATGTGTGTGTATGGAGGATGTAGTGAGTGTACATATGAGAACATGTGTATGGAGGATGTAACGAGTGCACACATGAGAACATGTGTGTGTATGGAGGGGTGTAATGAGCATGCACATGTGAACATGTGTGTGTATGGAGGGGTGTAATGAGTGTGCACATGTGAACATGTGTGTGTGTTGAGGATGTAATGAGTGCACACATGTGAACATGTATGTGTATGGAGGATGTAATGAGTGCACACATGTGAACATGTATGTGTATGGAGGATATAATGAGTGCACACATGTGAATATGTGTGTCTATGGAGGGGTGTAATGAACATGCACATGTGAGCATGTGCGTGTATGGAAGATGTAGTGAGTGTGCACATGTGAACATATGTGTGTATGGAGTATGTAATAAGCATGCACAACATGTATGTGTATGGAGACATCAGGTCAACGTTGGATGTTTTCCTCAGTCACTCCCCATCTGACTTTTTGAGCCAGGGTCTCTCATGGAGCCCAGGGCTGTTTGTTTTGGCTAAACTGGATGCGTGCTCAGCAAGTCTCGGGCCCTCCTGTCTGTGGCCCAGCACCACAGTCCCCACGCCTGGGCAGCAGTCACCTTATGGACTGAGCCATCACTCAGGTCCACCTCACTTTTTGAGCCAGGGTCTCTCATTAGGACTTGGGTCTTGTTGATTATGCTCAACTGGCTGACCAGCGAGCCCCACCGATCCTGTGGCCCCTCCCAGCACTGGGATTACAAGCACTCGACATGCCTCGCTTTCCACAGGGGCTGGAGAGAGACTCCAAGGCTTCATGCTTATGCGGCATGTGCTGTATGGACTGGAGTATCTCCCTGACCTCACCAAGGACAGCCTGGTCTACAGAGTGAGTTCCAGGGATATACAGAGAAACCCTGTCTCGAAAAACCAAAAAAAAAAAGAAAAAGTACAGCTTAAACTAGGATGCACCAGCCCCTAAAACACATTCTAGGAACAGGAAAATCCCCTCCCCCAGGTGAAATGCCGGGAGGGACAGCTCTGGGAGGGGCTGCGCCGTGTCCTCCTCCTATCACAAGTAAGGGACCTGTCTCCAATCCTCTTCTCCAGGCTCCGCTTTCTGACTCAGTGCTCACCAAGGTGTGCTCCAACACAACGTGTTACAAAAGTGTTGCTGGCTGACGGCTAAATAATTTGTTCTTTAACTAGTGATTCACCTGACTAGCCAAAAGAGTAAAATCTTTTTCAAATGGTCTCTAAAGTCATTTGGGAGGGATTAAAAAAAAAACCAACCTGTCACGAAGTTATGACAAATAAAATCCAAACCACCAACCAGCACTACGCTCCCCACTCGCCTGACTCTGCCCCAGTCCTTCGAAGCAGCTGCATCTACCACACAACTCTCCCAACACTTCAGTTGAGGAAGGATGGAACGTTCTAAAGCAAGTATTTTAGGGAGTTTAATATTTAATACTTATTTATTTTAACTTGTCTGTGGCCCAACATTCTTGTGATAAGCAAACTTCCCAATTAATATCACTAAGTTAACAGACCCTAGTTATAGTTAGTTTGTATGCCAACTTGACACAGCTAAGAGCCACCTGGGAAGAGAGAGTCTCAACTGAAGGACAACACGGATCAGCTTAGTCTGTGGCATGTCTGTGGGGAACTGCCTTGCATTTTCATTAGTGTGGGATCCTATTGTAAGCAGTGCTACTCCTGGACAGGTGAAGGCGGGTGACACGGGGTGATAGGAGAAGGCAGGCTAAGCCAGTAGACAGAGTTCCTCCATGGTCTCTGCTTCAGTGCCTGACTTCTCTTCAAGATGGCTGCAACCTGGAACTATGAGTTGAAGTAAACCTTTTCTCCACAGGTTGCTTTTAGTCGTGGTGATTAACACAGCAACAGACAGCAAACTAGAGTCTATACCCCAAAAGGGGAGAATGCTAAGATAACACCTGAGACTAAAGCACATTTTCCTGCTGTGCTGTCACTGAGGTGTGTTGCTCTCGGTCCCACGACTATAAATCTGTTCCACAAAAGGATGCCATTAGGATAACCTGAATACATTGAAGAATCAGGCACTTCACACCAAGACAGAGAGCTCTGGTAGTAAAAGACTAGAGGGAAGTCGGTTAGATTTCCCAACACTTTACACTGGATCAAGTTTTATTTGGCTTACAGCCATGCCTGGTGGATTTATCCCCTACAGTGTTAAGAGGGTACTTAAAATGTAAATACTATTTACATAAGTGACTTTGTTGCCAAGACCATACAGAATCTGGAAAAGCAGGTTGAGCCTGTTTGCATTTTGTTGGCTTTAAAGAAACAGCAGCTGAGGAAGACAACCACTGCTTCTTGTGCCCCAGGTGCTTTAAGTTAATGTGAATTCTAAGCCGGCACATATGACAGCAACCCTTATATTAAGTGAGATTCACTCTAAGCACAGCCAATTTTCTTTTTAGATTTATTTATTTTTTTTATAGTACACTGTAGCTGTCTTCAGACACACACCAGAAGAGGTCATCGGACCCCATTACTGATGGTTGTGAGCCACCATGTGGATGCTGGAAATTGAACTCTGAACCTCTGGAAGAGCAGTCATGACTCTTAGCCCCGGAACCATCTCTCCAGCCCAATACAGACAGTTTTAAATCTAAAGCCCAGAACTCTACCAGGTCTTTGGCAGAGACTTAGCAAGTCAATTTAGTAATGAAACCTTAGTAAGTACAAAGAAAAAAAAATTGCTAATCAGAATGTCTGAAAATGTAAGGCAATTACCAAAAGAAAAAAAATCTCTAAATAAAGGAGTGTATAGAAGCCTTCTAAAGCCGGGAGGAGGTGGCGCACGCCTGTGATCCCAGCACTCTGGGAGGCAGAGGCAGGCGGATTTCTGAGTTCGAGGCCAGCCTGGTCCACAGAGTGAGTTCCAGGACAGCCAGGACTATACAGAGAAACCCTGTCTCGAAAAAACACCAAATCCAAAACAAAACAAAACAAACAAAAAGAAGCCTTATAATGGGTGTGACAGACTAAGTACGGACTTGGAGGCACCACCTTACAGGTTCTGGCGAAGCAAGCCAGCGTGTGTACGCGATCCAGCTCAGGAAACGGCCCGCGTCTCCCGACAGGCCCTCAATAACTGGCGGGAGCGGGCAGCTCCATCCTCACGCCGGCCGGTCCCACCGGCTTCCCGGCGCTGGACGCGCAAGCGCCAGAAAGAAGCGACCCCGGCCGGTACCTGCGTTCAGCGGCGACCACTGGAACGCTATCGCGGCGGAAAGCAGCGCCACCACGGCCGCCGCAGCCCCACACGCGTGGACGGCCATCCGCCGGACGCCGGTATCGATCTTACCTCCCCCGCAGGCGCGGATTGCCACACAGCGGACTCCCATGATGGTCCAGCGGACTTCCGGGTTCCCAGCTGCCCCCGCGCGGCCGCCGGGCCACCGCCATTGGTGTTCTGGGCTCCGCCCGGCGGCCCCAACTTCCGGCACGGCCGGAAGTGTAGATTGACAGCAAGACACCCAATCCGGCCTGGCTCCAGATAAAGCATTGGCGTGGTAACCTGCTCACTTGGCGGTTTAGGGTCCTGTTTCCTTTTTAGTCTGTAGTATTTTGTCCGTGAACGTTATAGGACACAAGTCACTTGGAGGCCAGCTTCCTTGGCAGCCTGCCTGTAGTCGTGCTGTCCAAATAGGTGATGTCCTTGTCCTTGATGAGCCCCACAGCTAGGTCTGCAAGGCTTACTTAGCCTGGCATCTCTCAAACCATCTTCTGGCCCCAGCTCCTCGAGGTCTTTGTCGTCTCAATAGAAAAAAGGTAACCTTATGTTTGTTTGTTTGTTTGTTTTATTTTTCGAGACAGTGTTTCTCTGTATAGCTCTGGCTGTCCTGGAACTCACTCTGTAGACCAGGCTGGCCTCGAACTCAGAAATCCGCCTGCCTCTGCCTCCCAAGTGCAGGGATTACAGGCGTGCGCCACCACGCCCTGCTCTCTTTTTAAAAATTTTATGATTTTTTTTTTTAAGATTTATTTGAATACACTGTAGCTGTCTTCAGACAGCCCCAGAAGAGGGCATCAGATCTCATTACCAATGGTTGTGATCCACCATGTGGTTGCTGGAATTTTAACGAAGCACCTTCGGAAGAGCAGTCCGTGCTCTTAATAACTGAGCCATCTCTCCAGTCCAGATAGGTAACCTTGTGATTACAACACTTAAGCCCCTAAGCCGGAAAGCATCCTCACAGCTCGTTCAGACCCAGGCCCCTTGTGATACTTCACTTGTACTCTGTAGGTGATGACAAGAGCCACTTGGCTTGTTGTTTACAAAGTGACAGAAACTAGTGGCCTAAGTATGTACACTGGCCTCAGTGTATAAACCTACCTCCACGGTGTGGCTAACCAGAAGGTGTTTATTGTAGATGTCAGAGAGAGAACAGCCAGAGGCATCTGGAAGAGTCCAGAGCAGAGAAAGAAAGAACATGGTCAGCAGACTGGACATGGCCTGGTGAGAGAAAACATAGTGAGAGCAGTAGGGTTTTCAGACAACAAACGGGTGGTGGGGGCTGGGAGCCTGTGAGCTGGAGGGAGTCGAGGTGGTGAGGGGAGCTAAGGTGGCTAGGAAGAGTGAGAAGGTTAGGGTGGACTCTGAAACGTGTAGCAGGTGCTTGTGATACGGAGGGCGCCTGGAGGACAGCACGAGCTTTTTTAAATTTTATTTTAATTTATATTTCTTATTTAACTAATAACATTTATTTTAAAATATGCAACTCATTATTGACATTTAAGCCATCAGAATAATATATAATAGTTAAATGCTTCTTAAATATACATGATATCTTCTGAAGCTAAAAATAATATGCACTCGACCAGTTTTTAAAATCTATGTGGAACATTAAACATGATAGGAGTAGAAAAAACAAAAAAGAATCTCTTGGGTTGGAGATGAAAGGATGAGAAATACAGCCTAACTCTCGAATGACCCCAAGAAGTCAGAAGTTTAAAAATGCTATCTCACGCCAAAGGAGCCCTAACTCCAGCCTCCTAAGAAGTCCTAAATTCTTCAAATTCCAGACCCTGCTCTCTGCCGGTAAATAGGTAAAAGGTCACATTTCTTGTTGTTCCAGAGCCTGCTCTCTGTATGGAACTAGATGAAATGGCGTAAGGCAGGCCCTTGAGTATGTGATCCTGGCCTAGTAAGATAACAGGACGTGAGCTGACTAACCGCTTATCTGGCTTCTGTAAACTGCTTGCTCTGTGGAAGGAAAGCCCTTGTGACCTATCTTAACTACAATCTGTCACCCCCGACCCAGGAAGGAGCCCACGCAAATGCGGACCTCCGAGACTATAGGAAACTGGTCCATGGAGCACGGGCTTAGATGATTTGAAATGACTAGAAACTATGGAGTGGTACAAATCAATTGGCTCACACCACACTGGCTCTCAATGCTAAGGGATGATTGGTTTGCGATGTGTGGGCTTTGTTGTAAACCCTATAAAAGCTGTCCCGATTCTGCACTTGGGGTCTGCAGTCCTCTAACCCTGCATGGTGTACAACTGTGAGCCCCAGCGGACTTGGAATAAAAGTCCTCTTGCAGTTTGCATCAAGACCGTTTCTCGTAAGTGATTTGGGGTGTCGCCTTTCCTGAGCTGCATGGCTCAGCGGTTAAGAGCACTGACTGCTCTTTTGAAAATCATGAGTTCAAATCCCAGCAAACACATGTTGGCTCACAATCATCTGTAATGAGATCTGGTGCTCTCTTCTGGAGTGTCTGAAGACAGCTACAGTGTACCTAATAATAAATCAATCTTAAAAAAAAAAAAGAAAAGAAAAGAAGAAAAAATCTATTATGAAGTCCTCTATGAAAGAAAATTATGAAAAAGATAGTTTTTTTAAGAGTTATGAGCCAGGCGGTGGTGGTGCACGTCTGTAATCCCAGCACTCTGGGAGGCAGAGGCAGGCGGATTTCTGAGTTCGAGGCCAGCCTGGTCTACAGAGTGAGTTCCAGGACAGCCAGGGCTACACAGAGAAACCCTGTCTCGAAAAAAACCAAATCCAAAAAACCAAAAAAAAAAAAAAAAAAGATTTATGTATATAAGTACAGCACGAGCTTTGATATGCTCCTAAGCATCACAGGTAGCCACGTGTCCTTTATGCCCAGGGGAACCAACCAGCTTCACAATTCCCTGAGGAGCCGGGCAGTGGTGGCACATGCCTTTAAACCCAGCACTCGGGAGGCAGAGGCAGGCAGATTTCTGAGTTTGAGGGCAGTCTGATCTACAGAGTGAGCTCCAGGACAGACAGGGCTACACAGAGAAACCCTGTCTCAAAAAAACAAAAACAAAGACAAACAAAAATCCCTGAGGAATGCTGGCTTTTATCTAACACCTAGAAATTCTATAGTCCAGGTTGAACTTATTTCTGGATATTTGGACTGCCTTTTGGAGTTTCAGGAGCCAGAGTTTCCTTTAGACCTAACATTAAGGAATGTTTGATCCTTTGGCGCTGTGACACTATTGTTATAATGTGTTACTATTGCAATCATTTTATAGGGTGCTTCCACCAATTCTAGCCCATTGAGCTCTTGAATAAAAAGACACAGAAACCTGGCATTTTATTAATAAGCTGTCAGCACTATGCGGGGCAGATTCTGAGCTATTCTAACCTACCAGCTGTAGGCCCCATGTCACTTGTCAGCCAAATCTTGCTGTGTTTGCTCTGCTCCACGTGTGTGCTCAGGGTGATTTTCTCTTGGACACATGCTCGTGGTCTATGCCTCATGGAGACCTCTTTCCCCCTACCTATTCCCTTCCCCTCATGGCCTCTATGTGAGGCCCCTACTCCACCTCTAGTCCTGCCTTCCTTTCTCTCCCCTGCCCAATCACAGACTCTAACCTTTTATTGTCCAATCAGAGATTATTGACATTCTTAACAGCACATTGGTCAATACAGTGCCATGTCCGGACTGCAGCCTGATCTTGGGGCACAGAACTCAGCATCTGAATACACAGTCCACACAACCAACCCCAACATCACCTCTTTTTTAATCCAGTAAAAGGTTCTCTTATAATAATGAACTATATGCAACAAAAACAAGAACTATATGCAACAAAAACAATTATAAAAATATCATATAAGAGTTATATTCATGGTCCTGGAAAGACTTGATGCCATAGTGTAGAGGAATACCAGGACAGGGAGGCAGGGGAGGGTTGATTGGGGAAGGAGAGGTGGCTTATGGGATTGTCAGGGGAGGGGGGAACCAGGAAAGGGGACAACATTTGAAATGTAAATAAAGAATATACCTTTAAAAAAAAGTTACATCCATGGGTTGAAGAGATGGCTCAGCAATTAAGAGCACTGACCACTCTTCCAGAGGTCCTGAGTTCAATTCCCAGCAACTACATGGTGGCTCAATACCATCTGTAATGAGATCTGATGCACACTTCTGGTGTGTCTGAAGACAGCTACATTGTACTCATATACATAAAATAAATAATTTTTTTAAAGTTACATTCACTCTGAGTTATTACTATGTTTCATCTGGGCTTCTCTTAGCTCCAGTTGGGCAGTCTTCATGGCCACACCCTCTTTTCTCTTAATAAATGGCCCATCTTTCTCCTCTCCTGCATGTCTCCTCTCTGACCACAAGCCCACGAAGCCTAAAACCACCTATGTCTCTTCTGCCAAACTATTAGCTGTTGGCATCTTTATTTATCGATCACAATTAACTGGGGGCAGGGTCCCTCAGTGTCTTAAGTGCAGACTCTCTTGTCTTTGGGGCAACCAATCTTGGGGGCCCAGATTAGCATTAGACCAACCCGCTACACAGGAGCTTTAGGATTGAAGGATCATAGGTTTGTCATCATTGGCTGAAGAAAGCCAGGAGAGGCTATTGATGAGGGTCCAGTAGAGACCCCAGTATACTGGAAACATCGGAGGCATGGGACAGCCACCTATAGCCACAGAGATGAGCTAGCCTGAGGCAGCTGTAAATAGCAGAGTGTGAATATCCAAGCCCTTTGGCACCCAGGATATCGTGAGGGACCCCCCTGACATCGGTTACCAAGTTATTTATATTACTAGAGTTTGTTTTGCTTTGTTCAGATTGTGACTGCCTTCTGGTTCTTCTCTCTTGGAGCAAGCCAGTAACAACACTCCTGCATGGCCTCTGCATCAGCTCCTGCCTCCCCCAGGTTGCTGCCTTGAGTTCCTGCAACTTCCCAGATGATGGAGCTGTAAGGTGAAATAAACCCTTGCCTCCCCGGGTCGCTTCTGGTCATGGTGTTTAGTCACAGCAGTGGAAACCTGTCTAAGACAATACTAGCAAAGACTATGTGGGTGGGACAGACAGCCCCTCCTGTGAGGGTAAGAGCAGAACTTGACTGTGGAGGCAGCGGGCTGTCTTCTGTCTATCTCTGGGCTCATCATATCATAGGCAAAAATGATGAGGGTGCTGGTCATGTTGACGGTTTTTCCTGTAAGAGGCGTTTAAAGATTCCTTTTTGTATCTTTATCCAGGACTCCCTTACTCAGAGTCCTTTGTCCTCTAGGGCTCTCATGACCAGTAAATTAGGTTAATTTAGGAATGAGATATTTTAAAAAGCAAAAAAACATTAATGCATTAGTTGAGAAATTTCTCAATTTTACACATATAGATGCAAGCGTGAATGCACATGTGTGCACACACACAAACCTCTCTCTCACACACACACCCTCACACACACACACCCTCTCACATACACACCTCTCTCACATGCACACATGCAACACACATGCATACACACACACCCCTTTCTCTCACACTTCTCCTTCTCCTCTTCCCCCAACCCTCTTTCTCTCCCTCTCTCTCTCTCTACACACACACACACACATGGCACCTTCCATGTGGTGCAGTGAACTCACCATTGAGTCTAGTGAATTCTGCTTCAGGTACAATGAAGTGTTTTAGTATCTCTGTGGGCACTCAGGAGTTTCTGAGATGACACATTGTGTTTAGAATGAGTTGGTTTCCTTTGTAAAAGTAAATAGTCTGCATAAGGGCAGGTTCAAAGTCACAGTGTCACTCACTAAATGTCTGAGAAGTCCTTAGTTTAGACAAGTCATGAGAAAGGTAACTGAGCCAGAGGCCACAAAGAACATCCTAGAGAAAGCTGAGGAGAGATGGCACTCCAAGCAGAGAGAGTGGAATGCATTTGTCTTAAGAGAGGAGTGGGGCACAGGCTTTAAATCACAATAACGGCGATAAGTGGTATCTCATCCCACTGCTGCTGCCCAGTTACAGGTCACCCAGCGCTAGACCTCAGACAGGACGTTTCTGTCAGTTTCAGTTAGTCCTGATGGACTAAATCTGTCCAGGATGAAGACCATAAAATTGCTTCTTTCATCACACCTGACTAGCCATTGGAACCCTGTAGCAGGGTTTAAAACAATGTTTCTTCTGACTGAAAGGAAAAGCAACTGCCACAGTAGCTCTGTGTTCCCCTGGAGGTCTGAATGCTGTTCTTCCTGGTCCTGGGATTGTAATGAGCCCCACTCCTGGGATTCTTGACTCCTTTCTCATTCTGCTGGCCAGGCACCCTGTTCTGTAAGATAGTAGTAAGCACTATGACTAACTTTGTCCTGTTTCGGACGTTAATGAAAGTAGGTTTAAAATTAAAATGAGCAGGTTGTGAAAGCACACGCCTGTAATCTAGCACTTAGGAGACCCTGTCTCAAAACTATAAGATAAAATAAAAGTTTAAGGGCTGGAGAGATGGCTCAGTGGTTAAGAGCACTGACTGCTCTTCTAGAGGTCCTGAGTTTAATTCACAGCAACCACATGGTAACTCAAAACCATCTGTAATGGGATCTGATGTCCTCTTCTGGCGTGTCTGAAGAGAGCAATGGTAAATACATAAAAAACAACAAATCTTAAGAAAGGAAAAGAAAGACACATACACACGTCTTTTAAAAATAAATAAATAAAAGTTTAAAACTGAATAGGAAGCATGAGGTTTATTTTTGATAAATACCTTCTCATGGGGTGTGGAGTTTTGAAATCCCTCACAGTCTTGGGCATCTGAACACTTGGTCACCAACTGGTAGCTTTGTGTGATGAGGCATTGGTGGGGTGGTGGTTTGAAAGAGAATGGCCCCCTAAAGGTTCATATTTGAATACTTGGTTCCTAGTTGGGACTGTTGGGAAGAGTTAGGGGGTATGGTCTTGTTTGAGGGCGCGTTTCAGAAGACTCAAACCTGCCCATTGGCTCTCTCTGCTCCTGCCTGTGATTCAGGATGCATGGTCTCACACTGCTCTGGCACCATGACTGCTGCTGTGCTCCTCATCCCGATGATCATGCGACCCTCTGAGCCCACAGTGAGAAAAACACAGTTGCTAAGTCCTGACTCAACTCTAGGCTAAAACTAAGGTCAGCCTGACCATCCTGTATGCACAGGACGCTACGGGAGCCATAACTCACCTGTCACTGTTCCGCATCTCTTCCCCCAAGGGTTCATGCTCCCCTCCCAGACCAAATAGAAACACCATGGTGGCACAGCGGTACCCTCTTCTTAGTGAAAGATCCTGTCCTTTCAGGTTTGCTAGCAGCCGTTGTCGCTACATCAAGGGGATGGACCAAACTTGTGGCCTTTATCTTTATAAACTCCGGGTCATTCAGCGTAGGACCACCTCTTCAGTCTTGTCGTCACAGGAGTGTGTACCCCTGGCCGGCCTGTGTGGCTCAACAAAAACTATAAAAGCTATAAACCGCTCAAATTCCGAAGGGCTCATCCCGGCCTTTCCCTGGGCAAGAACAGTCCAGCTACAACAAGCTTCAGAGTAAATGCTTTCTGTTACAAGCTGTCTAGGTCATGGTATTTTGTCATGGCGAAAGAAAAGTCGCCAGGAAAAGAACAAGTCCCGTTTACTGTGTGTGTGTGTGTGTGTTTTAAAGATTTCTTTATTTTATGTATGAGTATACCATTGCTCTCTTCAGACACTCCAGAAGAAGGCATTACATCCTTTTAGAGATGGTTGTGAGCCACCATGTGGTTGCTGGGATTTGAACTCACGCCCTCTGGAAGTGCAGTCAGTGCTCTTAACCGCTGAGCCACCTCTCCAGCCCTACTGTGTGTTTTTAAAGACTTAAAGAAACAAAGAAAAAAAACCTACAGGACTGGGCTATCACTCAGGGGTAAAGCACTGATTCCTGGGAAGTCACCAGGCTAGTCACCAGGGACCAGGGCAGTGTCCATGAATTGAGCCTGGCCTGCTCTCTGCTCAGGTGGCAGAAACTGCACACAGTTCCAAAAACATCTCCATGAGGGGGCTGTTCAGTTCGAGGGGGGCTTGCAAGAAGGGAGGGCAGAGGTCATGTCATCTCCACATTCGTATCCGAGGCAGGACTCTCTCTTGCTGTCCCCAGGCCCCATCAGTCCTTTCCATCTGGTGCTGCAGAAGGTTCTGACTACCACCAGTAGGGGGCGCAAGAGGCTGACATGGAAGTCACTATTTCTGATTAGACTCATTTGGTATTGGTGGCTTTCACGCACTGCTGCACATTAATAACATCTGTGCCTGGGGCTGTAGGGTCTTTTACAAATACTACTATCAGTGGAAAGACTTGAGTCGTTTCATCAGAGAAATACAAAGAACAAACACACATAAGAAGATGCTTAGCATCTTGAGTCGCTGGGACAAGGTAAATCAAAACCAGAGGGGTGTGGATGGAGAATGGCTCAGCCACTCTAAGAACACTGACTGTTTTTCCAGAGGTACTGAGTTCAAATCCCAGAAACCACATGGTGGCTCACAATCACCTGGAATGATATCTGACACCTTCTTCTGGTATGTCTGAAGATAGCTACAGTGTACTTACATATAGTAATAAATAAATCTTAAAAAACAAATACAACGCAGGGCGGTGGTGGCGCACGCCTGTAGTCCCAGCACTCTGGGAGGCAAAGGCAGGCGAATTTCTGAGTTCGAGGCCAGCCTGGTCTACAGAGTGAGTTCCAGGACAGCCAGGGCTATACAGAGAAACCCTGTATCAAAAAGACCAAATCCAAAAAACCAAAAACAACAACAACAACAAACAAAGGAGGTAACCCTGACTTGACAGCAGGGTGAATGGAATAAGAAAGACCAAATGTTGGCAGGATGAGAAATGAGAACTCTCACAGTGGCCGAGAGTGGCAGTGGCTGACGGGGGACAAGCGTGACCAGAGCCAGGGAGCACAGCCTGAGTGTCCGACAGGAAGTGGATCAAGATGCGGGGTCCACAATGAGATGCAACAAAGATGCCATACCAGTGCCACTTCTGTTGGAAGAGCCAGAGTATGAGCTAAGGTATGCACATACTTATACAAATTTGGGAAATTAAATTAGTCTGTAGTGACAGAGGCTCGTGGTTGGTTGAGACTGGGGAGGATGAAGAGAGGCAGTTTAGGATGTGACCCAGGAGTTACGAAGTCCCATGGGACTATTGATGCACTCATTCAAGCTGTGGTCCCGTGGCTGTACATGTGTCATATATCTAAGTGTACACGTTAAAAGCATACATGACACTTCTTAACTGCACTTCAGTAGAGTTGTCAGAAATAATAAAATTGGGCTATGAGATGGCTCAGTGGGTAAAGGTTTCTGCCATCGTGTTTGATGACCTGACTTTAGTCCCAGGAGGAAAGTGATGATTACTACAAGTTGTCCTCTGACTTCCACATGCTTGCTGTGGCACTTGTGTACACACACACACACACACACCAGCCATAACGACTACACTGGCCATCCAGTTGTTAAACTCTGGACGTGGTGTAGTGAAGTGTGATTTCTGAGGATTAAACTCTGGTTATATGTAGCTCTTAAATTATGTGAGGTTCATGCTAATACATCAGCAGTTCGAAGTATGAGTTGTTCTTGGGTGTTAACATTTGGTTCTTTCAGGGTCTACATAGCAGTAAAGTGGATAACTGGTTCACTTGAGGCTGGAAACAGTCACACATACTGGGACACCCTCCCTGAATGTCACATGTGTGCTAGAACCTTGACAGAGGCCTCCTGGCTCTGTGCTCTAATGCACAAAATGGGGGTGTCATGGTTTGAATATGCTAGGCCCAGGCAGTGGCACTATTTGGAGGTGTGGCCTTGTTGGAATAGGTGTGTCTCTATGGGCATGGGTTTAAGACCCTCCTCCTAGCTGCCTGGAAGTCAGTATTCTGCTAGCAGCCTTCAGATGAAGATGTAGAACTCTCAGCTCCTCCTGCACCACGCCTACCTGGATGTCACCATGTTCCCCATTTGACTGGCCCTCTGAACCTGTAAGCCAGCCCCAATTAAATGATGTCCTTATAGGAGTTGCCTTGGTGTCGTGGCTATTCCTGGTTGTCAACTTGACTATATCTGGAATGAACTACAATCCAGAATTGGAAGGCTCATCTGTGATCCTAATCTGGAGACTGGGAGATACAAGGTTCTGACCTGGATCTTGGCTTGGAAATCTTGAGGCATAGTGACTATGAATCCCAGAGTCCCAGATCCAGGAGTGGTGGCACACACCTTTAATCTGTACCACACCTTCTGTTGGAGATCTACATAAGGACATTGGAAGAAGGAAGATTCACTCTCTCTCCTCTTTGCTTGCTGGCCTTGTGGGACTGAGCAACTTCTAGATTGCTTCCATCCACAGCTTCCATCCACAGCTGCTGCTGACCATTGTTGGGAGTTGAACCAAGAAATTCCCCTACTATATAGGGACTACTCATAAGTTCTGTGACTCTAGAGAACCCTGACTAATACAGAAGTTGGCACCAGGAGTGGGGGGATTGCTGTGATAGGCCTGACCATGCTTTTGTTTGGAAGAATGTGGATTTGGGGACTTTGGATTCAGAAAGCCATGGAATGCTTTAAGTGGTGCTTAATGGGCCAGCCTAGAAGGAATATGGAAGACAGTGGTGCTGAGGGCGATTTGAACTGTGTAGGCCTGGTGGCCCAAGAGGTTTCAGTGGAGAAGAACTTTAATATGTGGCCAAGAGACTGTTTTTGTGATGTTTCGATGAAGAACATGGCTGCTTTTTGCCATTTGTCTTAAGAGACTTCTTAAGGCTAAGATAAAGAGATTTATATTAGCCAGGTGGTGGTGGTACATGTCTTTAATCCCAGCACCTGGGAGGCAGAGGCAGGCGGATTTCTGAGTTCTAGGGGTAAGCCTGGTCTACAGAGTGAGTTCCAGGACAGTCAGGGCTACACAGAGAAACCCTGTCTCAAAAAACCAAGAGAGAGAAAGAAAGAGAGAGAGAGAGAGAGAGAGAGAGAGAGAGAGAGAGAGAGAGAGATTTATATTAATTGCATTGGCAAAGGAAGTCTCAAAATAGAGAGACTTTGTTCTCTGGTTAAGTCTGATGAAGAGCGTTTTGAACAAACATAGCAAGCTGAGAAAGGAAAAATACAAAATATATAATTTGAGTACTAAAGGGACTCCAGGAAGTGAAATGGAGCTGAATTCAAGGATATTAAATTGAATTAAGGAAGTAGTGACCTTAGGGCAAGATTCCACCCAGCTAAATTTAGGTCCAGGCTTGGTAGAAAAAGCCTTTAATCCCAAGAGGCAAAGATAAACAGATCTTTGAGTTCAAGGCCAGCCTCGAACAGAGCAAATTCTAGGTGAAGAAAAACTTAAATCCAGGCTTGGTGGACCACACCTTAATCCCAGTGTTTAGGAGACTGGCATGCAGATCTCTGAGTTCAAAGTCAGTCTATAGAGCAAGATCCAGGACAGCCAAGCTTAGGCAGTGAAGGAGCTGGGCAAAAGGAAGCTGGTGACAATGTCATAGAACAAGTGGGCCATGTTCCAGCTCCTGCAAGCAGAACTCAGAAGCTTTGGCCATGTGTCTCTGGCTTTGTATTCAAGAGGAGAAGAGACTACTGGGACAGTTGATGCTGGTTAGCTGGAGCTAAGAAATTAGCAGTGGTTAAGAAGAGACCAGGAGCTGGAGAGACGGCTCAGCGGTTAAGAGTACCAACTGTGCCTGGCAGTGGTTACGCACGCCTTTAATCCCAGCACTTGGGAGTCAGAGGCAGGCGGATTTCTGAGTTCAAGGCCAGCCTGGTGTACAGAGTGAGTTCCAGGACAGCCAGCAGCCAGGGCTACACAGAGAAACCCTGTCTCCAAAAACCAAAAAAATAAATAAATAAATAAATAAATAAATAAAAAATAAAAATAAAAAATATGTAAAAATTAAAAAAAGCACCAACTGCTTTTCCAAAGGTCCTTAGTTCAAATCCCAGCAACAGCATGGTGACTGTGTCTGAAGACAGCTACAGTATACTTATATAATAATAATAATAATAATAATAATAATTAATCTTTAAAAAAAAGAAAAGAAGAGACCAGCATCACTTAGGTGAAATCGTCTGGGAAGTATTTTCTGAGAACACAAAGAAGCTGTATTCCAGAGATAGCCAAGGTTGTACCTCATGCTGCAGCTGTACTTGGTATTATGTAAGAATCACCCAGGTGGTACTGGTTTTGAAGGCATGAAGAACAGCTGAGGTTTGGCACTGTGAGAGGCCATGGAAGGCCATTGGTGAAAGTGCAGCCGCACTTGTAGTTGACAGCCCAGGACTGAAGGGATCATGCAAAGGAGTTGAGGCTTGGTACCATGAAGAGAGCCTTTGAGAGGCTTTGGTGAAGCCTAGTTGCAGTGGAAGACCCCAGAATATTAGAGATGCCAGTATCATGGGATGATCACCAAAAGCAGCAGTGGCAGTGGAGTGGATCAGCCTGAACTTAGAGTGCTACAGAGGGCAGAGCTGGAGAAGTGACACCAGCCCTTTGGAGATGCTCAGAAGATCATGTGTGGATCTCAGATATTGGAAGCTGTTAGGCTGAAGTTGACTTGAGGAACCCAAGATGTTAAAGATGCCAGAGCCACAGGATGTCTGCCAAGGAAAGCTGATTAACAAGGAGTGGAAACAGCCCAGGAGAAAGAACTTTGTTGCAGTCAAGGATCAAAGATCTGAGGACTGCTTTGCCATCAGACATGGGGATGCAGTTTGGAGTGTGCCCAGCTGGTTTCCTGTCTTGCTTTGGGGATTACTGTTAAATGATTGGATGAATCTCAGAAGAGACCTTGAACTTTGGACTGTTAACACTGTTGAGACTGCTTTAGACTATGGGGACGTTTGAAATTGGAATAAATGTATTTTGCATTATGATATGTACTAGCTGGTGTTATCACAGAGAAAAGAGCTTCAGTTGGGCAAGTGCCTTCATGAGATCCAGCTGTGGGGCATTTTCTCAATTAATGATCAAGAGGGGAGGGCCCCTTGTGGGTGGTACCACCTCTGGGTTGGTATTCTTGGGTTCTATAAGAGAGCAGGCTTAGCAAGCCAGGGGAAGCAAGCCAGTAAGGAACATCCCTCCATGGCCTCTGCATCAGCTCCTGCTTCCTGACCTGCTTGAGTTCCAGTCCTGACTTCCTTTAGTGATGAACAACAGCATGGAAGTGTAAGCAGAATAAACCCTTTCCTCCCCAACTTGCTTCTTGGTCATGATGTTTGTGCAGGAATAGAAACCCTGACTAAGACAGCCCCCATAGACTCATGTTTGAACAAGCATATGGGGGCCAGGGGTTGGAATGTGATGGTTTGTGTATGCTCATCCCAGGGAGTGGTGCTATTAGAAGGTGTGGCCTTGTTGGAGAAAGTGTATCTCTCTGGATGGGCTTGGAGATCTACCTCCTAGATGCCTGAGCATGCCCAGTCTGTTACTGGCTTCCTTTGGATAAAGATACAGAACTCTCAACTCCTCCTGCACCATGCCTGTCTGGATGCCACCATGTTCCCGCCTTGATGACAATGGACTAAACCTCTGAACCTATAAGCCAGCCCCAATTAAATGTTGTCATTTATAAGACTTGCCTTGATCATGGTGTCTGTTCACAGCAGTCAAACCCTGACTAAGACAAAGGGGTTAGGCTGGGGTATAGCCCCGGGGCAGAACATTTCTCTAGCATGCATGAGGACCTACAGCCTGTCAAGTGTGTCTGCACTTCAGACACACAGATGCTTTAGAGCTACACCACAGCAGAATTCCCAACATCAAGGAGGAAGCCTCAACTGGAGTTTCAGTGGCATGGTGGCTTTCTGCAGAGGTGAAGTCCAGGGTTACAGTGGACCTGAAAGGTGCCCTAGGCTCTTCCTGACCCTGTGAGTCACTGTCTTAGTTTCCTTGGCTGCCCTGGTCACAGTTTAAAATTGGGAGATAAAACCACGTTTGTCTCTCTTATATAACCTAAAAGTGTCTGTGTCTCTAAGCCTTGAGAATGAAGACTAAGTCACAAGATGAGATGCAAGAATCTGGCCCGTTTTCCCTCTGAAATACTGACCATGACTTTCCTCTGGGCAGGGAAGTCTCAGTGCACTTAGGCCCTGTGGCCCTCGCTGGCTTTACACCACGTTCAGCTCAGATGCTGGCCTTGCCTTGGCCTGCCTCAGGGCAGAGCTCAGCAAAGATCCATGTTGCTTATTTTGTTCTTAGGTTCATGTTTTAAAACTAAACACAGGGCTGGAGAAATGGCTCGGTGGTTAAGAGCACTGACTGCTCTTCCAGAGGTCCTGAGTTCAATTTGCAGCAACCATATGGTGGCTCACAACCATTTTTCATGGGATCTGATGTCCTCTTCTGGTGTGTCTTAAGACAGCTACAATGTGTTCACATATATAAAATAAATAAATAAAAAAATAAACAAATTAGCAATGAAAATAATTAAAAAAAAAACAACTAAACACAGCTGTCTGTAAGAAACCCAGGCACTCTGAGACTGGAGAGAAGGCTCACTGTTAAGATGGCTATTCTTGTAGAGGACCAGAGTTCAATTCCCAGCACCCACATAGTGGCTTACAGTCATCTGTATCTCCAGTTCCAGGGGATCTAACTCTTATTCTGGACTCTTTAGGTAGCAGGTATGCAGTCAAAACAGCACATACACACACACCCCAAATCCAAACATCAATGTGTGAGGTGAACTGAGACTATGCCCTTCAGTTCATTCCCTTGGGAGGACTGTTACAGGCCCTTTTATATTCACGGACCACAGTTTTCAATACACCCCCAAATATAGGCAATGCAGAGTTAATGTTTTTCTGCATAAACTGTTTTATAGCATTAGCAATAATAAAAGATTTAAAAGTTCTGTTGTAAGTGAAGGAAGCCAATATGCAGTCTCTATGTGCTGCGATTCTCCAAGACAATACTCTGGATAAACCAGAACTCTGGAGTCTGATCAGGGCAGGATGAATGTGCAGATCATGAGGAGTGTCAGAGCCGTCAAACCTTCTGGAACCTTCTGTTTCCCCCTGACTGGATGGAGAGGTTTCTGGGTGACTGGTAAAACAAATCTGTAGGGCTGGAGAGATGGCTCAGCATTTAAGAGCACTGACTGCTCTTCCAAAGTTCCTGAGTTCAAATCACAGCAACCACATGGTAGCTCACAACCATCTGTAAGGAGATCTGACACCCTTTTCCAGTGTATCTGAAGACAGCTACAGTGTACTTTGATATAACAATAAATAAATCTTTAAGTCAGAGTGAGCAGGCCAACCAGAAGGATCAGAGGTTCTGAATTCGAATTCCCAGCAACCACATGATGGCTCATAACCATCAGTACAGCTATGGGACTGTACTGTACCATATTTATATAATGTACTAATATACATTAAATAAATAAAATTTTTTTTGGCTTTTTGGATTTGTTTTTTTTTTTTGTTATTGTTTTTTTTTTTTTTTGAGACAGGGTTTCTCTGTATAGCTCTGGCTGTCCTGGAACTCACTCTGTAGACCAGGCTGGCCTTGAACTCAGAAATCTGCCTGCCTCTGCCTCCCAGAGTGCTGGGATTACAGGTGTGCCCCACCACCACCCGGCTTAAATTAATCTTTTTTAAAAGATTTATTTATTATATGTAAGTACACTGTAGCTGTGTTCAAACACATCAGAAGATGGAGTCAGATCTCATTATGGATGGTTGTGAGCCACCATGTGGTTGCTGGGATTTGAACTCAGGATCTTTGGAACAGCAGTTAGTGTTCTTAACCTCTGAGCCATCTCTCCAGTCCATAAATAAATAAATCTTTTTGTTGTTGTTGTTTGGTTTTTTTTTTTTTTTTTTTTTTTTTTTTTGAGACAGGGTTTCTCTGTGTAGCCCTGGCTGTCCTGGAACTCACTCTGTGGACCAGGCTGGCCTCGAACTCAGAAATCCATCTGCCTCTGCCTCCCAAGTGCTGGGATTAAAGGCGTGCGCCACCACCACCTGGCTAATAAATAAATCTTTAAAAAAAACAACACACACACACCTGTATCCTGTGAGCTTGTGAGGAAGCGATGGAACCTTGGGTGGTGGGACCTGTAGGTCCTGTAGGTTGCTGGGGTGTGTTTGAAGGGAGCCATGGCTCCTTCCCGCTACACCTATCAGCTGCTGTCCTCCATGGTGTTTCTGCCGCCATGGGCTTATAAGCAAGAACTTATGACCACGGACTGAAACCGTAAGCCAAAGCATGGCTCCGTCCTTCGTTCAGTTGACTCTGTCTGGTCTTTTGTCAGTTATGGGACCTTAGTGGACACACGAGGTCTGCCATTACGGTTATCCAGCCCTTTGGATGTACAACATGGCGATGAGCCCCCACCCCCAAAGCCCAACTGTAGTTAGCAACACTGTATTAGGGGCTCATAACGAGACTGGGCGTGCCGTGCTACAGCGGGACATTGCTAGCTTCTGTCAGTGTGACAGAGTGCCTGGGGAAACAGAGGAGGAAGCTCCGCCTCTTGAGGCGTTGCTGCAGCGTCTCTGGGCCTTTGGCTGAGGCCTGTGCAGGGTGGAACACTGCGGGAGAATGGCACATGGCGAAGCAGCTCACCTTAGGAGGGAAAAGGGACCTGTGTGGGTGTCTCTTTTTGGTCACCTAGAGATCTAAATTCCCCAGCTAGGCCCCACGCCCCAGCAATGCCATGGTATTGACTCCATGAAGCCCACTGATGAGTTCAGAGCCCCATGGATGCAAAACACAGCTTTCACCGCAAAGGGGACAGACAGCTTATTGAGCCGAGTGTGAGTGTCGGTTCCCAGGGACACAGACTCAGGGTGCCTGGAAAGACATATTCTACTGTGGAAATGGCTATAAGAGATTGTATTAGTTACAAAGGAAGTCATAAATCCAGGCAAATACACTGGTAGGGATCACAGGCAGGCGGCGGCCGAGGGGAACAGAGAAAACTGCCGTCTGCTATAGGCCTCAGATGCTATCTGATGACAGCGTCAGCTTTGGGATTGTGGGAGCGAGTAGTCTGCTAAGAATACACTTGAAAAGTCTTCAAAGTCACAAGGCTGTTAGGTCAGACGCAGGAGTGGCTTTGAAAGGGACTGAAATAGTCCGAGAGATAATCCAGCTCAGTTCTGTAACATTTTAACTCTCCCAGAGCAAGAGGCCCAGGCATTCGTCCTTGGGGACAGGAACACCATTCTTTCTTCTCGGAACTGAGGTTCCCAGTTTACCCAGGATCCAGACACCTCCCAGTGATGTGCTATCGGGCAGGCGGCGCGGAGCTTCCTCTGCATGGTCTTGGTCTCACTGAGAAAAGAACTCTAAAAGCAGACCCAGAAGGGAGCATGAGTACAGTTGTTGGAGTCAGAGAGAAACGGATGTTCTGAGATTGAGCACCCAGGAGTCTGAGGGAGGAGAGGGAAGGGAAGGCCTGAGGGAGCCTCATTTTAGAGAACAAGCGGGAAGCGGAACCACGACTTTGTACTTCATAGATTAAATGAGCCGGTAAAGGGTCTTGGGCTCGAAGGCAGCTCTCTGCTGTTGCTATGTGGGGCCTGCAGTCCAGATAGGTTAAGATAAGAAGGAAGAGCCGACTTCACCTACGGTGCCTATTGTTGTGGATTTACCGGTGGCTTTGTTAGATTTGGGTGAGGAAGACAGTTGGCTAAGGACAGCACCTTTACCCTTTAACTTTGCAGGCAGCCCTGCTCATCAGTTGAACTTTAACCTTATGTAGCCTACGGCTCTTTACCGTCACTGAAAGGCCAGTGCTGGTTTCTTTTGACCTAAGCAGACAGCACTTGGGATCCGCACCCTTTAGAAGCTGTGACTCTCTGCTTCCCAGGGAATTGCTAAGAACCCAAGTGTCATTGGCTTCAGAGGAAGCCAATGCATTGACATTCCTGTCTCAAAGCCGCCTGGGAAGACGAGGGCTTCCAGGGCTCTTGCATCAGCTTTCTTCCTGCCCTGTTATTCTGTCTCTTGGATCTGCCAGCTGGGGACAGTGTCCAACGCAGGAACTTTGTGGGGTAACTTGATATACACCGTAGGACGTTTCAGGACAGGTTCTTCCCTCCACCCCACCCCACCCCCACCCCCAGACAGTGTTTCTCTGTGTAGCCCTGCCCGTCCCGGAACTTGCTTTGTAGACCAGGCTGGCCTAGAACTCACAGAGATCAGCCTGCCTTTGCCTCCCTAATGCTGGGATCAAAGGCGTGAGCCACCAACTGCTCGGCTGCTCTGGTTTTCTTTAAACTCTAAAGGATGTTCCTGGATTTAAAAACCGTTCCTCTTTGGTTTGAGGCTTTAAACTTGTAGTTTTCTGAGGCAGTTTCACTACACAGCAGAGGCTGATCTTGAACTCAGGAGCCTCTTGCTTCTGTCTCCCAAGTGCGTGTGTGTGCGTGTGTGTGTGTGTGTGTGTGTGTGTGTGTGTATTTGGGGGGGGTGTTTTTTTGTTTTTGTTTTTTTTTCAAGACAGGGTTTCTCTGTATAGCCCTGGCTGTCCTGGAACTCACTCTGTAGACCAGGCTGGCCTCGAACTCAGAAATCCATCTGCCTCTGCCTCCCAAGTGCTGGGGCTCTGGTTGTTTTCTATGCACCCATTTTTGTTTTGTTTTTACAGGGTTTCAATGTGTATCCCTGGCTGTCCTGGAACGTACTCTATAGACCCTGCTGGCCTTGAACCCAGAGATCTGTCTGTCTCTGCCCCCCAACCCCCTGAGTTCTGAGATTAAAAGAGTAAGCCAGTATACCTGGCTTTCATGTTGTTTTATTTTTAAGTGTTTGGTTTCCTTGTTTTCTGTTTAAGTATATCTCCATTGGGAAGTAACCTGTCTCAGCTAGTATATCATGAAATTAGGGTGTTTCACCTCTGAGAAAATTAGATCCTCACGCCGCCCACCTGTCGAAAGGAGGTGGGGGTAGGGATTCTTGCCACCCCCTGACCCTGCTTTAGATGTTTACACAGAACCCATACATTTCTCTCTCTCTCTCTCAGCCTCTGGGGACATGTCTCCTGGTTACTCCCCCAGTCTGGCCCTGCAACTTTCATGCAACAAGCCCTAATAAATTGGAAGTAACTTAAATTTCCCAAGGAGGGCGTGCTGAGAGGCAGGGCGGCTAGCAGAAGCCTGGGGCTCAGAGGGAGCTGCTTCCACGCCCCAGAACTTACTCTTCCACCACATTCCCAGAGCATTGGTCCTCAGTTCTCAGGCAGCATGCTTGAGGGGTCGCCATCCCGGCTCAGTGGAATCTTGCACCTGCAGAGTGAGACGCTCCTAGGAGAGTCACCTCCCCTTTAAGGAAACAGGGCCCAGTGGGCTTTACCCAGCCCCAGGTAACTCCTCCGCCTCCCTGACTGCTTGAGCCGCTGGAGGAAGATTTTGAACGTATTTCAAGAGTTCTCTGCTATAGGAGAAAGGGAAGCTTTTTCTAGCAGTCACTGCAAATGCAAAGTGAATTTTCCCGTTCTGAACAGCAACCGCTCTCCATTGCCGCATGAAAGGTTTCTTGCAGAAGTAAACCACGAACCCAGCAGGCATCTCTCGGTGTCCCCGCCCCCTTCACGTTCTCTCTTAAATCTCAGCCTACTTCCAAGGGATTTTTCCACCAGGCAAACTCTCCAGCTGTGTGGGTGCAACCAAGGTGCACCGAGGAGCGCTGGGCATGGGCCGGGAAGCAAAACAAAGCCAAGGGTGCCTGTGACCAGACGAACAGCAGGTCCTGGGCCGCTCTGCGCCTACCCAGGTTGTTGGAGGAACTGGAGCGTCCGAAGGAAGGCGCTCTGGAACTTTTACCTTCGGTCCCAGGTCCTAGGCTCCAAGCTTGGCGACACACAGGTTTTCTAAGGGTTGGGGGTAAGCGGTATTGGGATCCTGCTAGAGTTAGGGGTGCGGGGGGGGAGGGGCTGGTGTGGGTTGGGTTAGTGAGAGGGGTTCCAGGAAAGGGCTGGCTGGGCTGGAGAAGGGCTAGGAGGAGAAGGGACGGGAAGGAACTGGGGCGGGAGGTAGGGACCAGAGCTCTGGGAGGGACAGAAAAATAAAGGAGGAACAGAGCGATGCAGGGGGGTCCGTCCTTGAAGGAGGAGGAATGTGGAAGAATGGGGAAGGGGTGGGCGTGGGGCTGAGATTTAGCACGCTGGAAAAGGGAATTTGGGGAAGGAGAGGTAGGGAGGAATAGGGTGTGGCAGAGGTGATGGGGAGTGTGGAAGGGGCTTTGGAGAAGACTGGGGGCGGGACCTGGACGGCCCAGGGGGCGTGGGGTGGGCGTGGTGGCCGGGCGCCCCACGTGGTCGCAGGGCTGAGTTCACACTCGGGTGCAGAGCCTTGGCGTGCTTCCTCTTTGGCACTTCAACGAGTTCGGACCTCAGTCCAGAGCTACTAGAGTTCAGAGTCCCTGGAGGTCGGGGTCCGCATCCCCTGTCATCCTGGGCGGGTGACCGAGAAGCGCAGGAGCCACCTCCTCCGCGGCTATGCGGAAGCCGGATGGGAAGATCGTGCTGCTGGGGGACATGAACGTGGGTAAAACGTCGTTGCTGCAGCGCTACATGGAGCGTCGCTTCCCGGACACGGTCAGCACCGTGGGTGGCGCCTTCTACCTGAAGCAGTGGCGTTCCTTCAACATCTCCATATGGGACACCGCAGGTGAGGGCGGCGCCGTCGGGACAGGCCTTCTTCGGGGGCTTGGCGGGGTGGAGGAGTCGTCTATGGGCAAACGCGGGGTCTCCACCTTGGGCTGTGACGTTCATTGCCCCTCTTTCCCCACTTGCCTTGCTTTGCCGAGAGAATCTCCAGTTCAGTTCAGCAGCACTCTGTGCGTCTTCGCAAAGGTCCAGGTGACCCTGGGAGAGATTCCCGGATCAGTAGGACTCCCGCGTCTTAGATGCTTTAGCGTCCCCCCCCCCCCCCAGGGTGCCCTCCTTTGGTGTACAAAGCAGCCTTTGGAGTTGAGCAGCACTGCTATTACCGCCCCCTTTATGAACGAGGGAACTGAGGCAGAGAGCGTTGGATCACTCTGCTGGATGTAAGGCGACTGGGAAGTAGAATTGGAATCGCCTAGCCTCTCCGACTCACGGTTATTTACCCAGTGCTGGGTCTTGGCCGGTGCGCAAGTCACGTGGGTGGAATAGCTTCCTGTACTGGCATTTTTAAGATAGGTAGTGAATTATTTTTAGTGCGTGTACAACTTCGTCTTAGACTTTCCAGATTACTTTGTTTCTGTCTTCTTCCTTTTCCATGATAAAGAAATAAGATACTTTAAGTGAAACAAACAAACCCGGAAATAATATGGCATAGTTTCAGGGAGAGCGGTTTCCAATGTCTGAAACTCCACGTTCTGACTTTTTATGTTGTTTAAAGAGAGATGTACTCCAAAGCTTTGCTCCTAATCCCTGACTCCTTGTCTTGCGCTTATCAATCTGGTGGATATGTCGCACATTCGGATTTAAGCTGAGTTAGGGAAGGTCTCCGGAGCTTTGTCTTCCGCGTCATCCTTACTTAGCCACCGTGGGAAATGGTCTGATTCTCACTCTCCCTGTCTCTCCTCTGACTCTGGTCTTTACTCCATGTTGCAGGCAGAGCCTCCGATTTTTCTCGGGCTGTCCACCTGCCTCCCACTGAGCAGCCATGAGTGCAATCTCCAGAGACAAGACTAATCAGACCCTGGGCTCCTTTTCCAGCCTCGGACAGAGCTCCTCCTCTTTGCTTGGCTTAACAGGCTTGCCTGCTGCTCTTGGTTTATAGGAGGAGAAGGCAGAATCGGTCCGCTTTCCCCACACCTCAATGTTTCTGGAATAGCTATAGATGTGTGGACACAGCACCGGGTTCCCATTCCCCGTAGGGCAGAAGTAGCTGTTTCAGTTTGATGGGTGGAGCCACTTTCTTCTTCAAGGCTGAGGATATGATGAATCCGGAATCTTGGTCACCAGAGGATTTTGTAACGCCGCCGCGGATGTCCTGTCTTGAGAGCTTGCTGGTGCCTTTCGTGGGGGTGGGAGCAGCTCAACTCATCCCCCGGCCTCCTTGGCTGCTTTTGTGTTCCTGGAAGCCTCAGTGTGAAGGCAGAGGACAGGAGCCATGCCAGGTGGCAGGCCCCTTCTCCACATTCCTCCTGTCTGTGTACACATGCTCAGGGGAACAAGGTACAAAGTCAACAGTGGTCCATGTCACCAACTTTGTACTGCTTTCCTGGTGATTTCTGGGCTGCCAGTCACCTGGAGGGAGCAGAGAAGAGGAGTTAATATTGTTCAGGGTTCTTTCTGTATGGAATATCTACCCTAAAGGGCTACCTTTCCCGCCTCCTGTATGTACTGTTTAAAATCCTTGATCTTTCCCCAGTTGACCTTTAGCTTAGCAGACCAAAACTAGCTTGTCATGACAGGCAGGATGTGTGTGTGTGTGTGTGTGTGTGTGTGTGTGTGGCAGGTACATACCTGGAAGGGCCTTGGGACAGGCAGTAGTCAGTGCCATAGCACTTGGTGAGTTTGTGTTTGACTTTTTTTGAGACAGGGTTTCTCTGTGTAGACCAGGTTGGCCTTGAACTCAGAAATCCACCTGCCTCTGCCTCCCAAGTGCTGGGATCTAAGGCATGCGACACCACCGCCCGGTTTGTGTTTGATGAGCGAATGAGCGTGCTGGGTGTGACTGAAGGAGGTGCTTGCTGGCTCAGTAGGCATCTTATCTGTATCTCTTGGTGCAGTAGCCCAGTGGCAGGCAAGTGGGGTACAGACCGTTTCTGTCTGGGTACAGGCGTGCTCCCCGTTCAGCTGTGGTTACTCACACCCCTTTCTAAAATGCTCTGATAGAGAGAAGGGGAACTAACCCTTGGTGGTATGCTCATGGAGAATCAGAGCTGCCATCAGGATGGTGATCTTACCTGCTATTAGCAAATAGAAGCCAAGCATCATTCCAGTTGTGCTAAGTTCTGCCTCTGGCCCAGACCTGTGCACAGCAGTGGACTGAATGGGCTAAACAATGGTCATTGTGGGGCACTCAATTGTGCCTCCTGGCAAAGATTGTCCCAGCTGAGCTTGTTGACTCTTTACAAATCTTCATACAGGGTTGGGTGTGGGAGAGGGGCACAGGCCAGGTCAGCTCCCTTACATGTGGTGGTGTTGGTACTGCTGCTACTGCTGGTGGGAATTGGGGGATCTTGGACTTGGCTTTTACTTGTGGGAGGATCAGTGGGATGCAGGTATGCGGGAGTGAAAGGGTGTCTCTCTCCCTAGGACCCTGGATTGAGGATCCAGTCCTCCAGGAGCACTCCTGGTTCTGAGGTTAGCAGTCTTCGTTTCCCCCTCTCCCCTGTCTATCTTTGTAGACTTTTTTAGGTGGGCTGTGGACAGGGATAGGAGGCACCCGCTCATCAGCTTCAGGGCCCGGGGCAGGCTTCTTGTTGTGTGTTTTTTCCCTTTGTTACAGGGCGAGGTCTTCCATATGCTGTCATAGGTACTTTGGAATCTCCCGGACACCAGGCTGTGTGGGCACCTTTTGTGCCTCGGTAAAGACTAGTTTAAAGGGCAACGTGATTTCCTCAGAGCCTGAGGTTTTTGTAACTTAAAAGTTCCATCACTGCTGGGCAGGGCATCCTGACTTGCAGACTCAGAGGGCTTTGTGACGAGTCTTTGTTCACAGGGCTTTCTCTCTCATCCAGTAGATATGCAGAGAAATGGAAGTCACGGGTCTCAGGAAGCTCGGAGACGTTCAATGAGTCTGCCTTTTGAAAAGTAGAGGCGCATTTACCACACACATTTTGTGGAATGCTCAAAGATTATTAGAGTTAAAAAAAACTTTATTATGCACATGTTTTTTTCCTTTGCGTGTGCTCATGCGTGTACGTGTGTGTGTGTGTGTGTGTGTGTGTGTGTGTGTGTATGTGTGTATGTATGCACATGTGTGTAGACAGGCAACAGTTTTGTGGTGTGGTTTTTCTCATTCCACCTTGGCCTCTGGTAACCGAGCATAGATCTTCAGCCTTGCACACCCATTAAGCCATCTTGCCAGCCTCAGATTATTAGAATTTTACTGAAAAGCCGGGTGGTCACGCCTGTAATCCCAGCACTTGGAAGGCAGAGGCAGGCAGATTTCTGAGTTCAAGGCCAGCCTTGTCTACAGAGTGAGTTCCAGGACAGCCAGGGCTACACAGAGAAACCCTGTCTCAAAAACCAAAAAAAAAAAAAAAAAAAAAAAAAAAAAGGAATTTTACTGAAAACTCTTGAGTCTGGAAACATTCCAAGTGGGACATTTTCTTGAAAACTCCTGGCCTAAGTAGAATTAAATTATCAAGCAGGAAATGCAGCTGCTCTGTGTGTTTCATGGTGTCACCGGGTCACAAGGAGTGTGGCACTGTCACTGAATTGCCTAGCTAAGCTTCCATTTCTGTGTTTTGGGGAACGGCTTTCTTCTTTGGTTGCAGATTCCATGTTCACAGACATAAATAGCCTCGTGTGCTAGTAGCTTCCACTGATTGGAAGTGAATGTCCTTGGGTGAATTAGGTGGATGTGTGTGTGTGTGTGTGTGTGCGCGTGTGCGTGTGCGTGTAGGGGACATTTTAGCTCCTGTCAGCATCTGGGACCCTTTGCCTTCTTCCCTACAATCTTCCAAGGCTGACGCGACATAGCATCCCTCTCAGGGGAGGTGCCTTTCCTTCCATGTGCCCTGATGTGCCTTCCATGCTTCCTTCTTTGCCATTCACGGGCCCTGGCCAACAGCAGCGTGATTCTTTTATCTGCCGGGAGTTTACACACTGAGGAAGTGACTGTGGTGGAATCTGGGTCTGGGGAACTGCCCCAGGGTTTGTAGACTGAAACACAGAGCCCTGGTATGCTCTTCCCAGAGTGACATCATTCTGAAGAGAGTGCAAAGAAGAGTAGCTCATTATGTGTGTCCGTGTCTGGGATGCCTGTATGCTGGTGCACATACCACACTGTAGTGTGCATGTCACACCAGCAGGGCACAGCAGCATGCTAAGGTAGTTTGTCACCCGGCTAACTGGAGGCATGGGTCCGTGCCTCAGCACTCTTCTCTCATCGTAAGCTCTTCCCAATCACGCTCTCTCTCTCTCTCTCTCTTTTTTTTTAAAGATTTATTTATTATATGTAAGTACACTATAGCTGTCTTTAGACACACCAGAAGAGGGCATCAGATCTTGTTACAGATGGTTGTGAGCCACCATGTGGTTGCTGGGATTTGAACTCAGGACCTTCAGAGGAGTAGTCAGTGCTCTTAACCACTGAGCCATCTCTCCAGCCCCAATCAGGCTCATTTTTGGGTAGCTGAAGTCTTCAGTGTCATGCTGTGCATGGCCCTGGGGCAGGCTACCTCCTCATGCTATAGAGGTCCCCAACCTGGCTGAAGACCGTGCCCTGCACTGAGGCCAGCCGGCCAGCCCTGCAGCCAACTTCTGGTGCGTGTAGTCCTGGAGGCAGAGGCACATTTTCTTAGTCCTGTGCCAAAGTTCAGGACGTGCTGCTTGTAAGGTCCCGGCTTGTCAAGGCTGATCCCGGTGAGGCGTGCAGTGCTGTCTGTCACAGCACACAGCCATGCCAGTCCCAGAGACCGAATGCTGCAGGAGGATCACAGTGTAGAGGGCAAGATGTGCCTCAGTCGAACAGCAGTGGGAGGACTTTGAACTGCTTGGGGTTCACAGCTTTCTTGGAATGCTTGTTTCTCTTCCTGGTCACAAGCCGCGAGCTGCCTGTGCCTCCCAGCTGCACATGGACCCTGTGCTGAACTCTGAGGGCGTAGCTTGAGGGTAGCCCAGCCTTCATTGCTAGGTGGGGTCATGGAACCCGAAGAGGTGAAAACTTTTCCCTAAGAAAGACTCCATTCAAGATGATGCTAGGAGTGCCCGACACAGCAACAAGGCAAGAAAAAAAGGCATTAACTCTGGAAAGGAAGATGTGAGATAGTCCTTGTCTGCAGACACCAGGTGTTTGTGTACAAAGAAAAGTCAAATGTCTAAAGAAACCTATGAGAGCTGCACACATGGTGAAGTTTCAGGACACCTAACGGAATGTAATGAGGACGCCAGTGCTTCAGTGTGGGGCTGAGGAGAAGGTTTTTATTGTAGATGTGAGGGAAAGGACAGCTGGAGGCATCTGGGAAGAGTCCAGAGCAGGAAGAGAAGGTGGGACAGTACAGTGAACTGGTCCATGTGAGAGAGAGAGAGAGAGAGAGAGAGAGAGAGAGAGAGAGAGAGAGAGAGAGAGAGAGAGAGAGAGATATGAGGAAGAGGAGAAGGGGGAAAGAGGGAAAGAGGCAAGGTAGAAGGAGCGGGAGGAGGGGAAGGCGAGGGAGAACAAGACAGAGGGAGGGAGACAGAGGCAGAGACACAGAGAGAGGAGCGGGAGGACAGCACACACCTGTAATCCCAGCACTTGAGAGGCAGAGGCAGGTGGATTTCTGAGTTCGAGGCCAGCCTGGTTTACAGAGTGAGTTCCAGCACAGCCAGGGCTACACAGAGAAACCCTGTCTTGAAAAACCAAATCAAACAAACAAACAAAAAAACAAAACAAAACAAAAAGACAGAGAGAGGGAAGGGAGTGAAGAGAGCCCCTGGCCTAAGGGCAGGGTTACTTACTATAAGGGCAGGGTTACTATAAGGGCAGGTTACTAGGAATGCGAACCCAGGGGGAGCCCACACTGGAGAGGTTTAGGGCCCTGTGAGAAGATCTGAGGGAGCCTAGGTGCTGAGTGAGCCTGGAGTCCAGTGCTCCCAGTGCTCGCAGTGGTGAGCTAACCGGCACCACAGTTAGCCATTTGTCCCCAGTTTGTTTTGGACCTGACATAAAGCTGGTTATATTTCTTGTGTGTGGTTTATTTATTTATTTTGGTATTTTTCGAGACAGGGTTTCTCTGTGTAGCCCTGGCTGTCCTGGAACTTACTCTGGAGATTAGGCTGGCCTTGAATTTAGAAATCTGCCTGCCTCTGCTTCCCAGAGTGCTGGGATTACAGGCGTGCACCACCACCGCCTGGCTTGGTGATAATTCTGTATGCCAACAATGAGCTATCTGAAAAAGGAGTTAAGAAAGTGGTTTTTTTTTTTTTTGAAATAGCATCAAAAATAAACCAAATATTGGCAACAGATTTAATCAAGGAGGAGAAAAAGTTGTGATGTGAAACTGAAGTGTTTCTGACAGAAACTGAGGGAGGTAGGAAGGCAGGGTGGGGCTCACGCGTGTGTCTGTGCACAGTGAGATGACTGCTGGAATGTTAACAGGAATGTCTACAGATTCAATCCCTGTGCTATTTTTCTTTTTCACAAAAGTAGAACAAAATCCCCACCCCCAAATTTCCGTAGTCTAGGCAGAGGCTGCAGAGATGGCTCTGTAGGTAAGGACGCTTGCTTCACATGTGTGAGGAGCTGAGTTTGGAAGCTCCCGCCTGGCATCCAGTGTGCCAGGTAACCCTGTGCTGGGGTAAAAGTGGCCGTGGAGGTGGGGTTCAGTCTGACTGGAAACCAGCAAACTTCAACTTCAGTGAGAGAGCCAGTGTCAAAGTACTGAGGATCGATGCAGGAGGATGCCTGCGATCCTTCTCCAAGGGCCGCACAGGCGAGGGTGCACCCACCACTCCCAGTGCTCAACACACACACAAGAAATAAATAGGAAAATGGCTATGAGTTCCTTGCACAGGGAGCTCTTTGCTATCTGTGGACCGCGGCCGCATTGTGCTGGCTGTGCGCTGACCACAGTTCCAGAACGTTTGCCCTGTCTTCATCTTTCCATCTATCAGAGCCGGTGACCTATTGCTTAGCAAGCCTCACTTTCAACAGAGATTGCAAAACACATTCCAAACTTAATTAGTTTCAAATCTGATTAACTCGGGTTAGCCGTAGTGATGCCATTTTTATGAAAGTGCCTCTTACTTTCGGAGACTAGAACTTTCATTGGCCTCACAACCCGCTTGACAATAGGCCTTGAGTGACATCCTGCTGTGTAGTCAGACTGAGTCTGCTCTATGACGCTGGCTGGCCTGGAACTCACTGTGTAGACCAGGCTGGTTTACAGATTCTCCGAGATCCACCTGTCTCTGCCTTGTGAATGCTGGCATTAAAGGTGTGCACCACCACAGCCCTGCCAGCCTGTGGACTTAACTTGCCTTTAGGAGGGCAATGTAACATCCAACCTAACCTGTCTTGGGTTCCCACAGAATCTTAGTTATGTACTCTTCCAGGCCCCTGTCCTGGAGTAGTGTGTGTGTGTGTGTGTGTGTGTGTGTGTGTGTGCTGTTGTGATCACTTGTTGAAGACAACCATCGGTTTTTTTTTTGGTTTTTTGAGACAGGGTTTCTCTGTGTAGTCCTGGCTGTTCTGGAACTCACTTTGTAGACCAGGCTGGCCTCAAACTCAGAAATCCGCCTGCCTCTGCCTAGCCATCGGGTTTTAAAGCAACCTCGTACAACAAATATCTGACATAAATGTTGGGCGCGACATGGATCAACTTGGTAACAGTATTTTTTTCAGTACTGCTTGTTGTCTGAATCAGCTGAGGTAGATAACTTAATCCCTTGTAAAATGCTCATAAAGATTTCTGTAAAGTATCTCTCACTACTTTCCCATGTGATGCTTTCTATAAAAAAGCAAACAAAAATCAAATGTTTTTAAATGAAATAGAATTACCCTTTCTCCAGCTCCCCTTCCTCAAATCCCTCCCATGTCCCCCTCGCCCAAGTGATGGTCTCCTTTTATTTGCCACATATATACACATGGTCTGCACAAATGTATATATACAAGCTGCTGGGCCTGTTTTGTTGTTTGGGCTGTATGGTGGCAAGGCTGACCATTCTGCACTGGACAGCCAAGGGGGCTCATCCCTGGGCAAGGCTGATTCTTCCCCCAGAAGTCAATGGTTGCCTGCCGGTCTTTATCCAGTAGTGTGTGTGACCCTGGGACCATTCCCTCCTGCGGTGCTAATGTGCCCATTGATGCTGCTATTGCTCTGGTCTTGTTTATGCAGCCATTTCTAGGACAGGCTGTCTCGCGGCAGACTCCCTGGTATTCTGGGTCTTAAAAGAATTCTGTCCTCACTTCTGTGATCTCCTTTAGCCACATATGCTGGATTGTGTTGTAGGTGCCTCTGTTGGGGGTCAGCTCCCCATGAGAAGTTGATCTCTGCTGAGCTGTGGTTTTCTGAGATGGTATTTGTTTGCTAGGAAGAGAGGTCTTTTCTAAGAGAGAGGCTGTGGCTACACTGATAGGTGGGTATAAGGATAAACTTTAGAACGTAGCAGGGAATTCTGCTGTTGGAGCAGAGGGCTGGTCTTAGAGTCCTCCCTAAGGCCCATGGCCGCAAGCACCCTGAGACGTTACCTTGGCTCCTAGTACCAGGCATGATTTTCCTCCTGTTCAGTCCAATTAGACAGCTGTGGATTACGACTGACACCGACTCAGGTACATCTGGGTCCATCTCAGCATGCTGCTAATTGTCAGGGCTCACAGGTGCGGCTGGAAAGCAGGCAGGTGCGGCTGGAAAGCAGGCGCTGTTTATTTAACTGCCTCCCCCAGGTGGCAGCGTGCAGTGTTTTCTGGCACCACAGAAGCTCGCATCCTGGAGGCTTTCAGGTCAGATTCAGTTTGGATCATCAAAATCCTGTGTGCTAAGTGTCTTCAGCCGCAGGGTGATTCTCAACCCCTGACAGGTAGGTAACCAAGGGGAACCTTGGAATCCCTTGGACTACCCTGATCAGTCATTTGAAAGGAGGTCTCCTACGCCTCGCACTGCATGATTTTTTTTTTTAGCTGATGATTCTTGTAGAAAGCATTATCAGCCCAAGCAGATGAACCCTTTTATATGTCTATACATCTCTCACATGTATAGGTATTTGTATATGTATTATACGCACATTCATGTACTTACATGTATTGTATAAAATTTTAGGTATATATAAAATAATATGATGCAATGTTTTCTGCGCTGTTCAATAAATAAAGAGCACAGGCAGTGGGGGTGCATGCCTTTAATCTGGTCTGCAGAGTGAGTTCCAGCACAGCCAGGGCTACACAGAGAAACCCTGTCTTGAAAAAAAAAATCTACTTGGGCTGGAGAGAGTGCTCTTCTGAAGGTCCCGAGTTCAAATCCCAGCAACCACTTGGTGACTCATAACCATCCACAATGAGATCTTCTGGTGTGTCTGAAGACAGCTACAAGGAACTTACATATAATAAATAAACATTTAAAAATAAATAAATACGGAACAAAGTCCTTAGTTAGGGACAGACAAGATGCAGGGAGAGAAGTGAAAATTCAACCTTAGGGCTCCCTCTCCACTAAACTAATGCACAGGGTGGTGGGGGTGGGGTGGGGGGAGCGCTGAGTTCTCACTTGTTAGCGGGACTGCAATGCATGCTGGGATTCTGAAGTTATCTTCATCAGCCAGAGAGCGCTGGCTTCCGATTGGTCAATTTGACACAAGCTGGAGTCAGCTGGGCAGAGAATCTTGATTAAGAAAATGCCATCAGATTGGCCTGCAGGCAAGTCTGTGGGGGCAATTTCTTGATTAATGAATGTGGAAGGCACTAGACCACTGGGGGTGGACTCCCTGGTGCAGGTGGTCCCGAGCTGTATAAACAAAGCAAGCTGAACAAGCCATGGGGAGAAGGCCAGTAAGCAGTGTTTTCTCTGTGGTCTCTGAGACCTTGCCTTTAGGCCCTGCCCTGCCCTGCCCTGCCCTGCCCTACCCTGCCCTGCCCTGCCCTGCCTTCTTGATGAACAGTCTGTATGCAGTCTGGTGAATTTAACTCTTTCCTCCCTTGGTTCCTTTGGGACCTGGTATTTATCACAACCATAGAATGTAAACTTAAGAGCAGAGGGGAGAAGGATCACACCATCTGTCTTAGGTGGTTCACTGCCGTGAACAGACACCTTGACCAAAGCAACTTTTGTGGGGGACAACATTTAATTGAGGCAGGCTTATAGTTTCAGGGGTTCAGTCCATTATCATCATGACGGGAAGCATGGCAGCATCCAGATAGACAAGGTGCTGGAGAAGGAACTGAGAGAATTTTACATCTTAATCTGAAAGCAAGCAGGAGGAGGCTCTCCTCTTCTGAACTGGGTGGAGCCTGAGTACTAGGAAATCTCAGTGTGCCCACACAGTGACACACTTACCTATTCTGACAAGGCCACACCTACTAGTGCTACACGTTTTTCTTTCCCCCCCCCCCCCCCCCCCCCCGTTGTGTGACCCACTTCAGTGCCAGCAGCCTACGGGCATGGAGGCAGGGCAATGGTTAGGAGCCAGTCTGCTCTAGCATGGGACACTATGAGAGGCTCAGGGGGACGAGCCTGCCATAAATCCAAATCCATGCATGTGCTACACGTTTTTCAGACCACGACACCATCCAATTTTCCTGGGGTTGGTAGCTATTGATTTTACATCTGTTACAGAGTTTGAAAATTGTGGTATAATACCATACCCAAATTTCCCATTTTAACCTGTGGGTGTATGCAAATACATTTGTGCTGTTTGCAACTGTTGTCACTGGCTCCAGATTCTCCCTCTGAGGCTGGAGGATGAGTCTAGGGCCTCGGGCTGGCCCAGGAGGGGAGGCACTGTCTCCAGTCTCACCTCTCACACTCCTTGCCCTTTGGAAAATCTCACTCTGATAATCAATTCTTATAAAATACTCGAATACTTAGTGAATGTGCTTGCAGGGGTTTGAATGCCTGAACCTCTGTCAAGTTCTCTTTCCCAAAAAAGGGCTGAATAGGCTGCCTACGGGACGGTGCTGATGGGAGAGTGCCTGTGTGTTCTCAGAGGGCTTTACGAGCTGCAGAAGGAAGTTCTCCCTGTCAGCAAAGAGCTTGGCTTTCTGGGATGTCTGCCCAGCGAGGTGCAATTAGAGGCTCTTCTGAATATGCGTTTCGTTTCAAGAAAACCTTCTCTAGACCCTTCTTAATGTGGTTCATTCTTGTGGTCCAGTCTTGGCTTTGAAGCAAGTTAGAACTTGTTTGAAGCTGATTTTAGCTTCCTGCTTTAATAAGCAGACTTAGCAAGAGATTGGGTTTTTATTTGTTAATCTCCTTTGAGAATCCGGTGGCCAGCAGGCCACACGGTACCTATTGAAGGGAAAGGATCCGGAAGGAGGGCCTCTCTGTGAGGGCTTTTGTCTCCCAGCTCAGTCTATTATGTAACTGTATTTTTCCTGGGTGTTAAAGAACCTCTCTTTTCTTTGCATTACTCCGTGTTCCTGATTTACCCTGGGTAAATTTTTGCTTGAACACACTTGGTTCAGGTGACACTGAGTGAGGAGCTGGGTGACAACATGCTAGTGTGTTTCACTGGGAAGTGCGTCCTGCCTTCGGGAGCGCACCCTGCCTTCTGTGATCGGGCGTGTAGAAGAGGCTTCACCTCTTTACGTGCCGGCTTTGGGTGACCGTGGTCGGGCATTTTGGACTGATTCATCTTAGCTGTTCCCACAGAGTAGTAAGCCCAGCCTGTGAATCAGATTCATATTTCGTCTCCAGTGTATCCATTTTTTTTTATGCCTTGTCTCTTGTCTTGTTCACTCTGTCCGTGTCACCTGTGGGAGGAAGCCACATCTAGCGGAAGAGCCCTCGCTTTTCATTCTTTAAGCCTCTCTGTCTTTGGGGGTTTGCCTGATCCGTTATTTCTTGAGATTGTGACAGACCATCATTCTTTTATCTTTTTTTTTTTAAAGTGTGTATGTGTGTGGACGCATGTGCAGTATGGTCGTGTGAGGTTGACGTGGGGTATCTTCCCCAGCTATTACCCTCCTCAGATTTTGAGGCTGGGTCTCTCCCTGAACCTGGGGCTCACCGGTCTAGCTAGGCGGCCTATCTTCCTTCTAGGTGGCAGGGTCACAGAAGCACATCGCCATACCTTGCTTTGTCATCTGGGTTTTAGGTGATCCGAACTCAGGTCTTCCTGCTTGTCCAGCAAGCACTTCGCTGACAGAGCCACTCCTGAGGCCATTGGCCTCCTCCTTTTCCCTGACATTTGTTTTCCCAACATTTCAGAGTAGGACCCGAGGTTGACAGTTCACATCTTATGAGGATCGGGGACCTGAACTCTGGCTGTAACCTGCCCTGATGCTATATGGCCATGGCTCCTGTGACAGGGGCTCCTGTGACCCAAGCCCAGCACTGTTCCACACGCTTTAATGTCCTATAGAGACCACCCTGAGGTTTACCATTCAGTGCAGGTCCCCAGGCTCCTCGCAGGCCTCAGGGCGGCTTCTGTCCCCACCATGCAGCTGTAGAGGCTTTGACCTGTAGGTCTTTAGTCTCTTGCACAGCTGTTCAGGGTTAGGCCTTTCTTCCTCGTGTTTGTCAAGCGTGATAAAGAACCAGACTTGGCTCTTCATTTCTCAAGAAGTCAGAAGGGAGGGCAAGGGTCGTTCCTTCTAATGGCCTTCGATCGGGTTTAAGGTTGAGAAACAAAGTCAGATGCTGATGTCTCTGGGAATCTCTGTACTTGGGTAAGTCCTGTGCTCAGGAAGTGAGCAGTTTCGCTGACTTGGTTCAGGGGTAGCATTTGGGTTTTGTGACGCAAGTCCAGTGCCATGTGATCCACTCTTACCACCTTCTCTTTGCTCACTGGAGTTTGTGATTGGCTTGTCTCGATTTTGAAGGTGAGACAGGGATGGCAGGGCTGGGAGGAAGGAACACCCCTTGCCCGTCTGACCCTTGTACATCGTGGGGACACCGAGGAAAAGGAAGTGTGACTGTTGTTCGGTTTATGGTTTCTGATTTCCTGATGAGGGTGAAAGGTGGCGACCTCCAGTCTAGGCCTGAGTAGCCCAGGGCTGCTTTAGAGAGTTTCACACAGTCTGTGGCTTACCACAATAGAAACTTATTCTCTTGAAATTCTGGAGTTGAATGTCTGAAGTCCAGGTGCCAGTGGCTGGCTTCACCACAGAGCAAAAACCAAATGTCTCCCTCCTCTGGGGGATCTCCACGGTCCTCTCTGACCCTCTTCTTGCAGGTTCACAGCCTGCTGAGCACAGGGCACTGTCCAGTGTGACGTGATCTTAGCTAATTGTCTCCCCCAGAGAAGGTCACACACAGGGTACGGATGAGGACTTGAGTTGTCTTTCAGGGGCATAGCTGAAGCCACGTCAGTGACCGTAGTGTAAATTTATCTATTTTTGGACATGAGTGGTGTGTGTTGCTCTGGTCTTCTGCTCACTTTTCAAGAAGGAAGCGAAAGCCAGGACTCTGTGTTGGGTTTCTGAGAAGCCATAGTGTCTTAGGTGGCACTTCCCATCTGGGGCTGAGAACAGTGTGGTCAGGTGGTCAGATGGTCAGAAATCCACCTGACCTGCTCTGGTACCCACCAGAATGCCTGTGCCCAGGGCATGGGGCGGGGCTCCCTGATTATCCAAAGAGTCTTACCAGTTGCCCATGATGAGTCAAAGGAAGGGCTGTGAGGGGCTGGGACAGGCAGGACAGTTAGATTCCAGGGGACTGGGATTGCTGGCATCTGTGGCTTGGCTTGTGATCGAGAAGGGGGACAAAATACAGGCTTGATTGGCACCTGACTGTGAGGACTGGAGGTGCTGGTGCTGTTTTCTCCCTCCTAGGCTCCTTCCTGTGATGACGGAGCACTCCCTGGTGCTGGGAACTGGGCACACAGGTGCATGTGGCCTCTGCCTCAGAGAATTTAAGTCCGTCTACACTGCTTAAGCACAACCATGGTCACGTGTGACCTGAACAGTGGGTGGTGTCACATGGAGTAAAATACACTCCAGTTTAGAAGCAGTGGCCCAGAGGGAGGACACGGTCTCAGTGGCTTTCTGTGGACTGTATATTGAAGTGAAGATATAAGTTATGTTGATCAAACAAAATGCAAAATTAAGATAAACCCTGCCTTTAATTGTTCTAGAGTATGTATAAATACACTTGTACATGTGTTTTGTGTGTGTGTATGTGTGCACATGCATGTATGTGCATTGCATATGTATATAGATGTCAGAGGTCAACCTCAGGTGCCACTCCTCAAGATGTGGGTCACCTTGTTTTGGAGACAGGGCCTCTCTCTGACCTGGAACTTGCTGAGTTGGCCAGGCTGCTGGCAAGCTCTAAAATCTTCCTGTCTTCCCAGCACACCCTGGCTTTCTACCTGAGTTCCAGGGTCGGACTCAGGCCTCATGTTTGTATAGTAAGCACTTCATTGGCTGAGACATCCCCAGATCTACACTTTTAAACTTAAGTGTGGCAGTCAGCAACTATTGTATGGGGTTGGGGGCAGCTTTATTGTTGTTGTTGGATGGTGCCGGTCATCCTGTGATTAAAAATAACAGGAGCCATTTAAAAACGTTCATAGCACGTTGCTTCCCTTGTTCAACCTCAGTGCGCAGGAAGGAATGGGCAAGGGTTAATTATGGAGGTTGAAGAGACCAGAGGAGCCTGGGGATGATGGAGGAGACCAAGAGACGGTGGAGAGCATTTGGGGGCGGGCAAGGTTTCATGGACAGATGGCTGGAGCAGGTCCTGCTGGGGAAGTGGAGGCTTAGGCTATAAAGGGGCAATGGGGCAGGGGTAGGAGTTGGGGGAGGGGTGGGCTACAAGGGGCAGTGGGGGAAGTTTGAGGGTGGGCTGGAAAAGGGCAATGGGAGGGGCATTGGATGCCAGGTGAGAGATGCAGCTGTTGGCCTTGGAGTGGGGGTTCACAGGGTGACACATGAGGTCACAGAGTGTGGGTTGAGTGATTTGGCTGTGATAAGGGTCATATCACCATGGCCATCCAGGCCTGGGCTTTGGGACTCAGAGGCAGATGCTGAGAGCGAGTTGCTCACCTGGAAAGGCCTTCTGGAGATGTGAGATGTGTTGAGGCCGACTGGCTGGGAGCCAGGACTGCCTCCCAGCCTGGGAACCTGCTGGTCTGGTTCCTGTGAGATGGCCTGGAGGGCTGGTTTTGATGGTTTCCTGGTGAGTGTTGGACAGGCAGTGCTGAGACAGGGCCACCTGTGCGCCCTATGGGACTTATACCCAGCCTTCTCGGGATTCAGATTTATATGCTCAGACCGGGGACCAAGGACTGTGTGTCTGCCTGACACCCATCCGCAACTCAGAGCCACCTTCCAGTTGACAGCAGGGCGGAGAAAGCTGGGATTCCTGACTTGGAGAGTGTTGGGTTCTGGAAACAACTGTGACCACAGAGGAGTGGAATCAAGCCGCAGGCTCTTTCCTCTCAGCTGCAGAGGCTGGTGGGCTGAAGACTGAGGCTCAACCAGAGACAAACCTCCTTAATGCCCTGACCTTTGACACAGTTCTTCATGCTTCAGTGACCCACAACCATAAAATCATCTTTGTTGCTGTTTCATGATTGTAATGTTGCTACTGCTATGAATCATAATGTAAATATCTGTGTTTTCCAATGGTCTTAGATGACCCCTGTGAAAGGGTCATTTGACTTCCAGAGGAATTGTAACCCTCAGGTTGAGAACTGCTGGTGTAGGCCAGTGGCTGCGTCACTCGGGTCTTTGTCTCCAGGGTCACAGCGCCTTCTCTTCTGTGTGTGTCTTCTGTGGGCGCTTGCAATAGGACTTAGGGCCATTGGATAATTCAGAAAACTTTCTAGACCCTAACTTTATTTCCCAATAAGATTCTATATATGGGTTCTGGGGATGAGGGTGGGGACGTGCCTTTGGATTTACCACGTAGAAAATTCCCTTTCTCTGGACATATGCTTAAAGGATAAGAAAGGAGGAGGAGCCGGGCAGTGGTGGCGCATGCCTGTAATCCCAGCACTCTGGGAGGCAGAGGCAGGCAGATTTCTGAGTTCGAGGCCAGCCTGGTCTACAGAGCGAGTTCCAGGACAGCCAGGGGCTACACAGGGAAACCCTGTCTCAAAAAACAAAACAAAACAAAACAACGAAAGAAAGAAAAAGAAAAGAAAGGAGGAGGAAGTCACTTAAAAACCCAGCAAATAGCTCAGATTTTAGATTTCTTGTTATATTTCCATCACCCCAAACCCCTTCAGCTGTGAAGTATGGCCCCAGACTTAAGGTTGGCTGCTGATCCTGGGAGCCCTGCCTTTCCCTTCTGGGCCCTCTTGTTGAACTTTGAAGGTGGAACCAGTGTTGGACAGTAGCCAGGCTCTGTGGCTCCTCATACTTTGAAGACTGAGAGGAGTCTGTGTGTGCTGCAGGGGATTTCCACTATTGGATTTTCAGTAGAAACCACCAGCTAGGTCATCAGGTCAGGAAGAGACTGCCAACGGGGAAGTGGTCAGTAGGGGTTGGTCTTCCTCACTGTTGTAATGCTGTGAAGGGACACAATGGCCAAGGCAACTCTTATGAAAGGAAGCATTCAGTTGGGGCTGGCTTACAGCTTCAGAGGTTTAGTCTATTATCACTATGGTAGTGAGGGCATGGTGCATGCAGGCTTGCATGGTGTTGGAGCAGTAATGTCAGATGGGTTGTCTGAGGGCCCCACTGCCTCCATCTCAGGCAGTATATACAGAGCATGGAGATATTACATCCTGGCCACAGGGAGCCAAGGAGAGACACTGGACCTGGTGGGGGCTTTTGAAACATCAAAGCTCACCTCCCACCCAGGAGCATACTTCCTCCAAGTAGGCCACACCGGCTAATTCTTTTAATCCTTCTAATCCTTTCAAACAGCTCCACTCCCTGGTGACTAGGCATTTAAATATATGACCCTGTGGGGGCTATTCTCATTCAAACCATCACAGGGCAGAGTGCTACTTCTGGTGTTTGAAAGTGCACAGTATTGTGGGGCATCAGATCAGGTGTGTGCGCCAGGTGTGCGTGCGTGCGTGCCTGCGTGCGTGCGTGCGTGCGGGTCTAGTCACCCTGGAAACTGCAGCTCTCGGAGGCTGTGCCTCTGTGTGTGTGTTGGGAATGGACCTAGATGGGTGGTCTAGAGATGAGGTACCAGAAGGTCAGGCTGTTGAGACCACGTATACTTCACAGGGAACCTCACAGGTAAACATACCTTTTATCCTGAGGGACAGGTTTTACAAAGCTAAACCATTTCTCTAGTAGTATTAGGGCCTTCCCTCAGGGAATAAATAGCTCAGTTGAGATCCAAGGAGGATGCCTGGATTTCTGCCTGGGTGCTGGGAACTTCCTAGGGAATTCCTAAGCCAGAATCCTAAGTTGCAGAAGCTCTGAGACACTGTCAGAGGAACAGCCAGACATTTTTGGAACAAACTCTGGCTTGTGGTTTGTCTGAGGTGTGCCATGACCTATTACAAAGGATGTCATCAGTGGTACTATTTGATTGTTTTTAGAGATAGGCTCTCTTTACAAAATCTTGGCTGTCCTGAGCTCACTATGTAGACCAGGCTGGCCTTGAGCTCACAGAGATCCACCCAAGGGCTGAAGAGCTTGGGGATCCTCCTGCATGCTGAGATTTAAGGTGAGCACGGTCACATCTTCAATATTGTTCCCTGAGAGAAGCCCTGGTGCATGGAAGAGTCTCAGATAAAGCCTATTGGTGGCACTAAGGGCCTGTGGCTTGCGCAGTGGTTCTCAGCCTTCTTAACGCTGCGACCCTTTAATACAGTTTCTTACATTGTGGTGGCCCCCAATCATAACATTATTTTAGTTGCTACCTGTAACTGGAATTTTGCTATTGTTGTGAATCATAATGTAGACATCTGTGTTTTCTGATGGTCTTGTCGACTGACCCCTGTGAGAGGGCCTTTCAATCTCAAAGGTGTTGAGACCCACAGGTTGAGACCCACTGACCGGGGGAGACATGTGGCCCCATTTCCTCGTCTCGTGGAGATTTCATTATTTGGTTTTGCAAACATTCCTGGAGAGCCTTGACGTCCATGGAGCATCCCAGCATCAGATACTTTAAAAATATGCAGATAAAATGTTCTAGATCTTGCGTACTGAAGGGAGTTTATGGCTGGCTGTAAATGTTTAAAATTCATTGGACTCTGTGGAGTGGAACTCAAATAACCTTTCTAGTAGCACTTGTGGGTTGAACTTGAAAACACTGGGGTAATCATAATTTCATGATAAAGAAAGGGAGGCGCGCACAGCTCGGCCCAGACTGAGCCATGCAGGTCTCCGAGGCTGGGCTCCTGGCTCTGGCCTTTGTCCTTGTCCCCACCTCTGCATGTCTTTGGTTCAGTCTTGTTTACACCATTGCAGGGATTCTGCCAGCTCCCAGCTAATATACGGTGGGGCTGCATGTGCAGGGCTCCCTTGACAAAATCCCCCTTTTCTCTGGGCTAACCCGGAGCTTGTAGAAGTGATCTGAGACTCACCTTTCAGCAGCTACTTTTAAAAAATGTGTTTATTTTCTCTGGTTCTGGGTAATGGGACCCCATTCTGGCTCCATTCTGGCTGCACATGTGGATCTAGGGTTGGAAGGTCGTCGGCATTTTTGAAAGTGCCACCCCCTCTGTGCCCCACTCATTGAGATTTTGCGGGCAGGGATGCCCATGGTTTCAGAAGGACAAACCAACACATTCATTGATATGGACCACAGAGGTAAAAGTCACAGATGTTTGGCCTCATAGACTGTTTGGCCATGGGGACTGGGGAGTGTAGTAGATTGGGCTGTTTACAGAGCCCTGGGAGCTGATCTGGGGGAGGGCATTTTTCCAGGTTTGCCTCGGGGCCTTTTTAACCCTTTTTTAACCCTAACCCTTTTTTACCCTGAATCGGAGAAGCACCAGGACTGGGGAGAAAGCCATTCTCAAGAACTAGGGAGACACAGGGCATAGGTCAGCTGCCCAGGTGACCAGCCAGCCTCAGAGATAGCTTGCAGCTGTGCATCTGAGAGAGTAGAGCCTGACCCTGTGTGTGAGGGGTGAGGGGTGAGGGGGAGGAGTCAAACTCACTTATTGATCACACGCTAGGTACAGGGCTAAGTTGTTTACCAGGGTGAATTCATTGTGTTTTCTCAACCATCCCTTGGCAGGTGCTATCACATTTCAGCAGCCAGGAAACTTACGCCCAGTGCTGAGAGGCTTACAGGGCTCACGGGGACTTTCTGTGTAAAACGGGCATCCGCAGGAAGTAGTCAGATGTTGATTGCCAGTGCCAGTGTTCGGGGAGGAGACCATAACACACTGCCTGTGGTGTTAGCTCAGTTCTCAAGGAAGCCAAGCTGCTTGACCAAGGACCCAGGGATCCAGTGGGAAGGAGGCAGGGAGGGGAGAATGAAATGCCCTTGCCTTATGGGGTGTGTGTTTGTGTGTGGGGGGTGACCTCGGGACTGCTCAAGCCTGCCTGACTCTGTGTAAGTTCCAGGACACAGATGAGGAATGTTACGTAGGAAGGCAAAGTGAGTTTGGAAAAGCCAGTGAGGTAGAAAGACTCCTAGTCATCCTCTTTCTCTGCCTTGTCTCAGTGTCTGGGTCTCCTGCGTGGTGTCAGTTCCCTTCATCTGGGACCATCTTGCAATGGACGATGCCCGCATTTATGTCACCTGGGAGTCCTGTTAGCCACTAGGAGAGCTAGAGATCTGAGCGTGAAGACTAGGCTATAAGTTCTTCATCTGATTTGCGGATGTCATTACTATGAGGAGCCTGTTGATTGGCCCTCTCTTAGCTGCATTCTCGTCTCCCGTCTCCTACTTCCTTCAGTGCTTGCAATCTTCATTTTATATAATTACTATTTACTTTTCAAAAGGCAAATCCTACTTTTTTCAGGACAGGGTCTTGCTGTATAGCCCAGGTTAGCCTTCAACTGGCAAGCCCGCCTGTTCCAGTTCTTCAAGTGTTGGATCGCAGGCGCATGCTGCCACTGCAGGCTTCAAATCAGGCAGATTTATCTGGGACAGAAGCTAGTTGGGGCGTGGGTGTTCATACAATTCTTTCTTTGTCCTTAGCGAACTATGTTACAGAGACTTGAAAAAATTCCTTCATAGCTGGTGGAATGTCCTCTCTCTGTGTCCTTGTGTCTGTGCTCCTGTGGAATCTGTAGTTAAATGGATAACATTCTAGCTGTTGGAAATTTCATGATCCTAGAAAGTTGTGCTGAGAGATGTCTGGTGTGTATATTTGTGTTTGCTTATGTGTTACAGATATATTCATGTGCATCCATGGGTATGTGTGTGGACATTTTGTGCATGTGCATTTGTGTGTGTGAATGCATGTTTGGGTATGCTTATGTGTATTGGGGGAGGTGTTTCTCTTGTGTAAGCAAAGGTCTGTCTTGTCAGTGTTGCAGACTGTAGTTGGACAGTAGCCACACATTTGGAGAATAGCACTGTTTGGCTGGGCATAAGTACCCTGTCAAAACACAGCTATTTCAGAATGATTGAAGATGAGGTGAGGTTTGTTGCTACCTGGCTTAAAATAGTGGTGGAAATCGGCCAGGGACACTACCATTTTGTATTCGATGGACCCCTCAACTCAAACAAGGGTGTAAAACTGTTCAACATTGTCTTAGGGTTTTATTTCTGGGAACAGACACCATGACCAAGGTGATTCTTATAAAAGACATTTAACTGGGACTGGCTTACAGGTTCAGAAGTTCAGTCCATTATCATCAAGGCAGGAAACATGGCAGCATCCAGGTAGGCATGGTGCAGGAAGAGCTGAGAGTTCTACATCTTCATCTGAAGACTGCTAGGAGAAGACTCACTTCCAGGTAGCCAGGGTAAGGGTCCTAAGCTCACGCCCAGAGTGACACACCTACTCCAACAAGGCCACACCTTCTAATAGTACCACTCCCTGGGCCAAGCATAGACAACTATCACAAACATCTAGGCGGGATAAGCCCACCTTTACTCAGATTAAAGGGCCTTACCTACAGACAAGCAGACGCAGCGACTCTGAAACACAGTAGTCTGGAGGTATTTAAAGATTATTATTGCTGGGCAGGTGGCCGGGTGGTTGGCGCATGCACTTGGGAGGCAGAGGCAGGTGGATTTCTGAGTTCGAGGCCAGCCTGGTCTACAGAATGAGTTCCAGGACAGATAGGGCTACACAGAGAAACCCTGTCTTGAAAAAACCAAAATAAGTAAATAAAAGAAAGAAAGAAAGAAAGAAAGAAAGAAAGAAAGAAAGAAAGAAAGAAAGAAATATTGACCTTGGCAAAGTAGTGTTGGGAGGCAGAGGCAGCTGGATCTCCACGGGTTCAAAGGCAGCCTCATTTACATAGCAAGTTCCAGGCCAGCCCAGCGACAGAGCTATGGTGAGACCCTGACAAACAAATAACAGCAACAAGCCCCAAACAGTTGATGTGTGTTTTTACTGATATATATTTTACTATCGACATGGTAAATATCTTAGTCCATTTCCCTGTTCTGGGGTAGACACTCTGACAAAAGCAATGTAAGGGAGAAGGGGTTTATTTCAGCTCAGAGTTCAAGGGTGCAGTCCGTCATGATGGGCAATCAGGGCAGCAGGAAGTAGTTGGTCACATGACACCCACAGTAACAGAGAGTGGTGAAGGCGTGCTGCCGCTCAACCCCCTCTCTCCGTTACGCAGTGCAGGTCCCAGCCAAGGGAAGGAGCCGCCCTGTAGATGGTCATCCCACCTAAGTTACACCACAGGTGTGGTCTGAGGTCTGTCTCCCTGTGATTCTAGATTCTATCAAGCTGACAGCACAAACCCCATGGTAATGAGATCTAACCACAGGTGGGGTAGCCACTGTGTCTTTGAAGTGGTTACACTGTCATGTCTGTACCACCAGTAGGATGGAAAACATCCTAAGCTCCTTGGGAACACTGCTGCAGCTCACTGCTGGTCCTTGTGGCAGTAGGAACGCAGCGCCGTGTGCAGTGGCTCCCCCTGCCCTTGCATTGCTGCTTCCTGAGCATGTCCCCATGTCACAGCACAAATGCTGCAGCTGTGAGAACACTCCTGAACCATGGACGGCTGGGAGATCCTCACCCACTGAGTATAAAGCATTGCGTCTCCTCAGGGTCTGATCTGACTGGGACATCACAGAGTGTGACACAGACTGTTGTTAGAGACCCACGGTGGGGCTCTAGCTCAGTGGTGGGTGCTTGCTTACCTCACATCCACAAGGCACTGGGTCCATTCCCAGTATTACACATGCACGCATGCACCCAACATCAAGACCCATGTGGGCAGTATTGCTTTAAACTTTTAAAATTTTATGTGTGGAGATGCTTTGCCTGCACATGTGTCTGGTACCTGCAGAGAACAAAAGAGGGCATTGGAGCCCCTGGAACTGGAGTATACGTGATTAGGAGCCCTCAGGAAGGTGCTGTGAATTGAACCCAGGTCCTCTGGAAGAGTAGCCAGTGCTTTCGGCCACTGAGGCATCTTTCAAGTCCTGGGAACCTTGTGTTTTAAGCATGGTGTATGTGTGTGTGTGTGTGTGTGTGTGTGTGAGAGAGAGAGAGAGAGAGAGAGAGAGAGAGAGGAGCTTGTGTGAGTCCATGCCTACACAGAGACCAGAATAAGACATAAGACATTCAGTGTTGTACTCTATTACTGTGCATCTTTTCCCTTCTCTTTTTGTTTTTTTTTTTTTTTTGTTTGTTTGTTTTTTTGTTTTTCGAGACAGGGTTTCTCTGTGTAGCCCTGGCTGTCTCGGAACTTTGTAGACCAGGCTAGCCTCGAACTCAGAAATCCGCCTGCCTCTGTCTCCCAGAGTGCTGGGATTACAGGCGTGCGCCACCACCGCCCGGCCATTACTGTTCATCTTAGTACCTCAAGATTTTCACTGAATCTGGAGCTAGGAAGTGGCTAACAAGCCCCAGCAATTCTCGTGTCTTCTCCCCGCCTCAGGGATGGGTTTGTATGTGGCCATGTCTTTTTTTTTTTTTTTGAGACAGGATCTTGTATGTAACCCTTGCTAACCTGGAACTCTCAGACATCTGTCCTATTCTGCCTCCCAAGTGCTCCTGAGGATTAAAGTGTGTACCGCCACTCCTGACCATAGATATGTTTTTGCATGGTGTGTGGATCTGAGCTCAGATCCTCAAAGCACCTTGTTTTCAAGTGAGAAAACGCAACCACTCTCTGATCAGGAGGCACCCGTGTGTGTCCCTTGTTCTGAATACTGACAGTGGTGGTATGAGAACTCCTTCTGGTGCCCGGGAGGGGGGCGGAGAGGCCAGCTTTAACTGGATATGGGGTCCTGCCCAGTCACCTGGGCCAGCTTTATGTGGTCCCTGGTGTTCCAGTCCCCTGCCCTGAGGTCCTAAGTCCTCTGAGGGTAGGGTGGAGATCCTAACCACAGTTTGGTGGCGGCATATCCTGGGTTGAATAATCCTCTCTCTTTTTTCTTGCCAGGGCGGGAGCAGTTCCACGGTCTGGGCTCCATGTACTGTCGCGGAGCGGCCGCTATTATCCTTACCTATGATGTGAATCACCCACAGAGCCTATTTGAGCTGGAGGACAGATTCCTGGGCCTGACAGAAACAGCCAACAATGACTGCCTCTTTGCCATTGTGGGAAACAAAGTGGACCTGACCATGGAGCGGGCCACAGAGGGTGGGGAGAAGGAAGGACTGGCGTCTGGGAAGGCGGGCAGCTGTGCTTCCTCCAAGGTACCCAAGCAGGTGCATCCAGAGGATGCAATGGCTCTTTACAAGAAGATCCTGAAGTACAAGATGCTGGATGAGAGGGAGATGCCAGCTGCCGAGCAGATGTGCTTCGAGACCAGTGCCAAGACCGGACACAATGTGGACCTCCTCTTTGAAACCTTGTTTGACCTGGTGGTACCTATGATCACACGGCAGAGGGCTGAGGAGTCATCTCAGATTGTGGACATAGCCAGCTGCAAAACACCCAAACAGACTAGATCTGGGTGCTGTGCCTAGCAGCAGGAGGTCTGTCTTGTCATCTGGCGTGTGTGGGAGCCACTGGGCTAAGAAACCTCACACAACACTGTGTACTGAGGACAATGGGCAGAATGACCACCAGCTGCTAATACAGGCCAGAGTGCCCAGCAACCTCTGGGCATCCGGAGGTGGCACTCAGACATGCGGAGCCAGCCTGGTGCCACCTCATCTACTGCCCTATGTGTCTGTCATGGAGATACCGTCGTGGAGCCTGCGGTCTGAGGACCTGCCTTGGACTGGTCTTTACTCTGTCAGTGACTATATCCTGCACCGTGTCTGTTCTCAGAGGCCTGTGTCCACTGTGATTTATATATGGTCTTCCTGTTTGATACCTGTACCTTGATATGTTATGATGACAATTTTCCACATTTAATTTATATAAAATCAGGAATGGCTGTTTTTATAATGGGTGAAGCCGATGGGCTATATATTATTAAAAAATGATTTAGGGAAAAGCCTTGTTCTTGGGAATGTTTGACTTTTATTTGAACCACAGGAAATTCCTTAATTCCGGGAAGGGGTTGGGGGTGGGGGTGGTTACCATGAACCTGTCTTTAAATGTGACAGCAAATCTCTCTCTTGAAAGTTTCATTCAGTCCTTGACAGTTCCAGGATATTTGGATGAGTCTTTTACCAAGTTGTCCGGACCACCTGAACTGTAGTGGTGGCTACGCTCACAGCTTGATCCTGATCTGATTGGAGTCCATTCCAAGTCAAAACCCCTTTGTGGTTTTCCTGTGGGTGGTGAAGTAGCCGCTCCGCAAGAAGCTGACAGGCAAATGTGGGAGACAATAGCGCCTGTGTTCTTAGGAATTCATTGAGAGCAAGCAGGCAGAAACTGGGGTTCTGTGAGGTAGAGAGGCCAGCCCATTGTAGGCGGGCTTTGCTATCGCTGCTGAAGGCCGGCTTCTTGGTTGGCTAGGTTGCTGCAGGCCTGAGTGGCCTTCCCTGCAAAGCCTGCATCCTTCAGATGAGATACAATGTTGCACCTGACATAGAGCTTGGGATAAAACATCAAGCCCAAGGCTTCCTCCTGCTGAAGCACATCCCGGAGCCCCCACGTTCACTTTCACAGTAGCTTGTTAAAAACTGAAAGTGAAGAGTATGCTTCCACTGAAATCTCTGGAGCACCCCAATAGAGGCAGAAGCTGTACTTCCTGTCCTCGAGATAGATCTTGGCCAGCGACTCATCTGGGAAGTGTGTGACTCAGAGAGCCCGGAGTCATTCCTTTGACCCTTGACCCGTCAGAGTGAAACTGGTCACATGACTCGGCTTCCGCTGTTCATGTTTTAAGGTCCTGAGTGGGCAGGTGAATTCCCAGGATCCTTTCTTCACAGCGTTCTCTCTCTCGAGTCCTGTCTGCACTGAGTTTCTCAGCTGCTGTGCTCTTGAATGGCCGCATGCCCAGGGGCTGGTATTCAGGGACAGAATGCCACTTCCGCTTCCAGGTGCCCTCTGTGTTTGCTACTTCAGAAGTGAAATCAGCGGTGGGCTCTTTCATGGCGCTCTGGTGTATTTCTTGAACGTCACTGGCCCTGTGTGGCCTGGAGGAGGGACAGTCAGTTCATCAAATGCCTGCTTAGCAGTCTGTATACCATCAAGTGACAAGGATTCCTCAACCAAACCCTGACACCCTGTCCTGAGCAGTGCTTCTTGGGGACTCTGTACATTATTAGCCTTGGTCTCTCCGTAGGGAACCAGGTCCTTGGGTCTTATTTAAGGGGCTACAGGGCTTAAGTTTCTCTAGGAAGCCACAGTTCTGTGAGTTCTCAGTGGGTGACTTGCCTTTGTGGGCAGTGTGAATCTCTACAGGATAGGGGAAATAAATGGTCTGGGAATGTGACCCCAAACACCCTTCTTTCCTTTGTCCCAGTGTGGTAGGGGCCAGGAGCCAGGGCTGCAATCAGGGACCTTAGAAGCCTGTTACGGCTGGAGAGATGACTCAGCAGTTAAGAGCACTGACTGCTCCTCTGAAGGTTCTGAGTTCAAATCCCAGCAACCACATGGTGGCTCACAACCATCCATAATGAGATCTGATGCCCTTTTCTGGAGTGTCTGAAGACATCTATATCATATTATATTCACATATAATAAGTAAATAAATCTTTAGCAATGTTAAATTCTGGCCGCTGCCTGTCTGTAATCGCCCCCCTCCCCAGCCCCCCATTTCTCCAGGTTCTGGGACCAGCTTCTTGAGTGCAGATGGAAACCTGGAAACCGGAAGGATCCTGTCCCGGGCTGTTCCTTGGTTCCTGTGACCATCTGATGGCTCTGGGCGGGTCCCTCTTGAGCCAGGAATTTGAGCGCAGAAGTGGTCTTCCCTGTGCTCACAGGCTTGTCGGCACTCCTGGAAGACCAGCTCTCTCCCTGCGGTATTTGGGTATGGAGAGCTGTGATACTGGGTCAGTTCTGGGACCAGCTTCTTAAAAATCACAATAGTTGTGCCCACCCATCTCCCTAGCATGGAAAAGCTGCAGACTGACAGGAAGCAGCCTCAGACGAGGACCTAGTTCCCACTTTACCCACCACATAGTCTTACATAGGTGCTTTGAGGAGCCTCTAGAGACAGGGGAGAGAGATGGTTTCTCTCCCACAGTGGAGAGAAAATAGCACTGGATATATCTTCAGTTCCTTAGTCCTGGGGGGGGGGTCCCCATCTGGAGGGATGACCATAGGTCTCTGAGAAGACAGGCCCTGGAGACCCAGGGACCCAGAGTCCTTAGCTGGTTGTGTGGTTCCCTCTCCAGGCATTTGTGCCTCTTGAAGGTACCTTAGCTCCAGCCGGAAGTGGGGTGGTCTGGATGGCACTTCCCATCCGTGCTTCCTGCTGTTGACTGCTGTCATCGCTCATCCTCAAGCCTCTGTAGCACGCACCCCTCCCTTCCTACTTTCGCTCCTTTGGACCTGCAGTGAGCTCCAGGCAGAGTAGAGGGCGCATCAGCGCACCAAAGCCCTTGATGCTTTCTTAGAAGTTCGTGGGCCCAGACTCTTCCTCAAGCTATTCACAGGTCTGCATGGCTCACTGCACATGGAACCCACTGCCCTGGTCCTCAGATGCAGTCCTGGCTGGAAGCATGTTTGTTCTAGGGTGAGGACAGGAGGTTCACAGATTGCAAAGGGCCTCTGAGGCCAGTGTGTGTTGTGAGCTAGAATGAGCCTGGTGTGGTCCCCAAGCCAAGTACTCTGCTGTGCCCTGCTCTTAGGGCTGGAGGGGAGGTTGTGCAGCCAGGGGAGGGATGCAGTTGATTCTGCAGGTCATAGGTTGCTCTCTAGTGGCTGTAGCTGTGTTCTCCATCTCCTGAGGGTCTCTCCCCTGGCCTTAGACAGTTCGACAGCTCATTTCCCATTGCACCACTCACTCAGCTTTTCCCTGTGGGGAGTCACAGAGGTCTGGAAATCTCTGTGGTTAGTTGAATTTGCTGACCTATTAGCCCTGTTAGAGCACCTCCTAAGTGTGTGTGTGGGGGGGGGCGGGGAGCAGTGGGGTAGGAAAGCCCTAGGGATGCCCAGGGGCCTTCTAAGTGTGAAATAAGGACTAAGCCATCACAACACAAAAGGACAACCACAGCCCACCACGCAGAGGGGCTGGGTCTGTCCCTTGGCGCAGCATATGGCTATGTGGGAATCACTGCACTGCTAGGGCTGGCTAATGCCACTGCGGCATTAATCTGTCAGGCTGCTCTACCCACCCAGCTACTCTTTGTTCTTGGACTTTAGCCATGCAAGGGACAGATCATTTCCTGTCACTCCCACATTCCACAGAAGTTTATCTACCTCAGGTGATGGAGCAGGGTGCATTTGTAACCAGGGAAGGTATACACTCTCTCCATGTCCCTGTGTGGTGGCTTCATGATGGGGCCTCTAGTCTGCGTTCCATCCTCCCGGAAGGACGCTGTGTTAGTTACTTTTCTATTGCTGTGATAAAACACTATTGCCAAGGTAACTTATAAAAGAAAGCATTTAGTTTGGCGTTTATAGTTTCAGAGGATCAGAGTCCGTGATGGCGGAAGGAGGGAACAGCTGAGAGCTCACATCTTGATCCACACCTGCAGAAAGCACCAAGAATTCCTTGAGTCTTTGGAAGCCGCAAAGCCTGGCCCAGTGACACATCTCCAACAAGGCCACATCCTAGGTAGGCTCCAGGGCGGTCAGAGGTTGAGCTGTGTCCTGGGAAAGTGCCTTTCAAATGCTGAAAATGGAGATGGAAGCCATCTTGGGACTAACGTTGTACCTTGGAAATGTACTTAGAGGTGCCCAGCCTCCTTACTCTGACATGTGGGCAATTCCCAAAAAAACGTCTTGAGAATACAGGCAGGGACCAAATCTGCCAAAACACAGAAAAGAGCAGCTTGTGTCTGCTGAGGCACGCACACGCCAACATAGCTGGGTCTCGGGGCTTGCCAGTCAGTCACCCTGCTTGGCAAGACTTCAGCCCTGTGAGGGATCATCTGTAAGAAAAAGAGCTGTGGTAGGAATGACACACACACACATCTGCACACACACACATACATGCACACAGACACACATGCACACATACACACACACACAAACTCGATGATTTGAGAATTCACCTGCCCACTCAGGACTTTAAAGCATGAACAGCAAAAGCCAAATACTTAGAATATCTTTTATTTGTGGTGTTACACAGGAAAGTCACAGAACAGCTTGCTGCAGGGAACACGGTTGTGGAGGGAGGTGTTTAGGGTGACACAGGTTATAGGACATTATTGTGAATGACTTGCTAAGTGTATCTTCCAGCAGATGCTGCTGGTGAGGGCCTGAGAGATGTCTCCTTCCCTGTGGGTTTGTCTAGGGCCAGAGCCATGTGCCAGCCCCTGTCAGGGTCTTTAAATGGCAGGGGCCAACATGTGGGGACTTGGGAGGTGACAGCCATGGATTTGGTAGAAAAAAGTGCTACCATCCCCTCCGCCAAGGAAACAGGTCTAGATAGAGCATACTGTACACATCCTCGGGAGGAAACAGATATCAGTGAGCCTGTCCTCTAGGCTCTGCCCTATTCTAGGAAGACTGAAGGAAGACAGCCACTGTTGGGTACACCTGGTGGCATGATGTTTATGTCCTCCATGGTGAGGGGTCCATGGGCTACTCTGAGGGGTTGGCTCTTGGAGGTGGGTGTTAGCAGGGCTGTGACCCATGGCTGGTAGAGCCCAGAGGAACTGCCCACTTGCTGAGAGACGATTGGAATGAGTGCTGGTGCAGAATTGCTTTGGTGGTTTTGTTTTTAAAGAAAATACTAAGATCAACTTTGGGATCAGCATCTGAGGTAATAAGTTAAGAGTAAGCACCAAGCTGGGTGTGGTGGCGCATGCCCGTAATCCCAGCATCTGGGAAACTGAGGCAGGAGGTTTGCCACAAATTGGAGGCCAGCCTGGGTTACATAGTTCCAGGCTAGACAGGGCTGAAAAGTGAGACATTGTCTCAAACAAAATTGAAACAAATACAAAAGAATAAGCACCAGAGTGGCCTTCCCACACGCTGCTGGCTGGCAGGGTGGACGGCTCACAGATTCTTCATGCACACTTGGCAGCGGCTGATGTGCGTGCGGATGAGGCCAGCCTTGAGTGTGTCAGCGGATGGTGTGCTCTGGAAGTTCTGCTCAGGGATTGTGGTCAGCCAGAAGCTGTACTTGTTAGCGAAGTAGTGGCAGGTACCACGGCCCCCGTTACACTCGATAAAGGGCGTTGCGCGGAAGTCCTCCAGACAGCTGCCCGGTGACACCAGTGACTGGCCACCGCCTTCATCCCCAGCTGCAGTGTGCTGCAGAGAGAGAGAGAGAGAGAGAGAGAGAGATCAGGAGATGGAATGTTAGGGGTCATGTGCCTAGAACACACAGGCACCTTTGCCGACTGTGTTAAGTACATACTTTTTTGTTTTAAAAAAATTATTTATTTTATGTGAGTACACCTGTCTCTCTCTTCAGACACACCAGAAGAGGGCATCGGATCCTATTACAGATGGTTGTGAGCCACCATGTGGTTGCTGGGAATTGAACTCAGGACCCTGGAAGAGCAGTCAGTGCTCTTAACCACTGAGCCATCTCTCCAGCCCAAGAATATACTTTTAAGGCACAAGCTCACGATGTTGCCCTAGTTGGTGTTGAAGTCCTGGACTCCAATCATTGCTCTTTTCTTAGGGTCCTGAGCAGCTCACGTCAAATGCATGTGACACCACTCCTAATTTTAACAGTCTTTCCTGTTGCCCAGGTTGGCCTCAAACTCTCTATGTAGCTTAGGATGACCTTGAACACCTGCCTCTCCTCTCCTGCCTTCTGTCTCCGCTCCCTGAAGGCTAGACTTACAGGTGGGCTCCTATGCCCAGCTTATCTGGTGCTGCGGAGAGTTCAGGGCATCGTGCATGCAAGACCAAGCCACATCCTCCATCCCTGTTTGGCCCCTGTTTGTTTGCTAAGTCACTAACAGGAATATCTGTCACATAGACCCTGGGGAGAATGCTCTGCCTTCAGGGTACCTGAGGGGACCGGTCCTGATGCTGAAGGGGGGCGCTAGAGATGCGGGCATGGTATGAACCATAGCACCCATGGCTGGTGGTTCAATAAAAGCTGCAACCAAGAAGAAGGTATAATCTGTAGATATGGCTGACTACATTTTGGTTAAACAAAATGTAAAAGAAAATGTAAAAGACTATCAACTATGCATTCAAGATGTCCAGTAGATGAAAAAAAAATCTTGAAATAAGTTGGTCTTGGTAGCTCATGAGTTTTTTTTTTTTTTGATGTTGTTTTGGTTTTTTTTAAATCTTTTTTTGAAGACAGGGTTTCTCTCTGTAGCTCTGGCTGTCCTGGAATTCACTCTGTAGACCAGGCTGACCTCAAACTCAAAGATCTGCCCATCTCTGCCTCCTGAGTGCTGGGGTTAAAAGCATGCTTCATCACCACCAGCTCATGTTTGTAAGCCGAGTCAGGAGGATTGCCAAGAATTCTAGGATCAGAGTGAGAATCATTCAAAAAAAAAAAAAAAGCCAAAAGTAAAACAAAACAAAGAAAATTATCACACGGAATGAGCACCACAGGAGCTGGGACTCCGCGTGCAATGGAGTCCAGACCCCAGGTTTCCCACCGCTGGATGTCTGAGACCAGCTAGTCAGCGTGTGCTGTGTGGAGTGCTCTGCATTCCAGAAAGAGTCTGTATGAGAATTTCAGCACTTTGGATAGAATTCTTCCAGGCACTTAAAGTGCAGCAAACCAAGAGAGTGTAGACTTAGGTGCCAAGGCAGAAACATTGCATTTCCTGTAAATGTGGGCTTGGCAAATCGCTTCTCTCACTGGGTGAACCTAGCCCCTTGCATAGCACAGGGCCCAGCCCAGATCAAGCTGAATTACAGCCCTCACATCCTGCGTCCGCTGCGCTTGTGGGACACACAACTTGAGCAATTGCCAGGTATGATTAGTGTGTGTGTGTGTGTGTGTGTGTGTGTGTGTTTATCTGGAGGTCACTGTTTAAAATTGGATGATTTTCAATTTGTTTCCATCTTATTTTTTTGAGAAGGAGGTGGCACCTTCAATCTGGCGCTTTTTGGATAGTCTGGCTGGCCAGGGAATGACTGGGATCCCACTGTTTGTCTCCCGGCGCAGGCACGCCCTACCTTGCTGGTGTTTACACGGCTGCTGGGATCCAAACTTTATCCATGGAACTGAAATCTGCAGTCCTGGTCTACTTATTATGTGTCCTTTTGTTGAACATAACCCTGTGGCCATCAGTCCGGTCATGTCGGGCCACGCCCCAGGCCTCTAGTGTCCACCCTAGGTCACCTGGCTATGGCTAGGTTTCTCCACCCCCAACCTGCCCCCCCACCCACTATAGTAACCCAGCCCACTATAAAAAGGAATGCTTGGCCCCTTCTTTCTCTCTCTTGCCCACACCCTCTCCCTTCTTTCTTTCTTTCTTTTTTTTTTTTTTTTAATATTTTTATTTTCTATATTCTTTGCTCTCCCTTCTTTCTTACCGGGTCCCCCCACCCCTGTTCCCCATCTCTCCTCATGGTCATGGCCAGCTCTCCCCCCTCTATCTTTTCTTTCTCTCTTTACTTTTCTATCTCTGGGTGGTCTCTTCTCATCTATACCCGCCGTACTGGAGCAATGGAACAGGCCTTACAGCTTCTAGCAGCCCTTCCTCCACAGGTACTCGGGCCTCCGCCCACAGGATCAACCGGATCAAGGACTCCATCCCCCACTAGCCGGGTCGCCTTCCTCTACAGGTACACGGGTCCACTCGCCAGGCTTACAAAGCGGTAGGTGGGGAGAGGTCCACCTTGTCCCAAGCTCAGAGTATGGAGAAGGGACACATACCATGAGGAATGAATATCCAATCCACAAACTCCGCCACCCGGCCGGGCAGTGGGGTATAGAGACGTCTTGGCTGTGGACGGCAATGGCTACGGCCGGAGCCTCGCACACAGAGCAGCGGCTGATGTACGGTTTGATTTCTTCCTCAGCCACCGGCATCATGGGCAGAGGGGCCGTGGTGGAGAGCCAGTAGGACTTGTCGTTGCGGCTGGCGTAGTAGCAGACGTCCCCCGGATTGCAGTACAGGAAAGGCATCGTGCTGAAGCGTGCCAGGCAGGAGCCTGCCAGCCCTGTGTGAGGAGCATGTGACAATCTAGCCCGGTCTCCCCCTCAGCTGTGTGGCCATGAGGCCAGAACTGGACTCTGACTGTGCCGGGCTGCCCTCATCCCCCTGTTCCTATGGCTGTGTTGAGTCCTCTCCTTGTTTGCCCTTTCTCCATTGCGTTGTAAAGCTTACTGTGGGAAAGGGGCCACAGACAGTGCTCCAGTGCCCGCAGTGGTGGCACCCTGTTGCTATACTTCCGAGAGCTGATGGCACCTGGTGTCCCCAGCACTGACATACAGACTGCTCCAGGCCTCCACGTGCACTTTGGCTCTCTGAGGGACGGCAGGCAGAGACACCCACCTTCACTGTGCGTGTTTTTAAAATTCTCTGAAGTCATGTTCATGCCCTTTAAAGGCACACACACACACGCCTCGTTTAGTATTTGTTTTTTTGTTTTTTTTTTGTTTTTGTTGTTGTTGTTGTTTTTTAAGCATCTATGTGAAGAATTAAGTCCATGACGCTAGGTTTGGGTCAAAAAGCAAGAGAATTTAGAAGCAACGGGAGCCTCCAATGGGGAGGGCAGTGCGTGGCTAGACTGACTCATGAGACATGGATGCGATCTTAAGTTAAAGGCCCTATGTGGGGCCCTGAGGCTGAGGGTCTAGGGAGACGTCTGTCTCATGGCCATCTCAGCCTCTCCTAGGCCCGGAGAAGGTGGTGGGCCACGCAGCTGAGATGAGCTTGGCGCCGGGACCCACAATCTCGCAGTCATCACCACCAAGCCCAGGAATGGAGTTGGGGCTCGACAGCAGTACCTACCTAGGTCCTGGTTGTGCGCTTTCTCCTGGCCCTCGAAGTACAGCAGGCTGTACCCGCTCCAGAGCTTGTTCATGCCCACCGGGCACATGGGCTCCTGGTCCGTCTGGCTGTGCTTCACCAGGAGGTAGCCAATGCTCACACTGCGGCCTGGCATCCCTGGCAGGCCTGGGCTCCCTGGACGGCCTGGCTCCCCTAGGGCCCAAGAGAAAGTGGGCACTGTTCAGCTGCTGTGAACTCCCAGGGTACCAGGAACTGTCGCTAAGGGCCCTGTCCTACCCAGGCAGCCACCTGATCCTGTTACCCACCACTCTCCTGAGACACACCCCCTATGTCTGCTTTCGCCTAGGACTCCCTTCCTCGTGACAGTCCCCTGCCCAGGGCTAACTCTGATTTGTCCCTGCTGGAGGATGTGTGTCTCTGTGGCTACCCACAGCTGCCACCACAATGCGGCTCACTGTCCTTTGACTCACACTGGAGACATCTCTGGTGTTTTGTCTCAGTATGGCTGCAGCAGCAGCTCAAACCAAGCTTGGGTTGATTAAAACAAATCTTTTTTAGGGTGTGTGTGTGTGTGTGTGTGTGTGTGTGTGCAAATGGCTGCTGCTCCTGGTCCATCTCCTCTTGCACATGTACCAATAATTTTAAGAACTAATACAGGTCTTTACAGCACCCAGGCCAGGCCTGGGTTGAACCTGCATCTGGGCTTGGGAACTTTTGTGTCCTAACTCAGCCAGGATTGTTCCTCCCCTGCAGACCACGCAGGGTGCCCCCATCCTCAGCAGAACTTCTGTCCCATCAGCCATCTGTCACATACCTTCCTGGCCAATTGGACCCTGGTGTCCCATGGGCCCTTGGTCTCCCCGGAACCCTGGAACAGCGGACACGCCACCTCTGCCCTGGGGCCCAGCCTTGCCTGGGGCTCCACGGAAACCTGTGAGACATCAGATAAGTGGGTGTTACTTTTCTTAGCAGCGTGGTGTCCTGTTGAAGGGGACAGAGGTGGGTACAGAGAAAAGGGGAGGGAGGCCTTTTCCCAGGGGGTTACAGGGCCCAAAGCCAGAGCCCTACCTGGATCTCCAGGAGGACCCTGAGGCCCTATCTCTCCCAGTGCACCCGGAAGGCCTCTCCTGCCCTGAGGACCCATGGTCCCAGGCTGGGCAGCAATCTTCTGGGGGATGCCCGGGATGCCTGGGGATCCCACGGAGCCAGGAGCACCTGCAAGGCGAAGAGAAGCGGTGAGCTCGGGAACCGCCACTTTTCCACCCTGACCTCACCTGCTTCTTCTCACTGAAGCCACCTGAAGGCACGCAGAGACACACCTCAAGGTCCCTCCCCCACAGACCTCTCAACACTCCACTCCACGGAGGCTCTAAGAGCACGGGCTCTCCTCTCCAGTCTTTAGACAATGGGGCGCATGCCAGCCTGAGCTGTCACCCACAGTCACCCTCACCTGGGAATCCTTGGTCGCCTTTGGGTCCTTTGGGGCCGCGGTCACCCACAGCCCCGGACGGCCCAGGGTTGCCCATGAATCCTTGTTCACCCTTGGGCCCTGCAATGAAGACAGGATAGTTAAGCCCAGTGCACGGCGTAGGTTCTGTAGCCCCTGCCCACAGAGCCGGACCCTCACTGTACCTTTCTCCCCTGGAAGACCAAATACACCAGGCTGGCCCTGGGGCCCTGGGTCCCCAACCCATCCTTTCTGTCCAGGGAATCCTGCAGCTCCAAAGCTCCCCTCATCTCCTTTGATTCCAGGAAGTGCATTTGGCCCAGGTGGTCCTGGGGGGCCTTGGTAGCCTGAGGGCGTAAGTCACAGAGTGGGAGGGTTACCATCCTCAGGGGACTCCGCCCCATTAAACCTCCACCCTCCACACCCTTCCCAGCCAGGGAAGCACCCTCTCTGTGGGGTTTAATGCTCCAGGGGCCTCTGTGTGGAACCACATGCAGTTCGTGGGACATTCTGGACTCATCCCTGTCGTAGTGGACATGTCAGAAACACTATCCTTTTCAAGGTTGACTATTGTGCTGTAATGTGTGTAAACTGCCTTTTGTTTGTCTTTTATCTTGAATGTTTTAAATGATGTCATAGGAACTTGATTGATGTTTAAATCTAGTTGGTAGCTTCATCTTTACACATCTCTTCTGGATATTTTTCATGCTATCTCTGTCTGTCTCTGTCTTTCTGTCTCTCTCAGTCTCTGTCTCTCTCAGTCTCTGTCACTCTCTGTCTCTGTCCCTCTCTATTTTCTGTATGTGAGTACACCGTTGCTGTCTTCAGACACACCAGGGGAGAACATCAGATCCCATTACAGATGGTTGTGAGCCACCATGTGGTTGCTGGGAATTGAACTCAAGACCTTCAGACGAGCAGTTGGTGTTCTTAACCTCTGAGCCATCTCTCCAGCCCTGCTCTGTCACTTTTTAATATTTAGCTAGATTGTGGTGGATGTGGTTGGTAATTAAAAATACAAACACTAAATGATGAGAAAGGCACATTTCTGAGGCCACCCAGGCAGGTTCATGGCTTATCCTGTCTTGTGATGTCATGGGGACCATGTGGTGTAGGTGACCGGGTGGGTGGTGATGACACAGTGTGCGCACAGTGTGTGACTGTAAACTACTCCCTAAGACCTGTCAACCATCACAGCCCCTGTTTACCTTGCAAGCCAAATATTCCTGGTGCGCCTACATCACCGGGTAACCCAGAGATGTTGGATGGTGGAGAGATACCAGGGAAACCCTGAAGTCCTGGGCTTCCAACTGGGCCACGTTCCCCTTAGGAGGAAAACAGAAGTTAATTTAGTACCTCCTGCCCACTTTTAAGCACCCCATTTCCTCCTGGGTTGTTCTCTCCAGGGGACCGGTGTTGTCGAGGGTGGGACAGGTATCCTCAGGACAAGGAGCATTTCAGGAGAGGAGGAGGCACGAGGCTGTGCTCAGGATACTGAAGCCCAGTGCCATTAGCTGCATGCTGGCTACCGCGAGTCCTGAGAACCTGTGAGAGGGCTTGGTCCTCAGACACCCATGAGAGAATGGTTGTCAGAGTCTGTGACCAGGGACTCCAATACCAAAGATAAGGAGGAAGGGAAAGTAGTTGTCTTTCAATAACTGAGTGGGGCTGCAAAATGAGCCAAGATTGGTGTAAAATAAGCCGGACCACAAAGTATAACAGCAGAGACAAGAGAAGAGTTCATGCCCACGATTCTCCTCGGAGGACCTCGGCTAGGTAGCTCCGCTCACACATGTGGGGTCAGCTCATGGAGACAACATGGCTCCTTACCTGGGGTTCCCCGTTCCCCTTTCTGCCCTGGAGCTCCCACAGGGCCTGGAAGTGTGTTGGCCTCTCCCCGGTCACCCCTGTCTCCAGTGGGGCCTGGGAGCCCTGGGTCTCCATGGCCATCAACACCTGTGATAAAATGACAACATCAGAGGTCAGTGCCAGCTCCATTCATGTAGGGGAGGTGGCCTCCCCCATGTGGCATGACAATCCTCATAGTGTGAAGTAGAGAAACTGAGGCAGCCGCCCTGGTCTCAGCATCATGGGATCTGAGACACAAAAGGGATACCCCACAGAACACGGTAGAGCCCTCTCTCTATGGACAGGAAGCCTCAGACCTGCAGAGGGTGTGAGATCATGGCGGTAGCCATGCTAGGGGATGCCATCCCGGGTCTCCCGGCTCTGGTAGCTGTCCATGCTCCATCTTCATTGGGTTTGGAAATTTGACATTATTTAAAAATATTCCCTGTTCACAGGTCAGGTGCTCAAGACAAAGTGAACAGCAATATAGTCTCACAATAATTGCCACAGCCCCACCGTGACTGTTGCCGCCTCTCTGTGGCTACTACAGCTTCGCCAGGCTTACTGTCAGTTGCCCATTGAAATTGGAATCCACATGCTCGTGGGAACATGCATTTTCCTGCAGGTGGATGAATGCTTAGTAATGTAAAAAATCTACAAAGAGCTGGGCGGGCGGTGGTGGCACATGCCTGTAATCCCAGCACTTGGGAGGCAGAGGCAGGAGGATTTCTGAGTTCAAGGCCAGCCTGGTCTACAGAGTGAGTTCCAGGACGGCCAGGGCTACACAGAGAAACCCTGTCTCCAAAAACAAAAACAAAAAAAATCTACAAAGAACCGCTAAATAGTAGTTATATAGGATGGTTTTTAAATATATATTTAAAAACTTCCCCACTGAACGTGCGTGATTTTTATAAACTGTAAAGAAGATAGTAGGTGATCTGGCAGTCCTGGGCCAGTGCCCGGGGCACTGCTGAGTACCTGGGGATCCGGGGAAGCCTTTGGTGCCTGGCAGACCGTGTAATCCGCTGATCCCTCGGATTCCTGGAAAACCTGTAGGAAATTGGCTCACCGTTAGCTGTGTAGGACAGCAGCGGGCCGTGGCTGGGAGTGGTCCCAGGACAATTCAACATGCTTTTCTTTACATGTCTGGGCAGTGCTGCCCTTCATCTGACACGCAGACTGTCCCTCATGTGACCCACGGTCCTACGCATAAACACTCTTCAGACATCTCCGGACTCTTAGAGCTGGCTGGGGACAAAGAGGCATTGTCTCCAGGATGCCTGTCATGGCATGTAACCGATTTATAAAAGCTGTGCTTGGGCTACTGAGTTGGCTCAGTGGGTACGGGTGCTTGCTTCTGGGCCTGACAACTCGAGCTCAAGAATTCAGTCTCTACATGGTGAAGGAGAGAACTCACCCCTGTAAGCTGACCTTTGACCTTCCCTACTCACCCCTGCAAGCTGAGCTTTGACCTTCCCTACTCACCCCTGCAGGGTGACCTTTGATCTTCCTTACAAGGACCATGACATACCCTGCACCCAGTCAGTTTTATATATATGTGACACACAGTAAATGTAATTTAAAAACTAAAGCTTCGCTGGGAGCAGACGGCCTGGTGTTACTTCTATCCTGTCCATTTCTAGAGGATACAGAACACAGGTGAGTGCCAGGGTTGGGTGTGGTCTCGGGATCCCAAGGTTTTGTCTCAAGGCCTTGGAACCCAGCACATGCAGCCAGCCACAGAACATGAGGGCACCGTGTATGTCCTGATCTGCTAATGTGCTATGTGGAGTGACTAAAGAAAGACCCAGTCCTCTCTGGAAGCTTCAGGTCATTTTCTAGCAATCATATTCCCTCTCTGCGGAAGAGTGTCTGGCCTTTGGCCAGTGGATTCCACAGATACAAACCAGCACTTAGCATGTACTGGGGCCATAGTTAGCCCTTGTCACACCTGCCCCTGTAGACCCCGGGCTCTGAGATAATAGTCTACAGAGAAGCTCCGATCCTTGCAACCTGGCAACTTGGCCCTGAGTACTAGGGTGGGGGTGACTTGTCTCTCTTCTTGGAAAGAGCATCCCTTACCTGGTAACCCTGGCACGCCCGGCCAGCCGAAGTCACCCTTGTCACCAGGTATTCCGACCCGTCCAGGATCTCCCTGTGGCCCTTGCAGTCCTGTGAGCCCTGGAAAGCCTGTGGGGAAATGTTCAGGTAAGAGATTGCGCAGGGAGCGCAGGCCTTCGGGCCACCTCTCGTGAGGTTGTAACCGGCTGTGAATATTCCACATTTCTAGGGGTTATCACAGTCTGTGTGGCTGCGGTCTCCACAGAGCCGGGCGAGTGGGAGAGTATACAGGCCGGTCTCCTGGAGGTGAGTGATGGCCGCAGAAGAGGAAATGGCAAAGGTGGCTGGCCACTGGCTCCTCGCCTCAGGAGGCCTGGGCGGGCTGTGGCTACACTCTTACCTGTCTGTCCTTTGAGTCCAGGAGAGCCCTGAGCTCCGGCCATGCCTGTTATCCCAGGAAATCCAATGTCACCCTCAGCTCCTTTCTCTCCAAAGAACCCCTTGAGACCTGGAAGCAGATAGTGTGTCAGACTGTGTGGCACAAGTATGCTTCCCACAAGTGACATATGCTGACATGTGTCCTGTATCTGCTGCCCCTCGGACACGGGGGCTGCCCCTGGTTACAGTCACTCCTAGGAGGTAATGGGCAGAGATTTCCTGCTAAGTAAACTCCAATTAAGTAAACGATTCAGACACATTCATGTACATTGGCTTTGAGAACCTCAGCCATTCACTGCCTGATCTCTTATGACTTTAGCAAATGCTAGTACACTTGGCAAGCCAGGCCCAGAGATAGGCTCTGGACTGTTGGTAAATGAAGAAATTAAACCACTTGTGTACCTGGAGTTCCGGTGACTCCCCGCTCCCCCTTCAGGCCTGGTCTTCCTGGTAAGTCCACAGTGTCCCCGATATCACCTGTGACGATGCAGGGACAATGATGAGCAGAGGCTTTGCTGCTGGGAGGTGATTAGCTTGGGAGCTTCACCTGTGCAGTCTGGCTCCAGCTGCTCAGCAGCACCCTCGGGCCTGATGGCGGACCCCTGCTTCCACTGTCCCAACAACACTCACCGAAGTCCCCGGTAGGGCCAGTCTCGCCAAAGACCCCTGCTACTCCTGGAGTACCCTTCTCACCCTAAGACAAAATGAAGCAGAAGCGACATTGAGGCTTCACGTCCTGAAAACCCAGGACAGAAGCACTGGTGGCTGCGGAGTACTGAAGCAGCCGCTGACAGGCGCAGGAAGGGAACCTTGTCCTCCTGTTGGCTCATGGCTTTTGGCACAGGCTTTGCTGCTTCTAAGTCTGCGGGCTGATCCCAGATCAGAGGCGGGGAGTGGATCTCACGGGTGAATCTGAGCAGAGGAACCCACTCACCCGGCTTCCTGTGAATCCTGGGAACCCCGTAATTCCAGGAGGGCCAGACACCCCAGGAAATCCTGGCAAGCCTGGTGTGCCAGGGACTCCAATGTCTCCCTTGGCTCCTTTGATGAAGCCAGGCCTTCCAGGTAGCCCAGGGATTCCAGACACCCCGGGGACCCCAGGCATTCCTTGGATGCCTGTGGAAAGAGCAGTGAGTTAGGCCTGGTGAGGGGGAGCTCCCTTCTCCCCGTGCTTGCGGTGGTATGTCTGGGCACGTCTGGGCACGTCGGCCAGCGTCCAGAGCTAGAAACCACGGCACAGAAGAGGGCTGTGGCTCTGGTATTGAGAACAGTCCTGAGTCCAACTGCATAGATGCTGAGGTATGGGAAGACTTAGTGCACAAAGAAGCCTGGCAAAGTGTGGGCCGCGATGCAAGGCGGGGCGGGTGGGCGGGGCTATCGCATGACTAGCGTCTCACCTTTTAAGCCCAGGTAGCCTTTCAGGCCCATTGGCCCTTCATCTCCCTTTTCTCCCTTGATGTCCTTCATCCCTGGCAGGATGAGAGGAGGTGGTCCTGGGGGGCCCCGGTCCCCTCGGTTTCCTGGAAGAGAACAGAATTCGGTCATGTCCCGAGCTCTGTCTGCTGATCTCGGGGATAGATGGTCAGAGGACCCACAACCCCCGAGGCTGCAGGAGCCACAGAGATGCAGAGAAGACCACAGAGCTCAGGGCACCTGCGTTCCTGGTTTGATTTACAGTTTTAGCCTTTTGTTCTGTTTTCTTTTGAGATAAGATTCCACACGGTCTAGACCGCAGGAGCTCATCATTCACGGATCTTCCCAAGTCCAGGACTACCGGCGCACACCACCATGCCGTCCTAATTTAACTGTAAAAGATTAACGTCTGCTCATGGCCCCAGATATCTAAGTTAGCACGAAAGCTATGTAAGAACACAGCTATGGGTTAAAATCTTGAAAGAACTATTTTGTTACAAGTCTGCCAAACTTGTAACTTTTTAGCTAGGTGCAGTGGGTTTAGGCGGGAGTACTGGCTGGTTCTATGTGTCAGCTTGACACAAGCTGGAGTTATCACAGAGAAAGGAGCCTTCCTTGAGGAAGTGCCTCCATGAGATACAGCTGTGGGGCATTTTCTCAATTAGTTAACAAGGGGGAGGGCCCCTTGTGGGTGGTGCCATCCCTGGGCTGGTATTCTTGGGTTCTATAAGAGAGCAGGCTGAGCAAGCCAGGGGAAGCAAGTCAGTAAGGAACATCCCTCCATGGCCTCTGCATCAGCTCCTGCTTCCTGAGCTGCTTGAGTTCCAGTCCTGACCTCCTTTGGTGATGAGCAGCCCTCCTTTGCTTGTTGATTAGTATGTATTGTACAAGGTCACAGGACTCCTCAGGACACACACATGACACGCTTTCATCATGGCTGCTTATCTTCCCTTTCCCCTCCTGTTGGTCTCCTTCTCTTCCTGTCCTTGTATTTTCATGGCACACGTGTGAACACACACACACACACACACACACACATTCCTATGCATATATATGTATATATTCATTCTCCATATGAGAGAAAATATGACATTTGGATATTTTCCCTGCTAAGTCTGGCTTATTTATCAAACACAGAGACCCCCTGATTCTTAAGCAAGGACATACCTTTGACCCCTGGCTCGCCAGGCAGGCCCTTCAAACCAGGAACTCCAAAGAATCCTGCTTCTCCTTTGATTCCTGGGAAACCCTGTCTTCCCTTAAGTCCCAGCATGCCCTGGAAGCCATCCATTCCAGGTGACCCTCGATCGCCTTTGGAGGAAGAGGAGAAGAAAGTTAGGGACCAAGTGTGTGGGACATGTCAGTCTTCCTGGACACTGTGGCCATGTCACTCACATGAGAGCCTGTGAAGACCCTCCCCCTGAGCAGGGGACCCAGCTGTCTGCAGAGCCCACAGAAGTCAGGTGCGGGACAGTATGAGGCCTTTGAATGAGCCCCAGCTCTGTTCATAGCATGGGCTATGCAGAGGGCTGTGCAGAGGTTACTAAGGCATTTCCAGCGTCTTATCCTCATATAAAGGATCACTTGCAATTGTTTGAGTGTGTGTGAAGAATTCAACTCCAGGGGCCAGGTATTCAACAAAAACACCATTCCCTGGGATCTAAACCTGTTTTCAACAGGTTGTATCTAGAACTTTACATGTTCAGGCCTGCAGGTGTGTGCGGTCAGCTTCCAGGCAGGTATAGGGGCCCCTGGGACAGCAGCTCGAGTCAGACGCAGCCCCAGCCAGGGAAGTCCTTGTCTGGCCTCACATTTACCTTTCTGCCCAGGGATACCAGGCATCCCTGCCATTCCTTTAAATCCAGGGCTTCCGGGATGGCCACGCTCGCCTGACACACCGGCGTCACCTCTGTCCCCAGAGAGACCTTTCATGCCCACAGGGCCTGGCACACCAGGGTCACCAGGCTCGCCCCTGTCTCCAGGCAAACCTGTCGGGGAGAGATGCAAAATTAAACGGCATAGGGACCAACCCTTACGACGACCTTTCCTTAGAGAGGAAAACAGAAAACTGTCCCAACAGAAACGATAAGCTTAAATTTCAGCCTGTGAGCCCCGCAGGGATAGATTTCCTAGGGTCCCCGTGACAAAAGGGCCGACTGTGAGGGACAGTCCAGTGTGGCTCTACCCCGGTACGGCTCCTTGTTTCCTAAGCAGGGATCCGTGATGGTGATAGGATGGAGCACTGCAGGAAACTACAGTGCCCCGGGGTCAGCAGAGAGGCTGCTCAGGACGCCGCTCTTTCAGTCCCGATCCTCGATCCTCGATGGCAGACAGCCACTGTCCTTCCAGACCTCCTTCCACCCAGGTCCCCCGGAGCAAGGAGCTGGAGGGTTTTAGATCCCCCCTTACGACGGTTCCTATGTCAAATCTCCAATGACTCTGGTTTGTTATTCTTTACCCCTGGCCTCTGAGATAATGCAGCTCCCAGCTCCGGCCTCCGCCTGCCTCACCCTGGCCAAACACAAGCTTGTTCAGAGACCATCTACCTAATAACGTGCGGCTCATTTAGAGCAGGGCCTTTGCATTTTTTTCTTCTCGTGGATCTTTATAGACCACGTGTGGGGCTAGGAGCTGCTGAGCCTTGGGAACAGGATAGCAGATGTCATCTTAGCACTTGCCACGTTGAGAACTCAGGCATCAGCACGGCATACAGGAAGGCTGGCGTCTCTGGGGTCCAGGCATCAGTTTTGTCACAGACAAGGCCACCTATAGGGATCCCTGAGACCGGGACACCAGGAAAGGCCTGGCTTTCAGGCTGTGGCGGGGCAGGGGAGGGGTCTGTGTGCAGTTGATTGCCTAAAGAGACAGTGAAGGCATCTGCAACAGTACTTCCCGACTGTGGCAAACCCGGGAATACAGGAGGACTAGAGGTTCTTTTAAAGTTTAGGAGTGAATATTCCATCAAGAACCTTCTCATTTGTCAGCGTCGTGGCACAGGTAAAACCTTTAGACATAAACAAGTTCGTGATGAGCAGAGCAAAGCCTCGGGAAGCCTGCTGCAGTGGCTTGCACCTACAGTCTCAGCGTCCAGTCACGAGAATTGCGTGAAAAGTTTGAGAGCAGCCTGGGCAGCGTGGCTAGATCACGTCTCACGATATCACAAGAAAGCAAAATTTAGGAAAAGTTTGTTGGTTCACGAGGTGCAAAAGCCATGGGTCAGATTTAGGCTGAGTAAAACTGGGAGAGATGACCACTCCTGGGTCCGGCAGCTCGCCATTGTCTGTCAGTGCACTGAGGACCGCTCCCACTGTGAGTCGCTCCTGCCACCATGTCATCTGTCCACAGCAGAGCAGGACATACATGACAGGTAGCCATGCTGAGCTAACCCCTCCGGATGCTTAAATTCTTTTCGACAAAATATAGGCCCTGTCTTTGGAACCCTTTGCAGTTGTTGGGGGTTCCTTCGAACACAGTTTGAGGGATCCCCTGGGAAATATCATGTTAGGCTGGTTGTTAGCACCAACGAGGGTCCCATGCACTCCTGGGGTGCTGGAGTCTTACCTCCAAGGCCAGGGGAGCCTGGCAGCCCCAAAGGCCCCTCTCGGCCAGGAGCCCCTGGGAATCCATGCTGTCCTGGGGGCCCAGACAGTCCCGGCTGTCCTGATGGTCCTGGGAAGCCTGGCTGACCTTTAAGTCCTGGCATCCCGGGCATCCCTTGGCTTCCTGCAAGAGTCAGAGACAGAGCTGTGAGACCTTCCCAGACAACACCTGCTTGGCCAAACTCAGTCTGTAAAAAAAAAAGGAGTTGTCGGTCAGGACTGCAGGAAGTCTGGCGTCCACAAGAGGGAGCCACAAAACCCATGCGGCACTGAGAGACCGGCCTTGAATGTTTCCTTCCTCTTTGCTACAATGTAAATATTCCAAGAAAGCGAAATTCTTGTGGTGCTGCGCCATAAGTCTTCCTCTTTCCGTTTGGCAATATTAGCATTCAGCCACACCTAAAATTTTCTTAAGGACTGGGTAGTCATCTCTGTGGCTAAGGTTTAGCGCTGCTCTGCGGAAGACCCAAGAAAGGTCACGTTCTAGCACCCTTCTAACTCTTGTGGCCTCCTCGTGTACCTGCACTTGTACCCTCTGCAGACACAAACAATATCAACCAACCAGACCTGCCAAAGCTCCCAGGGACTAAACCACCAACCAAAGAGTACACGTGGAGGGACCCATGGCTCCAACTGCATACATAGCAGAGGATGGCCTTATCTGGCATCAGCGGGAAGGGAGGCCCTTGGCCCTGTGGAGGCTTGATGCCCCAGCATAGGGGAATGCTTAGGTGGAGGTGGTAGTGGCCGGGTAGTTGGGTGAGCACCCTCATAGAAGCAAAGGGAGGTGGGATGGGATAGGGGGTTTGCAGAGGGGAAACCTGGAAGGGGGATAACATTTGAAATGTAAATAAATAAAATAACCAATAAAAAATAAAAATAGAAAAACTGGTCTCATTGGAAAAAATATGAAATAAAATTTAAAAGTATTTTCTTAGGGCTGGAGAGATGGCTCAGCAGTTAAGAGCATTGACTGCTCTTCCAGAGGTCCTGAGTTCAATTCCCAGCAACCACATGGTGGCTCACAACCACCATCTGTAATGGGATCTGATGCCCTCTTCTGGTGCTGTCTGAAGACAGCTACAGTGTACTCTTGGAAATGAAATAAATCTTTTTTTAAAAAAAGTATTTTCTTCGCAAACACTTAGATGGCCGTAAGAATGAAGTGTCTAATCATGGACACATTGGGGTGTGTTCAAGTCTTTTCCACCAGCCACTGCTCTCAAGGCAGAGCTATGAGGAAGAGTGTGGGAGCTCAGTGCACACCCACCCACGGTTGTGCTAAGATGACTTCTTCAGTACCTTAGATGTTGATAGAGCAAAGTTAAAGCAAACACCAACCATTCTTAACGCGCATTGCATCAATTCACCAATCCCCCAATGTCCACCCAGAATCACTCCTCACACGGAGGCAAAACCAGGGCGCTTGCAGACGGGGCCGGGAGAGGCCTGGGCTGCAGCCGTGTGCGTTTGACTGTCAACAGCATGCATTGCTTCTAGGTTTTGCCTTTTACTCTTTAAACATTTTGCTATTTTTCCTACAAATGTTAGTCCTTATGAGAAGCACAGTAACAGCCTACAGGGTTGAATTTTCCTTCACATGAACGTAAGTTTACTGTTCAAACTTTAATTTTTGGCTGGGTATGGTAGTGCCGTCTGTAATCTCAGCACTCAGGAGACAGAGGCAGGTGGATCTCTGTGAGTTCCAGGCCAGCTTGGTCTGCAAAGAGAGTCTAGGACACCCAGGGCTTGGTTACACAGAGAAACCCTATCTGGAAAAACAAAACAAAAACCTTAAATTTTGTTTATACTGTGTAGACAATTAACATGCCTCTGGAAATGGGGCATATTTAGGGATGCTGTGATATTCATACACGTGTGAGTGAGTTCGTTGTGTGTGTGCATTTGTGCACATGAAATTTCTTCTCTTGTGTGTCGGGACTGAATGAAAACCAAGCAAGATCACATCCTCTCATGTGTATACTGTGGGCTTCTTACCAGCCCCCCTGAGAAGGAAGCGCACTCTCCCTGGGGCCTGCACCTCAGTGCAGCTGGGGTGCAGTTCTCCACCTGTCCAGTGACTCACCTCTGAATCCAGGTGCTCCTATTTCTCCTGGGAGCCCTTTTAGCCCAGGCTGTCCTGGTAGTCCAGCATCTCCGCGGGTACCAGGTTGGGCCCCTAGCACTTCTCCTGGAATCCCTCTGTCCCCAGGGGGTCCAGCTGGCCCTGGCAGTCCAATGGGGCCCTGGGGTCCATCTGGGCCAGGGAGGCCTGTGGCACCTTTGGATCCTCGGGGTCCCATGAACCCTAAAACAAGACAAAGGTGGTACCCATAGTTACAGGTCTACTAGATCATGTTCTGAGACAGTGTGGACAAGAGGCAGGAAAGAGCCAGGGTGTGGTATGAACTCACTCCAGGAGGGTCGTCTCTGCAGCCTGAGAGCCTGCCCACTGAGAGCCCTCCCACTGAGAGCCCGCCCACCGAGAGCCCGCCCACCGAGAGCCCGCCCACCGAGAGCCTGCCCACTGAGAGCCCTCCCACTGAGAGCTCGCCCTCTGCCCTCACGGAACCTGGGCCTCTCAATATCCGTAAACTTCTTTGAATCCCTTCACTATTAGCTTTCACTCTTTGTTGTATCAAACATGGACAGCATGATGCAAACAGACCCTAAACCCTACAATGGTGATCAACGGGGGTGGGGTGGGGGTGGGGTGAGCAGGAACGCGGTGGACAGTCAAAGACAGGGTCATCACAGGGACATTGTGTGTGGCACCGTGAGTGACAATTAGGCTATGAACCTAATATTCATATTTGGGGATAGAGTCTCATCATGTAGCTCTGGTGATCTCGGAGCTTGATACGTCAACCATGCTGGCCTCTACTCACAAAGATCTACCTGCCTCTTTCTCCTGAGTGCTGAGATTAGAGGTGTGCACTGCCACCCCAGGCTCTGAGTGCTTGCCCTTAATTATCTATCCATTTGGAATAAGGGACCCCCTGGGGGGCAACTGGAGAGAGGACTCAGTGGTTAGGAGCACAGGCAACTCTTCCAGACGACCTAGGTTTGATTCCCAGTATCCACAGTGTCTCACAACATCCCTAAGTCCAGGTCCAGGGCATCCAATGTCTTCTTCTAGTCTCTTTGGGTACCAGGCATGCCCATGGTGCATACACTCTTGGTGAAGTGCACCTTGGTATCCATGAAACAATGAGGTCACCAGGGCACTGAATTAATCAATATGTTACTTCCTTTATGGGTTAATAACACAATGGCATTATTGGGAGGTGGTAGAGGAAGGATCTGGAGCCTGGTTGGGGAAGTAGGGACAAGCTCTTGGTGGCTATATCTTCCCCTGGATCTACCCATATTACCCTTTCTCTGCTTCTTGGCCACCATGGTGTGCAGATCCGATCTGCTCACCCCACCATGATGAATGGAGCCAATGAACCGTGAGCCAAAATAAATAAATCCTCTCCATAGTGGATTTTTTCCCTCAGGTGCATAGGTCATGCGAACCTGACTACAGGCCAGTAACCAGAAGTGGCGGGGTTGTCGGTATGTTCAGAACACTCTCAGGAGAGGACTATGCTAGAATGTTCACTATACTATCCACCGAGGGAAATCTCCCCACGCTATGTCTCCCGTTCCCGGAAGATCTCTGCCTCAACCCAGTATACCACCCACGATGAAAGCCAAGGAGAGCACCGGTGATAGTGACCAACAAGTGTCACTGTCATATTAAATCCTGGGAGGTAATCATGCTGGGGTGGACCTGATGACACGCATGGGCCATTCCCTGAGCATAAGGGCGCAAGCCGTGCGGACTCACCTGGGGGTCCTGGGAAGCCTTCGCGACCTGGGTCTCCCGGAAAGCCCTTGAGTCCTTGTTCTCCAGAAACTCCTGGGAATCCTGGCATTCCTCTGATGCCTTTGGCACCTAGACACCCAAGGAAACCACAGACTTGCCAGATTCCCTGAGAACCAACGGGTTGTGATTCAGCCTCACTGTGAACCAGTGAGGTCTGTCCTGGAACTTGGAAGTGATGACGCCAGCCTAGGATACCTCTCACTGTATGTCCCCAGACAGAGCAGGGCCCATTGCTTACTGTTTATATTCTTTTTGTTGTTTGCTTTTCAAGACAGGGTTTCTTTGTGTAACTCTGGCTATCCTGGAACTTGCTTTGTAGACCAGGCTGGCTTTGAACTCATGTAACTCTATCTGCCTGTCTCTACCTCCCAAGAGTGGAGAGACTAAAGGTCTGTACCAACCCCCCCCCCCCCCAGCTCTGTGTAGATTCTTTACAGTGTGCCCAAGAGCTGGCTTCCCTGGGAAATGATCACAGGCTGTTTGGGATGGCATAACCCTACTGTGCCCAAAGGTAAGCAGGTATTCAGGGCCAGTAGAAGGAAACCTAAGATTGGAAGCTACAACCTCAGGCTATGAAGGCTGCATATTACCTGTGGGGCCTGGGGGGCCTGGCTGGCCAGGTGATCCTGTGGGGCCTTCAATGCAACCTGGAGACAGAGGAGAGGTGGTGAACTGAAATGACATCCGTGCTGACGCTCATCACCCAGGTACCACTGTGGTCAGAAGCAGCCAGGCAGACCGGCTACCATTTAATGTCTAGATTAACTTAATGACCTAATTTCTTCTGGCTCTGATCAAAATAAAAGTTAAATTCTCATCATGTAAAGAAGTCAGAATGCTAACATAAAGTGCAAATGAAGTCAGTCTGATAAAAACTGGTACTGTGTTGGCAAATACTATTTCCTCACGGGGGTGGGGGTGGGGTGGGGGTGGGTGGGGTGGACAATAGCCTGCCAAAGTTCCCACAAGTTTAAGGACACAGGTTTCTTCCATTGGGAAATGTATGTCTGCAGATGGACACACTTCATGATCCTTAAAGAGATTCTTTGGTTTCTTTGTGAGTTTGAATTATTCAGAATTAGCGCAAATTTAAAGCTGGTGTTGTGGTTTGATTAAGATAGGCCCCCCCACAGGCTCTTATATATTGGGGTGGCACTGATTGGGAGGGATCAGGAGGTGTGGCCTCATTGGAGGAGGTGTGTCAGTAGGAGTGGACTTTGGGGTTTTAAAAGCTCAAGCCAAGTCCAGCGTCTCTCTTTCTCTGCTCTCTGTGGTTTTGAATTTAGAACTCTGCTATTCCTCCAGCATCGAAACTGCCTGCCTGCTGCTATGCTTCCCACCGTGACGAGAATGGACAGAACCTGTGAAACTCAAATGATTCCAAATTAGATGCTTTCTTTAATGAGAGGTGTCTTGGTCATGGCGTCTCTTCAGAGACACCAGGCCTGCAGATGCTCCTGCGGCCTGGGATGATGGTGCTCAGTTGGCCTCTCTGCTGAGCATCCTTTAGTAAAGACAGATGTTCTAAAGCATGGCTAGTCTAGGAGTCAGTCTAGCCTGTCTGCAGGAGAGCACCGGCCAGGCTCCCAAGGGCCACTCGCCATTGGGTCCCACATTTTACCATCTAAAGTAGTAACACAGCCTCAAGCCGCTTGCTCTCCCTTGTCGTACCTGGCTGAACGACCACTTGCTGGCCACCTCCGATAGGCCTTTTCACTCCTGTGTCACAATCTGGAGAGACACAAACAAAGGAGGCAAAGTCAGAGCCAATGGGAGCCATCAGCTTACCCATGCCCGGGTGCGTGTTTGAGTGTGTGTGTGTGCATGTATGTGTATGAATGTCTCTGTGTGTTCATGTGTGTATGTGCATGTATGTGTGTATGTGCATGTGTGTATATGTGTGGGTGCATATGTGTGTTGCATGTGTGTGCATGTATGTGTGTGCATGTGTGTGTGTGTGCATGTGTGTGTATGTGTGTCTCTGTGTGTGTGTATATATACATATGTGTGTGTATGTGTGTGTGCTGCTGTGCATGCTGGGTGTGGGTGACCTCATTTGCCCAAAGAAGTTCTACACTCCCGCTGCCCAGCAGAGGGTGCTGGGCCCAGGGAGCCTGCGGAGCACACCTCTGCTCCATGTGACATGAACAAATGTGGAACACCATGTTCCCTCCTGATTCCCTGCCCACATGTGCATGGATCTAGAGACGGAGGGGACACAGACACTCTGACTTCCCCAGGACTTAGGAGGACAAGGGAAAGACTCCTTCATACCTGTCTGTCCTGGGGTTCCTGGGGGACCTGGAGGACCAGGGAAGCCCGGAGGTCCAGGCAACCCAGCGTCTCCAGGGAAACCACGCTCGCCTTTCGGGCCTGGTAAGCCCTGTCCTGGAGGACCCACTTCTCCTGGAAAGCCCTTGATTCCAGGTACGCCAGGGAGACCTGCATCCCCTGGAGGGCCTTTGATTCCATCACCCTGCAAGAGAACCCCAGTTACCTTCAAACGCATACAGACTATATATATACTTATACCTATACCTATACCTATACATACACACACACACACACACAGCTATGCCCTCCCCATTTCCCTTCTCCATTTCTCTGGAATTCTGGGCTGTAGGTCAAGAACAGGTCAGCTGGGAGGAAAATGTCTATGCAAGTGACTGAGTCAAAGTTAGAACTTATAGCACCGCCTTTCAGCACAGTGGAGGGTCAGCCTGGGAGACACACATGTATTCTCAGGACCATGGGCACAGGACCTCCAGTCTGTCTGTTAGGATTAGCATGTGCGCCTGCTGTTCATGAGTGACATCAATGATTAGAGCGAAGGGAGCCGTGTGCTCTTAGAATAAGGGCATCTACAGAATTAGAATGGGGACAGGCTAGGTGTCCTGTCCAGCAGCATGCCCTGTGGTGATGCCAGCCAGGTGGGGACACTTGGGTAGACAATGGAGGGATAATGGTAGGAGTGATGAGCTCTCTGGGTAGTGGGCAGGGGCAGGGCCCACAGGGTGGGATGCAGCAGGGCCCAAGTGTCAGTGCTCTGTATGGCTAATGAGATGCTGGGTGTCCTAGCACGCCTACAGAGTCACGGATGAGAGGGGAACTTCTGATGGCAGGTAGGAGGGAGTTGGAAAGTCAGCCTGCCTAGACATTGCTTTCTCCTTTGTATTTAAAGATAAGAGAGTACTATGAGAAGTCACTGGGCCAGGTTCTCTTTCTGTTTGTAGGATGCTCAAAGCACGTGCGATCCATAGTTAGCCTCTCTAGTGCAGGCGGGTTCAACAAAGCAGGACTTCCCATTTCATAGGGCTACCAGATATCACAGAGTGGACAGCCAGACTTTGGTTGGGGATGGCATGTAGGGGAGCCATTTTGTCCTTACCTTATGACATTATACTCTAGCTTGCTAGAGCACGTAAGGCTTGTGAGTACAGAGGGACACTAACTCTCCAAGATCTGCCTAGGAACAGGGAAGACCCTCCCCTGACTGCATGAGGGGTTTATTCCACAGAGACCACAATGGACACTTCTCCACTGTTTGAAGCATTCGCCCTGTGCTTCACAGTACACTCATTAGTCTTTAAAGACATGACATCCTCTGACTAAAACAGAATGGGCCTGTCCTGGGCACTGGGTGAGAGCCAAGGTCAAGTCCTCGACCCCTGAGCTGTGCAATGAGCAGGAAGGAATTGGTGGGCAGGGGGAGCTGTGCAGCAGCTTACCGGAGGACCAGGCAGACCAGGGAACCCATCCAGCCCGTCACGTCCTGGGACACCGTCGTCCCCTTTCATCCCATGTACACCAGGGACACCTGGCTGTCCTCGCTCACCTGGGAAAGATTTGTATGTGTGTGTGTCCCAGTGCAGGGACACACAGATTGTCAGTTGAGCCGAGAAACACTCAGTCATGGAGAGCTAACCTTTGGTAGTGATTGTTCTAGAGTCTCCCTTCACTCCTTTGGGTCCAGGAGCTCCAGCGACGCCCGGGGCTCCCTGTGGACAGAAACACACGGGTGGCTCTTCCTCTACACACTGTTACAGGAGCTTAAGTTATGCAGATTATGGACAATTGGCTGCTGGAAAGAACTCTCTACAAGGCCAGAAGAAACCCTGCCCTTGGCTTCAGGAAGGTGGTTATGATCTAACATTAGAATCCACACAGGTAACGAGCCTGAGGGACAACAGGGAGGAATGATTATTTATGGGGACGGAGAGAATGATTAAGAACGCTTGGTGCTGTTGCTGAGGTCTCCAGTTCAATGAATTCCTAGCAACCACATCTGTAACTTCAGTGCCAGGGGATCTGATGCCCTCTTCCGGCCTCTCTGGGTACTGCATGCATGTAGTGCAAGCTCTCTCGCTCTTTCCACATCGACACACAGGCAAAACACCCATAACACATAAAATACAAATAAATAAATCTGTAAAAGAAGACACAGTCACTTCCTATCTAGATGTGATCAATCAAGAACAACAGCTTCTCTTGCAAAGCGAGTCTGACAACATGGAGGGAAGGTATGCGTCTGAGAGCAACTGCCCTCAGGGCTGAGATCACTGCAGCTCCACGGGGTAGAAATGGCCTGGGACTGGACTCTCCTGTGCTGGGCATAACTTATGGTGTATCTTGGTGAACCATTTTCAAGAGTTGTGGACTCCTGAGTGTTGGTTTAATTGAATGGAATGTTACCTGTGTTTGTGGACTGCCTTGGGCTAGAGAATTCCAGGGAAACTTGATTTATTGAGAAGAGAAACATGTCTGGGTTTAGAACAGCTGCTCACACACAGATGGTGCTCAGCGGGTGTTTGTGGACCAACTCTTGTGATTCAACCAACTTTCTACCTTATCCTATGCAGCATAAATACAACTAACCAGCCAAACAGCCAATTCACTATCCATCTGTCCATCCATCCATCCATCCATCCATCCACTCACCCATCATTATAAACGGCCAACCTATCTTAGCTAACAAACTAGTCAAGTATACAATCTATTTAGATAACCAACTATACCACTTTCCCCCTCTCTCATCCATCCATCCATACATCATCCATCCATCCATCCATCCACCCACCCATCCATCTATCCATCCATCCATCCATCCATCCATCCATCCATCCATCCATCCATCCATCCGAACATTCAACTACCCAATCAGATAACCAGCCAGGATCACAGCACACCATTCCCGGCATTCCAACCATCATTTAGCTAATCAACAATCCATTTATCTATATCCATCCATTCATCCATCCATCCATCCATCCATCCATCCATCTAACCATCCAGCCTCCCAGTCACAATCACACAGTTCCACAGACCCACACTCCCCCACCAACATAAACATTAACACACACACACATACACACACACCACACATCATCCTAGGTGATCCTTTTACATAGGGTTGTTGTACACACAGACATATAATTAAGTTCAGGTCAACAAATACAGCCAGAGGCTGTTGGAGAAAAGCCGTCTGCTGTGTGCACACAGGAGGGCCACAGGCATACTTGGGCTATTTTATAGGTTTCAGAGGTACCAAATGGAATCCATCTGGCTCCCAGGAACGAGTCAGCAGAAGAGCTGACTTGGATGGAGCATGTGGCTTCCAGCTCAGGGTCTTTTCTGAACACGTTAACAACGCTCAGACTTAGAGGAAGCACCGTCTTTAAAACATTTATTTTCCTTTTGCCGTGCATGCATGTGTGTGTGTGTGTGTGTGTGTGTGTGTTCGACAGGGTCTTGCTCATGTAGCCCAGGCTGGCCTCAGATCTGTGATCACACTGGCACGGTCTTCTGCACTGAGATGAAGCATACTGTTACTGTTCTTGTTTGGTTTAAGTTCTCTTTCTGTGTGTGGGGTTGGGATGCTGAAACTGTCTTTGGCCAGGTGCCTCGAGAACTTTCTTTGTCTATTGCTGCAATGATAAATGGTAGGGACATTCAGCTGCGGTGCCACACACCTGCCATCCCCGAATAAGGGAGGCAGAAATGGGGGCATTGACAGGTACCGAAGGCTAGCCTGGGAGACGTGGTGGGGCCGTGTATGTGTGCATGTGTACATGTATGTACACAGTAGTGTGGACAGTGCTCCACCCATGAAGGATGGTGTTCCTCAGAGTGGGCGTGCATTGTTCCTCTCCTACCTCTCAGACAGTGGACATTTGGGATGTTTCTTCTACAAAAAAGACTCTTATATATAATACCATCCCACACACAGTGGATACACTTGGGAAGGCACAGGGCTGCAGTTTCTTGTTCCTTTCTGGAGCCTGGAGTGGAACCTCTGGGGCCTGTGATAACTTTATGTCTAACTTTCGGAGAATGAAGGATTGCCTTCCATAGGGGCTTGCACTATTTCAGTCCGACAGGTGAAAGTTTTCAAAGTAAAAAAAAGCAAGCCCATACGCTGGTGTGTGAATGAAGTTTGGCCCGCCTTGCCTCAGGCACCTGCCAGCTGCAAGGTAACACTGGCCAGCAGGGGGCGCTCTTCTCTCACCTTGAATCCTGGGAACCCAGGGATACCATGCAGGCCTGGGTCTCCTTGGTCACCTTTCTTTCCGAGCTCCCCATTGGCACCAGGGAAACCTTTGGGTCCCGGCAGTCCTGGAAGACCCCCGATGACCTGGCCGCACTGGCAGTCTCCAGCTTCACCTGTAGTGATTAGGACAGGGATGTATATGTTAAGTTGGGCTTGGAATAGCCCGGGAGAGGACAGATGAGGGGCTGGTGGGAGAAGGCACCGCGGCCCGGACACTGAGTGCTGGGACTAACGGCATGTGCTGCTGCGCCTGGCTTCAGAATGCCTTTTATTCTGCATATACACGGTGAGGTGCATATATCGTCTGCATATACATGGTGAGGTGCATATATCGTCTGCATATACATGGTGAGGTGCATATATCGTCTGCATATTCGTGGTGAGGTCATGGGCAGACCTCATCCAGACACAAGGTGTTTCATATGACCCATACACAGCCTGAAGTTAACTTTATCCACAAGCTTTGATGTGACGGAGTTGGCCGAGGTACAGCATATGATGCCAGCCAGGGGATTTCCCCCTGGCTGTGCCCTATCTGCATATTGGTTCTCAGGGAGCTTCAGATTTTGGAGCATTTCAGATTTCAGATTAGAATGCCCATCCTTTACCTTCAAAGGAACGAATGAAGGGTGGGGGCCGGGGTCAGCTTGCAAGAGAAGGTGACACGGGGGCTAGGTTGGGGTCACCATCCTGATCTTCCCACCCCTCAGTCCTCACCTTTCCATCCTTTCTGCCCTCGGGTTCCTGGGAAACCTGAGGGTCCGGGATAACCCACTCTCCCTTCTGATCCTTTCAGGCCAAACAGGAAGCCTAAGGGGGAAGGAAACACACAGGACAAAAGCATTTGTGAGAGAGAGACAGCATCAGGTCCAGCGCAGCCTCTCAGCCAAGCCCACCCCAGCACCTCCCACGACAGACGCTTGGCCGGCCACGTGGCCATAGCCTCAGGGTGGAACAGACACCAGAGCCTGCACACTTAGCTTTTCCATCAATGTTAGACCAATGTCTTTCCTTTTGAGAAACGTTCAGTCCAAACAAAGGGTTTGACTTTTCAGTCACGTTGCTGGAATTCCAAGATGGCCATGCATTCCTGTTCTCCCTCAGAGAACGTCTCCCAAGGCGGAGACACAAGAATTAGGATAAACTCAGCTCTCTCCTGTCTATCTCTGCTCAGACCTTTCCACTTCTCCTTTCACTTAACTTTGCACACATGAACACGTATGTAAAGCTGCAAACATGGGGTCCTGGTAACTAACGGGAAGTTCCCTAATTGGTACTAGGCATGGTTGACACCACTGAAATACCTTGACCCCAACGTTGTTCCTCTTCTAGGTCCATTTTTGTTTTTCACTAAGGGTCAGAGGTATTAATCACTACAGTGCCCCCAAAACTGCATATATGTATATTAGGTGACCAGAGGAGACTCCACTAAGGCCTCACAATTCTGAGGCCTTTGGGAAGACTACCACCTAGTGGCAGACCCGAGGTTGCTTACCCAGGCGAGATTGGCTGGGTGTGGTAGCTGAGCCCCTCTGGATTCCTCTGCCTCTCACTGTCTTACTCTGTAGCCTAGGTTGGCCCTGAACTTGTGACTCCTATCTTAGCCTCCCAAGTGTCAGGATTACAGGTGTGAGCCACCAAGTCTCATCACTATTAAATCTAATAGTGGCCATAGTTCCAGCGAACACCCCTAGATAAGGTAGATGCTTGTGGCTACACAGGAAGTAGAAGGGACAAGCAAGCGGGGACTTCAAAGGCCTTCGCTGGGAGGGGGGAGGGCGAGGCGTGGGATGGTTTGGGAGCTCTCGGGGAGCAGAGGTTTGTAGAAGAGGCCTGCGAGCATTGTTCTGTGTAATCTGATCTGGCTGCACATCTAACACGGAGTCTCACTCACTCACTCACTCACTCATCCACCACGAGCCAGCGCCTGAGCTGTGCCAGGCAGCAAGCCAGGAGCGGTGTTGGCACTGGGAGGCCAGCCTGCCTGGAGTTGACGGCTGAGATGCAGGGACACAGCTGACACGCTCAGCAAACACATGTGAATTTTCAGATTCTAGCTAGCACCGTGAGAGGGAAGCTGGGAGCGGCTGATTTAGAATGGGTGGTGTTCAGGGAGGGCTTTCTGGGGAAGTGGCACAGACTGTGGCTGACAGGGGGAGCTAGCTGGCCAGACAGGGAGATGAAGGGCTGTCCACAAATGCAACAGAGAGGCCAAATGTCCCCTTAACAGTACAGAGCCGTGACCAGGGGTGTGTAAAGGGTACACGGGGGGGGGGGGTGTTGGCATGCAGGAGGGAGAAGACTTTCTTGGGCTTTTATTCCTAAGGGCAAAGGGACTCCTGAAAGAGTTTAAGGACAGGCTGCACCACACACTTCGAGTCCAGTGTGGAGACTCCTCGGTCCTGGCTCAAGTACAGATGCCGCAGAGTAACAGTGGGACCAGGGAAGGCATTAGCCCAGGAGGAGAAGGAGAGGGTGCAGCTCTGCAGCTCCGCTCTGCGCATTCTGAGGTTAGGTGTTCCTCAGACCCAGTGCTGGCTGTTTCTAGTGAGAAGTTTCATGGCTGTAGCTCAGAGCACAGAGGAGGAATGGACATGTTTTCATGGGGCTGCGCTCCTGTTGGAAGGTTTAGCTAGAGTTTATGTAGGCACAGTGGGGACAGAGGGGACCAGAGAGAATTTCAGGAGCTCCATTATCTGTGTGTGTGCGTGCGTGCGTGTGTACATGTGTGTGTGTGTGTGTGTATGAGAGAGAGACAGAGACAGAGTGAGACAGAGACAGAGACAGAGACAGAGACAGAGGGAGAGGGAGAGGAGGCCACTGAGTGAGAAGTCCTCCTACAAAGCGTCCAGAGTGAGAACAGTGGTCAGGCACTGTGGAGGCGGGGAAAGCATTTCCATACAGGCACTGCCTGTGTGCCTGTGGGACCCCTCCAGGAGACGCTTAGGTCTAGGTTGAGCTCTAGCCTAAACTGTCAAGTCCTCTTGACAGATGGAGAGAAAAGCAGATCATAAATAGAAGGATTTATCACCTGAGCTTTACGAACGTTTACAACTAGAGACCTGTCACCGAGGACAAAATTGCCTTTTAAAACCTGCACCAAGGACCAAGAGAGGCATCTTTCTTGGGACTTAGCAAGGCCTTTATGGAGGCCCAGCTGAGCCATGTAGATGCGGCCTCTGTCTCTCCCCTGCGCTGTTTTCTTCTGTTTAATTCATTCATACTTTTAACTAAGTTCTTTGGGACTTGGGGGATCTCAGTATGACTTCCATGAAGAAGCCAATAGCTGATTCAGTTGGCTGAATTAGAAATGGCGCCAGCAGAGCCTTTGGCCATGAAAGACAGCTGGCACCAATGTCTGCTCTGATTCTGTGAATGACTAAGCATTCTGGCTTTCAGGAACTGCAGCACACAAAGTAGGACCAAGTGCAGTTTCTGAGAGAAGATTCCAAAAATGTGGACTCCTGGTTTCCAGTACTAATCTCAGGGTGGGTTCTGAATTGTGAGGCACACTTCTAAAGGCCTGGGGTTGGCTGCTTTTCACTTAGGAGTTTGCTGTAAGAGCAGGCGGTTTGGTTACAATGTATCTCACAGAGGAAGATACACTATTGCAAGAAGGGCTTAAACTGGATGTTTAACTCTAGATTTGAAACTCTAGTTTCAAATTTGTAGTTGATTGCACTTACACTAATCCCTCTTCTGTATGTATTGCTTTATCAGCTGGCAATCTACAACAGGTGCTGTCTAGATCTGTTTGCTTCTGTTAGTTTACATCATCGAGGCTGTAAACCATTTAAGGGAGCAAAGTTCACCCATGAAGATATCAGATGCTGGTGACAGGATGCGGTGACAGAGACAATGTCCTCATTCGTGATATGCATGTTTGTTTTTGATGCGTGTGAGGAAAATCCTACAGATACTACACACAGGAAGGACAGGCTCACAGAAACTTATATGGTACACATGTCATCAGTAAATATTTTCCTATCAATATTAAATATAACTCAGATCATAAAACTATGTTTAGCATAATAGAAAACACTAAAGATAGCTTTGCTCAGATGCATGGTCCAAGAAAATATCAACACTTGAAACTTTTCAAATGAATGTGCTGCTTTGCAAATGAGAGAAAACTGGGCAAGTAGGCTCGTATTAAGTTAAAATGTTACTGTGGAATAGGAATACAAACAAAGTGACTGGTTTCCTATGTGTCTGTTTTAGAGAAACCTTTCTTTCTTTCTTTCTTTCTTTCTTTCTTTCTTTCTTTCTTTCTTTCTTTCTTTCTTTCTTTCTTTCTTTCTTTCTTTTCCTTTCCTTCCTTCCTTCCTTTCTTTCTTTCTTTCTTTCTTTCTTTCTTTCTTTCTTTCTTTCTTTCTTTCTTTCTTTCTTTCTTTCTTCCTTCCTTCCTTCCTTCCTTCCTTCCTTCCTTCCTTCCTTCCTTCCTTCCTTCCTTCCTTCCTTCCTTAAAGATATATTTATTTATTTTATGCATATGAGTACACTATAGCTGTCTTCAGACACATCAGAAGAGGCTATCAAATCCCATTACAGATGGTTTCGAGCTACCACGTGGTTGCTGGGAATTGAGGGCATCAGGTCCCTTTACAGATGGTTGTGAGCCACCATGTGGTTGCTGGCAATTGAACTCAGGACCTCAGGAAGAGCAGTCAGTGCTCTTAACTGCTAAGCTATTTCTCCAGCCCCCGAAGTATTTCTTTCTATGGAAGAAATACTGCCAACAATTTTCCTTTTGGAGATGGTGTAGAGAAGGACTTTCCCAAATTAATTAAAACAGCCTCTGAACTTGAAGTTTAACTAAACCCCAACACTACCCACTAGCATATAGGATGCCCTACTCCCTGAAGGTACAACTTGAGGAGAGATTGCTGGAGGTGATGTCGGGGAGTTGAAACCATTTTGGAAAGAAGTGTGACTTTCCAAGGTGTCAATGTCACTCCCGGAAAGAGGTCATGACCTCATACTTCCTTCCAGTGCCACATAAGCCAGTCTCTCAGGAGAGAAAATGTTCCCATGAGGAGTTTTTCAACATCTAACATGTACCTGACCGCTGCAGCTGAAGAGACCAGGCTTTGTGGAGGGCCAGCTCAAAGCCGTGGCACGTGTACCGCTCGGCAGATGGAGCGTTCTTGACGTAAGGACGGCATGGGCCATCGTAACCTGGAAGTGCTGCCTGGCTGACTCAGGAACCATTCCAGCTGCTGTGGGGAATCCCCCTGGCTGACTCAGGTGCTGTGAGGCAGCAGGCTGGCCGAACCTTCCTCTTCCGTCTATACAGACTCCCCAGGCCTCCCCCTTGGCCAGTGGCCACCATTCCTTTATGCAGCTATCTTTTCTTGTCATCATCCCCTGTGACACTGGCTTTGCAGTGACAGAAGAAGCTGATAATCACACACTGATCCAGACCGCTGAAGCGGAGCAGAGGAACTGTGAGTTAAGGAAGGAGACGTCTGCAGGGACCTGGGCACAGGGATTTCAGCTCGCAGCTCCTTGCTGCTGAAGTCACTGCAGCCACATCTCACCATGTAGGAGCTGTGGGATCACTGATTCTCTACAGACTGAGAGGCAATAGCTGTTATCCCAGTTCCTGTGTGGACCCTGGGAATGCCCACCTCATTCTCATTCATTAGCCTACCGGATCAACTCAGAACCATTTAACAGAAAATCCTGACCAACATACAGCTTGGTAAGCTCCAGGTGAACACAGCCACTCACCATCTGGTCCAGGTGGACCTGCAGGCCCAGGGACTCCTTGGGGACCTGGTTGTCCATCAATTCCTGGTGGGCCAGGATAGCGTGCTGGGACCCCTGGTTCTCCTGAGAAGCCTTTGGGTCCCATCTCCCCTGGAAGGCCTCTCTTTGAATCTGAAATCCAAGAGCATTTGCAGCAGGTGAGTATCCAGATAGGTAAAGGCTGTGCTGGTTTTCCTGTCACAGAGGACTGCCATCAGGAAGAAGCATCAGGGTCTAGCTAACAGAAGAAGGAGATGGCCTTGGTATGTTTCTTCACAACTTGTCAACTTTTACAGCTTCCACAATGGCCTGTGGCTGTAACCATTTGCTGACATCATTGGACAGCACCCCAGTTCCTCTATTCAGGGACCAGATATTACTAATGACCCAACAGTCACCTTGCTGGGGTGACTGTTGCACGTGCCCTTCCTTTCTTCAGAGCTGAGACTCTACACGAGAAGGACAGATGGAGCCACAGGAAAGTAACACGGCCAGCAACTCTGGGCCCATGTCCATACATGAGACCAGGTATGTTCTGACGCTATGACACTCCATTACCTTCATCTCCTGCGGATGGGCCTGGGGGCCCCATGGGTCCAGGGTCTCCGGGCTCGCCTCGGCTTCCTGGCTCCCCATGTGCACCTTGGAATCCTGGGTCACCTCTAGCACCTGCAACCAAGACAGGTCCCTTCGGTTAGAATCAGATTATGGTCTAGGAACAAGCCCATACTGTAGCAGTGAGGTTGACATTTTTAGATCACTCTGGGCATCCAACGTCCCAGTAAGTACACTGTATACAGAGAGGGTCAGGGAGCATTCAAATGCTGAGGATACAGGGGGCCCCAATTCACAGCCCAGCGGGGTAAGATTCTGATAAATATAAGACAATATAGAGACATGGAGGATACCAAAAGACACACGGTGGTTTTGGTGATTTCAGAGGACTCAGTGGCATTCTGGGCATTAAAAACTAGAACCCGTGCATCTCCTAGAAAAGAACATTCTGTGAATCTCATAGACATTCCCCTGCTCACAGATAAGGTTACACCTGGATGGTAGTGAGTGTTGTTAGCCAGAACCAAAGTGACCGTTTCTGGTCGCCCCTTTTGAGACCACCAGGGAAGCTGGGCTGTCTCTGAGGTTGTGTCCTGAACACTGTTTTCTTTCACTTAGAGAACCCATCTGGAAAGCTTATGACTTTGTTGCCGACAGAAGAGGATCCACGTGGAGCCACGTCATACACTGAACCTTTTGTACCAACCTTTTGCCAGGGATGGATGGGGTGAGTAGGCAGGGGGTCCTGGGGGTCCTTGTTCCCCACGTTCTCCCTGGGGAGGGGAGGAGACACCATGAGTTTAGCCTTCTGGAGCCCTCTTTATCTGTATATTGCCCAGGAATGGACAGAACACAGAATTGGTTTAACAGGGCGGGTTTTCTCACTATCCAACCTGGACTGTCCCCATGGCAACATCTCTACCACATGACGGTCGGGAGTCCCTGCATCCCAGCCACCAGACAGACATAAAAAGGAACACCACAGCATGTGAGGATCTCCCTGTGAAGCCCTTGCCAGGGGAATGAATGCCAGAAGCCTGGGAGGCTGCAAGGATTCTGAGTCTCAGACCTCCGTGGTGCAGACATCCGAGCCATCTGGTGAGGGGGGGCGGCAGCATGGGGCTGCAGGGACGCCCAACGCCATCTGCTCTGTGGAGCAGCCTCGTTCAATCTCCAGATACACCCACGCCTTTCCCTGATCTCCACAGACATGTCCTCTAGCACGAAGGGCCACCCACAGGGCGGGGTCCTCTCCTAGCTACCCTGGATCACCTCACCTTGTCTTTCCTCTCAGCCCTTAGGGTTAATCACACAGGATCTATCCTCTCTCAGGAGCTGCAGGTAGGTCCCCATCTTGTTGCTACAAACGGAGCCTCCTGCTGCACTGGGCATAGCACCCCCTCCTGCTGCACTGGGCACAGCACCCCCCTCCTGCTGCACTGGGCACAGCACCCCCCTCCTGCTGCACTGGGCATAGCACCCCCTCCTGCTGCACTGGGCACAGCACCCCCCTCCTGCTGCACTGGGCACAGCACCCCCCCCCCCCAGCTAGGGAGCTTATCTCCTCTGGCCATGCTGTTTAAATGAGGAGCAGGACACCATCGTCAGAAAGACATGAGTCACCTTGGGTCCTCGGGGTCCACTGGGGCCTTGGAAACCATCCAGGCCTCTGCTTCCCTGAAAGAGAGATATGAGTTTATTGTTCCCAGATTCAGGGGGAATCTCCAGAAATCAATCCCATACCACTTCTACCTGCACAGCCAATGCGGTCCCACCCCGCCCAAGTACACGTTCACCTCCCTCATATATATAATATATATAATATATATATATTTAAGACAGGGTTTCTCTGTGTAGCCCTGGCTGTCTTGGACCTCACTCTGTAGACCAGGCTGGCCTCGAATTCAGAAATTCGCCTGCCTCTGCCTCCCAAGTGCTGGGATTACAGGCGTGTGCCTCTGCCACTGCCCGGCTAAGGCTGCTTTTCTTGAAGCAGGAGCCTGCAGTGCCTGTCAAACAGCTTCTCCTTCCTTTGTGCTTCACATTTTTCTAAGATTTACTTTATTTATTTATTTATGGGTATGAGCATTTTCCCTGCATGTATGCATGTGTACCATGTGAGTGGCTGGCGCCTGCGGATGTCAGAAGAGGGAATCAGATCCTGGGCTAGAGTGACGGATGGTTGTGAGTGGGTGCCGGGAACAGAACCCAGGTCCTCTACAAAAGCATCAAGCACTCTTAGCCACTAAGACATTCTTCAGCGCTCCCCGCCCCCAATCTCATAGTTTTCTTAGTATTTTTTTCTCCTTGGTTGTTGGCATTGAGGGTATTGGGTGACTTGTGCTACAGAACTCTGGGCGTGTCCATTCTGTCCCCATGGGACTGTACAATAGGGAAGGCTGCTCCTTCCACTCCCCACACCAGCCTCCAAGGGAGCAGGAGACTGTGCCGGAGCCCTCTCCTCCTGCAGGGCAGCCGCATCTGATCTTCCTCCATGATGAGTTTTAAAAGTTTCCAATTGCCGCCAAACACAGTCCTCAGAGCCTGCTGATTTGGAATGTCTCTTTTCATTTTTTTTTTTTTTTATTTTTAAATGCTAGTCAGAGAGGAAGTTGGACAGGTCTGTTAGGCTTTCTGAGAAGTTCGTTCTTCTTCCAAAAGACTACATACGGCAAAGCTCGCAAAGCCAAGCCAGGGCTCAGAGAAATGGACCTGCCCAGGGACTTCACAGACCTGCAGGAGCTTTCGGGCTGCTTGATGGGCTAAGATCGGCTGTTTTTTTTTTTTTTTTCTCCTTTTGCAAGGTTGTGGCTGACTCTGTCCTCTCATACTAGGTGGGGCTGATTGTTCAAGAACAGCTGATTTAATGCTGTGTGAGAACCCTAAGCCCCTAGGACACTAACCAGCAGAGGTCCTCAGTAGCTGCAGTAGGACACTAACCAGCAGAAGTCCTCAGTAGCTGGTGGGAGCTCTCTGTTAGGACACATCTACAGCTAGGGTCCCAGTCCCATCAAACGCTCAACAGAAGGCATTGTTTTATGGGTCTGGGTGTGTTTCTGTCTCTGCATCTCTAGGTCTTTCCTCAGGTAAGAACTCAGGCACAGAGAACTAGGGTTAATGTAATACAACTCAGGGGCCTTCGGGGAAAGAGTTCTCCCCGGACCTGCCTAAGAGGGCCGTGCAACAGGAAGATGCAGCATTGTGATGTCATTAAATGTCTAGCCTGCGGGCACAGCCTCGCTGCCTGCTCCTAACTCCCATGCAGCTGGAAAATCACACCTGGTCGCTGTGATTTCTGGAGTCTAAACAGCTCTGTGGTGGTCCAGTGGCCCTGTCCACACAGGGATGGCTTTTTCCTGTGCCCTACACTTGGAACTACACAAAGACTGTGGCCAGTGCACGGTCCCCAGAAGACCAGATCTCCATGAGCACTCTATAATAACTCCAGGATGGGAGAACACTAGGCTGTCATTGAACACAGGTTTCCCCAAATGAGGAGAAATAATTGTTTATTTTTCAGAAAGTATAATAAAACCAGATCCTGTCCCCTGCCTGGAGCTGTCTCCTTTCCGAGGTGTCCATGCCTGTGTGTCACCATGCGTGTCCCCTTCCCCCTCTGGGTTCATGCACATAGGCATGCGAAGAAGGCTTTTTGTTCTTTAGGGGGGCTGGGGCTTCCCCGGGATGTGAGGCCTTCTCTGCTTCCCTCTTTGGCATGCTGCTCTCATAGGTCACCGTACACAGCAGCCCTCTGAAGCTGCCTTTAAGTCTGGCCCCCGAGGCCACCTCTTCAGCACATCTGGAAAGCTCATGGGGAGGCGGCAGCTGGCCAGTTGGACAATGTGGTTTGTACTAACGTGCAGCGGGATGAGTCATCTGTGTATGTCTGCCCGTTTCCCTATTTTTTCAGTTGGGTAAACTATTTCTTTCTTTGACCCAGTTACGCACAGATGTCTGCTTCTTCCCTTTACAGAGAGAAAGCAGGATGGGTATTCTTGTTATACTGTATTAGGTGGCAGCATCAGGGGCAGGGGGCAGGGCTTGCTGGGCTCTCGTCTAGGATTCTAGTCTTCATGGGCTTCTAGTTCCAGGGGCAGCTATGTGAGCCATGTTTCCAGGCGGGACAGCTGCTCTGTTTCAGTGAAGAGTGGGTGACAACATGCATCCTGCCCACTTCAGCAGTGCACTGACTCTAACTCGCTGGGTTTGGGGCCTAATGCCTGTTAGTTGCCTCTGCAGAATCTGCTCAGTGCTACCCTTAAGCCAGTGAGCGGTGCTCTGGCCTTGGCTGTAGAGGAGGGGACAGCTCTTGCCTCTGCTGTGTTACTTTTGGGGATACTCTTAGCAAGAACTACCACCAAAGGAAGTTGGGTCCAGTTCATGTGTGGCCTCCAGCCCAAGTTTAGGGTCTACCACGAGAAGGGATGAGAAGGGCGGTGATGACGGTCGCCATGGTGCGTGGTCAGTGCGGGAGGTCAGTCAGCCACCATCCCAGCAGGTAAGGTAAGACTATCTGCTGCCCCAGAACAGCCACATAGCTTCTCTGTCTTAGTTCAGCCTCTGGGCTCTTCAGAGTCACGTGGCTACTTGCTGTGACGATCTGAGCCGGACTCAGGAGAAGCTAGGGTTGTGAGGCTGCTTTTTGTGTACCTGACAGAACAGCCTGGGGGGAACACGAAGCCCGAGCACCCTGTGTGTGCACTCTGGTGCTGACCATAAGCTGACTGGAGCCATGGCTGTGTCCTGGGGTGAGTAAATTTGATGCATGTGTGTACTGCAACCCTGTGGCTTCCTGGCATATTTGGGTGCATATATGTTGAAGCGTGATGACCTCCTACAACTAGCCCAATGGATGAAATGCAGAACAGCCAGGCACACATTCACTTATAATTCCTTCCTTGTCAAGTTCAAGTTATGAGCAAGAAAGGTCACATGACCCTGGAGGCTGGCATAGATCTAAAGCCAGACCCCAGGACTGTCCACTTCATGTCATGGGTGACATGAAGGTGCTGGGTTCTGCAGTAAGTGGGCTGAATTCATGCATACAATGACTGCTGTGAGTTAATTAGTGATTAATTAGATAAAAGCACTTCTACGTGTGCTTTTTGCTCCAGCTGGTATGTTGCTAAATCTTGTCTGGATCTGTAAAACTTTTTTTTTTTAATACACATTTTCTTCTTTGCCAGACCACAGGAGAAAAGCAACTAGGTTATCATTAAACATAAATAAGTAGCAAAGTATATGTAGATTGCTAAGAAATAGAGGGGGAACCTTGGTCACTTGCTGACAACCTTTTAGTGACAATGACAGGGTGTGAGGTCTGGGGCTGGAGACCTACTGGCAGAAACCTGAGGCAGGGGACCTAGTGGCAGAGACCTGGGACAGGGGACCTAGTGGCAGAGACCTGGGACAGGGGACCTGGTGGCAGAAACCTGAGGCAGGGGACCTAGTGGCAGAGACCTGGGACAGGGGACCTAGTGGCAGAAACCTGAGGCAGGGGACCTAGTGGCAGAGACCTGGGGCAGGGGACCTAGTGGCAGAAACCTGAGGCAGGGGACCTAGTGGCAGAGACCTGGGACAGGGGACCTAGTGGCAGAGACCTGGGACAGGGGACCTGGTGGCAGAAACCTGAGGCAGGGGACCTAGTGGCAGAGACCTGGGACAGGGGACCTAGTGGCAGAAACCTGAGGCAGGGGACCTAGTGGCAGAGACCTGGGGCAGGGGACCTAGTGGCAGAAACCTGAGGCAGGGGACCTAGTGGCAGAGACCTGGGACAGGAGACCTAGTGGCAGAGACCTGGGGCAGGGGACCTAGTGGCAGAGACCTGGGGCAGGGGACCTAGTGGCAGAGACCTGGAGCAGGGGACCTAGTGGCAGAGACCTGGAGCAGGGGACCTAGTGGCAGAGACCTGGGGCAGGGGACCTAGTGGAAGAGACCTGGAGCAGGGGACCTAGTGGCAGAGACCTGGGGCAGGGGACCTAGTGGCAGAGACCTGGGGCAGGGGACCTAGTGGCAGAGACCTGGAGCAGGGGACCTAGTGGCAGAGACCTGGGGCAGGGGACCTAGTGGCAGAGACCTGAGGCAGGGGACCTAGTGGCAGAGACCTGGAGCAGGGGACCTAGTGGCAGAGACCTGGAGCAGGGGACCTAGTGGCAGAGACCTGGAGCAGGGGACCTAGTGGCAGAGACCTGGAGCAGGGGACCTAGTGGCAGAGACCTGGGGCAGGGGACCTAGTGGCAGAGACCTGGAGCAGGGGACCTAGTGCCAGAGACCTGGGATAGGGGACCTAGTGGCAGAGACCTGGGGCAGGGGACCTAGTGGCAGAGACCTGGGGCAGGGGACCTAGTGGCAGAGACCTGGGGCAGGGGACCTAGTGGCAGAGACCTGGGGCAGGGGACCTAGTGGCAGAGACCTGGGGCAGGGGACCTAGTGTCAGAGACCTGGGACAGGGGACCTAGTGGCAGAGACCTGGGACAGGGGACCTAGTGGCAGAGACCTGGGATAGGGGACCTAGTGGCAGAGACCTGGGGCAGGGGACCTAGTGGCAGAGACCTGGGACAGGGGACCTAGTGGCAGAGACCTGGGGCAGGGGACCTAGTGGCAGAGACCTGGGATAGGGGACCTAGTGGCAGAGACCTGGGACAGGGGGCCTAGTGGCAGAGACCTGGGATAGGGGACCTAGTGGCAGAGACCTGGGACAGGGGACCTAGTGGCAGAGACCTGGGGCAGGGGACCTAGTGGCAGAGACCTGGGACAGGGGACCTAGTGGCAGAGACCTGGGGCAGGGGACCTAGTGGCAGAGACCTGGGACAGGGGACCTAGTGGCAGAGACCTGGAGCAGGGGACCTAGTGGCAGAGACCTGGGGCAGGGGACCTAGTGGCAGAGACCTGGGGCAGGGGACCTAGTGGCAGAGACCTGGGGCAGGGGACCTAGTGGCAGAGACCTGGGGCAGGGGACCTAGTGGCAGAGACCTGGGGCAGGGGACCTAGTGGCAGAGACCTGGGGCAGGGGACCTAGTGGCAGAGACCTGGGGCAGGGGACCTAGTGTCAGAGACCTGGGACAGGGGACCTAGTGGCAGAGACCTGGGACAGGGGACCTAGTGGCAGAGACCTGGGATAGGGGACCTAGTGGCAGAGACCTGGGACAGGGGACCTAGTGGCAGAGACCTGGGACAGGGGACCTAGTGGCAGAGACCTGGGGCAGGGGACCTAGTGGCAGAGACCTGGGATAGGGGACCTAGTGGCAGAGACCTGGGACAGGGGGCCTAGTGGCAGAGACCTGGGATAGGGGACCTAGTGGCAGAGACCTGGGACAGGGGACCTAGTGGCAGAGACCTGGGGCAGGGGACCTAGTGGCAGAGTCCTGGGACAGGGGACCTAGTGGCAGAGACCTGGGGCAGGGGACCTAGTGGCAGAGACCTGGGACAGGGGACCTAGTGGCAGAGACCTGGGGCAGGGGACCTAGTGGCAGAGACCTGGGACAGGGGACCTAGTGGCAGAGACCTGGGGCAGGGGACCTAGTGGCAGAGACCTGGGACAGGGGACCTAGTGGCAGAGACCTGGGACAGGGGGCCTAGTGGCAGAGACCTGGGACAGGGGACCTAGTGGCAGAGACCTGGGACAGGGGACCTAGTGGCAGAGACCTGGGGCAGGGGACCTAGTGGCAGAGACCTGGAATAGGGGACCTAGTGGCAGAGACCTGGGTCAGGGGACCTAGTGGCAGAGACCTGGGGAAGGTTCTGTAGACAAACCAACAGATGGACGAGGGAGGCTGAGACAGAGGTTAACGGTCCACTAAGGATCCTGAGAGTTAGAACAATCAATCAGCCTGTGGATGCAGGGGACATCCCAAGTGAGCTTTGGGACCAAACACTGTTTTCTGAGATGCCACTGGTTATATACATGAGGTTTCAGTCCCAGAACATTTTGTATTAGACTTACTTTCTGTCCTATGTCTCCCTTTTCTCCATCAAGGCCAGGAAAACCCTGTGTTGAACAGAAAATACAAGCAATAAAGATTTAGGACAGGCAACCGAGTTCCCCAGTGGGCTGCATGCCAGTGCCAATAACCATCAAGCAGCCTGTGCTTCCAAGGTTTGGGAGAGGTGGCCACATCCAACCCCAAGTGCCAAGGAGGCTGCTGGCACTCATGGTGACACCTCCCTCTTACAGATGAGCCTCCCCAGGAGAGACATTTTTATTGGACTCTTGAGGTGTCCAGAAATGGACCTGCACCTTAGATACTCTCTGTAGTTTGTAACAAAGAATTGTCAGGCCTCAAACCAGGAGGAACCTCCTGGGCAGGTACAGTGTTTGAAAAACTTTAGTATGGGGTGTGTGGGGGGAACATGGGTTCATGGATTGCAGCAAACACATCTGAGAGATGTCCCTGATGGTTGACGCCCAGCCGGCTGGCTGTGCCCAGGGTGGTACCAGAGGGCCATGGGGAAATCTCCACTTTTTGCTCAGTCTTTCTGTAAACCTAAAGACTGATCTAAAAACAGAAAATCTGTTTAGAAAGTAAAACACCAACTAGCCAGTCAACCATGCTTATAAAACACGTGGCTCACCCGTATTCCTGGGAATCCCATGATGCCTTCCTCGCCTTTTAAGGTTATGCCCTAGGAAGGAGAAACCAAAATGTGAGAGGTGCCTGGAGCTGACTTCACCACTGGTCAGTCTGCAACCTTCCTAGGCTCCTTAGTGACAAGATGGGGGTAGAGAGAGCACAGGGCTGTGTGCAGATCACCCTTACCCAGGATGCCACACACTCACCACCACAGTGAGGAAGAACTAGGAAGCTAAGCCAATTGGACAAACAAAATGGCAGTGACCCCCAGGCCCAGAGCAGAGGCCATCCTGACTCCCTCCCAACCACCCGCCTCTCCGCTTACAGCTTCAGATAATGTTATATTATTAAATATATTTAATAATCTATCTTGTTAAATAAAATGCACTGTGTATCCGTGATACCATCTCACACAGAGAAGTGTATAAAAACACAAGGGTTAAGACCAGAGCACACCCCATCATTCCAACAGGAGCCCGGAAGATGGAGCAATCACAAGGGAAGGGAAGGGGTCGTCGTCGAACTTACGGGTGTCCCTTGATCTCCTTCATCCCCCTTTTCACCCTGCTAAGAGTAAATGGAGTAAGGAACGCGTTTGCCTTTGAGGTCATCAAGATATAAACATCAATCCTGGCTTAGGATACTAGGCTAAAATGCATTGGATAAACTACCAAGCAATCTCAACGAATTCCTGGTGATCAATAACTCCTAAATGCTGTAGCTTTGAGTCTCAAATGTAAACAAGGGTTATTTTTTCTAGGACTTTCAGAGGTGATTTGTGACGTGCCTGGGAGCCTTCCTCTCTTCCGTCTGAGCAGCCGGTTATCTGCACCAGCGACAGGGCGCGGGCACTTCTGAGCAGCCATGTAGACAGATGCTAGTGTCCACATGTCTGTCCCAGTGTGGGAGAACACACCCCAGAGGACCCCCCAAAGACCACACTCAGCCAGATGAAGTCTTCTAGGAAAGGGCAGTTAGAACACACAAACATGTCAAGCCAGTGTAGCTTTAAAAGCAGTATAGGCGTTCTTCACTGTATTTTGTACTGGCAGGTCCTTGGTCCATCTTTGCTGCTAACATTCAGCAATTGGCAGCTCACCAGCGCCTCCTACTGGCTGGCGGAAACTGTCCAGTCCCTCCAGTAGTTGGTGCAAATCTGACCTGGTTCTCCCACGGCCCCTATTGGCAGTGAGGTCTTTGCTGTCTTGGGATGCAACTGTTTGCATAAAAATGAAGAGAATGACCTTTGCACTCTCCTTTCCCCAGGTCAACCCTTTACCTTGTACAGATCCACGGGGTATGTTGTCGTGGTGGGCCCAGCAAGAGGGATGTCAGATGGAATCCCATTGGGTCCCGGTTGTCCTATGTCACCCTGTAGATTGTTCAAAAAAGTGACAGTTTTGAATCAGGAGGGCCCAGAACTTGAGGGACAGCCCAGTCTTACCACATGCACTGTTTTATTTTGTTTCGTTTTCCCCCCTTTGTGGACGGCTACTTTGTATCACAACAATAAAATAACCATACCAAAATAATCCCAGTCTGAAATGATGTGAACCACCCTCCCATCAGCAACTGTTTCGAATTAGTACATCAAGGTCAGAGATCACCAATGATTCCACCTGCTTCTGCAGGCTACAGAGATTTGATAGATTTGGGCTTTGCTGGGTCACCACAAGCAAGAGGCACTGTCTACACTAACAAGCCAAGGCTAGACCAAATGTCTCGAGGTGACTTTCACTGCGTTTGTGTCTGTAGCGGCAGCTGCTGCACCGTGCGAGCAGTGATGGCCAGCCCCATCTATGGGGCTCACGCCCTTTCTCTCTTGGAAACTGGTAAACACAGGAGACTCCAACTGATGTTTCTTTTGCTGTTTCTACCAGTAAATGACACTGGAGGTTGGAGCTCAGCCATCCTGTAGCAGTAACAGCAGCAGACCGGAGTGTTGGGGCAGCCCTGAGGGCCTCCATGTGTTCTGAGCATTCACTAACATGTTCAAAGACTGAGACCACAGGACTTATGAGGGCTTTGGTGTATTTATTAGTATCTGAGTAATGCCTTCTTGTGGTTTGTCTTAAATTCATCTCCACGGTCTTCCACGTGACCTTTCCCTCCCAACAGTGACCTCTCCCCAGGTCCTTATGTAGCTATCTTCAGACATCCCAGAAGAGGGCATCAGATCTCATTACAGATGGTTATGAGCCACCATGTGGTTGCTGGGATTTGAACTCAGGACCTTCAGAAGACCTCTTAACCGCTGAGTCATCTCTCCAGTCCCCACTCCCTCTTTTTATTTGATCAAATTATTGTGGGATATTTCATTGTAGGGGGACTTTCCACTTTTGTTCTTTATTACCCCCTTAATGGTTTATGAATTCTGATTTCCACTTACAGTATTTAGTGAACATGTAGAGTGCCCACAAAGTGTCAGCGCTCACATGGCAGAGTCAGGGGGACAGATCTGCTGCTCACTGAGCAGGCAGGCTCATGGTGTGGGTGAGTGTGTGAGTGTGTGTGTGTGTGTGTGTAGGGTTGGCTGCTTGGGCAGACTATGGAGTCTTGGAAGGGGGTAGCAGTAGGAGGTAGCAAAAGTCACATAATCTTTCAGCCATGTTGTTTGTTCCCTGAGCTGGTTCCATATTAGGCATCAGATGAGCCCTTTGATCTTCTCTGGGTCCCACACATGAGAAGACATTCTTGGGGGACACCTCCACTCCCCAGTCCTGCAGATGGGTGGAAGTCACATGCCCCTGTTAGAACTTCTGCCCACCTAGACTGTTCACAGTCATGTCTTTCCTAGTCCACTGTTGTCCCTGAAGTATGGGTGACCTGGCCTTCCACTGTGATGCTATAGTAAACTGTTCTCAGGTTACCCTGGGCGGCGATGCTCACTGGTTCCCGTCATCGGGTCTCCTTACCTTTTCACCCTTCTGTCCGTAAAAACCTAGTCCTCGGTTGCCCTGGAAACAGAGATGGTGACTATGAGTTTGTAAGAATAAAAAAATCACAGTGAAATCAAAATAATTTTGAGAAGAAAAGAGAGCAAGCCACGCCTTCTTCTCTGAACTTCAGGAACCAAGTGCCTCCCCTGGTCCTCACCTACGGAAGGCCTGAGGGTCGAGTGCAGAGCCGAGAGGGGTCCTGTCGGCTGACACGTCAGCCCTCGGCTATCCAAGGGAGGGCTGGAGCTCTCCCTCAGGCTCGGGGCCCTTTAACAGCCCAGATAATGGCCCAGATTCTGTATCTGGAGATCATAAGTCATCTCATTTTGATAAAAACCACCCTAACTTTATATAAACTTTTTTTTAAAAATGATTTTAGGGGACTTAACACTGACTGCATTTCATATTTATGTGGCTGTTTGGATTGTTTTCTGAGGCAAAGTCAGGCCTGTGTCTCGGCCAGTGTTTATCTAACAGTTCCTCCGGGAGCAGCTGGGCTGGAGTGAGCGCTCCGCATGGCCATCCCATCATCCGAGACTGACCATTGCTGTGAGGAGCCACCGCATGTTCACACAGCTCTCTTTCCTTTTGCCCCACACTCTTTCCAGGCTCTCTATTGCTCCAGTGAGCAGGGGTCACACAGGACCCCTCCAGCCTCCAGCCTCTCTCTGCAGTCTACTGTCTGCCTCCTCCAATGCTTAGAGATCTTTTGAGAAATAAAAGCAAAACCTTTAATTAAATTCTGCTTCCCTTTGCCACCTGGCTGGGAGCTGAAATCAGAGCACAGCATGGCAGCCATGCTGAGTCCCTGCAGCAAGCCTGCTCAAAGATGCTGGTCAGAGTTGCCAGGAAGTGAGAGACTTGGCCCAGGGTGAGGGGGCTGTTTGTATTTGCAGCAGCCAGCGGAGATCTGAGGCCAGAGCCTGGGCTGGGCCACTGCTTCCTTGGCCCTGTGCTCCGCTGGGGCTTCCGCTGTCCTTGGCTGTAGGCCCTTCCCACAATGCTCAGGGCTGTCTGATGGGGGTGAGTGTGAGGAGCCTGGGGGGTTATCCAGGAGCCTCCTCAAGTTCTAGTTCCAGCTGGAATCTCTGCTGGAGAGGATGGAAGCCTAGGGGGTGTGGAGGTGGGTGGCAGCCAAGGTCACCAGGGGTCACAGAAATGGGACGGCGGATGGAGCAGGCGTGGGAACACGAAGACCTGCATCTGGATCTGGGGCAGTGGATGGTTCTTTCAAGCTTCCTGCCGGACCCCAGGATCTCTGATCAGATCTTTTCCTCATCAACATTACTGAGTCGGGACAGCTGTCTGGCTTTCCCAGGTTACGATGAACTTGGTTCTGCTCTCAAGGCGGTAACAAACTCCATGGTTGGTGCTTCACCCATGTGATGCGCACTCTGTCATGGAAGTGCTGTGGCTTTGGCCTCCAGCCTGACTCAGTGGCACTGGGCATGTCCCTAGTGCTGACCTTAGGTTCTGACTCAGTCTCACTATATCCAGCTAGGACGAAGGTCTCACACTCCCCTTAAACAAACAGTGACACCCTGTTTCCATCCTGAAAAACTGCATCTGCAGTTAAATGGGAGCTGTCCTAGATTGCCCAGCTGTGTCCTCCATTTTGGCTCACCAGTGTGATTTGCACATAGCCATAGCCGTGTCATGGGGCTACACACAGCACCCCTACATTAGGCTTGGGACCGGCGTTCAGACGCACCACGGAGTCTATTCCTAAGTATCAAGTTTTAGACTACACAATAGTTCCCAGCGTAATCTACACCAGAAATACACTTGTCAGCCAAGTTGTTCTCTGGTCAAAGAATGTAGACACAATCATCAAAGAGTCCTCCCATCCCCTTCCCCGCTGACTTACTGGTTGTCCTTTGGGTCCAGGGGGTCCTGGTGGTCCCTGCAGAAACACAAAGACATGCATAAGTTGGGCTTTCCCCTCCTCCCAGCACTCAGACGACATCTGCTTGGAGGCCCTGGGAAAACCATTGATGTCCTCTTAGGACAGTATGGTCAGAGCTTCCCCCACATCTGTCTTGGTGGGATGAAAAGCCAAGAGGAAGGCAGGGTCACTGTCCTTGGAATGTGCTGCTATCTACCCACAGCTGTTCCTGGTTTGCTTGTGTTTGGGGCTTGTGACTTTACCCGTGTCCCTGATGTGTCTGTTCCTAAGCTTTGTGAGGCCCTGTGACCACAGCCAGAATTCCCTGCTCTCCCAGATTTCCCATAAGACATTGTTGCATTCTGGTGGTGGATTTGCAAATGCTCATGAACAGAACAGGCCTATAGGTCAATTCCATAGACTGGGCAGCTGCATATGAACATTCCAAGGTTCTCTGAATTGTACTTCTTTAGTTATTGTATACTTTTCTGTATAAGTGTGTGCATATGTGTGCACATGTGCATGCATGTTTGTGTGCACATGTGTGACGGCCACTGGTCTTCCTCAACCCGTCAATCATACTCTGCCTAACTTTAGTGAGACAGGGTCTCACACTAAACCTGTTACTTAGTAATTCAGCTGGGCTGGCTGGTCAGCAAACTTCAGGGACCCGCCTGTCCCCACCTCCCCAGCTAGGTGACTACATGTGTGTGATACTATACTCGGCTTTTCGGCATGGTGCTGGGGATGGGACTCAGGCCTTCATGCGTATACAGCAAACATGTCACTGAGCAACCTTCCAAGCCCCTCTGAATTCTATTTAGAGGAAAACCCTCAGCCACACAGTTACAAGTAAGCCAGTCACTCTCGGGGAGAGCAGCATGCACCCTCATCTTAGCCGAGCTGCCACAGTGTCGTGGCAGAGGGGCCTCCATTGCACAAGAGTTTGGAAAGGCTGAGAACTATTACTACAACTGACTATCACATTCTGGAGGAAATCGCATGTGCTGCTCCTGGGCTGTGAGCACAAGCACCCCAAGAGCGGGTTCTGGGAGATGCTCACTCACCTGGAGCCAAACTCTTGTGTGCCATGGAAGGCTCTTTGTCTCACGGCTGAGAGGGGAGCCTTCTCCTCTCTGGCAAGCTTTCCCTCATCCTGCTCAAGCCCACCACACTTTTCCGTGTCATTGTGTTGGAAGGGAGGGATGACCTGTGGCCTCCACTCAGGGACTACAGAAACGGCATCTTATGTGTCCTTACAACCTGATATACATGGCCTGGCCCAGAAAAAGTCTGTTTCCTTCTTATTGACCCGAGCGGGGCATTGGTAGGCTTTGTCTAGGGAGGATGGGCCCTATGGTTAACATGGAGCCTGAAGACCTTCTGCATGGTGGCAGGGCCAGAGCTAGCCTGGTGCTCGGTGGCACTCAGTGGGTGGGAAAGGAGCATCCACAGGTGACCTGACACTGGGCACAGGGACTTACCGGTCTTCCAGGTGCTCCCACGGGACCCATCTGTCCTATTGGCCCTGGGCGGCCAGGAGGCCCCTGTGAAGAGACACAGAGAACACGACTTGAAGACAGGCAGAATGGGGTGTCCATTCCAGATGTTTTATTTATTTATTTGTTTGTTTTATGCATGTGAGTACACTGTCGCTGTCTTTAGACACACCAGAAGAGGGCATCAGATCCCATTACAGATCCTTGTGAGCCACCATGTGGTTGCTGGGAATTGAACTCACGACCTCTGGAAGAGCAGTCAGTGCCCTTAGCTGCTGAGCCATCTCTCCAGCCCCCGCCCCTAAAGTTCTGTGTAGAATATTCCTTAATGGAAATGATACTCACCTGGTAGCCGACCAGGCCAGGCTCTCCAGGTTCACCCTGGTTGAGAGGGAACAAGGGTTAAATTAAGAATTACTAGTGTGTGAACGTGTTGTGTGTGTTGTGTGAGTGTATGTGCTTTATGTATGCATGTGTGTGTGTGTGTGTGTGTGTGTTGTGTATGTGTGCTTTATGTATGCGCGTGTGTGTGTGTTGTATGTGTATGTATGTGTTGTATGTGTATGTTGTATGTGTTGTGTGCATGTGTGTTGTGGGCATATGTTGTATGCATATGTTTTGTTTGTGTGTATGTGTGTATGTGTGTGTGTATGTGTTGTATGTGTATGTTGTATGTGTTGTATTGTATGTGTTGTGTGCATGTGTGTTGTGGGCATGTGTTGTATGTGTATGTTTTGTTTGTGTATATGTATATGTGTGTGTATGTGTGTGTATGCGTGTATGTGTGTGTGTGTGTGTTGTATGTGTATGTTGTATGTGTTGTGTTGTGTGTGTTGTGTGCATGTGTGTTGTGGGCATGTGTTGTATGCATATGTTTTGTTTGTGTATATGTGTATGTGTGTGTGTATGTGTATGTGTGTATGTGTGTGTGTGTGTATGTGTGTGTATGTGTGTGTGTATGTGTATGTGTGTGTGTATGTGTATGTATGTATGTGTGTGTGTGTGTGTGTGTGTGCATGAGTTCACGCAGGTGCAGAGGACAGAAGTTAATAGCAAATGTTGTTCCTCAGGAGACACCCAAACTGTTTTTTGAGTCTCTCTTTAGTCTGGAGCTCCCCAGTTGGCAGCTCTGGAGGGTTATTGAACCCAGGGATCTGCCTGTCTCTACCTCCTCAGTTCTGGGACTGAGTCTAAGGCATTGTCCAGATTTTTTACACAGGCTTTGAGATTTCAACTCAGGCCTCAGACTTGCGCGGCAAGCCATTTACTGACTGAGGCATCTCCTGAGCTCCTGAGAGTGAACTGGTTTTGGGCATCTTTGGGTTCATTTACTTCTATGGCAAACAAGTTTGACATGTACAAGCCCTTCCAGCCTGAGGTATCTGGTCTGTGGCATTGAGAACAAGGGCAGACTGAGCACCCCTCCCCCACACAGGAATATGATGACCCCAAGTTAATCACAGCCTCGCTACCCCACGAATCTGTAAATTCCTTCCCTGAATTGCTTCTTACACTGGAGTTAATTTCTAATTTCTAACTGGCTTTGCTACAGTTTACATGGGATGACTGAGTTTCGTCTCCTGCCTATGGCAAACATACCCGGTATTTGTCACGATCTTCTTTGGAGAGGGCGTAAGGTTCACCTTTCTGTCCCTTGGGTCCTTGGGGCCCCTAAATTAGCAGATACACAACAAGAAAGAAGAACACAGAAGAACCCATTATCTCCCAGCACGGCCGTGATGACATAGATGAGTGTGCCCAGTGTTCCCTGGGTCACATAGGCACTTCCAATATTAATTTCCTTAAGTACAACTATGAGTATGAAGCTCTTTTCATTTTATAATCTTAGAGTTAAATGGAAACACCTTATAGGATTTAAAATGTTTTCAGAACCCCAACCAAGCCTCTCTCCTCATCACTGGGCATAGGACTGGGCATAGAACTATTTAATACAAAAGAGTGGCTTTAATTATGCAAAATATAAGAAGTGCATTAGCCTTTAATATCTATATGTAATCAGTGTTTTACAGTGACACATGTCTCATGATGTGTAACCTAGACGGACAGAAAAGCAATGAAATTCGCCAAAACCCTGAGCCGTGTAAAAATGTGCACAGCTACTGCAAGGCGGAGGTGGAAGTCGTTAGCCAGAGACGCCAACTCAGTGCGGGGTAAAGTTAGCTCACGGCTTCTCCTCACCTCAGCGTGTTTTCAGGATACAAAGGCTTAACCAAAATGTTAGCGTAACCTGAACTTGCAAATGTCATTCTGACTGAGCATCTTAGAACTCTTTGCAAGGATCCTAAGAATGAAGTCACAAAGTGAACAATCTCAGGAAGGCTCCTGTATTGAAATTGTATTTCTGTTGTGTATCTGCCCATTGGCAGATGCTGAAGAATCCAACCTCCTTCCCTGTCCCTGGGAATCCTGTAATACGATCCCTCAGTGCCCAGCAGACACTGGGACAGGATTCAAGTTTTAGTTGTCTCCTTAAGTCATCCACTGTTATTTGACTTAGACTAGAGGAGGAGGCGGCGGGATCCTTAGGAGACAGTGGGTGAGAACATCAGCCAGGTCACTCATCGTCCACTTAACAGTCAGGAACGCTTGAGCCTAGGACATGCAGTGGAAAGAAGTGGGCAGGCAAAGCAGTTTTCACAGTCATGATGACAAGGACACGCCTGGCAGGTGGCCCTACTGGGCTGAACCTGTGTCCTGGCTGGTTCTGGGTGTCAACTTGACACAGACTGGAGTTATCACAGAGAAAGGAACCTCCCTTGAGGAAGTGCCTCCATGAGATCCAGCTGTGGGGCATTTTCTCAATTAGTGATCAAGGGGGGGGGCCCTTGTGGGTGGTGCCATCCCTGGGCTGGTGGTCTTGGGTTCTATAAGAGAGCAGGCTGAGCAAGCCAGGGGAAGCAAGCCAGTAAGAAACATCCCTCCACGGCCTCTGCATCAGCTCCTGCTTCCTGACCTGCTTGAGTTCCTGTCCTGACTTCCTGTGGTGATGAACAGTAATGTGGAAATGTAAGCTGAATAAACCCTTTCCTCCCCAACTTGCTTCTTGGTCATGATGTTTGTGCAGGAATAGAAACCCTGACTAAGACACCGGGAAGTAGAGCCAAGGTCACCATACTGTGCATATACTCACAGGGAGGCCAGGGAAACCCCCGGATCCAGAGGGCCCCTGTGGACCGGCGTCTCCTCTGGTTCCATTGCAACCATCATAGCCTGGCCTTCCTCGGGGTCCGCCTTGCCCTGGGTGCCCCTGCAAAGCAGAACAGTCAGGTTTTCATGCAATTGACCCCTAAAACAGTGGGTCCCTCCCCCCCCCTCCCGCACAAATCCAAGGAAAGGAGAATTCAAAAATGGACGAAGGAAGGAATGATTAAACACGAAAGGATGTATCTTAAGCAGGTTCAAGGCTGGGTGATCCGAGAGTTCCAAGAACTAGTTAAAAAATGAGCAGTTTAGTCTCAGGCTGTTTGTGGGAAAACATTTTTCTGAGTTGTTTATCTCTGAAAATGTGTGGGATTCGTCCCTCCGCCCTTTTCTCCAGATCCCAAGTAATGAGGCCGTTGCTTCTTTCTTCCCGGCTGCAGTGGGGCGTAACCATAACCCGAGTCTCCTTGAGCCACCCTCTGGGGCTCCACATTGAGGACCTGACTAAGCTGGGCTCACGGTCTCCTAAACATGGCTGCCTTCTCTCTGCTCCACTCCTTCAGGACTGTGGGGCTGCTGGTCAGAGGGTAAAGAACAGACCTTCCTTCCCTGGCTCTCATTCCTGGTACGAAGCCAGCCCTGCTAGTGGAGCTGGGGCCTGGTCTCCATCCTTGTGTGTGCACAGCAGGAGAGAAGGGGCGTGCCGGTGTGGCAGGGACATCTGTGAACATGGGCGAGGGTTACAGGGCCCACGCCTCTACCACAGCCGAGGATGAAGGAGGCTGACAGGACTCATCCCTGAGCTCAGGTCTGGCCAGGAAGCCGCCTGGGAATCTGTTGGCTGAGCCCTGTGAGTCAGGCGCTTACTTTTTTCTACAAGAAGTTAAAGTAAACTAGCTTATAAAAACACTTTTATTGCATTTTGAGATTTTTCTCATGAACAAACCATGCCTCCTCCCCCTCTTCTTTCCCCCCCCCCAAGTGTTGGGACACCACCTATTCTATAGCTTAGGCTGGCCTTGAACTCATGACCATCGTCTTGTCTTTTCCCCTCAGGTGTTGGGATGGCAAGCAAACTGTAACTCTCTCTTTGCCTCCCTTATGCGCAGCTACTACAAAGAATCTGGGCAGCTGCAGAAGGTGCTGTGGGCTTTGGTCTCTTCTGCTACATGCTGGGCCATTTTATATTCACATTGCCCTGTGTGGCAAATGATCTCGAGACCTGCTCCTTACAGACCATCTGTGAATCATGGGCTATTTTTCTGACTGTTAACAAGGCTCAAGTTTTAGCAAAGTAGATTCCGTTTTGGAGCCCTGCCTATAGGAACCTCCGGGAAGGAAACACTTTGTCCATTGTTTGTCGGGAATCCAGGAGGAGAAAGAGTGCACTGAATACAGCCCCTCCTCCATGTGATGCCGTAGACAAAGGGAAGCCGGCTCTTTTCAAGGTTCTTTAAGTCATAAATGCATTGCTTGGGACACACACAATGTTTAACCTTCTCATCTTCCCAAACACTTACAGGAATTCCATCTGCACCGGGGAATCCAGAGACGCCTCTCGCTCCCTGTGAAGAATCAGAACAATTAACAAAAACAGAAAGGCCCAGTGCCCACCCACAGCAGAGGACCCCAGTGCCCACCCACAGCAGAGGACCCCAGCCAGGACCCCCAGTGCCCACCCACAGCAGAGGACCCCAGCCAGGACCCCCCAGTGCCTACCCACAGCAGAGGACCCCAGCCAGGACCACCAGTGCCCACCCACAGTAGAGGACCCCAGCCAGGACCCGTACCACATCTCCTTTTGGTCCAGTTGGTCCAGGGACTCCCCGTTCACCCTTGTCTCCTTTGCGGCCCTGTAGTCCTGGGAATCCTTGCAACCCTGGGGGGCCATTGTACCCCTGGGTGCCCACTACTCCTGGCTGACCCTGTGGGAACAGCACATGTTCAGGATCACAGAGGAAGACAGGCACACATTCTCAGTCACAGTCATTTTCCAAATGGCTCTTCCCATTCTCCACAATCTAGCATCCTCAGGAACGTTATGGAAATGACCATCTTCTACCAGGGCCACCACAGAGGGATTGCTGCTGCCTAGGGAAAGACATCGGACAGCGCAAGGGGAAAATGGGAGCGTGTGACAGGCGAGGTTGGTGGTGAGCGACCAAACGTCAAGTTGCAGTTGACAGTGTCAGCTTGCTTGGCTTCCAAAAGTCTCTTCAGTGTAAAATGCTCCCAGTGATTTCCCTAATAAGATGCATACAGGTGCTACACAAAACACAGCACATCCATACAACGGAGTATCACTCACCCTCAAACGGAAAGTACAGACACACGCTCCAACGGGAATGAGCTCCGAGGACACACGCTTATGAAATAACCAATAATAAAAAGACGTCGAAAGGTCTCACCTCTAGGACATCCCTGGAGTGGTCAAGACCTATCTGCTGCCTCATTTCCAAGCCCTCGGCTGCCCTGGAGCTAGAGGCTTCTATCTCTGTTTCTGATTTTCTTTCCTCCACTGCCCACATGTAGTCTTTCTTCACTGAGTGCTGAGGGGTCATCTTCGGGTCTCATAGTATTTTAGTGAGAGGACAAGTTTCATGGAGGTGGATGCCATGGAGGTGCAGTCCAGTGGCAAGAAAACCTTGCCCGAAGCTGTGCATATCTCTCCTCTACTGTGCTTGTAGGAGCCACAGGTCTGTGGGTGGAAGTGCCCCATTCATTGAAGACAGAGGCTGATGGGGAAGACTCAGAAACCTACCCCAGAGCTCAGGCACCCTACTACCTCAACCCAAGGAGAGTCTGAAAAGGTCTCTGGGCTCCATCTTCCAGCTGTTGCCACACTAGCAAATGCCCAGCCAGGGCGGGGCAGGCTGAGCACGGTGAGCAGTGGTGGAGTCTATGCATCTCAGCCTCATTGAGGACCGTTACAAACAGGAGGCTGTTAATTATAATGGCCAGAAGCTGGAAAGAACCCAGATGGATACTGAAAATGTGGTACATTTATACAATGGAGTATTACTCAGCTATTAAAAACAATGAATTCATGAAATCCTTGGGTAAATGGATGGAACTAGAAAAATATCATCCTGAGTGAGGTAATCCAATCATGAAAGAACACTCACGGTGTGTACTCACTGAAAAGTGGATATTAGCCCAAAAGCCCAAGACACAGCTCACAGACCACATGAAGCTCAAGAAGAAGGAAGACTGAAGTGTGGGTACTTTGATCTTTATTGGAAGGTGGACCAAAATACCCATGGCTCACAGCCAACCAATGGACTGAGCATAGGGTCCCCAATGGAGCAGCTAGAGAGAGGACCCAAGGAACCGAGGAGGTTTGCAGCCCTGCAGGAGGAACCAATATCCAACCAATATGTACCAACCAATATCCCCAGAGCTCCCAGGGACTAAGCCATTAACCAAAGAGTATACATGGAGGGACCCATGGCTCCAGCTTCATATGTAGCAGAAGATGGCCATTTCAGACTTCAATGAGATGAGAGGTTGGTCCTGTGAAGGCTTGATCCCCCAGAATAGGGGAATGCAAGTCAGGAAAGTAGGGGTAGGGGGATGGGATAGGGGGTTTTTGGAGGGGAATGAGGAAAGGGGACAGCATTTGAAATGTAGCACGCCTATAATCCCAGCACTCTGGGAGGCAGAGGCAGGCGAATTTCTGAGTTTGAGGCCAGCCTGGTCTACAGAGTGAGTTCTAGGACAGCTAGGGCTATACAGAGAAACCCTGTCTCAAACAAAAAACAAACAAACAAAAAAAACACCCCCCCCCAAAACCAAACCAAACCAAACCAAACCAAACAACAACAAAAAAATGAAATGTAAATAAAGCAAATATCTAATTAAAAAAAAAAAAAACCAAAAAACCAACCTAAACAGGAGGCTGGTCGCACCACGTGTTTTCCCGTGAGGACAGTGGCACTGTGGGGCAGACACAGGGCCTCTCAGCTCACCCTGTCTCTGAAGCTCCATGGTTTTGTTGCTGTTTGTGTGTTTGGGAAAAGGACGTGCTTTGGCTCTGACTTCTATGGATGTCTTCCAGTCACATTTATCTCGTTTTAGTTTGTGGTGCTGCTAGGAGCTGGCTTTCCTGGGGTTTGCCGTGTGGAGGCCACCTGCCAGTGTTTACCGTGACCCCTCCAGGAGAACGGGACACTCCCCACAGTGGCATCTATACTGTTTACAGCTTGTAAGTCTGTCAGTGGGATAGTCATCCTAGGGCTGAGGGAAATGGTTCCTAGCTTCCACAGCACCTGCACGTGAGACTGTCCTCTTCCCTCACGGTCAGACCCTACTGGCAGAAGTGACCCAGATGACCCCATGAGCTCATTTTCCTCTGCTGTCAGCGGATCTTTAACCCCTTGGATGAGGCGTCTGAGTTAGGGGTGAACTCTAATCTTGTCTCCTCTGGAACTTGCACAACTCACTGTGCTCCCTGAACTCACAGGTTTGTGCAACCCTCATCCTTATCTAGATCCAAAATACTCTCGTGGCCTCAGAGGGAGAGCCGGACCCCGCAAGCTGCCCCTCCCCGTTCTTCTTCCCCGACTCTGGCAACCCCACATTGGCCTCTGTCTCTTTGGTTCCCTCTTCTGTAATTCAGCAGAAACTAAATCACATGATGCGTGCGACCTTTCGAGTCCGGCTTCTTTCATTCAGTGCAATGCTGGGGGGGGGGCTCACTTATGCTGTGGCACAGACCAGCCCTTCATGTTCATGGCTGAGTAGTACTCCACTGTATGGATATACCTCAGTCTGTCCTTGCATCTGCTAGTGGGCATATCTGAGTATCTCTATCTTTTGGCTATTTATTTACACGTATGTATGTATGTATGTATGTATGTATGTATGTATGTGTCTGGGCACATGTGGAGGCCACACATCTGGAGGTCCCAAGACTTAGTGGGGTTAGCCCTCCCTTTCAGCCTTTACATGGCTCCTGGGGCATCAGCCTCAGGTCTCCTGGTTGCACTTAATCTCTTGCTGAGCCCACCTGTGTCATGAGGAATAGTGTTTCTGTCAGCATGTGTATCCAACAGCTGCCCGAGTTCCTCCTGGATGTTTTCTGTGTTTATCCCCAGGACTCAGTGGATCTCATGACAATTACACATTTAAGTTTCTGGCCAATCTTTTTCCTCGGTGGCTGTATTGGTTCACAGCCCTACGAGAAACGCTCCAATTTTGCTTCACTCTAGCAACTGGAACATTCCAAGCGCCCAGGCTGAGCTTCTCCAGGGTGGGGGAGGGGTGTCTGGGGAGACCGTGGGTTGGCCCCTGACCTCTGGGGCCGGGCAATCCCGTTGCTAGGCTGAGCCCTGCCTTGTGGGATAACTGGGGGCACGTGCACACAGCCTCAGCGTGCTCTGGGGAGGTGTGTTTGGATCTGCAGGCAGGCTGGGGCTTTCCCCAGGATGTCCTGCCTGGTGGGGAAGCGCTCTGTGGAGTGAGGAGCAGCTGCACACGCAGGTGAGGAGGGCTTCCCTTTGTGCTAATCAGCCCCTGGCATCCTCTGTGGAAAGGTCCAGCTCAGAGCACTTATTTTCATCTCTTCCTTTCCTTGTGTAAAGAGGTTAAAAATAAAGCCGTCCCAAGAGAAGGTGCCCACTCCTCCACGTGCCTGTGGCCAACCCCCAAATCCCCAAATCCACGATGACCTTCAAGTTCCTGCTATGCTCTTGAAAATCACCTCCCTCCCACACCCCCATCCACTGCAGGGACACAGAATGTGTTACAAACCGCGGACACTTTTCTAAGGACCTATAAGGCTGTGTGCTCCCCATCCCTCCTTTCCACCCTACCCACGGGGTGTGCCTCCTGGGGGTGGACACTGAACACCATCACTCCACTGTGCACCTCCTGGGGGTGGACACTGAACACCATCACTCCACTGTGCACCTCCGGGAGGTGGCCTGCCAGAAGCTTAGAAGCTCTTTTCCCCACGGTTGTGGCGTGGAGAAGTACGGAACACTAGTCAGAGCACCAGTCGGGAGGAGCCACAACTGGGCTCAGAAAAGCCAGGTTGAGGCCTGCCTGCCTGGCTCCAGGATGACCTGGTTCTGCCCTGTGTCTCCGTGTGGGGTTGCGCCAACTTCACACCGAATTCACTAGAAATCCATTGTCCCAGGCATGGCTCCGGTGCCCTGGACCTACATTTCACAAGGTTCCTAGAGGTTTTTGTGTGCGTTGCTGTTGGAATAATACCACATCCTACACTCCACATCCCTCCACATGGCCCCTAAGGGAGAAGATGGTTATCTTTTAAATAAGAAACAGCTCTTTAGGACTAAGTTCTAGCTCATTGAGTCTGGCTCATAGGTCTGGCTCATTGAGTCAAGCACAGCCAAAAACAAACAAATCAAAAAACCAACAAACCAACAAACAAACACCCCCATTATGTCAGCTAAACCTTAACTTTAATTACACATACCTAGAAGACAGAATAAATGGGACAGGGATTTGCCCACTCTCGACCCCTCATCCTTCCATTTCCCTTTCTGGAGTCACAACTGGTGTCACAAGTCGTTTTTGGTGGATGGCAAGGCCAAACTCAAAGCCAATGAATGTTATTAAGTTCTATGGCTAAATAAGAGGTGTGCTTAGAATTGGGCTGGAGAGATGGTTCAGTGGGAAAGAGCATTGACTGCTCTTCTGAAGGTCCTGAGTTCAAATCCCAGCAACCATATGGTAGCTCACAACCATCTGTAATGGGATCTGGCACTCTCTTCTGGTGTGTCTGAAGACAGCTACAGTGTACTTAAACATAATAATAAATAAATATATATATATTTTTAAAAAAACAAGAATCCCAGGCTTCTGAGAATGCTCCTGAATTTGGAAAAGTTTATGTCTGGAAAAGGGGCAAGATGTCATGCAGAGCTGCGACTGGACATTTTGGACAAAGGCCAGATAAGCCCAAACACCGCTCCTCTGACCCCCCCCCCCCCAAGGACAGAACCAGCCCCTGTGCACACCAGGATGTTCAATCTGGCTGCAGCCTTTCCGGGCAGAGCAGAATAGACTCCCTGTGACGCAAAGCCCGGGGATGAATGGTAGGAAATCCCCTCTCCCTCCTAAACGGCCTCTTCCTGTCTCACCTTTCATGGGCAGCAGTCACAGACCCTCCTGCCCTCCCGATCCCCTTGCAGACTGTCCCTTCCTCTGAGGGCAGTAGACCACAACCCTTGATGATTCCGGGGAATTCCTAAGTCCTAGTGAATTTCTGCAAGCTGATGGCACACATTGGAAAATCCGAGAGATGTCCGAGATGGCAGAAAGGGCTCCCTCGGGATCCAGGAAACGCATTCTGCACCCAGGACTTAGAACTGTCTACTGTTCACGAGGATGACATGTGTGGACGTGTTATGTCACCTGCAGGAGGAACTAAAGAGTACTAACCCAACAGTATGTGACATGAGAAACTTAGAGCTACTTTCCAAAATTATTTAACAGATTGTGGTCAAAAAGCAAATAACATCTGGCTTGGTGAGCTGGCTCAGCTGGCAGAGGTGTTTGCTCTCCCTCAGGACAGAGGACCTGAGTTCCTCCCCTGGGACCCACACGGTGGAAGGAGAGAAGTGACTCCCAAAAGTTGTCCTCTGACCTCCACACACATACGCAAACGCCATGGCACACACGAGCCCCTCCCCCACAAGTAAGTAAGTACATAAATAAGTATGTAAGTAAGTAAAATCCACACACGATGGAGCAAACAGTCAGTTTTCCTCTCAGGACCCCAAGTAGGGACATCCACTCGAAGTGGATCAGACACAAAGGAGAGACAGAAATAAAAAAACACAAACTCAAATCAACTCACTGTTACCACCTGCAAAATGGGTAGAAGAAAATATTGAGACTTTGGGATTGTAAAAGATTTCACACACACACACACACACACACACACACACACGCACACACACACACCACAGAACAAAATAGTGGAGAAGATTAAAAAGTCCAATTCTCCAAATTCTGTTGAAAATAAAAAGGCTCTAAACTAGCCAAGGCTGGTCCGAACTAGATGAGGGACTCCCTGGCATGCTACTTAAACCTCCCGCTGATGCCTGGCACTTGTGAGCCTGCAGTGGTGGCCTGGTGGCCAGAGTCTCCTTAAACTTTTCCCCTAAGCAGTTCCGAGCATCTGATTCTCACCTCTCGCTCCACAAAGCGTCAGCTGACGGGCTGGCTGCTCACGAACTGCCGATATTTGGCTCCGTCTCACTCCCAGTTCTCCCCACTTCTATTTTTAGAAAATTTCCTTATGTTTTTGTGGTTTTTGAGGCTTGAGCCCAGAGTCCAGCACGTGGGAGGCAAGAGCTTCGCCACAGAGCTACATCCTCCGAGTGCACCCCCTTGAAGGCCACTATAGTAACCTCGCAGTTTCTGAGGTTCAAGAGAGGGGGCGCTGTCCTTCGGAGAAGGCTTGCCACCCTCTGTCCCAGCCCCCATTCGGTTCTGTAGCCCTCTTGAGCCATTCAGGAAACCCTTGTCTTAGCCCTGCACCGGCCCTGGAGAACTGCTGATTGTTGGCTCCTTAGAGGGCTCTGCTTATCTGTCTACACAGCAGACGGAATGCTGCCGGGGCCCTCATGATGAAGTCATCACGGAGACCACCCAGACTCATGGAAGAAGGCCTGTGTATCAGACCCTGCTCAGCATCTGATTAGATAATGAAATATTGTGGGCAGCTGAGGCGCGGGTGAGGCAGGCTCTGGAATGCCGGGCGCTACTCCTCCAGAAGGCTCAGGCCAGTAATGACCGAACCTGGCTGCTTTAAGCATGACTGAGCTGAACATGTTTTGCAATGGGTAGGAACTTGGTGGGACCACTTTGGTTGGGGAGGAGTGTTGGGGGTCAAAAGTTGTAGAGGAAAAGAGGTGTGTACTGACACAAGTCTGCAAAAGTATAAAAGGGAAAGAATTTTAATGTTTACTGGATATCTCAGTTTTGAAATTTTGAAATGAAATCAACATTCTTGGTGGGAGGAACAGGGCCGGGGGTGATAGTGCAGTTCCAGTAATCAACACCAGGTGGCAGTCATTCTCAGCCTCCAGGCCAGTTAGGAAACCTGCTCTCTGACTTGAAGGCTTTGAGTCAGTCTCTCTAGGGTCACATGACTTAGCTCTAGGGGACAGAGGGCAAGTTTCTCATTTGCTAACCTCCCTTGGGGATAATCCCAAGGAAAACTGTGATTGCCTAATTCCAGTTAGTCCGAGAGGCTATCATACCCCACTTCCCTTAGAATAATTAAGTCAATAACTCATAATCGTTCCTTTAGTCTTGTTAAAGGAAAGTATGCCAAGTATTGACACTGGGAGCCTGCTCCCATGCCTACCCTGGTGGCACTTGCAACAGTGACTTCAAGTGACATTAGATGGAGTTCCTCCCGAAGACTGAGTCAGGACATACCTAAGAACGCTGGATCTTTGCTGACAGCCATTTCCAGCTTTGTTAACACATTAGATTTTAATTCCTGTAAAACTCAGGACACAGAATGTCACTGTGCTCATTCTAGTGTGTGGGGGGGGAACTGAGGTGGGGTGTGGTCAACCAGGCTTGTACATTCCAGGACAGTGAGCTCACATGGGAGATGGCCATGTGGTTCTAGAAACCCACTGGCAGCCGGGGCATGCTCACTAAGGAGAGGAACTTAGGTGTGAAACCAGGCAAGGCAGGACAGGTGTGTCTCCCACACAGCTCAGGAGAAGAGGGACAGGGCAAGGCAGAGCTGGCAGAAATACGGCTCAGGGACAAGATAAAAGGGTATAAAAGTGACTTCTGAGGCGGAGAGGCTAGGAATGGACCACAGACGGTGGACTGGGTGGAGAGGGTCCGTGGGAGGCTGAGGGTCTGGTGATGACTGCTCATGCCGCTTGACCACCATGACCTATCTGAGAAGGCAGGGAGAGGAATGTCGTGGTCTTTGAGTGGCTGGAGCTCTATGCTGGGAGGTGGAGGAGCCACTGTAAGGCACATAAATGTCACTTGGAAAGAAAAGCTTAGGAACACCTCCTACCAAGAGATCTCACTTCACCAGGGAGGTGTTGAGTCTAGCCCTAAAGGGCCTAAGGAAGTGGCGTTCTCTCTCTCTCTCTCTCTCTCTCTCTCTCTCTCTCTCTCTCTCTCTCTCTCTCTCTCGTCATATCCCATGTGGCCTCTGAAGGGCTGTGTTGGTTTGATTTGCTTTTATTTTTTTGGACAGGCTTTCTAGCTCAGATTGGCCTCAAACTTGCTACCTAGCCAAGAATGACCTTGGGCTTCTGACCCTCCAGCATCTACCTCCCCTGGGATTACAAGTGTGAGCCCACGTTCAGTTTCTGCAGTGCTGGGAACCCAACACAGGGCCTTGTGCATGCTAGGCAAACACTCTAATGACTGAGCCACACTCCCAGTCCTAGTTCACCCCTTGCTGGAGACAGAACTGGCATCCTGTACTCCAGCCCTAACCCTTGACGTTTGATCCTGGGAAGGTTGAGAGGCAGACAGTCCACATCAGATCAACATCAGATCACACAACGTCACACACAGCCTCTCTTCCTTGCACCTTTAGAAGAATCTGCTCTTTGTGGGGACCCCCAAGATAAAGCCTGCCAGTCCTTGAGGTGGTGCCCCGCCCTCCAAGAACCAATCTATGACACCGTGGCAGCCCTCAGGCTAAGCTTGTCTTCTGGACAATGACTAAGAGGCTAAGCTCACAGCCAACTATGGCCATGTAAGTGACTCTGGTGTCTCTGCACTTCCTCTCTCATCTAGGATGACCCTTCTGATGTCACTGAATGCATATCCTGAATGAAAACACACCGCAGAAGACCAAACTCCCACTTAAGTCTGTGAGGAGCTAATGCATGGCCCAGTTATGCAGGCGGGAGACCCCAAGACCCAGTGACATCCTTCTGCAGTCCAGAGAATGACTCAGGAGGCATGTCCCCAGGATGCATGACGATCCCTTCTTCCTTGGAGACAGTGTTTGTGTAGTTCAGGCTGGCCTCAAACTCACCCTGTAGCAATGGATGACTGAACTGGTCATCCTGACACCACAGTAGGAACTGGGGATTGGACTAGGGCTCTGACTGCTGGGCAAGCACTTTATTGACTGAGCCACATCTACACCCTTTTACTTTCTAAAGACTTTATTTACTTTTATTTCATATGTATGAGTGTTTTATCTGTCTCATGTTTTATATGCATGAATGTCTGTGTACCAAGCGTGTGCAGTGCCCAAGGAGGCCCTCAGAGGCTGGTGAACCTCTCAGAACTGGTGTTACAGACTATTGTGAGCAGCCACATGGATTCTGGGAATGAAAGAATCCAGGTCCCCATGCAAGAGTAGCTAGTGTTCTTAACCGCTGAGCCATCTCCGGCTCTCCATAAATTCTTTCTTTATTATTTTATTCTTTTATGTGCATGGGTATTTTGCCTTTCTGTATGTCTGTGCACCAATTCAGATATGGTGCTCCTGAGACCAAAAGAGATGCCCTAGAGCTGCAAGTATCACATGGCTGTGCTTGGCCTGAAATGGATTGTTTTTAAAAGAAGAAAAATAGATAGCACATTTCTTCAATGAAATGGCAGTAGATATTGAACATAGCTCATCCTCTTGACGTTCATCCTACTCTTAAGTGTGACAAAAGGTCGGTAATCTCCCAGGTGATCAAGATGGAACCCACCTGATTCCTCGGTGAGCAACCAGGGAGATGGTGCATTATGGACCCCAAGCAGGATCTTCATTGCAGATGTTGGTTTTCCTTGGCATTTTGGATGTCCTTTAGAAATGACCTAAGCCTCTTATTTCTGCAAGAGCTTACATACTCATGACATGTATGAGTGCACATGCATGTGTGTGCCTGTCCTCAGCTCCATGTCCTCGGGCTTCCCTGCTGTGTCTTAACTTGCGGTGCAATGTGGCAGGAGTCTGCCTGCATGAGAGCAGTCATTTATACCTAGACAGCCCCATCCTAATCCCCAAGGATGGTCCAGCGAGGTCAGCTTGGCTAGGCTGGCATGCTGGGGACACCAGTCATGCCCACAGAAAAGCTATGATGGCAGAAGTGTGGCCAGCTGTGACCCATGACTCCTCGTGGCCAGCTGTGACTGCGGGTCCTCGCTCCGTGGAGCTCACAGGGTTCTCATCCAGATGTGGCCCAGACACCTTCCCAAGACACTTCCTCTCTCCCATCCATAGCTTGAGCCAGGGAGAACTGACGCTTGTTGTTCCTTGGACCAAACTCTCCTATCAAGGAGGCACACGTCCTCAAGCTGAAGGCTCTTACCCGGCTCCACAGCCCTCCTCCTTAAACGGGCCTTTCTCCTGAGTGCTGGCTTAGGGCCATCAGAGGTAACTCTGGAGTTAGCCAGACTCAGTCCTTCTCAGAAGGCCTCGTAGGACACCTCACCCCTCTCTCCATGTTCCTCCTCTCTCCTGGACTCTGCCCAAGCATCCGCAGATCCCTAACCGCAGAATGTCTAAATTCCCTCCGGCACCATGTCCTGCAATAACCCCGTCTTTCTCCCAAGACAATCCCTGGAGTCCAATTCTGGACAAGTAGAGACACTGCTAGTGTTTGACTTAAGTCCAAGGACCCGACATGGTTCACTGTAGCTGCTGTCCTGTGTTTCCCCAGTCTGTCCTTCTCTCTTGTCCTCTCCTCCGGGTCCCATCACCTCCTGCCTCAGTCCTCATAATAACCCGTTAGCTAGCTTCCCCTCTGCCTTGCCCTGACAACTCTCTGGTGGTCACTCTAGAAGCCAAGGAGACTCTTGTGTTACACTTAACTTAAACCCGTGCCACCCCTCTGGCCTCTACATAATCTATGATGCTCCTCGAGTATTTCGATGGCTTCTAACAATGCCCTGATGTTGTGAACACACGTCTTTCTTCCTGAAAAGCTGCTCCTCGCTTCTTCTCTGAGCTGATATTGCCTTGAGTCCTCTTTGATCTGCACTTAGCTTCTTAGCTGCTCCGTACACTTCCCTATGAAATCCCTTCTGCGCCTGTTTTGCTTCTTGAGGGGTTCAGTGCAGTGCCTGGGCCATAGGACACTGGGGCTGGAGCTGTCATGGTTGCAAAGGCACTGTGGCTAGATAGTTGACAAGCATTCCCTTGTCAGTGCTCTGTCCTCACGCCAGCCTGGCCACTGGGGTGTGCTTCTAGGACACCAGAGGCCATTTGCAGGATTAGTCTGAGAGTTTTCCTTCCCCGACATACCTGCAGAAAAGCCCACCAGCCTCCCGGAGGCCAGGCAAGCATGGAAGCCCCATCCTCACTCGTCTTCCAGCGAGCAAGACAACCGCGCAGCGGCTGCCCATAAAGGGCGTGGGGAGAAACGTCTATCCAACACCCGTCCGTCCTCCATTGGATCCACGCCTCTCTCCATCCTCTGTCAGTCTCTGCCACGTATCCATCTCTGTCTTTCTCATTGATCCACGCACCTACTTATCTAAGTACACACGTGCGCGCGCACAGGAGGACTGTCATATGTGTCTTACATTTAGAAGGTGCAAGGAGAGCTACGCATGAGAAAAAAAGCATGAGAGAAAACACAATGTGGGCGTTCCAGTGAAAGCGACTTTGGGCTGGTGAGATGGTGACACAGCTTGTGAGAAGCAAGGCCGATGCTGTGATCATCAGGCAAGGCTGATGATGTATGGCAAGCAAGCCCAATGGGCCGAGTTCAACGTCTGGGACCCATATAACAATGGAAGGAGAAGACTTACTCCACAGTTGTCTGTGACTCCCATGAGCATGCTGTGGCGCTCCCTACCCCCTAGTACATACACACTACACACACACCATCTTGTACATACACAGAAATACGTTTAAAAGGTCTATTGCTAATGGTGCCAGAGGGAAAGCAGCTGGCTTATGTGTAAGTCACAAATAACCCAAATTTAAGTTTCTTATTAAAGTACTGTTATCATAGACACTCATTCCCAGTTGTATGCATGCTCTTTACAAAGCAGCTGGGTGGCCTGGGGTTTGCAGAGCTGGGGAGCGCTGTCTAGACTTGGAATGGTTTCTAACTATGACTCCTAACTTGCTGGTGCATTCTCAGCCTGTGACTTCTTTAAGACCAGGAGGTATGCTAATCCTGAAGCACAGCTCTGGCACTCCAGGGTCCTTCCTCGGTGAACGCCGAGGGCCACGCTTGGCCATAACTCCCAAGAAAGCTTTCATTATGTTTAGGAGGAGCTTCCTGGTGTGCACAGGGCTCTTCAGCTCAGAGATGTAAGGTTACGAATAATAACTCATGGTCTGGTCCACACTGGGGAGTTATGGCTTATGCAGTTATAGAATGTACTAGCTGCCCAGTTGGCAACAATTCCTGTGATCCAAATATTAATTTTTTTCATGCAAAACAGTAGCACTGCTCTGGATCTGACACGTCAGACAAGAATCTGGGAGGCAGGACTGTGGCCACTGTGGGCTGGCTGGAGTCTTCACAGCACAGCGATTAACCACAGTCCCATCTCCCTCTGTGAAGAGCCTGTCTGTCTGTCAGTGTACCTTCCCACAAAGCAACAGACAACGGACAGTGCCCAGTAGACACTGCCAGTTCCCTTCAGTGTAAGTACTGCAGGTGGGTGGTACCACAAGCGCTTTCCTTTAAAAAGACCCCAGTGAGCTGGGCATGGTGATGCACGGCCCTGATGGACCCCTCCTCTGTTCTCTCTTGGCTTTCATGCCAGGATTTCTCCTTGGTCTCTTTAAATGTTGCTGTCCCTCAGACTTCAGCCCAGCTCCTCTGGCTGAATACGCTTCCATTTGACTTTATATCGGAAAAGCTGAACTGACCTGGAAGTGATATCATAAAAGACTGAATAGCAAAAGAAAGTGACTTAAATCCACCAGGAACACATCATGTTGTTTGCTAAGCTGTATCATCTAGACAGAAACTGCTCTGGTCTGAGCATGTGCAGAGTCCCAAAGTCCATATGCTGAAGCGAATACCCCTCCAAACTGGCATTCAAGGCTTTGCTATCAGAAGGTGCTGAGGTCACAGGTGGACCTCATAAATGGGTTAGTGTCAGCGACTCCTCCCTTAATGCTGAATCTGTGGTGTTTGGATGTGGGCTGTCTTGCTTGCACATGTGTGACTGACTACATGTGTGCAGTTCCCATGGAGGCCAGAGAAGGGCACTAGATTCTCTGGAGCTGAAGTTACAGAAGGGAATAGGTCTAGGCTCCTAGACCGACTAGCAAGTGCTCTTAATTGTGTCTCTCCAACGCCCAAGCTATGGCCTCGAGTTCTCTAGTCTGAGGTGTTTGGTCTTGTGGCCACATAGGCTGTAACAGTGATTTTGGTCACAGAGATAGGGTTTTCAAGACCCTCGAGAGCAGGGGTTCTCAGCCTTCCTAATGCTGTGACCCTTTAATACAGCTCCTCATGTTGTTGCTCCTTCGTAACTGTGACTTTGCTACTGTTATGAATCATAATGCACGTATCTGATATGCAGGATATCTGGGATGTGGCCTCCACAAAAAGGATCAACAATCCTTCAGAATATAAGTGGTACTGAACAAAAACATCCAGAACCATCCGCAAGGACTGCTGTACGCAGAGAGGATTTTTCTAAACTAAAGAATTTCAAAGAAGTTTAACAAAAGCACTTCATTCCCATGGGCAGACAAACATAAAAACAAAACCCTACAGTCTCAGAAATACCTCAGAGCAGCTCCCTGGGTCCAGAGTGAAGCCCTTTCTGGAGTTCCTGTGGCACATGCTGCTTGATTTGCATTCTTATTCATTTTAAAATACATGGGTTAGACCATCTCAAGCTGACTCTCCTGATCCGTCAGCGCTAACACCACGAGTCACATCACCGAAGACAGGCTCTATGAAGACGCTGCCTCCTTCTGTCCTACAACAGAGAGCTAATACCCACCATGCAATCGACACACAAAACGGAGATGGAGTAAAGGGTGAACGGAATAACTGGATGGAAGCGTTGGCCATAAAACCAAAGTCTGTTGAAGCCAACTTCATGGTTAGGAAAGAGCTGGAACCGCGTGGGTGTGTGCTCAAGGCCTGAGGAAAATTCCGGAAGTTCAGCAGATGTTTTTTGTTAGGAGGCGGTGGAAGCCCGGGGGCTGTATCTCCTTTTTGGGAAACAAGACGATTAAAGAAATGTATTTCCTTCTTGAATAGTTTTCTACTCATAAAATGCAAAGCTCATTGGCACGGTGACCTCCAGACCCTTCCCAGGGAGCTCCGAGCACTGCCTTTGAAAATCCGTGACAGGCAGACTGACAGACATCCCTTCCTCCTGCTGTGCTTTCTGCCCTCTTATTTATGGTTGCTCTCAGCTGCAAACAGCTTCTCCAGGATTGGCAATGGTGAAACTTTCCCTTCCATTGGAAGACAACTTCAGAGTCACAATGGCTTTTCTTAGTTTAGAGTGTTTCTACATAAACATGGATAAATGGGGACTTACACTCAAGAAGTCAGGTTAGTAACCTTAGTACAAGGTGGCTTCCTACTCTCTAGAGACAATCTGGAGCTCGAATTTGAATATTAGAATCTCTCTGGAAGGACAAAGGTCTTTACTGAACAGGCGGTTAGTGAATCAATGTTTATAAAACATCTCATTTAAATATGGCATCTGCTGGAGAACTTTCCTCCACATAAAGATCGGGGCATGCGAGAGTCAGACTGTATAAACAAGATGTGCTTTGTGAGGAGCTGGAGACGGGAGCTACTCGCTGGTCAGTGGCTGATGAGATTGCACAGCACCCCACCCCAGACCTTGTTAAAGTCTAGAACTCCAGCTGGCGCTCTGGAGATCTCATCAGATTGCTCCACAGGGTTACTGGATATGTCGCTAACATGGACCGCATTCAAGGACATAAGATTCTTCTAGCCCTGGGGACATTACTAAAGTCCCTGAGAATTTTAATGGCATGAGCCACAGAGGGAACTTCTAACAGGACCAGGCTACAGACACCAGAGTGAGCCCCACACAGACCCCGCCAGCAGCCAGGCAGAGTGAGCCCCACACAGACCCCGCCAGCAGCCAGGAGTTCCCTCCAAGAGGAGCAGGTGGCTTACGGCTTTCCTGTCAGGAAGATGATGGGGTGCAGACATGACCAGATTAAACTGAATTAGGTCATTTGTATGGGAATTTACACGTCAAACAGTTTTGTGGCAAATCTCCCAAAATGTACCCGGTTTTTGAAAAGTTCCATTTTTTTTAATGTCCTTTTAAAAACTGGACTGTGTCACCCAGGGAATATTACATGCCTAGGAGGAGGAAGGGTTTCACAAGACTAGGCTCAACCCACTTGTTTTTGGTCATTTGTGGGAAAACAACCAGTGGGGGAGTTCTGATTTGAAGAACTATAGTTTGGGGTCAGCCAAGCTTGGGAGCTAATTAAACACCCACCAGGATGAACCACATTGCCTGGTCCTCATGCCCCCAAGTCAGATGGGGGGGTCTTAGGTTGATCTACGATGAGTAACTCATGTAGGATTTTTTTCTTTGTTTTTGGTTTTGCTTTGTTATTTTTAGCACAGTGTAGCCCAGGATAGCCTGGGACTGCTATGTAGCCAAGGATGACCCAACTTCCGAGAGCCATGAGTGCTCTAAACGCATGGCTTAATCTAATTTTGCAGCTGAGATTCAGGAGTTGTGCACCCAGGGAACTGGAGTAGGTGGGTAACCAATTTCCTTTGAATCCCCCCCAGTGCCTCTCACTCCTGTTTCTTAGCCTTCTTTTACAATCATTCCCAGAATGCCAAGTGCCGGGCTGCTGCACCACCATGCACGTGTTCTTTGAATTTTCCTGCCAATTAAAAAAAAAAAAATTCTAGGCTGGAGAGATGGCTCAGTGGTTAAGAGCACCGACTGCTCTTCCAGAGGTCCTGAGTTCAATTCCCAGCAACCACATGGTGGCTCACAAGGATCTGTAATGGGATCCGACACCCTCTTTTGGTGTGTCTGAAGACAGCTACAGTGTACTCATATAAATAAAATAAATAAATCTTAAAAAAAAACCCTCTGATTAAAAAAAAAAGAACCTTTGATTAAAAAAAAAATCTCACAGCTAAAATTTCATGTAACTAAAGAAAAAAATAGTCTTCTAGGAATGTGATCCGAAGAAGGATGCGTTGAAGAAACCGTGCCACGCTAACTTGGCTGATGGCTTCCATCTGCCACCCCCTCTGAGCCGGACATGTCTGCTTCCATGTGCAGCTGATGGTGAACTTCTCCATTCCATTCTAAGCAATGGCGACTCCAAACTCCTCTCTAAAATCCCCACTTCATCACTGATGCTATTTAAATTGGCAATGTGTTTCCCCACCGCAAACCTTACCATGTAAAAAGTCTTCCTTACCATGTAAAATGGCCAGGGAAATGAATTCCCAAGAAGGGAGTAGGAAGAGGAAACAGAGGGAAAAGAAGAGAAATCTGCTGTTGATTCAGATTTTTGTGTTCTGAAAATCACATCAAAGCGTCCAGCCAGCCGGCTGAGCGTCCTAGTGATCTGGTGGTTGTCAGGTTTCCCAGGGTGGATGGCTCTTTCCTAGGTAGGATACAGCTGCTAGTAGCAGCCTCTCTTCTCAACTTATCAGAGAGCTGCTAGAGTCTCACTTTAGAGATCTCTCACTGAACTCAAAAGTCACAAAATATTAAATTTGTGACTGAAAAACTAGGCTGGAGGAACCTCACACCTCTGTCCTCCCGCAGTCTCCAAACCCACCACGGGTCTCACCACAGCCCGCTCCCTTCATCTCCACAGAGAACCATTTACACCCGAGAAGGCAGGAGGCTCACTGCAGTCTCCCTCTGTCCCCTCACCCGATTCCCTCTGCTACATTTTCCTAAGTGGCAGTCCAAGTCTGGGCCAATACTTCTGGCTTCCAGTTTTGATTTACTCCCCAAATGTCTTGCCTGCCTTGCCAAGATTGTGAAATACGCCAGCCACCTACACTGTTCTTAAAAAGTAAAAAGAGTGTAATGCAATGGTTTACTAATGGAAAATATGTATCCGTCACTAAGTGGAAAGGAGGAATAGAAACTCATTTTTAATCTCTCTCTCTCTCTCTCTCTCTCACACACACACACACACACACACTAAGCAAGCTCCCATAAACAAAGAACCCGCCCCCTGAGGACCCATTCCAATGATTGACAGATCTGGGACACAGAGGCAAAGGATAGCTTAGCTTAGGACACTGTGGGGGTGGATTTTTGGTTCCGGGTCAGCACAGGCCACCTCTCTGTGGACCTGCCTGGCAGAGCTCTGCTGGGAGCAGCATCCAAGACTCCTGTGACGCATCTCTGAGTGACCAGCATGGGAGCCTTATCTCCAGACAGACAGCTGTGGGGGTGGATAGACAGCTGGCTCAGGGAACTTTTCCAAAAGCCCTCCGACCGACCGTCATGTACCGTTAGCAGGGCTCCCTGCACGCTTGGCAGGCCTGCGCCAGCGGGAGCGGCTTTATGCCCAAGGATGGTAAGACTGTGGGTGACTTGCATTAGTCATATTGGTCAGCCCAGGGCTGGCAAGGCTCAGGACTTGGAGAATTCAGGGGCTTGGCTTGAACCGCAAAATAAAACCACAGAACACTTGCACATTTACGAGGTCGCTTTCCTGAAATATGCTTGTGCAGTCTACAGATCTGTCCTTACCGAACAGCAGCTCTAACGTGACATCACTGCGTCATCACCTGCTGGCACTGCCTCCTGGGCTCTCTCGCGAGAAACGGAGTGGAAGGGAAATTCCTATCGTGACTTTGAGTGGATTTCTGATGGAATTCAGTTACAAGCTGTTCAGGACTTATCTTCTGGGATTATTGGCGGAGTTCGGGAAAGGGATGGGAAGGGCTGAGCTTGGCTGGTACAATGAGTGCTTAGCATGCATGAAGTTCTGGGTTTGATCCCAGAGTTGAGTGCGGTGGTACAGTCCTGTGAAGAGCATAAGCCACTCCTTATGTATGTATGTAAATTAAAAATGTATGTAAATTAAAAATGAAAAGGGAGTGGAACACCGTGATACTCCGCTAAGGCAAAGGGCACACTCTCTGTCTGCAGACCTTCTGCTTGGTCAGATTTCATCATTGCTGGGGCTCCTACCTCAGAGGAAGGGCAAGTCCCCAAATGAGTGTTTTGGGAGATCCAGGGTGTGGCAGGAGCTGAAGGCTTTCCGTGTCCTGCCTGCGGTCTTCTGAGACCATCTTGACCCTCTGACTGCAGGAGCAGAGCAACTTCTGTGCATCTTCCCAACCTCTAGGCTAGCTGGTAAGTGAGGAAAGGATGGCCTCACACCCTCATGGGACAGACTGCAGGCTGACGAGTTGGCTGAGGGAGAGGAGAGTGGGGCAGAGCCCACAGAGGGACGAGGCCCCAAGATGGTGGCATGTCCCTGGCTGGAACTCATGAGTGTTTAGTAAAACCAACCCCCTGAAACCTTTCCTTACTTAACATGGTAGTTTCCTGTCATAGCTAAAAGAGAAGGGGCTTGTCCCTACACAGAGGAAACCCTGGGTCTGCGGGGCTCCCTGAAGCCCCCCTTCTGAGCCATCATAGGGAGAATGCTGGCCATACCTGGCATCCTCTTAGTCACTGACTTGAGATCTAATTTCCTAGGAGGTGTGCTGGCCCTGGTGGAGGGAACAAGGGCTTTTTGGCAAACTGAGCTCGCAGGGTTTCCCAGCACCTGAGCCATCACTTTCCCGTTATTTCTAGCAGGCCGCAGCGATTCCCCACGTGCCTTTAAACTTCATGGTTTCATTTTGACTTGTGTTTGAATGAGCTTTTAACTGATAACCAAATCCATGTGAACAAGTGGTAGGACTGGAGAGAAGGCGGGTGGCGGCCAGCAGGCCTGTGTTGAATGTTTTAGTGGGATTGCATTCTATCCCAGCAATAGAAGGTGATGCTTCAGCCACAGGGAAAAGAGTTACCTCCTGAGTGTGCTAAGATCTGGTAGAAAGCAGGCAGCAACAGGAAGCTGTTGTTGTTTATTATTGTATTATTGTATTATTGGCTAAAGATCGAATGGGAGACTGCGATGCCTCAGACTGCTGTGTGGCTGGGGGTATACAGTATATGTCTATGTACAGGAGTGTATGTTTAGTGGACAGGAAGCCTGTGTTCACTCTGCAGCACAGAGAAGCAGCCAGCAACGTCTAGTTCCTTGGGTCCCTTGTCTCGAAGGTCTGATAGCCAAATGGAAGGGCACGATACCTCCTCAGCATGTCTTCTTTCAGGAACTTCCCACCCTGTGCTCATGTCCTGCCCACTCAGCTTCCTGGAGCTTCTGTGACAGTTGGGTCCTGCTTGGACATCAGCACGTTCACATAACTGACACTGGAGAGGGGCAGCCAACAGTTACTCTCCGAGGAGAGTGGGCCTCAAGCCAGGCAAGAGGACAGTCTTTCCTTCAGAAGTGAGTTTTCATTGACAGGTCTCCAATGACAGGAGAAAATATAGACGAACACCGAAGGACCGAAACCTAATACTAAAAGATGTACTCCCTCGCTGTTCCAATGCATTTCAGCAGGACTGCTGTTTCGTGTTACATCATCCGGTGCACACTCACAGGAGTCTTCCTGACGTCACTTTACCCCGCAGCGTCTACTGTTTGTCATCCTTAGGCAGGCGAGCAGCTGTTGGGAGGCACAGTTTCAAAGCTTCTGTTCACTTCCCGATTTGGTCAGCTTTGAAGCAAGCTTGCCAGAAAACTCCAAAGACTCAGGTTTACCTCACAACAGTTGCCTCCAGCGACCTCAGTCATCTTATCTCCAGCCTTTCCTGAGTGTGGATGGCCCTAGGCTGTCTTCTCCATCCTCAGAAAGGTTATCCAGGGCAGCGTTCCCTCGAGGGGAGAGCAGCCCTGGATTGCTCTGTTTCTTACTCATTTGGATGACGCTCAGTATCTGATGGTAGGCTTCCTTCTTGATCCTAATCTACCTGTCCAGTAAATCTTTCCTTTGTAAGTCTCCTCACAGCTGGGACAGAAACCGATCCATCAGTTACCCGCTACGGCCTCATCCTGGACCTATGGATAAATCTCATAGTCTATATTTCACTTTCTGGGGATGAAAATCACCCGCCACATCTTTATGCAAGGTCTAACAGGCAGTTAGAGGAGGAAGAGGATACGGGGGCTCCCACAGAACTGCAGACGCTTCCAGGGCAGGCAGGAAATATCCGATAATTATTCCTGTCACAATTAGATAGGGCTGGGAAGGAGAGAGAGGAAGTGGAGGGGGTTCTCAGGCATCCCTGGAGAAAACAGGAATGAGGCAGGCCTTGCACTAATATGGGCTTCTTTCTGCTGAGGAAGGGACACCATCTGTGGGTGAAAAAGTCACAGGCTTTGAGAGAGGAAGAGAACCCGAGCTGGGAAGCATCCTGCAGACCGGCCGCTCTCCCTGTGCCTGCCTCTTCTCCACTCAGCTCCAATCCTTTCCTCTCCTGCTTCCTTGTGAGCGGTGGTTCACAACCCTCCCAACACTGCCACCCTCTAATGCTGCAGTTCCTCCTGTGGTGGCAACCACAACCACAACATTATTTCCATTGTCACTTCATGATTGTAATTTTGCTACTGTTATGAATCGTAATGTAAATATTTTTTGGGGATAAAAGTTAACCAAAGGGGTCAAGAGCCATAGGTTGAGAAGTGTTGCTTTAGAGCGTGGCTGGCCTGGCCTGGCTCGATTCTCTTTCCCTCTGCAGATGAACGGTGAGCTTCCAGTGACATTCTCTGAACTGCCTGCAAGTCTTTGGAGGATGCCCCGAGCTCCATCCACATGGGTGCTCTTGGCCACAGTTGTTGGTTTGTTTGTTTTCTGGTGGATTTTTTCCTCTCACTGATCAATTCAGGCTGTCAGGATTCTCACCTCTTCTTTCTTTTAGAATCTGAAGTCTGAAGTTTGTCTTCTGTACTATTTATTGTTGAAAATCTTAATAAGTCACCATGAGAAGAAACAGAATGGGTGTATGAGAAAGAGAGAGACAGAAAGACACACACACACACACACACAACATGAGAGAGAGGGGGGGAATAAGCCTACAGACTACTCAAGTTTTATGGGCATCAAAGGAGAACTAAGTTACTCAACTATCTTATGATATTAAGATATCATGAGCAAGGGCTTTTGCTTTTTTTTTTTTTTAAGTGAGCAGAGAGTCCCACTCACTCATCAGCGTTCACAGGTTGTGCAGACTGAGGTGACCCTCCTGGGATGAGTGGAAGTCTCTAAAGGAGCCATGGCCATGAGTTGTCTCCACTACCACACACTGGGTACCAGAGATGTCTCTGTTTCTCCCTCACCCTGCCGACCCCTCGGTTAGTGAGGCGTTAGCTACAGGGCAGGGTTTTAACTCTGCATTCTTTGGTGCTCAGGAGCTTATGCAAGGCCATTGGGACAGGGCATGGTCAGACCGTTATTAAAGATCTGCCAGGCCCTGGATCTGAGCCTTTCTATTCAATTTCTTCTTCAAAGGTCATCCCTGAGGACTGGAAGAACAATGCAAGAACGTGTTTCAAGTTCTCCAGGAATTCTTTTTTTTTTTTCTTTTTTAAGATTTGTGAGTAACCTGTAGCTGTCTTCAGACACACCAGAAGAGGGCATCAGATCCCATTACAGAGGGTTGTGAGCCACCATGCAGTTGCTGGGAACTGAACTCAGACCTCTGGAAGAGCAGTCAGTGCTCTTAACCACTGAGCCATCTCTCCAGCTCAGGAATTCTTTTAACTCAAGAAATCATTAGCAGGACTGAATACTTGCAAAGCTCAGAGATAGCCACAGACTGCAGAAGCAGGAAGCGAAGTCTAGTCTGGGGACTCTGGTCTGGTTACTGACTTGGCAGAAGATACTTGTTTTGCAAACCCAAAGTCCCGGCCTGCTGCAAAGCTCAGGACTCACCAGATCTATGTCCTGAGGACTTCGACTCATGCAGGAGGCAAGGGAAACTACTTCAGTCAGTGTAGGATTCTGGACTCAACAGTTTCCTATAAGACTTTTTCAAATTTAACCCCAAACAAAAAGAAACAACAAAAAACTGACCCACAGCACTACTAAAACTAGACACATTTTTCCATGGATGAGGAAATGCCCTTAAAATAAGTTTTGACCCCACTCACTTATCCACATTTATAATTTACTTGTGACCCAAATATTGAATAAACTTCAGGAAAAGATACTGCCAGACACAAACAAGAGGCTTCCACTGATACACGCCTGTTTAGAATACAGTTGTCGATATGTAAATAAGGATTTGATTCAAATTTGGTAATAATCCCAAGTGTTCAGAGTCCCATGGGAACGAGGACTCACTGACCACAGGCTCGCTGCGAGGGGAGCTCTCTGGGGTCCTCGGCTGCCTGAGGGGGCCTCTCAGGCATGCGCAGTCCTCTGCATAGAATTCCTCTCCGCGGAACATGCTGGGAACGCGTCATTGAGGATCACCATCAATGGAGTCAAAGGCTGTGAGAACTGCTCCCCAGTCCCCGGAGGATGAGTTTCCGTCGCTCTGCGGCTAGCTAGCCTGAACTCAGAAATCACAGAGCGGAATGCTTACCACCGTCAGAGTTTCGAAACCTCAGGCGTCTGGGAACCCGGAGGACCTGATGCTAAGTCTCACCTGCACCTGGCGCTCCAGGTGTCCAGAGTCCTCCTGACTCTACTTTCTGAGGCTGTTTGGTCCGGTCATTGTGTCCTTGGGTGTGTGTAGGGATGAAGACATTGCTGTCTTCCTTGGAAGACAAGCTTCCTAAGCTCTAGGGACTCTAACCTTCAGGGGCTGCCACAAAGCCCCAAGGGCAGTTGTTCTCTGACCTTTCTAGAGCACACTAAGAGGAGCAGTAAGGGGCCTGCCAGGGTACTGTGCCTTAGGACTGTGACCTCCTTGTGACCAGCATGGGACCAAATACCCAGGACACACACAATGCACGCGAATCACATGTTCCACATATTACCCCATATCAAGTAAGACAGATGCTTAATAAAATTGAATTGGCTTGAGCCAGCACACATCGTATTGATTGGAAATGTTTTTGACGAATACATATTTATTAAACATAGGTATTTTTTGAGGGGAGAGTAGGAATTACATAGACCATTTAAAAAAACTTTTTTTTTAAAAGACAGAATCTCAGCTGGACAGTGGTGGCTCACGCCTTTAATCCCAGCACTTGGGAGGCAGAGGCAGGCGGATTTCTGAGTTCGAGGCCAGCCTGGTTTACAAAGTGAGCTCCAGGACAGCCAGGGCTATACAGAGAAACTCTATCTCGTGAAAAAAACCAAACAAAACATAAAACAAACAAACAAAAACAAAAAACAAAAGACAGAATCTCAAATTTCCCAAGGCATGTAAGCCTCATGTAGCAGAGACTGACCTTAAACTTACTATGTAGCTGAGGATGACCCTGAACTCCTGACCCTCCTGCCTTAACCCCCCAAATGTGGGGATTACAGGTATATAATACCATGCCCATGTTAATTTTTTTAAAAAGCAGCTTTAGAAATGTCTAAAGGAAAAAGTATCTGGTGTACATAACAAAGAAGACTGTTTCAGTTACATGTGTCTGTCACTGAGAAAACTAGCCCAGAGAATGCTGCATGGGCCTGCTTCCGGGTCAGCTTCCCACTGACGCCTAGACCTGGGAAAAGCTGTCACGCTGAGAGCTGAGCGGGAAGCGGCTGTCAAGCTGAGAGCTGAGCGGGAAGCGGGCAGCCTGGGAAAACCTACCCTACGCTTCGGCTTGCCTTGGCCAGGGGATCCAGTTGGCCCAGGGCAGATGCAGAAGGACCGGTGCTCACAGGGAGGTACTGCTGACACAGCAGAAACCGGCCTTGTGGCTCTGATATTTATCTACACTGCTGCTGCTCAAGCCGGTGATTTCAATTACAAAGTGGATTAACTCCAGCTCTGCCTCTTTCTCTGTGTATGTGTGAGCATGCTTGTGTGCGTGTGGTGTGCATGTATGTGTGTATGTATGCTTGTGTGTATATATGATGTATGTGTGTGCGTGGGGGAACACAGCCCCTGTTAAACACTGAGGCGCGCAGTATCCTAGCAACGCTCTACTTCAGAATGCTGGGAGGTGAGGTGGCTGGCTCCTGCACTGTCTCCACAGGTCCTCAATACAGCTTCACACGGCTTAGTCCTGAATGAGCTGGAGGCGTGTCTTCCTCACCATCAGCCCAACTGCAAGTGCAGCAAACAAGGGAAGGTGGGCCTGGAGCCAGAAGTTCTGAGGGCTGGGCAAACCAGCTTCAAGCACCCTAGCGGGGGAGAGCACAGGGGTTCGAGCACATCCAGCAGGGGCCGGAAGTGGGAATCCCAGGAGCACACCCACGCGGCGCAGAGCAGACAATGACAGACACATGGCCGTCAGGGTAACATGACGAGTCTGACTGCAGGGAGGTCCGGGAAGCAGTGGCAAACAGATCTTTGAAGTTTGGGCAACGCTGTCCATCACCCATGGGCTCTGACGTCAGAGCTTTCCCTTGAGTTATATACAAATTGGAGTCTGTGCCACCCACAAGCTAGACTTCAGGCAGTGAGTTGACCATGGTGTCTGCGCAGGGCACGGGGCATTCTGCTGAATCACCATGTGGAAGTTTTGTCTCTGGGTGCCAGGTTTGGGTGCCAGGTTTAAGGCCAAAAAGCACTGCTGTCCGGCGGATAAAAACTCCTATTCTGTAAACACGTTCTTCCCAACAGCAATTCATCTTGCTCGTGGGCTTAAAAATGTTTCAACAGCGCCGAGTGTGATGGATCACAGGACTCGCTCTCTTTCTCATTCAATGGGTAAAAATAAATCTTGGATTTCGGGCAGAGGGGAGGAGGCAGTGCCAGAAGCCCAGAAACCTTCCCTTTTCCAGTAGTGGTGTCTGCAGCGGGAGCCACACCCAGCGGAGCCTCCCGGAGGAGACAGATGCAGGCAGTGCTGGAACTCTCTCTGCCTAGAGGCAGGGCATGGCTAAGCTATTATGAGCTGTCTACGGTTTCAGGGGGCATATAAATAAGAACATAACAGTTTATCTTTGGCCACTGAGGTACACTCTTAGGGATTCTGTTCAGATCAAGTCGTGGCCCTGAGTTTTCTCCTCGGGCATTTTTGGTGTTATATTGTAAAAGTAGCACTGAATTTTCTTAAACATAATAATGACCTAGGAATACTAGAAGGACTATTTTTGCTCATGCAATTGGTAGGTTTTGCGCACAACCCCAGGGGTTCATGTCAGAAGGCAGGTGAGCAGTGGTAAAGGGTTCACACTCCTAATGCTGTGATGTCACTACTTCTTCTTCTTCTTCTTCTTCTTCTTCTTCTTCTTCTTCTTCTTCTTCTTCTTCTTCTTCTTCTTCTTCTTCTTCTTCTTCCTCCTCCTCCTCCTCCTCCTCCTCCTCCTTCCTCCTCCTCCTTCCTCCTTCTCCTCTCCTCCTTCCTCCTCTCCTTCTCCTCCCTTCTCCTCCTCTTCTTCCCCCCTCCTCTTCCTCCCTCTTCTCTTTCTTCTTTTTTGGTTTTTGGTTTTCGAGACAGAGTTTCTTTGTATATCCCTGGCTGTCCTGGAACTAACTCTATAGACCAGGCTGACCTTGAAATCCTCCTGCCTCTGCCGCCTCCCCAAGTGCTGGAATTAAAGGCTTGAGTCACCACTGCCTGGACAGCATCATTTCTTAACAGACCCAAAGGGCCTTAAGCACCGGGCAGAACAAAGAAGTAGGGACGACCAGCTAGTGCTCCACAGGGCCCTCTGAGGGTGCCAGGCGGGGGTGGAATGTGGGAAGGGGGGCGGCTGCTGTGAGCTGCTGCGGTAAGCAAGGCTGGGCGGGAGGACCCTCGGACGCCTGACTTCAAGCTGGGGTCTTGTGTCCCCGCCAGGAAAGACTGCTCATTTGGCTTCAGCGCTGGCCTCTGAGTCTCCCAGGCTGACGTGAATTTAGAACAACCCAAACCAAAAAAATCCCAGAAGCCTTCTAAACTTAGAAAAGAGCTCAGGGCTCCGTCTGGGGTGGGTCACGTGTGCCCTTCCCAGCTTGGTGCCACCAGCAGCCAGGCAGGCAACCTGCCCGGGTCTGTCGGAGGATGCTGAGGACCAAAGGCAAATGTGGCTAGTAGGTGGTTTTCCTGCAGTGGTGCTGCCTACCTGGCAGAGAAAGATCTCCCACTCTGACAGCACAGGTCGGCTGAAGCTGGTGGGTTTCTCATCAGCCTGATTCAGGAGTTCCGGTCACATGACCCCATTTAGCTCCGCCTCTGGATGTCTGAGTGGCTTCTCCTCACATACAGACACCAGCTGTGGCAGCACGCTTGCTGTGTTTGGATGCTGAGATGGTCCTTTCAAATAAGTTTTCCCCACAGAACATCCAACCTCCTCCCTTCAGCAGAACCCTTTGTAGAAACCCTGGAGGCAGAAGACCACCCCAGAGGGCCAGCTTTTCTGTGGTGACTGAGATGTGTGTATCACAGACCAGGACCTTCCTTCTCTGTGAAGACGCTTACACAGCGATGCTCACTGGGTCTGTGGGCTAATACGGAACCATAAGGGCAGGACGCTGCAATGAGTGACAATAGTGTTATTTCTGGCTATTAATGCCAGGGGGCAGCAACAGGCCCTCTCTGCCCCCTGCAGCTCATGGCTGGCTAGCTGTCTTACAAACTCCATTTCTAATCTGCACGCCAAGCCTGTGGGGGAACACGTTTTCCTTATTTTTGTAGATAACAGAGAGATCAATAATACTAAAGGCTTCGATGATGAGTGGGTTGTGTGTGAGGGCTTTTTTTTTTTTTTAATCATCCCTGATTCTGTTTCTGTTGCACCGTGCTCACACTGGCAGACACATCCAAGTGTGTCTTCTAAGAAGCCAATAAGTTGGCCATTCTCTAACACGACTGAGCATTATCTGAACTTCTGGGAGCTGCTCACACCACTGGGTGATGTCGATGGCACATGTGTGGCGCTGGCACACGTGGAATCACAGAACTGAAGACAGATGGAAGACTCTAGAGTCTACCTTACTTTAACAGGGCATCACAGTTCTCTTTGAACTATTAAGACAGTAACTGTTGGTAGAACTTTCTCTCCAGACTTTCTTCTACATGGTCCTCTTGTAGTCTACTTAAGATTGCTACCTAGTTTGTATAAAGACTGGCATCTTTGTTCCTTTATGGGTGGATCTGATTTCCCTTCTGATATGGTATGGGTCACAGATCCACTATCTTTCTTTGGACACATTTTCTGTATAGAGCAAAAAGGACCTTCACAGTTGGGGGAGTCCTTAAATTGAGTGACTTTCTTGGTGCCCAAGTTCATCCGTTTAAATGAGGTGAGATGAAAGTCACCAATTGTCTTGCAGTATTAATTTCTCGACTTACTGTGTATACATAACCTTGTCCAATCTAAATGTTCAAATGAAATAAATCTCTTTTTGACTTGATACAAGCTCGGAAATCCTACACTCAAAGCCACAATTGCACTATAGCAGATTAACCTTTGTCAAATGGATACAACATTTCTAAATGCAGACTCCTAAAGAATATAGTTTGCAAAACAGCACCTTCCTGATTCACAAAAAGCAGCCTCTTCCCCCTCTCTTCCGCTGGGCTCCCAAAGGCCATGTGAAGAAGGGGTCGGAAGGCTAACTCAACCAAGCAACAGGAAAATAGCACTTTTCCTCCCCCCAACCCCACCCACCACTGCCAGCCCAGATACCACCACAAGAATCCCATTGTGGACCTGGGCACCTCTCTTTCCATGCATTTGAAAAAAAATAAACAAAGGCTATTCTTCTTAGTGTGTCCCCTCTAAAGCCGTCTTTATAATGCAAGTTGATTTATATATATATATATATATATATACACATATGTTCATTGAGATGGGGGGTCTTACTATAGGTATCATTGGTGACCTGAAAATGCTCTGCAGACCAGGCTGGTCTGGAAAGTACAAAAAGTCCTCCTGTCTCTGCCTCCTGAGCGCTATGACTAAATGTATGTGCCACCATGCCTGGCATTTGACTGGAATCCTAAAGCTGAAGTGAATATGTCCCCAAGTAGAACTTGTGCACATATTTTCTATTACACACACTCGACTGGCCATTCCTCTCCTAAGACCCTCTTTGTTCAGATTATAAATGACAACCTCAGACTACTGAGTTGAGTATTAATCAAGAGTGTGTGAGTGTGTGTGTATATGTGTGTGTATGTGTGTGTATGTGTGTGTGTGTGTGTGTATGTATGTGTGTGTGTCTGTATGTGTGTATGTGTGTCTATGTGTGTGTGTAGGCGCGCGCGCGCGCGCGCGCGCGCGTGTGTGTGTGTGTGTGTGTGTGTGTGTGTGTGTGTGTATGTGTTTGTAATCTCTCCTGGTAAAACTCCATGCTATTACCATATCTATTTAAGAGAAGCCTTCGGCACAGTTGTCAAAGTGGTATCTCCTGATGCCTTCACTTTTATTTACTTGATGTGACACACTTTTAGTACCTTGTACACACACATTAGCATGCATACTTTGAGTAACTTGTGAAGCGACTGTGAAGACAGTCCATAAATAAAGCAGGCATGTTTGTCAAGTATCTAAGGAAGCAGATGACTCACGCCTGCTCCACAGCACCTGCTTCTGCACTTAGTCATCAGCGAGGCTGATTCAGAGTTCTCCCTGGGGAAGCAGGCGGAAGATGGTGCACATTGTTCTATGCAAACTTCAAGTTTTGTTTCTCCTCCTCAAGTCTTTATGTGTGCTCTGGAAAGAATTTATCCCATTTGGCTCACCCACAAGATGCTAAAGCCATGTTTTAAGAAAAAGGCCCTCCAGCGTCCCAGAGCACCTGTGTGAAGACCCTGGGGATGATGCAGGAAAGGCTTCACTATGGAAGGAAGCGCCTCTGCTCTGGGTAGGAGCTGATTAACACAAATCCTTCTAGATCACCACACTGCTTCTGTTTTCTGATCTGAGGACTGGTCCCAACAGCAGGGGACAAATGATGTTGGTAGGTACAGGCCAGCCCTAGGGAAGACAGAATGAGACCATAGGAACCCCAAAGCAAACGTGTCCCTTTGAAATACGTGCTTAGGAAGGGATGAATGCATCAAGCTCTTAGAAAGAGAAATAAAGCCCAAGAAGAGGTGACAGTATAAAATCTACCTCAATCAGTGATAAGATGTCGGGACAGGCCTAGCAACGTGCTTTATACAACGAATGTAAATACACTTTATCTGTCACTACCTGGAAGTGAGGCAGATGACCTCAGATGTTTTGCAAGCTTGACCTCCGGCCTAACGGGAGGATTCCTCAATGCAGATCCCAGAAGCATCCAGAAGGTACTTTATCTGAGACTCTCGTCTCTGTGCCTGAGGCTGTGACACTGATCCTGTGCGTGGCTGAGACAATCCCTTCCTGTGGCAGGGGCCACAAAGCCCAAGATCATACAAGAGGCCCTTGAACAACTGCTTTAACAATTGTTTCTCTGTAGGATTTGTTTAATTTTGAAAAGTTTCAACATTGCCGAGGAAGCACAGTTATCTAGATATGTGTGCATGAATTGGGCTGTGGTTGGTTTGGGTCACCGTGCTTGGGATGGGGTATAGAGGAGAGGGGGCACCGGGATTTCTTGGTTTTAGGAAACAATGAGGTCTCTGGGGAAGTCTTCTCACCTCCTTGTTGTCTGATACTGGAGGTAAGGAGCTGGCAGCTTTGATAATGGCTGACCAATTCCTAGATTACCTCTAAAGGGAATTGGAGATTCCAAAGAGTCAGCTCATGGAGGTATAAATTAGAGCATATTCAAGGTGTTAATCTTTAATTTAAAAACTGGAATCACTCATACAGGTGGTCATCATTACTGTAGATTAGGCAAAGGCACAGGAGAAGTTTGTTAAAAAAGAAATCTCCCTATTAAATACAAAATGCCTGGTGTGGGCGTGCAGAGTGGAAAAGACCCAAGGTCCCTTCCAGACTTTCCTTCGAGACAAAAGTATTCCAGAGGGTTTCTTTGAAAACCTGCCTGGAGACTTCCTGGGACTGAGCACCTCTTATCAGACTCAGGGCTGGTCTAGCTGGGCCAAAGTCTTGGATAGACTGTTGTTGTTTTTTTTTTTGTTGTTGTTGTTGTTGTTTTGAGACAGGGTTTCTCTGTGTAGCCCTGGCTGTCCTGGAACTCACTCTATAGACCAGGCTGGCCTCGAACTCAGAAATCTGCCTGCCTCTGCCTCCCAAGTGCTGGGATTAAAGGCGTGCACCACCGTAGCCCAGCGGATAGACTGTTCTTCAAGAGATGGGTTGGTGTGTGCAGAACTCCAGAAGGGGTCTCTGTCACCCTGATGAGTGCTGAGGTAGCTGCCTGGTAGATGGCAACAGTTCAGAAGGGCCATACTGGAGCAGGAAGGGAGGCAGAGTTAGCTCTGGGATAGTGAGGAGGAGGACTCTGCCTCCACACGGCTGCCTCTGCCCTCCTCCCACAGGATAGCTGTTCCAAGCAAGATAGTGTAGTAGACTCCAAGACAGTTTTTTTTTTTAGTACCACTCTCTCAGGGATGAGGGAGAGACCAAGAAGCCCATGGCAAACGCCTCTGGAGATTGGAAGGGGCCAGACCTGGACGCCATGTTGTAGGACAGAGTTTGCATGCACTATCATGATGCTCTTAAGCCCATGTCTGAGCTATGGAGCGGGAAGTGGGCCACATGGTGGGGAAGGTGCTAATGTCACGCTGCCCTGGCTTCTTCAGCTGAGGCATGGTTCCCGACAGCAGACACTGATGAGTGAAAGAAACTGGTGAGACAGAAGAAAAGGAATTTGGCTAGAGATGATCTGGAGAACAAGCCCTTTAGGTCAGCTCAGCCTTGGGTGTGGGGTCATAGGTCAGCTCAGCCTTGGGTGTGGGGTCATAGGTCAGCTCAGACTTGGGTGTGGGGTCATTGGTCAGCCCAGACTTGGGTGTGGGGTCATAGGTCAGCTCAGACTTGGGTGTGGAGGTCACCCTATGCATTATAGTATGTTTAACTGTGTTCCAGCTTTCACTCCAAGATGGTGGTGGTGTGGGGTGAGGGAGAGGGAGGAGTAGGAAAAATCAATGCTTGCCTCCCACACTGTAGTGACTGTGGGCACTCTGCCCCATTTTACAGAGGGAGAAACTGAAGGGGAAGGGTGTGTCCTGTGCACTGAGTGCCTGGGCCTCTGTATGCCAGAGTTGGAACTAGCACTGATGTCCCTCACATGGAGTGCCGTCTTCGGCCCTGGATGGCAAGCTGGTGTCCAACCGTAGGGCGAACTCTGCAGCACCTGTGCACATTAGCCTGCTGTGTCGGATGGGTAGTGGGGAGCCTGGAAGAGCCAGGGGTTGCAGGAATGAGTTCCCAGACCCACAGCCCCCACAGGAGAGCTATTGGCAGAGCTGCAGAGTACCACCCTTGGCTTAGAGGAGGAGGCTTGAGAGCCTTCCAGGGCGGTCAGGGTGTTCCTGAGCTTAGGAATGCTCTGAGAGGGAAGATTTCATGAGCCTGTGGTGGCATAATCAGGCTAAGGTTAGGAGCGGGGGCGGGGTGCAGTGCAGGGCTGGACTGCCGCAAGCAAGGAGTTAGGGCATCATGTATGGTGTCGAGTGACCTGGAGGGAGCATCAGCCATGTTTGCAGAAGCTTCCCCGTGCGCAATGAGGTGACTCCCTGAGCCCCAATGGGAAACAGCGAGCAGGGAGCTGGATGATTGTAATTTCTTACCACAGAGCTGTCTCCAAGAGGCAAGAGAAGTGCACAGGGATGGGGAGACGGAGAACCAGTCTACAGAACTGTCTCCTCCCTGGCTCAGCTACTTTGTTTAGGAAAAGAAACCACCCACGGAGCAATGAGGTTAAGGCAGCAGGAGCCATTTGGACCACTAAGTTTCAAGTATGTAGATGGACTGGATATCCAGGGATGCCCACCGGGGCCAGCATTGGATCTCAGTTCAAGTTTTGGTCCTGGACTCTCCACTTATGTGTTTCTGGGCAGCTTACTTTATTGTTCTTGATTTCATTTTCTCAAAACTGAAACGGGGACTACTTCACAAGATCTATCGGAATTTCTTAAGACACAAAGCACTCGCAATAAGCCCCGGCATTGCTGGAGTAACCAGGGGCACGCTGCTTCCTCCTCCCCATAATCCACACCAAGCACTCAAACCAAATGCGGTGTGGTGGTGATTGATGTGGTAAGCTTCAGCTTGGTCGAATACCACAAGTGGCAGGCTTTGTGGGTTCCCTGGGATTCTTAGATGTCCGTGCAGTGCTAGGCTAGGTCCTGGACAAGCAGGACTTCAAGCAAGGATAAAGCCAAATGGTATTTCACTATGGCACACATGCCACCAAATAAGAGGGCAAGGAAAGTGAAGAGGCAGGAAGCCACCAACTGGCACATGTTGAAGACAGGAGTGGAGACAGGGTGAACTCTCACAGAGCTAAGACTCCCAGAATCCCTAAGCATCAAGACACAGGCATTTATAGCACACGTGTGTCATAACACTTGAGAGCTATGTCTCCCTGCAGGTCAGGCTGCTTAGCCTGGGGAGACCCTATGCACGCGACTGAGCCTAGTGTAGAGAGAGCCCAGCCTTCAGCTCAAATCCTACGTCCCTGGGTTTCCTCCTGAGTACAGACTGATGGGCAGTGGGCCATATTAAGAGCAATATTCTCTCTGAGGTATTTTGATTTTCCTTTTCAAAGAGTAGTAGTAGTCTAATCTTTTACTCCCTAAAGAGCTTGAAAGGAGATACTCTACCCAGGGACAGTAAAAATAATACTGTCTGTTAAAAATAATACACTCCTGAAGACATGCACTGCGTCTGATGAGCGCTCAGGCTCGTGGAGGGAGGGAAAGAAGGTGGGTGCTGACACCGCCCCACCTCGAAGATGTGCTGCCTCATACCTGGTGTCTTTTAGGAGACCGGAAGAAGGGGCACCTGATTCTGAGGATCTAAGTCAGTCTGAGGATTCTGAAGCCAGGCTGTGTTATTAACATGAAATAGGTACCCCAAATGAGTAATATCCTAGGCTTGGAAAAACTCACTATTAAGCCATTATGCTTTTTTTTTTTTTTTTTTTTTTTTTTTTTTTTTTTTTGGAAAAGGAACAGGTAAGGGACATCCTACCCCTGAGAAAGGTGATGTGGTCAAAAATAGACTTTTGGTCACTAAACCATATGGATAGTAAGAAATGGAATAAATATTCCGCCATAGCTCACGTACGTCAGAACCCATCTGAATTTTGGAAATGAACCACTATGAGTCAGAACAATGGCTTCCCACAGCACCCATTGTGCACACGAAGACGGGAAACTCAGACACAAACAAGAGACAATCAACAGAACCTGCCAAGAAGGTACGGAAACACTTGCTCAGTTCACCCCAAAAGTGGAACAAGACACTAATTATTTTTTCAGATGACTGTTAAAAATAATACATGCTTTACTGTAGTGGCCACAAGATGAGATTTGAATACAGCATTGTTTCAAAGAAAACAAAACCTCTCATTATAGCCACTGTTTAAATTGGAGGATTTATCTTTATAGGTTATCTTTCTTGGCAAGACGAGATAAGATTTTTGTAGACAAGAAAAAGCTATCTTCTGCAAACAACACGTGTTAAAAATAATCACGGAGATAAACAAACAATAAAAGTTTTAAATTCTAGACAACAGGACAATACTGCTGGTTTTGGTTGAAAGAATAGGGTGTCAGTAAACCCAAGAAGAGAAGCTATCAAGGACCAGCCTTCTCATTCCCACACCCCACTGTGCCCAGCTCAGAAGTCACTTGAAGGAAAAGTCAGGGAGTCTGCCTGGGTCTTTACAGACAAAACTTACCATTAAACAAAAAAGTATGCTGAAGGACTCTGGGCAGGCCTTTGTGTTTGCTCCACTCCCACTCGAGGTCATAAGGCATCGCATTCAAGGAACCACCTCTGAAAGGGGACCCTGAGCCTGAGGGTGTGTTGGGTCCAGTGAGGTCAATGGTCACTGTCAGTTTAAGAAGCGTATTAAAGCCGGGCAGTGGTGGCACATGCCTGTAATCCCAGCACTCTGGGAGGCAGAGGCAGGCAGATTTCTGAGTTCAAGGCCAGCCTGGTCTACAGAGTGAGTTCCAGGACAGCCAGGGCTATACAGAGAAACCCTGTCTCGAAAAAAACAAATCCAAAATACCAAAAAAAAAAAAAAAAAAAAAAGTGTATTAAATGCTGGTGTTCATGCTTTATTTATAGTGTCAGTATCTGTGAGCTGAGGTGAAAATAGTTGGAACCCCCTGGAGTGGGATTGGGGGCAGTGGAGAGCCAAACAGAGGAGGAGTGTATGTGGGGGTTCCCCAGCTTCTTAGGGTAGAATTTAATCTTGGCTTTGCTGGCCTCTTTTCAAGTCTGTGAGCCACTCCCTGAATACATCTGGAGGTTGTGTGG